>NW_027206130.1:0-720826 GCF_024711535.1 Dipodomys merriami
GAAACTTGGTAGCAGAAGCTATAGACTTCTTCCTGAAAGGGAAGGAATGGAGATGGGGTTTGAGGGATACACCAGCCTAGACTATGGTAGACTATGGTAGATAAGGAAAGGAATAAAATCTTTGATTTTAGAAAATCTTTGATTTTTATTAAGATTACTACATTCTGCCCTAACACATCCTATAATGTCTTCCAGACTTTTTGATAGGTACTCCAAGATTCGCTTTCAGTGTGGGACTTTTGTGTATTAGAATACATTTTCATAGTAATATTTCTTCTACCTCCTGTTTGCTCTTTAATTTTACATGCTACTATTCCAAAATACTAGTTAGTAATGGTAGAAATAGCACTTTCTCTAGAATTAATCATGTTTATGAGTATCGTAGAATATCTCACTATATAATCTAAGAAAATCTATATCAATTTGTAGATCTCGACAAAATTAAAGTCCACTAAGAAGAATAAATATAAGGAGACAAATGCAAGTTGTCATGGCAACAAAAATCCTGAATATTCTCAATTGATACCACAAAAGTATCAACCTTTATGATACCACAATATATTTTCTACATTGTATTTTTAACTGGTGGTTATGTAAACACGTGTGTTAAAATACATAGCTGAGCTACTTACTCTTGAGAATTCATTTCTTAGTTATGTTTCAAAGTATGGTTTTAATCTGACATTAGGAAATTAAACCTATTTTGCAAGATCTTGTTTTTCTACTAGCAAAACAGATGTGAAGGTCTGTTTTCTCCTTTTTGTACTTTAAAATAATCTAAGTTTGTAATCTATTTAGAATGTAAACATACGGCAGAAATGAATATTCTACCCAATGTTAACATTTTTAAATGTCTTTTAACTTTCTTTTATGCAAAAGATTTCTTCATAAAACTTGGACTCTCTATAATGTTTCATAAGATGCATTTTTACCTACCATTCCCATATGTTGGAACATTTGGAGATACTTATCTATAAGTTTAATAATATGTTTGAACATTTGGAGATACTTATCTATAAGTTTAATAATAGATTATGATAATTAGGGAGTATGTATGTTAGACATTCTCTGGAATGTCTAATATTATAAATCACTATAAATATTGTTATATTCAATTTTACATTAGAGATTAACTCTTTATTAGAAATCTTATAATAGGAATACCCTCAACTTCATTATCTACATGTCGCCGAATTTATAAAAACATCTCTTATTTCATTCTTATTTCAATTTTTAGTTTTTGATAGGATAAATAAACTTCCCTGTATTTTTCTTGGTACCAAAGAGGGAGATTTTCATTTTTTCCTTTGGAAATTATTGTTCCCAACATTTGAAATGAACTTTAAGAACGAACTTTTCTATCCAGTAATATTGGGGGGGGGGCGGGTTCCAGTTGTGGGACCTGAACTCTGGGCCTGGTGCTGTCCCTCAGCTCTTCAGCTCAAGGCTAGCATTCTACCACTTGAGCCACAGCGCCACTTCCGGCTTTTTTTCTTTTTGCTTATGTGGTGCTGAGGAATCAAACCCAGGGCCTCAGGCATGCAAGGCAAGCACTCTACCACTGAGCCACCTTCCCAGCCCCAGTAATATTTTTAATGTAAGTCAACATGCTACAATTCTACTAAAATGATTATATCTATAAAATTAAGCAATCTGTTTCCTGATAGTAAAATGACAGTGTTTTTATTTACTGAGCAATAGATTCAAAGTTATAAATACTTATCTTAGTGATTTAATTGTTTAATAATATATAAATAGTATCATTCAGTTTGATTAGCAGAAAGAAACTTGGACATGGTAAATTTTATGTAAAGTTGAAGGGTTAAAAGAGGGAACTAGTTAATTATATAATCAGTTAATTTTTGTGTATGAATATTTACCTCAGCCATGATCTGCTTCCAGAAAATCCAAAAGTTTTGCTTTTAGTACCTCTTGAAAACTTAAGTCACATGGCAAAATGATAAAGTCAAAAATAATTTGAGATTGTAGATCTGAGAGTATTTCTCCTCCTCGAGAATACCTTGCTTCTATTTAGATAGCATTTCACACATGCTAGACTAAGAAAAAAGTCTAGGAAGGGAAAGGTTCTCTGTCCTTCCTGTTTCAGAAAGTGAATAATTAAAGAGGTCAAATGCCCTGTCAAAGTCCATTGATCTAGGGAAGGAGACCAGAACAAATGTCTTCTGGACTCCAGGCCAAGGTGTTTCTATTGACTACCTTAGAATTTATTTTACTTTTTCAGTTTAGAGGTAAATGCTTAAAATAATTTAATAAATTAATTTAATAAAATAATTCGATTATATTATGGGGTTAGATAAATTAAAATAATTTCATAGCCAAGATTTATTTTATCCTCAGTATCTTGATATATATAGTCAATCACATTTACAGTGACCTTAAAAGAAATCACCTGGAAAAACAAGTGAATTATTGATCAGAGTATTGTCTACAGTAAATGTCAACAAAAAAAGATAAAAGACTAGGACAAAAACATGCCATCAATAAATGAAATTCAAGGACCAGTTTGTGGATAGTGTTCATAATAGACTATCAGAGTTGTAATAATAGTATTTTAAAACATTTAAAAAGCCACAGACATTTTTAATGTATGTTATCATTTATCAACGGTTCCTATTGTAAGTACCTTCTCTGTTTATTTCCTTTTACAAAATATAAGATGTTTACATCTAGAGCATATATTTTGCCAGCAACTGTTTCCTACACATTTCAGTAAACTATGGGTTAGAAGTTAAATCTATACAGCAAAAATTGGCCTGTATAAATAACTAATAGACTTGACAGATTACATAGCATTGTTAGGAGAAAATGCTATTCAGTAACTACAGCAGGCTTTACCTTCTGGGAAAGAACTCTCCACTCACCATGGTCCATAAATATTTCATGAACCCAACATAAAGTAATATGCTAATGATCGACTATTTACCCAGCAAGCAGGTGTAACCTCTGATGCTTTCTCAGCTCCACTATAGCTTTGATATGGGGGTCAGGTGAGCCCTGTTGAATTGTTGTTCTCTGTCTCCCTCCCCTTACAGATTCACCTGAACCTAAGATGGTAAGCGAGAGTCATCATGAGGCACTGGCAGCCCCGCCAGTTACCACTGTTGCAACTGTTCTTCAGAATAATGCCACAGAGCCAGCCAGTCCTGGAGAAGGAAAAGAGGATGCTTTTTCTAAGCTGAAGGAGAAGTTTATGAATGAGTTGCATAAAATTCCACGTGAGTATCCTCTATTCTCACTTGAGTGAAAAAATACATAGTGCTGAAAATCACTTTATCCATTAAAAAAAAACAACTCTCTGACATTCTATCTTTATGATCGTATTCCAGTAGTAAAATGGAATGATCTCAGTACTAGAACAATCTTCTTTTGATTTGTTTAAATGATATTAAGTTGTACAAAGGAATTTCAATTCAACATGTCAGTTTGTGAGTACGATTCATTTTGATCAGTGTCATCCCTTGGAATAGTCTTATTACTGTCTTTAAATATGTTTTATAAATGGCAATGCAATTCATAAAATAGCTCTATTTTGTGCTTGCTATAGGTATATATTGCTTCTCTCAAGAACATTGGTGTCCATAGGTTGCATTGTGCATGATTTGGATTTATATGGATAAAACTCTTCTACTGTAAGGCTATTTCTAAACTACTGATCATGTTTGCTTTCCCATTATTGCAGGTTTCATTTTCTTTAATTTTAAAATCTTTTATTTTAAAATCTTTGGCCCAACTTCTAATTTTTTAAATACATTTTTAGCAAAAATACTGTACAGAGGGGTTACAGTTGCATGAGCAAGGTAATGAGTACCTTTCCTATCAAGCATTGTTGCCTCCTCCTTTGTTTTTCCCCTACCATCTCTTCCTTCCCACCTCTCAACTACACTCCCCCCTCACCCCTTTCCCCTCCTCCCCTGTCGAAATTGTAAAGTTTGTTTTTCAACATAGTGTCTTGTACATCTCATTGTCACAATGGGTCAACCTGTATCCCTATTTAAGCATTTTGTTTTTTCCTTTCCCCTCTCCAAGTTAGAGAAGTGTATATACAAGATGCAGGGCACCAACATCAAATACAGTGAAAACAGGGGTTATACCATGGGGGAGGAACATACAAAGAAACAAAAACTCACGTGGTACATTATAAATACATTAAGAACAATAGCAAGAAAGAAAAAAAAACACTATGTTCCTATCTTGGGGTTCATTTCTCTTAACATCATCTTATCGGGTCATATGTACATAGCTTTTGACTTTTTCTGCTTGGCCCAGAAATATACTAGTTATTGCAAATAAGGGAAACCATAGGACCTATGTTTCTTTGGACCTGGCTTACTTCACTTAATATGATTTTTTCCAAGTCTTTCCATTTCTTAACAAATGGGGCAATGAAATTTTTTGTCATCAAGAAATGCAAAAAAAACCCTATGTTTATTTGTGAATTGAGTCTAATCAGTGGCTCTTAATTTTCTTCGTTTTTATTTTTCACATCAACAAATAAAATTTTCTTAAGTTTACAACATTGCATTTTTAAATATGTGTGTATATATATATACACACACACTTATGTGTGTGTGTGTGTGTGTGTGTGTGTGTGTGTGGACTATAATGACAAATTTAACCAAATAACATAAACCACCTTACACAGTTATGGTTGTGCTGAAAAGATCTATCATTCACTCCTTAGAATTTCTCAAGATTACAATACACTACTATCAAAGGAATCACTATAATACTATAGTAACTGATACCTATAGTCACTAATACATTATTAACTATAGTCACCGTGTTGTACAATAGATCTCTTGAGATTCCTCTTCCTAACTGAAATTTTATATCCTGTGAACATTACCTCAACCTCCCCCTCCACTTCCTAGCTGCAAGTAACCACTAATTTACATCCTTTTTTATGAGATCATCTTCATTTTCTTATTAAATCAAGTTTATATTTTCACCATCATCTAACAATAAAAACTATGCATATGAATGGAGTACCAGGTAATATGTTGGCATATGTATCTATTGAGTGATATTTAACTCCATGTTGAACATATCTAGCTCCTAAAGCATTTGTCATTTATTCCTGGTAAACATGTTTAAAATTCTTCCTTCTAGTTTTCTAAAGCATAAAACAATTACTCTCATCTATCAACACCTTCTTGTGCAACATTGAGCAGAACTTACTTTTGTCTAACTGTAACTCAATACTACTAATCAATATTTCCTCAGACCTGTACAGGTAAATTACACCATTCCACTCTTTGTGTTTAAGAGATTAACAATTTTGGATTTCACATGCAAATGAGATTATGCAGGGTTTTTCTTTCTGTGCATGATTTATTTGCTTAACATAATGTCCTGTAAGTTTTTCCATGTTGTAGAAAATCACAGGATCTTTTCTATGGCCTAATATTATTTCATTGGTTTGATTGGTAATACCAAAAGTTTTACTCGTGGAGTCTTTAGGACTATGTATGTGATCATATAATATCTAAACAAAGAACAGTTTAATATTTTCTGGATGCCTTTTATTTCTCTTACCTGCCAAATTACTCTAGCTTGAACCCCCAGTACTATATTGAATAAAATTGACACAGAATGAGCATCCTTGCCTTCTGGTCATAGAAGAAATATTCTTAAATCTTCCTTGTTGGATAGAATATTAGTTTTGGGTTTGTCACAAGTATGAATTTTGCTGTTGATAGATATTTTTAATAATTCAGTAATGCTCTGTTTTGCCAAATGCCTTTTCTCCATCTGTTGAAACCATCTTATTTTTTGTTCTTCTTTTTGTTACCATATCACATTTATTAGTTTACGTAAGTGAGACTATTGTTACCTCACTGGGCTTAATACCAAGTTATCACTGTGAATGGTCTTTATATGCACTGCTAAATTCAGTTTGTTGGTGTTGTGTTAAGCATTTGCACATCTTTGTTGGTCAGGGATATTGGTCGTTCTTGATAGCATCTTTGTTTGCTTTTGTTACCAAGATGATGAGTCCAGAAGAATTCTGACCTCTGATTTTTTGAAGACTTTGGAGAGAAATTGATAATGCTTTTTTTCAAGTTGTGTGATAGAATGTAGCTGTGACGATGCGGTTTCACGGGTTGTTCTCAATCCTTGTGGTAGTGCATCTGTCACTGTATGTTTGAGGTGAATGGTGCCTTATCTCCATCCTTACAGGCTGGTTTTCTGGCAAAGGTCTTTGTCACAGATGCAGTGCTGGTGTGTAACAGAATTCCAGAATTCCTGTGGTTGGCAGAGAACATTCAGAAACTTGGGGCTGATGGTAACACATGTGGTTTACAAATGCATGGTAGATGTAGCCACCAAGGCACTGGGGTCCTGTGGCTTGTATTACATCACCAGAAGCCCCTAGAAATGGTGGCAAAGGTAATACTCTCAGAAGCCTGGGACCTACCACATCTGGTGTGGCTCTGGGGTATCTGAAGACAGTGGCTGGTACATGGGCCAGGGAAAGGGGCAAAAGGTGAAGAATTGTTATGTATTGGATTTTCAGGACTGGTTTCCTTCCTTCACTAAAAAACTTGAGAATGAGAATGAGGAAGATATGACGAAGTCTGACAAAGAGGATAAAGGTCCTAAGACAAATATATATCTGTAATATCTATATACAGAGAGAGAGAGAGAGAGAGAGAGAGAGAGAGAGAGAGAGAGAGAGAGAGAGAGAGAGGTGTGACGTGAACACAATGAAAGGATGGATCATGATAGAGGATGAATTTGTATGTAGCAGAAGCCATGTCATATGGGGTTTAATAAGCTGTTCAGAAGAACATGGACTTTTACCCAGTGAAATAAAATGCCAATGGGAGTATTTTTGTAGATGTGTTCCCTTATCTACTTGAATGTTTTAAAGATCATCCTTACAACCAAATTAAGTGGTGTTTAGTGGGAGAAAAGGCAAAAGATAAAGCAAGATTTTTTAGCAATCCAGATGATAGATTGATAAAATTTACAAGAAAATAATTCTATAAGGACACTGGGAATCTAAATGAAAAGCATGAGGCATCAGCTTCATAGGCCTATGTGGTTAGAAATTTTTTCATTTGTCCATCCACCATTATCAAATTTATCTGAGATGTCCTTGTAGCACAGTTGTCAGTAATTTCCATTCTCATAAAAGAGAAGAAATGGAGATGGTACAATATATCAAGCCTTAGGCTAAGAAACATAAGATCTCAGTCAGCTTCTTCATTCTATTGCTAATCTAATAGATTAATAATGAGTCCTAAGATTTTTAATACAGTTTTGTAGTTATAGCAACCAAGGAGATACCAGATGTCTACATTGTGAGTATACACTCTGAATTTAAACTATTGTATCAAAATGTTTTTGTAAGAGAAGTATGAAATGAAAAGCAATGAATAACACCAAATCCAATGCACATCCTGCCTTGTCTTTAATGCCATCTCCTTCTCTGGGATGTCCAACAGTGCAGGACTTATGACAAGGACTGAAATATTCACAACTATGAGACTAACTCATCAATTGTCTCCTTTAGGTCTTTGTCAATGACAACCATACTATTTAAAATCCCACTCCTTTATCTTGGCCTATCTTTACCAGCATTTTATGTGCCCAACCCTTACTTTTATTTCTCATTATATTACAGAGCACCACCATATATGTGATTCTTTGACTTTAAATTGCTTTATTTTCCGCCAGATAATATGGGTTCTATTAGTCAATAGTTTAGATATGTTTTATGCCAGTTCCATCCTTAATGGAACCTGCCTGGTACATAGAAGGCTTTCAATATGTATTTGAGGAGTAGATGATTTATGAAAGTCAATTTAATGTGCATTGTAAAGTACTCCTCTTAAACTTTGAAACCTAGCTTGGTGCTGGTGGCTCATGCCTGTAATCCTAGCTACTCAAGAGGCTGAGATCTAAGGATCATGGTTCAAAGCTAGCCCAAGCAGGAAAGCCTGAGACCTTTATCTCCAATAAACTACTTAGAAAAAGCTGAAGTGGCACTGTGGCTCAAGTGATAGAGCACTAGCCTTGAACACAGAAAGGCTCAAGGACAGTGCCCAGGCCCTAAGTTCAAGCCCCAGGACCAGAAAAAAAAACTTAAAGCCTTAAATTGTTGACAAATTATACTATTACAGCATAAATTTCAAATTTCACACACTAAAGGAAGGCATCATTCACTGTGTGATTCCCATTTCAGAAAGCGAAATGTTTCTGTCTTTACCACTCCTGTCTCTTTTAGTCTTTTTCTCTAACAGTCGGTCATTGCTTTATTTCCTTTCTGTTCATCAGTAGGAAAAAACACAGCTAGGAAAATTGCATGTGAAACTTTCTCTTGTTTACTGTGGCCAATCCATTGCTCCATTCCTACAACACTTTATTGGGTCCTGAAAATCAGACCAGATAATCAGTAAGTTTGCTTTTCTCCAAAAACCTAAAATAAGAGTCCTAGAGGACCTGGTAGTCCTCACCTTGACAGAAACAAGTAAAATATCTAAAGTCATAAAAATTGTATAATAAATAAGCGCAGGAACAAATTGTATCATAAAGATAGCCATGCAGTTTTATTAAAATAGGTAACAGTACATATTTTATACTTTTGTTTTAATCTATCATGGTGTTTACTGCCTGTGTAATTGAAATTTCTATTGGGATTTGTTTTCCCCATGGGAAGCAACACTCAGAAAAAATAAAAGATACCAGTAAAACCAAATTATTTTAGGAGCACATGTTATGGAAAGTTTATCACTTTTGACTTGGCATAATACAGTGTGACGCTAATGACAGGTAACAAATTAGAATATTAATCGATTTCAGTCTCTGAACTAAATCTTGGCTATCTAGCAGATGTGTATTTTTGCAAAATTGATAGCAAACAGCTTTAGTCTGTCACTTGAAATTCCCACTTGTAAGAAGAGAGGTGTCACAATGGCAAAGAATGTGCATGTCATTAGTGAGGTAATCTGCACAGTCCAGCCTGGAACATATTCAAACCAAATTGCCTGATGATATCATCCAGAACACCACAGGGCTTAACATTTTAAAGAAAGGAAAAGGAAATGGTAGCGACTGAGCATTTTTATCTTTCAATTCAAGCAGCACACTGTTATCTAAATGAAGCAGACAAGGTTTCTCAGAATGTTTCTTTATTTTGCAACTTTGATTTTAATAAGACTAGAGCTATGGTTGGTTTGTAAAGCATGAACTCGTGTCATCCAAATAGCTATGATTAAGGTTTTGATATTCATGAGCTTCTTGAAGTAGAGTGTACCTTTCCTTAAGCACAGCAGAAAGCCAAATAACCTAACCCTGACTCTCAGTCCACAGGAAGAGCAGTTGGATAATTCATACAGAAATGTTTTCAGGTAAAAAGTTTCATAAGGAATTAAAAACATAAGCTCTAAAGGCAAACTGAATGAACTCAAATTCTACCACTATTTCATAGTAGCTATGTTACTTGGGGCACATTAATTAAATCCTTTCCTATATCAATTCCTTTCTCTCTAAAATTAATGATTAAATAATTCTCTCATGATAGGATTGTTAAATCAAAGCACCAATGATATAAAATGCTTACCACCTGTCTGACAGAGGAAGCATTTTTTAAACAGTAGCTGTTGTTAAACTCAAGCTGCCATATTATCAGGATTCTATGCCTATTAAAGAAAACCCTGCTTGAGTCAGTCACTCAAATTGAGAAGATTCCAGAAACTTTGCAGCCAAATACATATACATTGCATTCTTTAAACCCATTCCTGTGATATCTTCTTGTGGGGAAGATGAATTCTCTTAATCCCTTCCTTATCCCTTCCTTCCCTCCTTTCCCATAGCAGACAGATGTGCTCATAGTCCATGTATCAGAAAGTATTCAACAAAATCAAGCCCATAATAAGTGCTTAATGAAATACAAGTTTTCTTCCTTCATGCAGTAAAGCTTTCTTCCCTTGACCTTACCTCAGCTCTCAAGTTGACATTGTATATCTGTCATTTTTCACTGGTTAATTTTAAATCAAACAAACAAAATATCAGTAGGTACATCAGTGTTTGCCCTCACCCCCAACAGCTATTGAAACTAAATAACTAGCAGTTATATGGTTGCTCAGATATAAAACAAGCAAATACTTATCAATAAGGTATATACAGTCAAGTAATATCCCTTATTTGGTTGCAGAAGGAAGATGGGGTTATGACATGTCAATGTCCTGAAGATAACATTAAAATCAAGAAATTAATCATAGCATGTGAAAAAATACATTGTTTATTGAGCACTTATCATGACTGATAAATGACATGTGATACAGATTGTAGGTGCAAAGTGTGGTCAGGAAACATGACCTGTGTTATAATTAAATCTTAAAGGAATGTCACAGAGGCTACAAATCACCAGCTCTCCTCGATCAATACTGGAAACTATCAGTATTCTGTGTGTCTCTCCAGAGACCTTGCTCACTAGCATTCATCTTCTAATCTCTGTTTTAAATGGTTGAATACCTAAAACACACCACCCGCAACAATTCAACTTCTCATTGCATTAGCTAATTTGAAAAGTCAGTGGTTATTCATTTTGTTTCTGCATTTCTTCTATTGCCCTCCCTTACTAAGATAGATTTCATGTTTATAACTATTATGACCTATGTATCAGTGGTTAGATTTTTATGGCATTGTATAAGTGAACCGCTTCATTAGGAGTCCACCTCAGCTACCATCTGCTGACTCCATTTTTATACTTTAGAAAACTGGCTAATATAGTAAATTAAATTAATCACTGTTAATCTCTACTAAGCAGAATTATCTGAAAAAAAACCTGTAATTCTGATGTGTTATTCTCAAGCAAGTATTTGCAGTATTGAGTGATTCCATCAGTACAATGCTGAGGAAACTATTTGGGGCAGATACTGAGAGGTGAGGAATGTAATTTATTCTTCCACTCAACACACATATTTCATTTGTTTATTTTATCATATGCATTTTTTCATTTTCATATAATCTCTATTCAAAATATAGAAGAAAATACATGTGCACATGTAAGTATTGTGTGTGTTTTAATAGTACATTTTTTAACGTCTATGGCAGGATGTCAATTTTTTTTTTGTTTTTTTGTTTTTGGTTTTTGTTGGTCATGGGGCTTGAACTCTAGGCCTGGACACTGCCCCTCAGCTCTTCAGCTCAAGGCTACTGCTCTACCACTTGAGCCACAGCGCCACTTCCTATTTTCTGGTGTTTTATTAGAGATAAGAGTCTCATGGACTTTCCTGCCCAGGCTGGCTTTGAACCAGGATCCTCAGATCTCAGCCTCCTGAGTGGCATAAGCCACTGCCTTCCAGCTACATCTTTGATTTTTTTTGTTTAAAAAAAGTCTTATGATTGACCTCTAAATGCAAACATCTTTTTTAGAAGTTATATTTGATTCTTTTATATACTTTCCAGAACCGTTGTTCTTAAGCACTTGTGTGCTAAAACACAAATTATTTTATTATACATTAGCCCTCTTATCTCTCTTTTATATAGTTAGCACACATTATTACCCTTTAAAAATAATATAACTAGGTTTTTTGTTGTTTACATCCTAGGAAAGAAATGAGAATATAAAATATTTGCTATAAAATGGAGCAATGTACACGAGTGTGCAATATAATTCTATCAACATCCTGGGATTGAGGTAGAAACTTAACAAAACTATTTGCTACTCATGTTGCATTTCAAGAAAGTTGTTCATAAATGTCCTTTGCAGTTTCCCTCTAGGAATCTCATTAGGCAGAAAAGCCCCCCAAAAAATTCAGTCCTTCAAAATGAACTAGTGGTGGGGGACATCATAAAGCTCCAAAGCATGGATATTAGGGAGAAACAGTAAGCACGTAAAGCTACCAAGTAAATTAATATTGCAGCTAAATTTCTAAACCTTATTTAGCAACCTTCTATTAGCATCTCAAAGTTATTAAGTAGGCACATCTGAGGAAAATAAGAGACATGAATAAATACCTTAGGCCTATATTCAAAACACTTCAAGGATTACTTTGCTGAAATATTTTACAAATACACAGATAGCCTTTCAAATTGCTCTGTGCAGCAGTTACATTGCAAAGCCACAGGCTACATTGTCTCTAAGCAAAGCTTGATTACCAGGGCAAATCTAGAAAGAAAACCATGCAATGAAACACCAAGAGACTGGTATTTTCTCTTCATTCTAAGGATCATGTGAATTTTTATTGCTGACCTGTCAGTTTGGCACCTGCTCCTATTAAACTGGATAAGGAATTTAGGATCAGTCACTAGAGGGAAATCATGTCATTTCCCATTATATTTTGATCACTTGGATTTGTTTTTCTTTGATTTCTGTGTGGTAGAATGGAATAAAGGGCTGTGTTACAGGGATTTAAACTCTGTATCTTCTGTGTCCACATGCCTCCTCCATCTGTCTTTTCAGTAAACTTAGATGACTTTGAAGTCACTATTAAGACAGCATGGTTCCCGTTAAAAATTTCCTCACCAAACAACATTTCATTGAAACTCCTGCCCTAAAAACTTTTGATGCCATTTGAATTCTTTGTTTTCACATTTACAAAAGTTTAAATAACAAAGAATAGAAGAAAGAACATAGAAAGAAAGGAAGGAAGGGAGGGTGGAAGGGAAGGAGGGAGGGAAGGTGAGGGAGGAAAGCAAGCAAGGAAGGAGGGAAGGAAGGAAGGAAGGAGAGAGAAAGAGAAAGAAAGAAAGAAAGAAAGAAAGAAAGAAAGAAAGAAAGAAAGAAAGAAAGAGAGAGAGAGAGAGAGAAAGAAAGAAAGAAAGAAAGAAAGAAAGAAAGAAAGAAAGAAAGAAAGAAAGAAGGAAGGAAGGAAGGAAGGAAGGAAGGAAGGAAGGAAGGAAGGAAGGAAGAAAGAAAGAAAGAAAGAAAGAAAGAAAGAAAGAAAGAAAGAAAGAAAGAAAGAAGGGAGGGAGGGAGGGAGGGAGGGAGGGAGGGAGGGAGGAAGGAAGGGAGGGAGGGAGGGAGGGAGGAAGGAAGGAAGAAAGAAAGAAAGAAAGGGAGAGAGAGAGAAACAGAGGAGAAAGAAGGGAAGGAAGGAGGGAAGGAAGGAGGGAGGGAGAGAGGGTGGAAAGGAGGAGACACAATTATAGATTACAAAAGACAAAAAATATATTTGGTTGATAAGTATGACTAATATATGTGGCTGATGCCATTTTCTAAAAGTAGTATATACCTGTCCAGAAACTAAAGAGCCCAGATCTCAATTAGTCATATTATTTAATATCTTGAAAGTAAAATTCCATTAATGTAACTTATTCATAATGACTTAGACCAGTTCTTTAAAACGCATGAACTATCACAGTGGATTAAAACATTTGTCATAATCATTACTCTCTATAAACTGGTATATTTTGGGAACTGAAAATTCAGTGGCCCTTGGTCTAGAATCCTATGCTAATCACTCAGAGACTATCTGCCCCAATAAACTAATCTAGGTCAGGGGAAGATGGTTTGCTCAGGTGAGAGTATGTGAAGTGAGGTGGTTTATAGTGAGAGTGATGGAGTTGGCTTGCTGGGTTCAGAATCCAGACTCTACCAATATTAATTTGTGGCCTTGAGCAAATCATTCAATCTCCATGTAAAATAATAATTTTGGAATATAATAGTCGCTATATTCAAAATGCTTAAGTTTCCACTGCCCACTTACATAGCATGTTTATATGTAACAGACTGTATATGCTAGGCTAAGGGATTAAGCCAGAGCACCGTCTTAATGGGATCTGAGCCCCAATAGCATTAAACACTCAAAACTTCTCAGCCAGAAGGACTTCTAAATTAAACCATCTTGCAACAGATTTTTTATGTGATGATTCAATGTAGCATTTGCATATTCTCCAACCTTGTCTCTGGCTGCCCCATCACCACCACCACATACACAGGCTTACAGCCTGCTCCAGCAGGACAGGTCTGAGAGTTAAAGACTTTGTTACCCATGCTGTTTCATGCTTCCAGATCTTCCTGCGGTCTTCTCTGCCTCCGATTCCTAGTTTGCCACAGCTTGTCTTTCTGAATTAGTTCTCCTTACCCTCTGAAGTCCACTCCTTTTCCCAGTCCCTGGCTACCAACCCCTAATCTATTATTAATCAGCAATTCTTCCTCAGGAACATATATGCACATGCTGCTAATTTTCACTTTGTGCTTTTTTATTGTAAAGATACTGTAGAGGGGTTACAGTTACATGAGTAAGGCAATGAGTACATTATTTGTCTCAATAATTGTCCCCTTCCCTTCCTGATGTTCCTTCCGCTATCCCTTCCCTCCCCCACCTTTCAGACTCCTCCCCCTCCTCCCCTCATTTCCAATATACTGTCCTGATACTGTCCTGTGTGTACCTTTGTTGCAATGGGTCATCCTGTGTCCTTGTTTCAGCGTTTTGTTATTCTCCTTCCCCTCCCCAGATTAGACATATGTATATACAAGATGCAGGGTACCAAAATCAAGTACAGTGACAACAGAGGATATTCCATAGGGGAAATAACACACAAAGGAAACAACAACAACAAATAAAAGCACAATAACAATGAAGACAGACCTCTTGTGTGCACATCTTGGGGTTCATTTCACTTAGCATCATCTTATATGGCCATATGTACATGGCTTTGTGCTTTTTGATCCTTTGTTTTTTGGCTTCTTTGTGTTAGACAATGTACTTGAATCCAGAAATTGCTTTTCTCCATCTCTGTATCTCCAGTTCCAGCACAAATCTGGCTCACCGTAGACAGAATTATGATTCTCCTTTAGCTCAAAAGTGCCTAATGATTATATTGAGTTATCAAGAAGAATAATTCTAAAGAAGCTTACTGGAACAGGCTGAGAGGCATAGTAATCAAGATGACAATTGATCTTAAGCTGGAGCAAAGGCAGACTACTACTGCCCAGAAGCATTTTGCTTTGCCCTTGACCACTTGAACCTTTATAGCCCATCTTTTCCTTTGCTCCTCCTTTCCTTTTATTTTCCCTTTTTCTCAGCCTTCGGTGATGTTACCTTCAATTCTGTTTTCTTTCTTCTTTTGTCTGTGCTGCCTCAACATGTACTTTGGTTGCTTTAGTCTCTTGAGGCTGGTGGCAGCCCCATCCCATTCCAAGTCTAGATGTGCGTGGCCACCAAACTAGCCTTCTGAGTAAAGACTTCTCCCCACAAGCATTTTTATTCAAGTGGAGATTTGAGATGCACTACTAGTTTTATTCTTTATTTTAAATAATAATAATAATATATTGTGTTGGCATACCCAGGAAACACGATAAGCTCATTTTCTACAACTGCTTTATAATACAGCTTGGATACCTGTAATTCCAATGAGAAATTCAAGACATAGCTGGGAATGCTGTTTACCATGGCTTTTCCTGTAATGGATGCTTGTGTTGTTTTGCTTTTGTGAATAGCTATGTGCAGAGACCCAGCGTGGGTTTCTCTGTCTCACCCTATCAGGCACACAAAGCACAGCATTTGAGTCTTTCAGCTACTGCTGCTGCAGATAGCACCACAAGAACAGATGTCATTTGAAGTGGCGCTTTCACAGGGCCTTGCCTGCCATCTCCTGCCCACGCTGATTGGAACTGCTCCCTGCCACCTCACCTTTCCAGGGTG
The DNA here is from genome assembly GCF_024711535.1 of Dipodomys merriami. Classification (NCBI taxonomy): domain Eukaryota; kingdom Metazoa; phylum Chordata; class Mammalia; order Rodentia; family Heteromyidae; genus Dipodomys; species Dipodomys merriami. The sequence continues at coordinate 15,624 of NW_027206130.1, forward strand.
GCTGTCATCCATCCACCTTTCTTTTCCAGATCTGCTAATGTGGCTCTAATGTGATTTAACTGGCTGTCTTCCAAGTCCTCATCAGTGGTGAATCTGTGTTGCTATTTTGCATTAAGTAGTCTTAAGCTATAACACCACTGCTGCTGATTGAAAGCCAGGTACTTCCACAAGGGTTTGAGTTTAATAACCTTTCTAAAAGTTGAACACTGCATGATGATTTCACCAGTGCTTCAATTATAGGAAATCATATAAGCAGCTTCCTGGTCCATTCCACAGGAGAGACTGAGGCACTTTGCCTCTATGTGGATTACTTGACTTGGCCATTTGGATAGACTGAATCTATAGGTACAGGCAGCCTGTGCCATCTACCCTTAGTAAAACTCTCCTCCTTGGCTGCCATCCTTTCCTTCCTTCCTTTATTCCTTCCTTCCCGCTGTCATTCCTCCCTCCCTCCCTCCTTCCCTTCCTTCCTTCCTTCCTTCCTTCCTTTCATTGTTCCTTCTTATTCCCTTTCTTTTTATTCTTTTTAGTTTTTTTGAGACAGAAGTTTAGTCTTTTTTACATTAATTTTAATAAGTTTTTATTGTAAAAATACTGTGGAGAGGGGTTACAGTTACATGAGCAAGGTAATGAGTACATTTCCTATCAAACATTGTTGCCTCCTCCTATGTTTTTCCCCTGCCATCCCTTCCCTCCGACCTCCACAGCTACAGCCCCCCAAATTGTAAATTTCATTTTTCAGCATAGTGTCTTGTCCATTTCATTGTTACAATGTATCCCTATTTAAACGTTTTGTTTTTTTCCTTCCCCTACCAAAATTAGACCAACATCAAATACAGTGACAACAGAGGTTATACCATGGGGGAGGAACATACAAAGCAACAAAAAATCACATGGCACATTATAAATATGTTAGAAACAATAGCAAGAAAGATAAAACCACTTGTGTCCCTATCTTGGGGTTCTTTTCCCTTAACATCATTTTATATGGTCATATGTACATAGCTTTTGACCTTTTCTGCTTGTCTCAGACATATACTAGTTATTGCAAATAAGGGAAAGCATGAGGCCTATATTTCCTTGGGCCTGGCTTACTTCACTTAATTACTCAAGGTGATTCGAAACTTTGGCAAGGTAGCAGGATATAAAATTAACCCTCAAAAATCAATGGCTTTTCTGTATGCCAACAATGAGAAGAGTGCAACTGAAATCAAGAAAGCAACTCCTTGTGTAATAACCACACAAAAAATAAAATACCTAGGAATTAACTAAAGAAGTGAAAGACCACTATAATGAAAACATTAAAAAGCTGAAAAAGGAAATCAAAGCAGAATTTAGGAAGTGGAAAAACCTCTCATGATCCTGGATTAGAAGGATCAACATCATAAAAAATGGCAATACTTCCCAAAGCTATCTACAAACTTAATGTGATACCTATCAATATTCCAACCTCATTCTTAATGAAATAGAAGAAGCAATCCAAAAATTCATATGGAACAATAAAAGACCCCAAATAGCAAAAATGATCCTTAACAGGAAGAACAGTGTTAGAGGAATATCAATACCAAATTTCAAACTCTACTACAAAGCCATAGTAATCAAAACAGCTTGGTACTGGCACAAGATGAGACCTCAGGACCAATGAAATAGAACTGAAGACCCGGAAATGAACCCACAGAACTGTAACCACCTAAACTTCAATAAGGAGCTTAAAAAATAGAATGGAAGAAAGCCTCTTCAGTAAATGGTGCTGGCAAAATTGGTTAATCACCTGTAGAAAACTAAAGCTAGATCCTCATATATCACCCTGCAACAGAGCCAACTCCAAATGGATCAAAGACCTCGGAGTCAAAGCAGACACCCTGAAAATATTACAAGACAGAATAGGTCTCCTTGGCACAGGCTGAAATTTTCTTAATAAAGACCCAGAAACACAATAAATCAAAGAAAGGTTGGACAAATGGGACTGCATGAAGCTGCAGCGCGTTTGCATGGCAAAAGACATAGCTAGCAAGATCAATAGAAAGCCCACGGTTTGGGAGATCTTCACTAGCCATACAATAGAAAAGGGGCTCATATCTAAAATATTTTTGGAACTCAAAAAATTAAATCCTCCAACAACAAATCCTCAAAGAAACAACTGCCTGATAAATAAGTGGGCTAAGGATTTAAAGAGAAACTTCTCTAGTCATAAAAGAAATGCAAATCAAAACAACATTGAGATTCCACCTCACCCCAGTTAGAATGGCTATAATCAAGAACGCTAATAACAACGGATGCTGGAGGGGATGTGGACAGAAGGGAACCTTACTGCACAGTTGGTGGGAGTGTAAACTTGTTCAACCGCTTTGGAAAGCAGTGTTGAGGTTCCTCAAAAGACTCCACAAAGAGCTCCCCTATGACCCAGCAATCCCACTTTTAGGCATTTGACCAAATGATCACAAACAAGACCATACTAAAGCTACCAACACAACTATGTTTATTGCAGCATTACTTACCATAGCTAAGACATGGAACCAACCCAGATGCTCCTCATTAGATGAATGGATCAAGAATATGTGGAATATACATACATATTGGAATTCTATGCCTCCATCAGAAAGAATGACATTGCCCCATTTGTTAGGAAATGGAAAGACTTAGAAGTTTAGTCTTGACAGAAGACAGAACGTATTGTCTTGCCAACTAGTTAACAACTCCTAGTACACCATTCTCTGTTCTCTCTCCATTCTACATGTCTACTGCTATCATTCCTGTTCAGTCTCATCTGTATTATAATTACTATTCTCTCTTAAGAGGTTCACCTACAACTATTTTCACTCATGAGCAATCCATTCCTTATGGGGCCCAGCTTAGAATGCATGAGCCTCTTATTCAGAAGACTTTAATAACTCCATATTAGCTAAATTGTTAAAGTCCTTTATTTGGTACTCAAGCCCCTCTATAGTTTAGTTCAACCTACCTTTCTTATCTTTTTTTTTTTTTTTTGCTATTCTTTTATGTACCTAATGCTCTGCGTAAACCACACTAGTCCTTGGCATTGATTTCCTATTTTCTTTTCTTGGTCCAGGGTGTGTTCATATCTGAAATGATATTGCCCCATCTCAATATATCCAAGATCTCTATCATAAAATACTAGTTCTTCTATATATGCCCCTACAGAATATCATGCTAGTCATATAATCTAATTTTCTCTATGAAATACTGGTATTGTGGTCATTGCTTCCTTATTAAATTTTAGTTCTTGGAAGATAACTTCCTTACTACTTTAGACTGCTTGCTGACTATCTTGGTAGTGGGTACAAAATGGAATAAGTCATGATTCTTGTGATGTAATAGGAGAAGTCAAATCTCCTGGGAACAATAGCAACTAAAACTATGATCCATGCTGAAACTTAAGAGATTTGTAGAAGGGCTGGGAAGGTGGCTCAGTGGTAGAGTGCTTGCCTTCCATGCATGAAGCCCTGGGTTCGATTCCTCAGCACTACATAAACAGAAAAGGCCAGGGGTGGAGCTGTGGCTCAAGTGGTAGAGCGCTAGCCTTGAGCTGAAGAGCTGAGGGACAGCACCCAGGCTCAGAGTTCAGGTCCTACAACCAGAGAGAGAGAGAGAGAGAGAGAGAGAGAGAGAGAGAGAGGGGGGGGGGGGTATAGAAAGGTCATCAAAGGCTAATTGAGAATTAGCTAAGGGAGGACCATCAATATCAAGCTAGGAAGTTTAGACTTATTTAATAGTTAAAGAGGTGCCAGAACCATTCAAGATAAACATAGAAGTAACATAATTATAGTCTGTTTGGAGAACAGCAATCTGGCAGCACTGTGTGGGTAGAGAAGATTGCAAGGGGAGAATCTGGAGATAGGGACAGGCAGGAACAAGGCAGTTGAAGGTACACTTGGGAGAGATAATGAAAGCCTAAATTGCTAGGGAAAGGAAAGTACAGACGTGACAGACTCTGTGAATGTACTGCTGACAGGCATTGCAACCCAGTCTAAAGGTGTGAAGGAACGAATAAGTGGAAAGTAATCCTGAGAAGCTGAGTAACCAACTTCCAGGATTATTCTGTGTCAAACATGGGAAGAGTAGGAGACAGTGAGGGATGACAAACAGATTCGGGAGGCAAATATGTGAGTTTAGGTTGTATTAGTGGCCACTTGTCATTAGTAAGAGCACATAAAATGAGAAGGGTATGAATAATAATATCTTAAATCTCAAACGTATGAATCAGTTGTGAGACTAATGAAAAGCTAAATAAGCTGTTCAGGGAGTCCTAGGTAAAGGCAAAGAGCAGTGGACTATCCCAGGAGCTAAGTAAAGAGTTTCTGAGATACAGTAGTCAATTTTAATTAAAAAGAAAATTTGTTGAAAATGTTGCTTGAGAAAGAATACAGCATGCATTCAGTCTACCGGGGGAGAAGCAACAGATATTGTCAACATCACTAACATTCTCCCAGGGCTCTCATTGTCATAATGAATTATCATCTGACCAGTTATTACTTATAACAGCTCTGGTAGGTATAGATTTAGGATATCAATTTCCTAAGGAAATAAAGAGTCTCAAATACATAAGAGTCTCAAATATATAAAGCAAGAGTTTCAACTATATAAATCAAGTTACATTTTTTAAATAAGTTTTTTATTGTGAAAATACTGTACAGAGGGGTTACAATTACATGAACAAGGTAGTGAGTACATTTCTTATCAAGCACTGTTGCCTCCTCCCTTGTTTTCCCCCTACCATCCCTTTCCTCCCATCTTCACAACTACACTCCTCCCCCACCTAAATTGTAAAGTTCGTTTTTTGACATAGCGTCTTGTACATCTCCTTGTTGCAATGGGTCAACCTCTATCCCTATTTAAACAATTTGTTTTTTCTCTTCCCCCTCCCCAAAATATACCAACATCAAATACAGTGAAAACAGGGGTTATACCATGGAGAGGGACATACAAAGCATCAAAAAATCACATGGTACCTTATAAATACATTAGAAACAACAAGAAGAAAGAAAAACCACCTGTGTCCTTATCTTGGGGTTCATTTCACTTACCATCACCTTATCTGACCTTTTCTGTTTGTCTAAGACATATACCAGTTATTGCAAATAAGGGAAACCATGGGACTTATGTTTCTTTGGGCCTGGCTTACTTCACTTAATATAATTTTTTCCAAGCCTTTCCATTTCCTAACAAATGGGGCAATGTCATTCTTTCTGATGGAGGCATAGAATTTCATTGTGTATGTATACCACATTTTCTTGATCCATTCATCTACTGAGGGGCATCTGGGTTGGTTCCATATCTTAGCTATGGTAACTAATGCTGCAATAAACATAGTTTTACTGGTAGTTTTAGTTTGATCTTGTTTGTGATCATTCGGGTAAATGCCCAAAAGTGGGATTGCTGGGTCACAGGGGACCTCTATGTGGAATCTTTTGAGGAACCTCCATATTATTTTCCAAAGTGGTTGAACAAGTTTACATTTTAATATAGAACCCCTGAAGTATGTGCTTGAGAGGTACAAATAAAGAGAGGTGAAGGAAGGGAAAACTAATGCAGATGAGAAGTTTGGAAAGAGATGGACTTTGATCTGTGGCTTGAGCTAAAGTAAGATTTTAACTGATACAAAGTCATTCCATAAGAAAATGTGAGTGCCATTACAGAACATTCTAGTAAACACTGAGGCCTTTAGGGTTTAATCGCATAGAAGAAATACATTATGTGATACAGAAAAAAATAATGGAATCCCTAATTTTTGATATTTTGCCGAGCAGGGCAGATTTTATTCTACAAATCATAAGCTTCTGGGCTTTCGTGAATGGAATGTGATCCAACTTTATTTTTTTTTACATCTGTGGTGGTGAGAACAAATAATTAGTGATACAAGTATTCAAGCATGGAAAATGCTGCTAACAGATAGTAGGAGATTATGCTAGAGAAATGTTCGATGTATTTAGAAATCTTTACTGACCTTGGAAAGTTTTACTTCATTAAGATCTGAAGTCAGAAGTCAAATGTCAGGATGTCAAGTGAGAAAATGTGAGTTTAAACTGTTGCCCCTCCCTCCAATAAGAGAATAAACAGAATCAGACGCCACACACTGTATAGCTGAAAACTGGTTAAGTAGTGAATAGAAAAGAATGAAGGAAAAGAAATTACCTTCAACATGCAGAAAGCTCAAGTTCCTGGATACTTCCAAATGCCGCCACAGAGCTACCCCTCAGAGACCACCACTAATGCCTCATTTTTTTAAAACAGAAGCTGCTTGTGAACATGTGTCATAAATGGTGATGACAGTTCATGACAACATGTATGTAAGAAACTGTCTCTAAATGATTCAGGTTTCTAAATTGTTCTAACTACTAAGTATGGCTGCCACATACCAACATGCGTATAGTCTTTTTCTTCCTTGATCAGAGGCTCCATGTCCTTGATTCTCTATGGCCCTTATACTTAGGGCTCTTGCCAAGTTCATTGTACGATCTAGCTATTTGTCTTATTCTTCCTGATTATCCTAAAGTCTTTGGAGGCAAGGATGGACATTCCTTTCCTATGTTGCTCCTGTAAACTAAACGCTGAAAAAACTGTTGAACTAAAAAGGCTGTTTTGCTGTTATGAATATATGTATGTGGAGAGAAATGTATTTATTTTTTATTGCTACATGTATTATACCATAAATTTAGTACATGAAAACATGCCCAATACCATAAATGTAGTAGACTAACACAGGTCACATTTCATTATTTCACAATTTATATAAGTTAAGAATCCAGATGTAATTTAACTGGATCATCTGTCAGGGCCCCACCAGGTAATCAAGTATCCACTGGACTTCAGAAGAGCAAATCTGTTTTTCCAGGTTCTTTCAGAATTTTCTGGCTGAATCCAGTTCCTTGCAGTTGTAGGACTGAGCCTTCAGATACTAATGGAGTTCATTCCATAGTCAGTTCACAACAGTGTGACAGTTGGCTTCATCAAGGCCAGCAGGACCTTGTCTCTATCACCTCAAGAATCACCCCAGCCACCATACAGGTGATAAATTGAAACACAACCTTGGTCAGGACGTCCTCTTAGGAAAGCTCCTTCCCCTTTGCCACATAGCATACCCATTATAGTTCCAGGTCTTTCAAATACTCAGTGGGAGGAGGTTGCACAAGTTCACGAGGAAAGATGGTGTCTTGGAAGCCATCTTAGAATTCTGCTTACATGGAGAGGGAAAAAAGAGCAAGTGAGAGAGATCAAACAAATTTCACTTAAGAAAAGGTGATAGACTTCCTTTGTTCTAATTAGTGTCAATTTGCACAATGTGCTTTTTAACTTTTTACAAAGTGAACAGAATTTAAACTGGAAAACATCATTTTGTCCTCTTCTTTTGTTGGATGGTGTTTCAGGCACTAGCAGCAGCATGTTGTGGAGGTTCCAGTGAAGATTCTTTCAAGTCCAAGAAATGTTGAAAAGAGCCTGGAAGCCATGTCAATTTACTATTAATTACTCCCAGTCTAGCAAAGCCTGCAAAGGTTATATTTGCTGCTGATAATTAGCTCACATTCATACATTCCAGAAGATCTGTTTCTAAGATTGGAAAACATAGATTTCAGATTGAAGATATTGTTCCAATTCCAAACTTGTATTTTAAGTAATGAATATGTTCTTAGTTTTATCTCTAATACAGGAGTTGGAATTAGGAGCTAGTGAGTTTGGAATCATTTTGCTTATTAGAAGTTAATTTTTATAATTTTTTGGTATTTAAAATGAAAAAATAAATAAATAAAATGATCGTATTTTACATGATCTTGACACTTGTCTTTGTAAGGAAATTATCTGTGAAATTTAAAAATGTAGAGTAATAATATAAAAAACTCAGTAAAGAAATAACACCAAAAGTGATATAAACACCAAAGAAGTAAATACCAAAAATTATGTTTTAAATTAACACACTTTATATTCTATAAGCATTTCAAACTTTATGATCCTCTTCTTTCCTCTAGCTAAAGTTCTAACATATTTAGGTTCAGATAAATATTTAAAACTATTTTAAATCCAAATAACATAAACATTAATCCTAATCTGCAGAGAAAAACTACTTTTAAAAGAAAATTTTCATCTGCATAACATTGATCAAGATGTATTGTATTCATAAAGTGCTTTGTCAAATGGCAACTTCTTCGTACACCTACTTAAAATAATAATGAAAAATTAAAAAATAAATCAACTTGAGAACGAAGAAAAACATTTCAGGAGTTGGAGGCATGGCTCTGTTGGTAGAGTGCTAGCCAAGGAGGAAAACTATCAGGTATTTAGTTCTAGTCCTGAACTCAGACCTAAAAACTATACAATAAAACATTTCTATGCTGAGCTATAACTACATCCAGGAAACAACTAAAACTTATCTTGATTTACCACAGCCTTATATACTATATATCCCTCATGCTTACAAAGACTTTCCACCTATTTCTATGAAAATATATTTAAAAAGAAAAAGTAGAAAAAATCTTTCAGAAAAAGACATTTGCTTAACATGAATTTTGACAACTTTTAAATGTTTCCCCAAACATAAAATTTCATGGAATTTCAGGAAACATAGAGTATGTCTACATAGCAAATTAGTGGTGTTAGTTAAGAGACAAATGTTACCCATCTACTTTGGAAGTTACGCATATCTTTGTTTTTAAAGTGTCGAAGTTTGAATCGTGTCCTCAGAAAGAGGCAACTTAAGCCTTTGCAACTGTGTGGAAGTGAGCTTTGAAAATAGGGTCTTTGAAGATCTAATTAAGCAGAGCCAAGATCATATTAAGTTTGAGATCTAATTAAACTGGCCTTTTAATCCAATATGTCCAGTATCTTTAAGAGTAGAGACACAGAGACCAAGACAAACAGGGAGGGTCATGTTGCAATGGAACAGAGATGGAAGGTCTGCACTGATTAGCCACGGAACCCAACTTCAGAGAAAAGAATGGAACTGATTCTCCCTTTGAGCCTTCAGAGAAAAATGCAAGCCTGCCATTGCCTTGATTTCAGACGTCTAGCCTTGAAACCATCTAGAGACTACAGTTCTGTGGTTGTAAGTCACTTGTTTTGTGGTAATTTCTTACAACAGACCTAGAGAATAAATACAATAAACAGTGTTATGAGAATTGTCTGTACCCTTAAGAACTGATGAATCCAGGGTTCGAGGCTGGATTGCACATGTCAAGTCCAGCTACTCACCCCCATAAGCAAAATAAAGAGACATGATGGAGAGCATAGAAAGGCTTACTTATTACGTGGCTCAGGCAGCTGTGCTATCTCCAGCCATCTTTTGCGGTACAAGCATGAGATTTAGCTTTAGATACACAAAGAACTAGAAGAAGAGGGATGACATAATGATGAAATAGTCCTGGTCAAAATGTGGCTTGGTTGATCACTATTTTAGTCCTTGCTCAGAAAGGGGCTCTGGAAATCTCTGGTATTTCCTTTCTTTACCTACAGGTAAACATATGATCTGTAAGTCTTGTCCTTTCTGTACTCCAAGATTGCAAGCTGACTACAGCAACATGGCTTAGCTAAAACAGAAGCCACAGACGCTTTTCCACTGTTTTAATTAATTCATGAACCCAAATAAGGAGTAAGTGCTTTTCAGCAAAAAGCAGCTTTAAGTACCTGTTACACGTTTGCTGAGATAATTCTCCCATCTCTGACCATAACCCTTCCGGTCACCTCTCTAGAGAAGAAAATGCCACTTGACAAAGGTAAAAAAGCATGGAGAGGCCAGGCAAGCCAGAGACTTCATCGGTTGTTTGTGTTTAAGGCTACATTCAGTTGTGTAAGAATACATAAAATGACGGCTAGAGCACTTTAACCTTGGGCCCGGAGTGGGAGGAGGGGGGTTTTCCCCAATGTGTGCTTATTAGAAAACTGCACCATGCACTGTGGCTCAACTGTCGCAAGTGACCCGTTTACTGAGTATGCATCTGGTAATGCAACGAACGTGCCTGTTCATTATGTCACATTAGGTCTTTCCCACAATGTTGTAGTCTAGATTCTGTCCAGCCTTATCCTTAGTTTGCTGTCAAGGATTTGAAGGTGGGAGAGCTTGAGTAACCAAGGCCATGTAACTAGTAAGTAGAGCAGGATTCAAAATTCAGGCTAGTACTCTCAGAGCCAACCACGCCCTCATCCTCTAGGATGCTGCCTCTACCTGTACCAAAGCTGAAAGATGACTCTGTGTCCTTCCTATGGAACTGTGGGTATTTTGTATGTAATTTACACTGAATTCATAACTTATAAATTTTCTGATAAAGTGATATTTTAAAATTTGAACAGAATAAATGCTCCACGTCTTCATTTTATTCCATGATTTTCTTTCTTATATAATTTTTATTGTGATTAAGTGATTATATAAACTTCACAAATTTCACAGTATTGTGAGACAGTGATATTTAGTGAAAGTCACAAACACATTCTAACCTTCATGAGTCAAATTGTCATTATTGTGGTCTATAAAGTTTGTGAATTCTATGAGCTTTGACAATACAACTATTTCTTCCACAGCAGGTGACCCGTACATTTCTTCTTTTTCCCTCTCATTCCCTCCCCTCTCATCGCTGCCCTTGAGTTGCTGAGTTCATTGTCATTAATGTCCAGTGCAGCTGATGGGCCCCCTGTTTCCCTCTGTTTCTGTGTCTTCCTCCTAGTTTCCCTCAGATGTATGCATATATATAACATATATGTGGTCAACAACATGGGGTCATGGGGTCATTTAGTAATGATATGACAAGATGAGTGGCAGTCCTTTGTTTCTTAAGTCCCATTTACTTTGCCATATTTCCTTACATTTTGGATTTAACATGCACATATCAGAGAGGTCATGTGCCATTTATCTCTTTGCTCTTAGCTTACCTCACTTAAAATGATTTTTTTCCAGTTCCATCCATTTCCCTGTGAATGCCATTATTTTGTCCTTTCTAATGGCTGCATAATATTCCATTGTATATAGGTACCACAATTTTTTGATCCATTCATCTGCACAGGGACTACAGGGTTGTTTCCATATCGTGGCTATTGTGAACAGTGCTGCAATAAACATGGAGGTGCATGTGTCCTTGTATTCTGGCTCCGGTTGCTCAGGGTAAATGCCTAGGAGTGGTATGGCTGGCTCATAAGGGAGGTCTATATTTAGCTTTCTGAGGACCCTCCAGACTGCTTTCCCTGCTACTGGGAATGTACACTATTCCATGATTTTCTTTTTCTACAGCTTGTTAAATAGAGTTTGTTAAATAATTCAAGCACAACCACAACATTTCTTTATTTCAGGGTGAAGCAAGGCAGGCAGAGAGATTGCCTTTGTTTTTCAGATTGATACATTTTATGATAAATTAGATAAGAATAGTTTGTTTGATCTGTGCATTTATTATTTTAATACTAAAGAAAAATCAGAGCAGTAAGCATATATTTGAGGGCCTTCTTAGGAGTAAAGATGGTTCATGTTGTCCAGGAACGGAAGAAGCTCTCATTCCTTTTGTTTCCAAACCCAAGAAAGCTTGGGTTTGAAGCTTGACAAGTAGATCTCCAAAGCAATAGAACCTGCAGAGTGAAGCTCAAGTTGCAGGTCAACTAAAGCTCTAGACTTTAATTGAACTTTCAACATCAAACTTCTCGTCAAATGTACTAAGTATCCTCAACTCAGAAATGAAAAACAATGTTAATTTAGCTATCCAATAGGAGAGGAAAGGTCTGAAAAGGAAAGAGGGTGAGAGAGAGGGGAGGAAATAAATGAACGTATACAGGGCAGAAATGTAGGTGGTAAAATTATACCTACAAACACTTCTAATGTGCCATACATTTTATGACATAAGAGCAAAATACTATTTTACTCTATCATAAAGTGAAAGAGATTATATATTTTACCCACTTTCACAAAGTACTCACACATCACATTTGCAAATGTGTTCCATTAATCAGTTCATCTCAATTCCATTTCAAACACTTTTAAAATATTGTAGTGAAACATTGCATGCTGGTAATTGCCAGGTTCTCTGGCGTCTTGCTATTAAATTAAGTTTCCTTTATTAGTATTAGTGTTAGTGTTATTAATATCTATTAGTACCAGTATTTGTTGCCTTCAATGCTATCATTAGCTTTGAGCACTGTCACAATCAGCTTTATGACTAGCTAAAGCATTTTTCTCTTTGGAAACCTTTTCCTCAAGAACTTTCCACATGATTTGCTTCATAGTTCTTTTGCATCTTTTTCTGTTTTGTAGAAACTTCCATTTTTCTCTCCACTTCCATAGAAAACAGTGATATTGAATCATAAAGTTAAAGGATCCTACTGTATTAACCTTTCCCCGGAAGCACCCACACATTTCAATACAGTCCTTGAGCTTCTAGTTTCACTCTTGACTAGCTTTTCTTCTAAAATGATTTATCCCTTTAGTTTCTTTTCTTCTGTGTCAAGAATGGAAAGAGGCACTTTAAAAGTTATTCCAAAACTTTGATGAAGTAGGTGGCAGTTAGAGCAAGTAAATGCAATTCTTGGAAATTGTTTCCACAGGAATGACAGCTATTATAACTGCAAGACCTAGTATGAGAGATTAGATTTCTTGCCAAAGAAATGACTCTGAGATTGTCATACCCCTGTGTAGAAGTCATTCTTTAAAAAAAAAATCACCTTGCTCTTTACTTGAAAGCCCAAAAGTAAATAACATTTAACCTTGATTTGACTTCATTACATTTTTTGTAGAATTTTCGGAGAAGTAATGTTATGAGGGAAAAAAGAATTATGACAAAACGAAGAAAAATTGCATAGAAAATCTTTTGCAATTGTTCCAATCTTCAGTAAGACTAAAGCACGTTTCTTGAGAAATAACTTAGGAGATAAATTCATTTAACTAATTACTGTCATTGCCCAATTAAATTCAACATTATTTTTTATTGACTAAGTGGTAGATAAGAGAAATGTCAGACATATATGATGCCAAATTCCATGGGTTCTAGAAGGGTTTGCTGGAGCAATTTGTAAAGATTTCATGAAAAGAAGAATTTTGGCCAGTAGAATAACAATTTTCTTTATAAAAGAAAACCTCTCTGGGCACAGGTGGCTCACGCCTGTAATCCTAGTTACTCAAGAGGCTGAGATGAGGATCATGGTTCAAAACCAGCCTGGGCAAGATCAGGGAGACTCTTATCTCCCATTAACCACCAGAAAACTGGAAGTAGCACTGTGGCTCAAGTTGTAGAGCACTCGCCTTGAGCTGAAGAGCTGAGGAACAGCACCCAGGCCCAGAGTTCAAGCCCCATGACTGACAAAGAAAGAAAGAGAGAAAGAGAGAAAGAAAGGGAGAAAGAGAAAGAAAGGGAGAAAGAAAGAAAGAAAGAAAGGGAGAAAGAAAGAAAGAAAGAAAGAAAGAAAGAAAGAAAGAAAGAAAGAAAGAAAGAAAGAAAGAAAGAAAGAAAGAAAGAAAGAAGAAAGAAAGAAAGAAAGAAAGAAAGAAAGAAAGAAAGAAAGAAAGAAAGAAGGAAGGAAGGAAAGAAGAAAGGAAAGAAGGAAGGAAGGAAAGAGAGAGAGAGAAAGAAAGAAAGGAAAGAAAGAAAGAAAGAAAGAAAGAAAGAAAGAAAGAAAGAAAGAAAGAAAGAAAGAAAGAAAGAAAGGGAAACAGAAAACCTCACTAACACATGAACAGATATGGGTTGAATGTAACATGGTTCAAACATGGAAAGAGATTAGTGTAATTGTAGGAAATCAGTCCTGGCACTGTGGTTAGACTATGTGTTTAATATCAAAGCATAAAAATATTTTCATACCAGTTAAAAGCAGAAGTAGGGAGTTACTCAAGATAGGTACTTAGAGTTTACTCATAGAATGAAAAAGTAAACTATGGAAAATATAAAGACTAAAAAGTAGATTGTAATCGACTCCAAATTAGAAGGAAGTGTAGGTATAAGTTAATGTTCCCCTTTCCAATCTAATATTTAGTTTTTGACCCTTCCTTTATTCATATCCTACTTTCTCCCATCAACATGTATAAATTCTGCACCTCCTTCAAGATACCATTTTCATGAGGCCATTCTGATCACCTTCTTTGTGTGGACATTTTTTTAAACTATTGCCTCTGTCTTAGTCCCTTTCTGATGCTATAACAAGAAAAAAAACAGGTGGGGTAATTTATTTAAAAAAAAACGTTTATCCCAATATTAACGCATCAACTGATTTGGCTCAGTCTTTAATTCTAATATGGCATCTTAGATAATGCCCTTCCAAGATGGAGATCTGAAAGACTAAAATGGTAACTGCAAAATGGTAACTGTTGCACAAAGCCATTACTGTTAGGCATTGGTCTCATAGCTAAATCACTTTCCAGAGGCCCCCATTCTCAATACTCCTAGACTAATCATTAAGGCAAAAGTGTGATTTTGTAGAACACAGATAGGGCATGGTAGTCTTTGTGGTGATTTTTGTGAGTTCAGTGTGGCATGCCAACTGCTACATGTGCCTAGAAGATTGAGACAGCATCTTAGTTTTTCATTACAATTATCTAACTTGAAGGCTAAAACATAAGGATTCTATATAAGGTCACAGGGTAATGTTGGGGTGGGGTAGGTACACTAAAGGAGTACAGTTGCTAGGAAGTCAAAGTCGAAGAGTTTAAAAAGAGGAAGGATTTTATTTGTATTTAAAGTTTTCAAATTCCAAGTGTCAGGAAAACCTGGAAAGTGGAGATAATTGAGTTTATTGAGTGAGTAGTTGCTCCTCTCTGATCTTCCATGTATGGTTTTTGTGGAGTACATATCAGGACTTTGGGAAAGGTGTTTCAAAAGTCAGGAGTGAGCAGTTATCTTTTGACAACTATATGGAAAAATCAGTTTCATTTTGCCCATGCATTAGCACTTCGATTCACTAACACCAAAAGTTGCAAGCCATCTAATAGGTATAACTTATGAAATAGAGACTGCTTTTCCCATAATTAGACTTTATACTACTGTTTAGAACTAATGCACTACTGCTAGAATAGTTGGAGTGTACTGTAGAGTAATACAGGCAAAATCAGAAATTCATAACTCTTTGTTATGGAGGGAGAAAATTTCTATTGATTATTGAAGACACTAGGAATGTCAACAGCCCTCCTGCAACTGAAAAGAATCAAACCATACATTTCTTTCACATGTGATAGAACATGTAGTGACCTACACATTGATGGTTCAATCTTTAATGAGTTCTTAGTGTGTATTGAGGAATCTTCTAGAATATACACCAATGGCAGTAGGGGGGAATTACAACATGATAGATGCTCATTATACAGGCATAGATACTCAAAAGGCTTACCAAGTTCAAGGCTACCTCCAAGAGCAAGTTTAAAAGCATAGGAAGTGCTTTTATATATACAATATAGAAAAACACAGTGGAAAATTAATAAGAGCTATCTTCAGGGGTGAAAATCTTTCTCTTGAGAAAGTACAGCTGAAATTGGGTTTTCAGAAAATGAAGTTCTTATTATTTAACAAATAGCAAAGGATAGTCACAGTGCTTCAATCCAATTTTTAAAGCTCAGCGAGGCAGAACTAAGAGGACTCTATCCGGTTAACATCATAGTTCATTTTAATCCAACCCTGAAGAGCTCCACACTGGAGCAGGTGAATTGGTCACATAAGATTGACACAAACCAATGACATCTCTGGGGAAGCACAAAGTAAATCCTTCAGAATGTAAATTAAGAGCCTTAATTTTACATCCAAAAGACAAGATTTAATGGTACATCTATTACGTGAGTTGAGTGGCAGGTAAAAGAAACACACTCTGGGGCTGACCCCAAGCCCACATATGAGACACTATCTGAAAAATAACTACAGCAGAAAGACGGGGTGCCTCGCTCAAGTAGTAGAGCACCTGCTTAGCAAGCACAAGGCCAAACTCCAGCAATGCCAAATACATTTACAGATATAATAACACAGAAAAGGATAAGTTAGCTCCAGTTAAAACTAGAAAAGTGAGAAGCTGATAATATGTTTAACAAATACCGGGCAACTTAGCTGAGATAACCCTAATTAAGTTAGGATTAATTTGGAACATATTAGGTTTCAAATATTACTGACACAAACACTAAAGTTAAAGTGAACTGGAGATGGTTGGCAGATAGGAAATCATAGCTAACAACAACTCCATTAATGGTTAACAGCTCCACTCCATGATTGGATGAATTCTAACAGAAGACTATGTAATTAGAGATTTCATTACATTCCTCAGCTTTCTCTATTTAGAGGTAGTATATTCCTTTATGGAATAGACTGACTATATTGTTCTGTATGTTTTTGCCATCTTCCACCTCACCAGCATTGCTTATTTCTCAAGCATACAACTGTCAATGTTGTTGCAGAATACCTACTGTGCAACTTTCCTCACCTGTTGCCAAGGCTTTTGTCTAATGACCTGGAAGGGTGAAATCCCTTCAAAGAATATGGAAGAATCTATCCATAGTGTACATATGTATAAAAATGGACTAGCAGCCCAATTCTGCATAAGGAAAAAGACCAATATAATTTATTTTCTAGACAAATGGCAACAAGACATTTTAACTAGAGGAAAATATTAAATACCTGATGGAAGGAAATAGAAAGTAGTGGCTGATAATTTAGAGAAATTCAGGCAGGTAATAAGGCAGCCAACAACAGGAGCCCAATCATGTGGCTGAATTTACTCCACTGGATAGATCAAAATGGGAAACTTAAGTATATGGCTCAGAAGAAACTAAGTTTAAGACTCTTCAATCCAGTAGAAGTTTATAAAACCTCCTTCTAAAATTAAGCTAAGATGTAAAAGGTCAAGGTTTTGAGGCCCAGATACCAGAGGTGCATCTGTGAATCAGAAGAAGGCAAATTTAGAAACCTGGAACTCATGAAAGCCCTCATAAAGAAACAAGTTGAAATCTAGGGAATGAAATAATCATGATAATTGCCATTAATTCAGTACCTTTGTAATACTTTGCCTGAATCATCGTATTTACTCTTCAAATGATCCTATAAAATGGATGTTTACCATAATTTCCATTTTAGAGAAATGCACTTGCCCAAAGTTAAACAAATCATTTATAGTTAGAGCTATAAAAATCTATAGACAGGCGCTGGTGGCTTATGCCTGTAATCCTAACTACTCAAGAAGGCTGAGATCTGAGGATCTCGGATCAAAGCTAGTTGAGGCAGGAAACTTTGTGAGACTCTTATCTCAAAATAACCACCAGAAAATCAGAAGTGGCACTGGGCTCAAGTGGTAGAGCACTCTCCTTGAGCTGAAGAGCTGAGGGACAGCACCCAGGCCCAGAGTTCAAGCCCCACGACTGACAAAAATAAATAAATAAATAAATAAATAAATAAATAAATAAATAAATAAATAAATAATCTATATGTGAGTGCCTAACAGCTACCACTTTATGGATATAAGGAGGATAAAAGGCAAGAACTAAACATTCCTAGAATTCATTCCAGAAAAGAAAGAATCACTGTTGGGTGTGCCTGACTTATATGATAATGTACCTCTCAATATGACACAGCTCTTAGCTCTTGTTCTTAAAACCTTTTATTAACAAAAAATCCCAATAGTAAATGTATTTTTCATCTTCCTGTCAAAGACTTCCTTAGGTCAATCACTGAAGTTAAATTACCGTCAGATGTCAGCCTCTAGGAAAAGTGGACATCTTAAATCTTTAAATTTGAAAGTAATTATCATGTAAAACTGTAGTATATCTCTGCTGCAGTACAGATTATATACTCTAGTAATAAAATATTTGTGAATGAAACCTTCAAGCCAGGGATTTTAAGATGATATAATTTTGTTCATTCTATTTTAACAGTTCAGAGCTAAAAGAGTTCAAGTAATAAAAGGATTCATCTGTGAATTCATAGTCTATGATGGAAACCAACCTTGAATAAATGTTTAGGGAAAATTTCTGTGTTTTACAACACACAAGTACCCACCTACCTTAACTTCTACATAGCTGCATCCTAAGACTCATATGTCATCAGAATTTTTTTTCTTTTTTTAATTTTTTTAAATTTTATTGTAAAGATGCTGTAAGAGGGGTTACAGTTACATGAGTATGGTAATAAGTACATTTCTTGTTGAACATTATTACCCACTCCTTTGTTGTTCTCCCACTATCCTTTCCCTCCCCCATGCCTCCCCCCTTCCCGCCCACCTGCAAGTTGTAAAGTTCATTTCCAACATAATGTCTTGTGACTATTGTTATTGCAATGGGTCAGCCTTTGTCTTCCTTTCAACATTTTGTTATTCCTCTTCCCTTCCCTGAATCAGATAAATTATATACAAGCCAGAGGGTACCAGAATCAAAGACAGTGATTGCCAGCGATAAACCAATGAAAAAGAAAAATGAAATAAAATAAGAAGAAAGAAGTAGATAGAGTACCTTGGTGACAACAAGGCCAACAGGCAAAAAAAAGGGCCTGTTGTTTCTACATCTTGGAGTTCTGTTTTTTCCAACTTTGAGTTTCTCCCACTGGGAGAAATCCTCCACATTATGGTGGTTGCCTATCACCTCAAGGCTAGATGCAGTCAGCCTACTGACTCAACATTAAGTGCTTTCTTTCCAATCTACCCAACAAATAAACACTGTGTGTTTACTATGTGCCCCTCTCCCCGCATTGTGCTCAGTGTAAAAATAGATTAGCAAAGATGACAAGAAAATCTCTACATTTCTATTGTCCTGTCTAGGTAGTCAGGAATCAAGACATTTGTCACAATAGTCACAAGTTTGAATACTACATTATATTGACTCACGTGAGGTAGTCAGGGAGTGAGGAAACGGAATGTCATGATTCACCAGACCAGAATTTTAAACCCATCTTTTACAAAGGCAAGCAAAACCAATACTATTCAAATTACTTTCATCAGGAATGAGGAAGTCGTGTTTTCCCAGAGAGGAATTGGGGTGCTTTCACAAAACAAAAGCTAGTAACCTGGAGAAAATGAAATTTTATCTAAAACTACAAAAATCCAAATTTAGGTGCATTGAATGCACATGCCCTCCCAGAAATCAAATAGAACTCACTATGGCAAGAAAAATGTGAGTCCAAAATCACCAAGTCTACAAGCGACCTCATTTAATCAATAAGCACAGACAGGAAAATAATCTTCCAATAAAAAGTGCTGGATATACTCACAGGTACTTGTATGGATAATAAAAGTCATTGTCTGAATGCATTGCCTGAGGTTTGTCTATGTATAGAATTTGAGTATCCATGAAGTAAATAGCTCTAGGCTATTGATACCTGCTTCTTTCCTTCCATGGTGAATAGTGTGCTCAATCTTGTCTCACCCCCAAGTGAGTACAGCCAGAGATATTTATGATTGAGGCCTCAGGCTTAGCCATTTATAAAATATCCTTTACTCTTCTGTGGGCTAGGGAAAACTCTGCCTCTGTGCTTGGGAAACACTTTCAAATGTTTAGTTTTTCTTAACAGGTAGGTAGATAGATAGATAGATAGATAGATAGATAGATAGATAGATAGATAGATAGATAGATAGATAGATAGATAGATAGATAGATAGATTCATACATAGATATATACATACATAGGTAACTTTATGTAGTTCTATTATAGATGATAAAAAAAACCATTATTATTAGAGACTTCTATCACGGTAGTTAGGAATTTGTATCAAACACAGTGGCTTCCACCTCTACTCACAATGACTTAAGAAGCAAAGATAGGAGAATCAAGGTTAGAGGCCAGCCCTAGAAAATACGTGCATCTCTATCTAAAATTGTAATTGAAATAAAAGGGGCTCAAGTGTTAGAGTACCTGCCTAGGATATCCAAGTTCTTTTTTTATATGTTTTTTATTGTAGAAATACTGTACAGAGGGGTTGCAGTTACATAATAAGGTAATGAGTACATTTCCTATTGATATCAAAGTTCTTGAGTTCAAATTCCCGTGTCAACCCCTCCCCTCAAAAAAAAAAAAAAAAAACTAAATTATGCTGTTAAAGTTCCTAAGTTAAAATCATGGTTATAATTAAACTTCTAAAATGAGACAGCTTTCATTAAAAAATGAGGATAACACTAATAAATTACTAACAAAACACTATTATTATTATTAAGTAGTTGGACAAAGGGATTACAATTATTCCATTAGGTGGGTTATGAGTACCATGATTTTTGGTCAGTGTTACCCCTTCCTTCATTCTCCATCATTTCCCCCTCCTACCCTACCCATTTTTACATAATGCATATTGACTGTGATGCAATATTATGTACATTAAATATAATATAATCTGATGCTCACATAACAAGAATAGAAAGGTAGGGAACTAGAGCTGAAGGGATCTTCCCATTTCTTTTATTAGGGAAGACAATAGTTTCCAGAATTTCACCGCAGATTATCATTACCATTTATTAGCATTATGTGGTCTGAATACCCAAGCCCAGACTAATCAAAAGTAAAGGAATTCAAAAACTGATTGAGTTTGATCATAATTCACCCTGAAATCTGGGGAAGGGAGTTGTATGCTCAAGTATACAGTTCCTTATGTGTTAACTGAACAAATTTAGCACTCCTTTGGTAGGCAGTGAAGTAGGGTGACTATTTGAGTGACTAAAGCATCTTTCATCAGAGCAATGCTTTGCAGAAGATTGGAAGTAGACTTCTAAAAAGAGGTTCTCTTCTGCTCATGGTATATGCACTTTATCTCAATAAATCTTTTTACCTCTACTGAGAAAAGCCTAGTGTACACTGGTAAATCTCTTTGCTTGCCACATATTACATTGGATAATATAAATTTCTGAAATCAAGGATTTGCTAAGCCACAGAATATAAGCACCTAATAATTGAATGTACAGTGAAGTGCTTATAATGATTAATTATTTAGATTATTATTACCACAGCTTTAAACAGTTCTTTAGTTAAAATACATACCTAGAGCACAAATGAATATAGTAGCTTCCTTCATTCCATGGTACTGACAGCGAACCGAATTTGCACTAGAACATAGTTCTAGTTGAAAACTGAAAGCTGATGACTACCACCAATTTCTACAATGCCATTACGTAGACAGGGAGAGAAACAAGCAAAAACAAACAAAAAATTCTGCCTTGTGTCATACATTTTCCTTATTAATGGTTGCAATGCCAATTTTTAACAGCACAAGTGTATTTAATTCCCTCTAAATACTACAATTCAAGTTCATTCAATGTTGAAAATAAGAAAACCAGAAAGAAATATGAGGCTTTGTTGTCCTGCAAACTCTTGTAGCCACAAATCGATTTTAATAATCAAGAAATATTTTGTAACTTATTTGCTATTGTGCTTCCTGTAGAATGACATTCAACTAATCAAGCTATTACTTTTTAGATGGATATATTCTGCCAACCTATGTGAATTATATAAGTCAAAATTACAAATTCTACTGAATATGTTGATTAATTCTAAGAATGGAAACATACATTTTTATGAAATTGTTCCAAGATCTGTAAAAAAAATTTGGCCTATAACAAACTGTTTTTTGATTGAGAGATACACAGTCTTCTTTGAAATAGGCATCCTTCTAAAAATGTAGTAACTATAAAAATCATTTTCAAAGCTCCCTTGTGACCCTGCCCCTAGACCAGCTCAGGCGCTATTTTGTGTCTGCTGAATATCCTCAGGTCATGGAATCCCACTTTGACTCTCCATTGAAGTTGGTCTGTTTTGTTGCTACTGTTTTTCTGTTCTTTCTTTGCTATACTATTCTCATGGCTCCATTTTCTTTTTTTTTAATTTAATTTTATTTTATTTGTGAACATATTGTACAGAGGAGTTACAATTACATGGGCAGGATAATGCGTACATTTCTTACCAAGCATTGCAGCCTCCTCCTTTGTTTACCCTTCACATCCCTTCCCAGCCTCCCCCCTCCCCCCCAATCCCAATCCTTCTCCTTCCCCCCCTTCCCCCTCTCCCCCCCCCCCCCCGCACCGACGTTGTAAAGCTCGTTTTGGACATGACAACTTGTACTTCTCATTGTTGCAACAGGTCCACCTGTATCCTTAAACAACTGGTTTTTCCCCATCTCCTCCACAAGTTATACTGACATCAAATATAGTGAAAGCAGGGGTTATACTGTGGGGGAGGGACATACAAAGCAACAAAGAGATAATCTTATAAATGCATTAGAAACACATGCATGAAAGAAAAAAACATTAAAATACACATCTAAGGGTTCATTTTCCTGACATCACATTATCTGACCTTTTCCGCTTGACTCATACATACACTAGATATTACAAATAAGGGAAACCATGGGACCTATGTTTCTTTGGGCCTGGCTTACTTCACTTAATATAATTTTTTCCAAGCCTTTCCATTTCCTAACAAATGGGACAATGTCATTCTTTCTGATGGAGGCATAGAATTCCATTGTGTATATATACCACATTTTCTTGATCCATTCATCTACTGAGGGACATCTGGGTTGGTTCCATATCTTAGCTATGGAAAATAATGCTGCAATAAACATAGTTGTGCTGGTAGCTTTAGTGTGGTCTTGTTTGTAAACATTTGGGTAAATGCCCAAAAGTGGGATTGCTGGGTCATAGGGGAGTTCTATGTGAAGTCTTTTGAGGAACCTCCATACTGCTTTCCAAAGTGGTTGAACAAGTTTACATTCCCACCAACAATGAAGTAAGGTTCCTTTCTGTCCACATCCCCTCCAGCATCTGTTGTTGTTAGAGTTCTTGATTTTTGCCGTTCTAACTGGAGTGAGGTGATATCTCAATGTTGTTTTGATTTGCATTTCTTTTATGGCTAGGGATGTTGAACATTTCTTCATGTGTCTATTGGCCATCCTTCTTTCTTCTTCAGAGAAGTTTCTCTTTAAGTCTTTCGCCCACTTATTAATTGGGCAGTTGTTTCTTTGAGGATTTGTTGTTGGGGGTTTAATTTTTTGAGTTCCAAGTATATTTTAGATATGAGACCCTTGTCCGTTGTATGGCTAGTAAAGATCTTCTCCCAATCCGTGGGCTTTCTATTGATCTTGCTAGCTATGTCATTTGCCCTGCAGAAGCTCTGCAACTTTATCATGGCTCCATTTTCTAACAGTATTAAGTGTATTTGAGGCTGCAAGTTTTCTGGGGACACGTGTCTGCCTATAGTCACTGGCTTTGTAATAAAGACTCCCAATTCAACCTCTCAAAAAAAAAAAAAGAATCTTCAAAGTTTAATGTCAATTACTCTGCTTGAATCAGTAGAAACATGCAGTCTGCCTAAATCAATTAATTCCTATTTCTCACTTGTGCTACATTTGAAATTTATCTCTGTGTAGCAATATTACAAAATTGATTCACAAGTATGTTAGTACTTAACATTTTCTCTAGGTATTCCTTGGTTTACCTTTAAATTAACTTTAGGAAATATCAAATCAAGGGTTGCTACATATAAGCTTTAGCCCTATTTACAGTGAAGATTGTGTTTAACAAATTGCTTCTAGCAACCTGCTAGGAGGATCTCTGTGTGCTCCTGGCCCTTAGCCATGATAGATGATCCTGAAAAGTTAGAGAACCAAATTCAATCTTGTCAAATTTTGCCTTAATGAATAAATAGTCACATGTATCAAAATTCAGTATTATGAAATTAAAGAAAAGATATTACATGTTGTAATAGGATAGTAATTCACTTCCAAACTTGTAATTGAAAGTGATACTAATTGGCATATAGAAATATAGTCCCTTCATAGTCTCCTAATTCAGTAGATTAGCAAGTTTGATCACCCAAAGCTTGGTTTTCATGATTATCAATCATGAATAGGTTAAATGGTTTGTTGCATGTTTAAGACTATCTAGATCCAGTTATTATCTTGCCAGTGGTTACTTCAATTTTGTGGTTTTGGCTCAGTACAAGCAAAAACTAGGAATCTTTCATCATTATTCTACTGTAGAATCATTATTAAGTGGAAAAGGTAGGAAAGAAGGAAGGGAGGAAGGAAGGGAGGGAGGAAGGAAGGGAGGGAGGAGGGAAGGAGGGAGGGAGGGAGGGAGGAGGGAGGGAGGGAGGGAGGGAGGGAGGGAAGATGAATTTCCTATGAACCACTGTGTTTTTAGAAATGTGCCATTTTTTCAATATTCCTTCCATGACCTTTAAGAGGTGAAAATTCTTTGCTTGTACATAATGAGTCAAAGAAGAAAATGAAAGCTAATGCTAATGTTGGTCTCTTACATAATATTTCTGCATCTTTACATGGAGAAACATTATAGTTCTTCAATGCATATACACCATATGTAATAATCAAATTAGGGCAAAATCCATATCTATGCCTTCAAATATTAATCATTAAGAATTTTATGCTCTTGTATATTTTGAAATGTATTATAGATTATTTCATCAGTAATTACCCTTCTATAGTAGACAAAATTCAAAAATAATTCATCCCTTCTGTCTTGACACCTTATTCAGTATACTTTCCTTTCCCTTTCCCCCAAAACTTTCCAATCTCTAGTGACCACTTGTCCTTTCTATTCTTCTACAAGATCAACTTATTAGTATTCATAATTGAGGAAGTATGGGTATTTGTGTTCCCAAGCCTAGTTTATTTCCTTTAACAGAATAACCTTCAGTTTCATCTATGTTGCAGCAAATCACAGAATTTCATTATTTTATGACTGAATAATATCCCCCTGTTGCTAAATAGTACATTTTCTATATCAGTTCAACCACTGTTAAGATGTGGGTTTGCGCCATATTTTACTATTATGCATAGTGCTGCAATATACATAAAAGTAAACATGTATGTTTGGTGTAATAATTTCATCATCTTGAGATTTATAGTCAGTAGTGGAATTGCCGAATCACTTAATTTTTTTAGTCAGAATTTTTTCTGAGGAATCTCTACGTTGTTTTCCACAATGAATGCAATAATTATATTTATATTTATATATAATTTATATTTCCATGAATGGTATAGAAGAATTCCTCTTTCTGAGCACCCTCAGCAGAATTTGTTGAATTTGTCTTTTTGATGACAGACATTCTAACCATGGTAAGATGATCACTCATGATTTAAATTTATCTCCTACATGGTTAATGGGATGGATGATGTTTTCTAATAGTTGACTATTTGTATGTCTTCTTTCAAAAAGTGTTAATTTTGTACTTTAGCCTATCTTTAACTAGATTATTTGGGGCATGGGATGTTTGCCTTTTTGTGTTCCATATATATTCTAGGATAGTAATACTTTGTCAAATAAATAGGTTTTAAATATTTTCTTCCATTCTCTTAAGCCTGCTTATTAGTTCCTTTGCTGTGCAGAAGCTGCTACTTTTTTATAGAATGCCATTTATCTATTTTTACTTTTATTTCCAATGTCTTTGGAGTCCTATCTAAAAAAATTGCCTGTGCCCTTGTCTTAAAATGAAAAGCAGTAAGTTCTGTGTACCGTTCATGTCAGAGAAAGACAGAAAGGTGTACGGCCCAGGTGATAGTAGTCACATGGCCTTTACCCCTAGTACTAATAGTCTTTGAGTGGGGTCATAAATAACCTACATTTTTCAGCTAGGTGTAGGTAAATAGATATCATACAATTTTCCTTTGTACTTACCTTGATTTTCTTTTTATTTGAGACAGGTTCTTCCTGTGCAGCCCAGTATTGCCTTGAACTTTTGGTCCTCCTACTTCAGCCTCCCTAGAGCTGAAATTAGAGGCCTGTACCCCCATGATCAGCTTTAACTTGTATTTTATGATTATGGGATCCTGCTTGTAAACCCAGCCACTATTACTCAAGAGGAAAAGGTTAGGAAGATTCAAAAATTAGAATTTTGAGCAAGTCCCAGGCAAAAGTTATTGGTTCCCTCCTCATCTTAAACAATATGCTACCTATGGTGATATACAACTGTGATCCCAACTATGAAAAGCTGCAAGTAAAGGAAAGGAAATATGAAATCTTTACCTTAAAAGTTACTGAAGAAGAAAATGGTTAAAGGCTTTCTTAGCTAAGGTAGTAAAGTACACCTAGCAAGCATAAAGCCTTTACTTCAAACCCTAGTACTGCCAAAACTAAAAGAAAGAATTGTAGAAGTCTTTAATGTCACATGGAAAATTCATAATAAGAAGACTAAATAGAAAATTACCTGTGCTGTGGTATAGGTGTCTAAACACCAACAAGAGAGCAAAATGAAATGAAAAGAACTTGTGTCAGTAGAATTATGAGGAATTTAGATAGAATTTGGTTAGATAAGTAATGCATAGTTTTCATGATATAAAATGGAAAAATATCACTAAAGGAAAACAGGAGCTTTTGTCTCATAAAACTAAGTAAATGGTTAGCATAAATCACTTTGATTCATTTGTACCTGGCTTCCTCTCCATCCTCTCCTTTGAAGTCATCAAATCAGTTTACATTTTTCTGATTAAAGGAAAACACTTCCTTTGTATGAATGTGTGAGATTCATACAAAAGGATGCTTGTAGTTCCACCAGAACGTATAATTCAGAGACCTAAATTTGCAAGGGATTTTCTTTGTACTGTTACAAGCCTAGTAACTGACATTCAAATTGGTCCCCTCTTTAGTGTATATTCTGAATTTGACATCTTTAGACATAGAGCTTACATTAGTCTTATAAAAATAAGACAATGGAAAGAAAAGACTTACGTCTTTTGATAATATAGACAATGATAGCATTTCAGAATCCTGACAGAGAAGATATTTTTATTTTACACACACACACACACACACACACACACACACACACACACACACACACACACACACACACACACACACGCCATCAGAAACAGAAGAGTCAGGTATTAGAACCTATTTTTCTTGTGATGTTTGGTCACTCTGAACTTCTACTCTGAGACTATGTGTGTTGGCTAATTTAAAGCACTGAGGACATCTCCTGTAGTCTTTGTCAGGTAACTTGTAGCTCATAAACCTCATTACATTTTTTTCCACTCTATATACTTCATCCAGGAATCAAAATCTGTTCAAAAGTTGAAGCTCAGAATACTTCCATTTGTATATTTACAATCTTAGATTGTTTTCCTAAAGAAACTTTTTTCTATTTTCATCAGAAAGTCTTGTTTTCAAAGCAAACTAGGACCTTAAGTTATTCTATTAAATGAGAAAAGAGTGCTTTTATTATATTAGTATATTATATTAAAGTATTTCTGCTTGCCCAGTGAACTGCTAGATATAAACCAGGGATCCATCTCCTCATTGTTGGAACTCCATCCATTCTACAAAGTTCCTCGTACATTCTATCACTGCCTATAAAGCTCTCATTGACCTTCAAAAATATAAAGGTCATTAAGGGATTAAAGGGCATACTAGCATACAGATTTGTCAAACAGAAAAACCAGGTATATTATTATACTTCACAGCAATAGGCCCAAAACCCAGTAGGACAGGGTTAAATGGTGTCAAAGCAAAACAGTACCACTTACTACTTACATTGCTTAAAATATTTGATTGGTGCCTAATCTATTCTTTCTAAAAGTCTTTGAGAAAAATCAATTCTTAAAGTTAAGCAATTTCTATCTCCTTATTCCTGATTTTCTGCTATATTATGTTTATGTCCTCTCATTTGCCCTTCTTGAAAAAGGGAGAACAGATTCTTAATTCTCTTACAAGTCTAGTAGACTCCATTGTCTAAGATTTTAATGCTTTCAATACACTCTTGATTAACTCCAAATTATGCACATTCCTTCTAAGTGAGAGAAATCACACTGGGCTAATTTGCTTTTCCTTTAAGTTTTAGAAAGGCAAATAGAACCAAATCTGTACTGGGAACCCACAGAATTTGTATAATTTTATTGTTGGGATCTGACCATTTCAAATATTATCAAGGAATACTTTTAGAACATAATTTAAAACATATTTCCTGCTATTTAAACCTAGAAAGAGAGTGAGAATTTATTTACTTTTGTCTGTGGTTCAGGTGTTCATATTTGTCATTCCATGTAATTCTCACAGTTATTATTTTGGTATCATCATTCTACTTTTGTACAAATAAATGAAGTTTTTGTTTTAAATTTTAAAAAAAGATTCTCTGAGTTTAAACTCATAATTCTCTGACTTCATACCTCTGATACTTTCTAGTATATCCTAAAGAATTGAAATGATATTTTATCTTATAATTGATTTCCATGATTTTTATTGTTTTCCTTATTAAATTTCACACTTATTAAAGTTCACCATAAACATTCATTTAATTCAAAATCAAATTATACTGACACTAGGCCAAAATAACTTCGCTATGAGGCCAATTAATCAAATCTTCTCTAATCTAGAAATACAGATCTATGTGTTGTTTCATAACAAAATAGTATGGAGACACTCAATCTTTATGTTCCAGCCACTGCGGGAACTTATTTTGCACCATCTGATATTGATCCTAATTCTAATTAGTGGTGGGTAACAAATTCTTTATACTTTGTAGGGGGTTATTTCTCCCACAGATCCTATTTCATTTTATAGCATAATGGGAACTTTGCCCAGAAGATTACAAAACATCTCAAAATAAGTAGTAGTTATCTTAACTTTCTGAAGAAATAGAAATAGAAGTCTTAACTTTTCCTCCTTTCTAGCTCCAACCTCTCTCGTATTTTTCCAGCCGTAGGTGTTAGCATCTGCTGTTATAAAATCTTTAGTGTTGCTTAGTGGGGACTACGGTGAGGAAAAGAGCCAGAAGGATTTCTTTTTCCAGTAATTATTATGCAATCATGCCACATGTCCAACTCCACACATTGCTGGGACTTTCTGAAAGAGCACCCAACTTTAAACTCATCCTACTACTTTTCATGCCTGTATTCTTCAGAGTGAGCCGGAGCATTTCCCCCAGACCATCCTTTAAATAAAAGAGCTGGCCTTCTTATGAAATGAGAACCTAGGAATACCAGCTGCTTTCTCTGACAACTTTCTAAGCACTGTCACAATTGAAATATCTTTACAGCTACTCTGGAAATGAGCTACACAGTCTCAAATCTACCTACCCCCTCCTTTCCCACTTCACAAGCTGAACTGTTCGTAGTGGATCTGAAAAAGCACCCAATGACAAAGTAGTTCCAGGTAGCTTCTCCTACACACTGTACTATATTCTTCTCTCTCTTGTCTAACTTACTTATCAAGCATCTTAAGGAAAATACAGAATAAATAGAAACAAACAAGGCATAAGCCAGCATATGTGCTTTAGAAGAACCCAGAATTAAGTTTAGAATGCAGGCTTATGGAGGTAGCTAACCTAGGTTACACTTACAATGTCCAAAGAATGCATACTATTTTTTTTAATTTGGATGAGAGAGAGAAAGAGGGAAGGGTGCTGTTCCTGGGGCTTGAATTCAGGGCCTGGGCTCTGTCACTGACATTTTATGTTCAAGGCTAGCGCTTTAACACTTGACCTGCAGCTCTACTTCCAGCTTTTTGTGGTTAATTGGAGATAAGAGTTTCATGTACTTTCCTGCCCAGATGGCTCTGTACTGTGATCCTCAAATCTTGGCCTCCTGAATATCTAGGAATGCATTCTGAAGTTAACTTCCATTTGTCTCCAGCACGTAAGAAAACATAAAGAATTATTGTCAAAGAAATTGGTTCATGCAATCTGTTACTACTTGTCACTCCCTTAGCTTTACCTTCTAAGTGAATGCCTAGATTTTTTCTGTAGAAAGTAGCACTCTCCAATTTTTTCTGTTTTTTTTCTAGTGAATTTTCTAAAATTATACCACTACTCTCCTAATTTCTTCCTTTCTGTTCAACACTACTTAATTTGAAATTAAATCTATCTTTTTTCAAAGAAAAGAATATGACCTTTAGCCACACTATTTATCCATATCAGCTCACTGAATTCCTCATTTTATATTCTTTCATTGTAAAGTATTATGATGAGTAAAATCCAAAATTTTTCATTGCTTCAAAGGAATTTGATGAAATGCATTAATATGTCTACTGGAGTTTTTCAAAGAATTTAAGAAGACAGAAATATACAGTGTGATAATTATTTTCTTTCCAAGCATTAGCTAGTAGTGGTGATCCTATAAGTATATAAACATTTTATTGTTTGCATAGTGACCAAATTCTTGACCATTTTTACTTATACTGAAGAATGCTTTAAAAATGAAATAGCTATTTCCTACATTAACTTTCACAGCTTTTAATCCTTTAAGAAATTGTTCTGGGTATTTTACTGTTTTAATGTTCATATAATATTCCAATTCTAGTGAACACTACAAAAAGAAATTATGAGCTCCTAACCTTGTTTTCTAGCAAATTGTGAGCAGAGTCAGCAAAAGTAAAGATGCTCTATGAATAAATAAATCATCTCCATTGGAGCAATGTAAATAATAAAGAACCAAACAGTGAGATCCTAAGTATTTCTTTTAAATCTTACCTCTATTATTGATTTGAAGCAGAAATTCTGCTAGCCATTGGACTAATACAAAGATCTTCACAGCTCAAATATCAATGCCTGTGATTGAGCTATAATTTATTTTCCCAAGGATCCTTGAAAAGTCATATTATTTACAGTACCTTAAATTTGCCATCATGAATGAAGATAATGTAGACTAAGTGAAATGTTAACCCAAGCACTTTCATAAATCATTGGGTGAAAATATGCAATTTAAAGTCAGTTAGTTCTTAATATAATCTTTTTTTAATTTAAAAGTCTAGTAAATAATTATTGGTTAAACGCTGAATTCAAGGTAGGTTTTTCAGTAACTTAAAACACCTGGCTAATTTTGAAGAGGAACAAAGCAGCATTTATGTGCATACTGTTGTTGATGAAATATATACTATAGGATCAAGAGTATGTGGTCAAGCAAATCTACTGTTTTGACAACAAAGTGAACAACTAACATCTTTACTACTGGGTTAAAACATTTACCTCAGGAGATGTTATTTAACTTAACTGTTGAAAATAAAATACTGCAAAACAGGATCATTATTTGCTTCCCTTAGTACAAAATTGATACTGTTGAAAAGTGGAAATGTTTGATTTGGGCCATTAAAAAGGGGGGAAGCTTAGTTTCTTAGTAGAAACTACATATTAAAACAAACAGGACTACAAAATCAAGTCACTACATACAAGATTGACTGACATAGATAAGCTCCTAGGAAAACAAAGGCCAAGAAATAAAACAAGGATCATGGGAAATGTGGATGAATAAATCTGAACATTCAAATCTGAGAGCCAGAAAATACAAAGAAGAAATGATGTTTCCAATTGGGAAATGGACAGCTAAAATTTCCATGGAGAGAGACCTATTGAGAGAAAACAACAGTTTGAGGGGAACATTAGTGTTTGGTGTCTAGCAGTAAGGCTCCACTGGACAAGCAAGGGGAAATGTCCTGTGGATAGCTAGACAAACAAGGAGCTTTGTTTTCACTGTTGTCTACTTGTCACTTCATGTAATAATGAAATTAATGAGTCTGACTCTTCTTTCATGACTAAAAAGACTCAAACATCCTGTTCCCCACTCAGGCACAGCAGCCATACAATTCTCCTGTCAGAACAATCAAATCTCTCCAAGTTCTAGGGAATTTTAAAAATGTGTCCACTTATTTCTAGAATAAACAGAGTATATATAATAAGAAAGAATCTTCCCAAAAGATAGATAATATGCTCAAATGGCAAGCTTCATTTATTTGTCATTTGTAACCATGTCCTTAAATTGTAAAATGACCAGGAACATAACTACCTTTATTATAACTGAATTTAATCTTAATAACATTAAATTGCTTAGAAAAGAAACAAAAAGATTCTCAAATATTGAATTATCTGTATGTTACCAACCAGAGTCATGTTCAGTTCTTAAGCTGTATTTTTGTTGCCCTCTGGGCATTTTTCCCAGAGATAGAAAACAGATTAAAAATTGTGTTTAACCAGTTCAAAGCATACAAACAAAACCAACTATGAATGGGATCCGAAGCCAAGAGCTGCTTATTTTGAGGATTTCTAATATAAAAATTGGGAAGAACTTTTCTAGGGAAGAAAACAACTGAGTCATAACTTGTTTTGCAATTTTGAACTTAGAAATCAGCACTCAAGGGAGGCATGCTACAAATTTCATAGGATAAATGGATGTGCCTGTATCCACAAAATTGTGCTGTCCACAGAATGATTGAAACCTGTTACAAACTTCCAAAGGCTTCAAAACTGATTAGCTACTGAAGCGCTTTTGCTGACAACTTACCTGGCATCCCTTCCTGTTTATGAGCACATATCTCCCTGGAGCATCAGCTAGCAAGCTCTTAGTGACTACAGCCTTATCTAAATCCTCTGGAAGTTGTGCTGGGCCTTATCTGTGCCTGAAGACCCAACCTCATTTTCCAGGACAAATTCAGACCTTCCAGTACTGTGAAGATAGGGATGACTTTGCCTTATCGTTTAAAGCAGACCATTATTATTATAGACATTTTATGAAATTAATTATTTGATTATTGCATGGACTGATAAAATAGCCTTCAGTCAAGTAATTTTTTGTTATCAAGAGTAATCACTGCATGTAGGGAGAAATGTCAGTAACTTTTAATAGTTTTTAAGTAGAGGATATGAATTTCTTCAACAGAACCATGAATACTGAAATCAGATTATGGAATGCAAAGTCTGGTAAAAATATCTATCTGCCTACCTATCTATGTAAACATATATAGATACATATACATATATGTGTGTATGTATGGATGTATATATAAAGGAGTAGTTTGTGGCTTTGCGCATATTTAAGTAATACATTGTTGAAATTTTGTGATAGTTTCTGCTTTTTTTTACAGTTTAAGGACCAAAGAGAGCCAGATTTCCCATTAAATTAAGAAATTTAATAAATTAAACATGTTTTTCAGAGTAATTCTAAACAAGCAATTATTTTAACATGGAGAATACGATTGCTCTGATTACATAGAATTAGAATGTAGCAAGAAACTCCATTGAACTTAGGATGTGCTGAAGTATTGTTCAAGAGTTTCCTGAATGTTGGTGAAATCTATCCAAGTAGACTATATAAACTCTTTATGTGAAACTTTTTACCATTCTTCCAATATGTTGCATCCCAGTGGATAAAACAGACTGCCAAATGAGCATGATAGAGTCTCTCCTTTGTGTTTATTTACCACAATCTATTGACCCTAAAAGCCACAGGTAACTTCAGGGATCAATGGCTTGGGTCACTTCTGCAGCATATTTGCACAGGAGTCCCTTCCTATTTCCTGCTTCTCCGAATCACAAAAGTGAACTAGAACTATCTGAGAATAAGGTAAATTGTGTTCTTAAGAAAGTAATTCAGCTGGGCGCCTGTGGCTCACACCTGTAATTCTAGCTACTCAGGAGGCTGAGATCTGAGAATAGTGGTTCAAAGCCAGCCCAGGCAAGGAAAGTCTGTGAGACTCTTATCTCCAATAAACCACTAGAAAACTGAAAGTGGCACTGTGGCTCAAGCAGTAGAGTGCTCACCTTGAGCTGCAGAGCTGAGGGATAGCGCCCAGTCCCAGAGTTCAAGCCCCCCCAAAAAAGAAAGTAATTCAGAGTCAGGTGTCTGATACATGCTTGTAATCCCAGTCCTGGGGAGGTTGAGGCAGGAAGATCATGAGTTCAATGCCAGCCTAGGCTCTTGTGAGAAACAAGAGTCTCTCTGTGTAGCCCAAACTGGTCTCCAAAGACAAAAAAACTAGTTCTGAAAGCTATTTGGAGAAAGTTAGTGTCCTACAAGAAAACATCTTTATTTACTAAGTTTTTATTAAAAACTGAATAAAAATCGTAAGTATGTAATCCATTGAGAGCTCCTTTTATAAGGTAATCACTGGTTAATAAATTACATGGAAAGGAATCTAAAACTCAAAGGATAAAAGGAAGAAAAGGTTACATAAATAAGACAGGCAGGAAAGAAAGAAGAATGCCAAAAACACTATTTTCATTGTAGCAAGCAAGGTTTCAGGGTTCACTTCAAAACTCGCCTCTTCCATGCTGCCCCCTTGAACTTTTTATGTTATTTTTCCACAACCTGTACAGTCCTTCTACTCCACTGATTCTTTCTATTTATTTTTTTCTGAGACAAGAGTCTCTCTATGTAGCCCAAACTGGTCTCCTACTTTAGCTTTCCAGACGCACACTGCTTTCCACTAACTGTCAATTCTGTATTGATTTCCGTTTCTTTTTACCTTTTTCCTGGGAGTTCCTGTTTCAAATTTCCCAGAAGAAGGAATCTATCTCCATAGTCTCTGTTTCTCAGTCAAACCCCTGCACAAATGAAAGCTGAAGTGACACCAACACATCCTTTGCAGAGTCTTGGTGAATTTTACTCTGATGCTGTGGGGAAAGGTTTTAATTTGGAGATATGAAGTCTCCTGGATCAAGGGCACCCTAAACTTGATGGGTACAATACACTAGGCATTTCGTAAAAATTTACATATACACACACACACACACAAATGTACACAAATGTGTATATTTTCCCATGAAGATTTCACTGCTTTTATCATATTTTAAAAGGAGTATGTATGAAAAGAAGTTTCATACTCCAATCTTGAAGAGTGAGGATAAATTAAATTTGTCTAATCCCCAAGAGTTTAAAATAGACATAATTTACATCCTGTTAAGCCTATAATGAGAAATTCCTCATTCTGACTTATGTTCTATATGACTTTATACCCTTTTTCAAATTCCTATTTAATCTGTGCTCCTATTCTATCTCCAGCTGTGACTAATAAGTACATTAATCCATGTGTTTACTATTTCTTTTTTTCCCCATTTTCATTCTGTAATTTAGAAAACACTTTAAAATAGAAGGCTTGTTTGGTTTGGTTTTTGGCAAATTTTTAAAACGTGATTATCCTTGTGTGTTTTTGAAAATTATTCATAAACAGCTTCAAAAGCAGGGCTTTGAAAAATAGATCCATTTTCCTAGTCGTTAATCGCAAAATAATTATTTTTCATATTGTATTGCACATCTTGCAGAATCATTATAATGATTTAGAAAGATGACATATTACTTAGGGTAAAACTACAAATTGGCAAAGAGTTCCAGTAAATATAAGAAGGCATTTCTATGCCAAATTACTCATAAAATTCATTATAGAGATACTGGTGGCACAGTGAGGCGTGGAAGTAAAGAGATATATGTCCAAGGTATGAAATGCTTGAAGTTACTATTGAATTTTTGTAGTGACCATAGCAACAGCATTGCATATGGTGTGTTGAGGTTATTTGCAGAACCATCTAGCACCAATGTAAATTTACAAGCTTCTATTTTCCAGGGAGAAAAATACAGTTTTTTATATGATTGAAAATGCAACTGAGAGTTAATAAAGGTATACATTAGAAATTGAGCTAGAAATATAAAGCCTTGCCCACATTTATATAAACTTAAAATAAGGCATCTTTTTTAAACCGATGCAAAGGAAACCACCCAATGAATAGAACACATGGTATTTACACTGTGAAAGGGGTAGAACTTTTAAAGTATTTTTTTCATTTAAAATCTGTCAGTGCTTAGGCTGTGGTGAGCTTAGAAGTAAATGTCATGTAAATGACTGCAGAAAAAAGAAACAAGAGATGCGTACGTCAAAAAAAAAAGAAGAAATACCGTTTAGAAAAATATGGGGGGAGAATTAAACAATCAAGCATGAATCCAACAAATTATTAAGATAGAGCTTGGTATGGCCAGGCCATGAGAAATAAAGAAAGATGAGTAGAATAAGCCAAGTGTCAGAAGAAATTGAAATTTTTCTGGAACTAGAAAGCTTTGGTGGCAATGAATGGGTAATATAAAAGGCAATTATATGGCAGATAATAGCAAGCCTATACTTTACAAGTAGATATAAAATAAATGTAGAACACATTGAAGAAGAAATAGCAGTGCTAATCAAATGGATTGGGAAATGAAAATATCTACCTTATTTGTGTCCAATGAATACTGGTGGAAGCCAATTACTTGGTTTGCAGAACTGGTTTAAGGAGAAACTAAAAGAGTTTTTATGGGGAATTCAGAGGACAATGGGATACAGGACTGAGTCCAAGAGAGGGGACAGAAAGTTTAAGGTGTGGAAAAACATATACTGGATAGTTTGAGATTGACAAACTACATAGAATAATAACCCCATGCAAAATTTAGCAATGGGAAAATACAGATAGAGACAAAGAAGCAGAAAGATGTAAGAAGGAAACAACACAAAGGGAGTTTTCATGTAGGATGATGTAATCAGGATCTTCATTCAGAAGTATTATTTAGATAGGTTATCTTGGAGAAAACCTTAAGAGAAAAAGAGCCACACACACCCTGAGACTTTATATCTCCAACGGTTTTCCACATTGGCTCTCATGATTTTTTTGCCTGGCCTCACGTTAAACCTCTCAATCTCTGAAGTCAGAGTAGCTTAGGTTACAGGAGTGTACCAACTGTATACTACCTAGCTGTATAGTCATCTATATGAAACACAGATGACAAGTTTCTATGTATCTCTTGAGTTCTTGTTGCTGCTTTAATAAATTACTACATAAAATCTCACAAACTATTTTCTAGTTTTCGAGATCAGAAATACCAGTGGGTTTCACAGAGATAAAATCAAGGTATCCTTGGGGCTGATTTCTTCCTGAAGGCATAGGGGAGATTTCATCTCCTTCCCCTTTCTAGCTTCTGCAGGCTGCCTCCATTCTTTGGCTTAGGGTCCCCCTTTTTTTGTCTTCAATTACAGCATCACAACAGCTTCGAATCTTTTTCTTTGATTCTGAGACTCCTGCCTTTTTTGTTCACTAGTAAGAACCTTAGTGATTATATTAGCACTACTCAGATAATCCAGAATATAATCCCATTTCTAGATCCTTAATTATCTTTGAGAATTCTCTCGCTATTTAAGATAACATGGAATAGGACATAAACGTCTTTGAGCATCCATTCTTCCTGCCATCATGTCTGCATTTAAACATCAGATGCGTTGAATTGACTTTCCATTGACTTAATTCTCCTGCGTTAATTTACATTTTGGTAAAATAATAATAATATTAATGTGACATTGATTCATGAACTAGAAAATGAAAATAGTATTTCGTTATACAGTTTTTATTTCAGTTTGTTGTTTTCTACTGAAAGCTTTCAAGTTAAATGGTAAAGTTATTTTTAAATTCTATTTAATGATGCCAGGGTGGCAGTAACAGTAACTTTCTGCCAGTAGCAATATTTTGATGGAAGTATATTTTATATTAAATAAATCATTCTTGGCAGCATCTTATTTGATTCACTGGACTTTTTTTCATATAAAATGTTCTGCTAAAGAGACCTCAAAGCTAGATCAGAGGTTTTTCATTTGTAGATATCTTCAATGTACACATTTCTTAGCCAATGATCTAAAATCATATTCTTAAGCTACTCAATTTTTAGAATTTTATCCATAAAATTAAAGTGATAATGAACCAAAACCTTTATGAATGTTGAAAAATAATAAATTTAAGCTACTACATAGTTGTTAAGCATATTTTCACCTCATCCAGAGCATAGCCTATGAGTTATACTTACTAAAATATTTCTATAAATTCTTCAAATGTATGGTGCTGTTGGTATTATTTGTTAAACCTGTCGACTTTCAAATATGATTATTCCATGCAACAAAATGAATCTTTAATATGAGTATTCAATCCATATTTATTAAAATGGCAGTTTCTTTATGTTAACTGATCAAGTTTTTTGTGGATGGACAAAACAATTACATTAAGAAATTTTCAAAAATTCTATAAAGATACTAGTAACTTGTAAGGGAAAGTTATATTAGTTATATTCAATATAGCATATTCAAAATTAAAATTAAAGTATGCCGAAGGGTAAATGCAAGCAAATTTCAATTACAACCATTCTTTAAGAAATAAAGGTCATAAAATAATTTTTGTCAGTGATTGTTTTGAAATTACCTTCTAGTTGCACTTTTTCAGATTCCTTCCTATAATTCCATGTTCCTATCTCTTTAAGGTCTCTTGATTAAATAATGTACTTTTGCTTTTCTCCTCTATTTTCTTTTCTGTGTGCATGAACCTATCAGATTATCTTCATCTTATTTTATGTAATTTAAGTGATTTTCATATAGCTCTTTGAGAGTCTATCAGAAAAGTCAAACTGGGAGAATAATTTGCTAAATTCAAAAATGAAAGGTCATTATTAATGCTGTGTTACCTGCAATGAACATATGGTCACCCTCCCATGTGTGGTGCGATTTCAACTAGCGGAGGTATAAGCTCTTCAATGAAATAATATTAATAATATTATTGGTTATAAGCTTACATTATTTTAAATTTTTAACAAGTATGTGTTTGGCGATACAAAGAAAACATGCCAGGCACTGATGACTTATACCTGTAATCCGAGATCCTCAAGATACTGAGATCTGAGGATCATGGTTCAAAGTCAGCCAGGGCAAGAAAGTCCATGAGACCCTTTTCTTTAAAATTTTTATTTATGGGCTGGGAAGGTGGCTCAGTGGTAGAGTGTTTGCCTTGCATGCATGAGGCCCTGGGTTCGACTCCTCAGCACCACATAAGCAAAAAGCAAAAAAATAAATAAATAAATAAAATTTTTATTTATTTTTTATTGTGAAAATACTGTACAGAGGCGTTACAATTACATGGGCAAGATAATGAGTACATTTCTTATCAATCATTGCAGCCTCCTCCTTTGTTTCCTCTTCCCATCCCTTCCCATCCTCCCTCCTCCCCCACCCAATTCTCCCCATCTCCCCACCAAACTTGTAAAGTTCGTTTTCAACATAACAACTTGTACTTCTCATTGCTGCAACAGGTCAACCTGTATTCTTATTTAAACGACTCTTTTTTTTAATTTTATTTTATTTTATTTTATTTGTGAACATACTGTACAGAGGAGTTACAATTACATGGGCAGGATAATGCGTACATTTCTTACCAAGCATTGCAGCCTCCTCCTTTGTTTACCCTTCACATCCCTTCCCAGCCTCCCCCCTCCCCCCCATCCCAATCCTTCTCCTACCCCCCCTTCCCCCCCTCCACCAACGTTGTAAAGCTCGTTTTGGACATGACAACTTGTACTTCTCATTGTTGCAACAGGTCCACCTGTATCCTTAAACAACTGGTTTTTCCCCATCTCCTCCACAAGTTATACTGACATCAAATATAGTGAAAGCAGGGGTTATACTGTGGGGGAGGGACATACAAAGCAACAAAGAGATAATCTTATAAATGCATTAGAAACACATGCATGAAAGAAAAAAACATTAAAATACACATCTAAGGGTTCATTTTCCTGACATCACATTATCTGACCTTTTCCGCTTGACTCATACATATACTAGATATTACAAATAAGGGAAACCATGGGACCTATGTTTCTTTGGGCCTGCCTTACTTCACTTAATATAATTTTTTCCAAGTTTTTCCATTTCCTAACAAATGGGGCAATGTCATTCTTTCTGATGGAGGCATAGAATTCCATTGTGTATATATACCACATTTTCTTGATCCATTCATCTACTGAGGGGCATCTGGGTTGGTTCCATATCTTAGCTATGGTAAATAATGCTGCAATAAACATAGTTGTGCTGGTAGCTTTAGTGTGGTCTTGTTTGTAAACATTTGGGTAAATGCCCAAAAGTGGGATTGCTGGGTCATAGGGGAGTTCTATGTGAAGTCTTTTGAGGAACCTCCATACTGCTTTCCAAAGTGGTTGAACAAGTTTACATTCCCACCAACAATGAAGTAAGGTTCCTTTCTGTCCACATCCCCTCCAGCATCTGTTGTTGTTAGAGTTCTTGATTTTTGCCGTTCTAACTGGAGTGAGGTGATATCTCAATGTTGTTTTGATTTGCATTTCTTTTTTGGCTAGGGATGTTGAACATTTCTTCATGTGTCTATTGGCCATCCTTCTTAGCCACCAGAAAACTGGAAGTGGCTTTGTGGCTCAAAGTGATAGAGTGCACTGCCTTTGAGTGAAAGAGCTCAGGGACAGTGTCCAGACCCTGAGTTCAAGCCCCATGGCCAACAAAAAAAAGAAAGAGAAAAAGAAGGAAGGAAGAAGAAAGGAAGGAGAGAGAGAGAGAGAGAGAGAGAGAGAGAGAGAGAGAGAGAGAGAAAGAGAGAGAGAGAGAAGACATATCTTTGAGGGTGATTTTATCTATAATAGTTGCACAAGTATTTCCATGAGTGAAAAGTTGAAATTTTATATGTCCTTAAGTCTAATAGATAGTATCCAGTCTTCCTTTGCAGAGTGAATATTCTTCATTACAAAACTGAATGCAGATGGAAAGCAAGGAAGAGTGGGTTTTCTTTGGTTTGAAGAGAGGTTAATTTCAAGTGCTTTTACTTTATCAGAGTACTCCTGACTTGTGTTCAACAATCATTGGTACTAATGATGTTTATGTGCCTTGGAGAAAATTACAGTTTTTCTTATCATTTCAGCATCCAACGTCTTTTTTTCCAATGTCTTTTTATTACAACAGACAAATCTAATTACTTCTGATTAATCTCAATAGCTGGATTTGAATCATGAATAATTCCTTTCTAGTCAAAGTTAAATCCTAAATGTTTCCATGAAATTGTGTTTTGATAAGCAAATTGTGCAAGGGAGACCAAATAAGACATGTTATTAACTTATGCCAGATTGACAACTATAATAAAAACTAAATGTTTATTTAAGTATATTTATTTATACACATTTTATTAAACTTAGCGGGCTTATAAATCTTATTTATCTTCTTTTATTTAAAAAAATCATCCCTTTCTCTTGTCCTTTCAGAATTTTTCCTGAATTTTTATGTTTTCAGATCTTCCTATATACTTTTTTAATTTTTTTTTCCTGTCTAGTCGCTTGAACTCAAGGCCTGAGCACTGGTCCCTAGCTTCATTTGCTCAAGACTAACACTCCACCACCTAAGCAACACCACCACTTCCCACTTTTCTGAGTAAAACTACTTAGAGAATCTCTGCTCTTAGAGATAAGAGTCTTATGAGCTTTCCTGCCCCAGTTAACTTCAAAATGGACCTCAGCCTGCTGTGTTAGGGCCATAGGCCTGAGCCATCAGAGCCTCTTTTTATATATTTATCAGTGGGTGTGTTTTATGGCTCTTTATGTCCTATAAACATTACACACAGAAGTTGAGTCCTGTTCCATGGATATGAAGAAATAAGAGCTAACAGTTTTTAAGCTCTTACTACATGTGAAATGCCAGCATCTCAGTATATTAACTTGTAATCAACCAGATAAAATAGGCACTATATAATCTTTACTTCCTAGTGGAAGAAAAATATGTCAGAAT
The DNA here is from genome assembly GCF_024711535.1 of Dipodomys merriami. Classification (NCBI taxonomy): domain Eukaryota; kingdom Metazoa; phylum Chordata; class Mammalia; order Rodentia; family Heteromyidae; genus Dipodomys; species Dipodomys merriami. The sequence continues at coordinate 56,827 of NW_027206130.1, forward strand.
ACTTAAAACATCTGACCAGAGTCACATATCCTCTAAGTCAAGCTTGAACTCATTCAGGTTTAAGAGCTACCTGATAGCCAGTCTCAACTCTGATATATCACATATTAGCTTTCAGAACACCCAACACTTATTTTTAGATTTCACAAGTGGTCTGGTCTTAGGTGCACTTTTCTGTGTAAATGATCAATGCCTATTCCTCCTACCATGCCAGAACATAGAACATACTAACATGAAGCCTAGTGTTTGATAGATGAGTATTAGCAGTTAATATTTATTAAGCTTTTGCTATACTAACCCATGCACCTTATTATTTAATACTCATCAAGGACTCTCTGAGGGATCTGTCATTTTTACTTCTACTTTCTGATGAGGAAACTCAAGTAGAAGATATGTTAGAGGACTTGCCCAAGATGACACAGCTAATAAGTAAGGGAAGCCAGGATTGAAAAAAAATCAGAGGTCAAATCCTGGAGTGGTGCTCTGAAGACAAAAATGGAAGGATACAGTAACAGGAATCTAGCTTGGCACATCAGGGAACACAAATGCGTGACATAAAAGGAAGCGCTAAAGGAGAAGACTACAAAGAACCCCTCAGGCAGGGAAACAACACAGATAAACCACGATGGGGGTATATACTGAAGCAAGAGACTGCTCTGTGCATCTAAGGTGTTATTACTGATATCTTGTTACCAATGTGGTATTTATTTTTCTTCTCTTCCAGTGCCACCATGGGCCTTAATAGCCATAGCCATAGTCGCGGTCCTTTTAGTCCTGACCTGCTGCTTTTGTATCTGCAAGAAGTGTTTGTTCAAAAAGAAAAACAAGAAGAAGGGGAAGGAAAAGGGAGGAAAGAATGCCATTAATATGAAAGACGTGAAAGACTTAGGGAAGACCATGAAAGATCAGGTAAAACGCATAGCCCTTATTTATGCATGGATTATGTTTCTGAGAAGTAACAAATAAATGTAGTATTATTTTGTGCCAGAAACTTATAGAAATAAACAAGTTGTTGCTATGTGTCATTGTGGTAGAGATGCCTGCTAATGTTTTCAGTCACTGCTCAACATTCCAAGGAGTCATGGTGTCTTTGACATCTATGTAGGAAGCAAGCATTTACCACCATCCTGATGGCATCCTGGGTCTGCCGTAACAAACAATGCCTGATGGTTTTTATTTCACCTCTTTAACCAGGTCTGACTGGGTTTAGAGTCACAAAAGCAGAATAAAGAGAACCTGATCATTTTGCATTTTGAAGGCTATCTTTCTAACTTTTTCACTATTCATAGCCATTGTTAAATAAGTCAGTTTTATAGCTATTCCATATCATTGATGAACAGTAGCATTGCTTGCTACATTTTGTTCCAGATCAATAACTAGTTGTAAAAAATAATGAATTATATCAGGAGAAGAAGTAAGAGCCAGTCCAAAAGAATAGGAGAGCAGAAAAGTAAAAGTGGTGTTTCCTTACTTAGAGACCATAACTAAAACCATAACTGCTTACTAAATCCATGTGGCTGGGTTATTTTCTTGAGCCTAAGGAAGATACTCAGATTTCCTTTATATTGCTATCTAATTTCACCTAAATTCACTAGACAGGTGAATTCAAGACAAAAGTTACTATTAGTAATGATAATAATGAAATGTCTTTTTATATTTGAAATAACTCTTATGCTGACTATATCTAAGGAACATGTAATTCATATAAAAGTGTAAATGGGAGATTTTTGATAGAAACAACATTTATAGCTATCAATATTTCTCCTCAGATGACTCAAAAGTTCTATTTATTTCCAAATAGCAACATATACAATAATTTTTATCTGTTTTTCCTATGGTATTACTTGGCAGTCATTGATCTCATAAAATACGTGGTTCTCCTTAAGCACAAGTGAATCAAGTTTTGAAAGAGGCATTTTAGGTAAAGTTGTAGTTTTTTAGTTAGCTACAAACTCAGGACACTAAACTTCTCTTTCCAGTTAGGGTTTTAAAGTCTTTTTCTCAAAGACCCTTTAGAATATAATTATAAGTTTCATAGAAACTCATTTCCCTTCCCTTCTTTTTTTCTTGGTTTCAGAGGTAGAGAATGGATGTAGTGTCCATATTCAGAATCAGGAGAGCTTTGGTTGGAGTAGCAACACTTCATTTTCTCTAACAGTTTCTGATCACTTATCAAAGGCATGCGTATGCATTCAACTACACACAGCTTATCAGGATTTTTCTCTTTGGTAAATTTTTTACATAGAAACTGAAATTTTGATTCATGCTTTTGCTTCATTTCAACACTTTGACACAGATTTCATTACACAGTTTATTGGGAGATAAAGTGTGGAAATAATCTCCTTCATAGACTGAAAAATATGCATGCCATTTTAGCAGTAACTTTAAAAACAATAATTTGAATATACAATACTATCATTTTCATAATTTACCATGGAATTCAAATGTGGTTTTGCTATGTCCTCGAATTAACAATTGTAAGCTCTAGGAAACGTCAATCAATACCTGTAGTATTCTAGGATAAGAAATTTATATTTTTAATTTGTGGAATTTGTTCTGTATCATGTAAGATTCTAATTTATAACATAGTGCAAGTGTATATTACCCCTGTTGTACCATGGATAAATGACTATTGATGGTGGTTAATTTTTTGCATCAATCACCTGTTACTTTGGAGAAGGAAAGAGAAAATGAGTCAAGTAAGGAAGTACTAAGATACTACCTTCTAGGAAACTATTATGCTGAAATACTTAGAATTCCAAGCACTCACAAAAGTGTTTTCTATCACTTTGAGTACATCATAAGGTAGGTCTTTTTTTCTAACTTATATGACAATTCAATGTACAGAATGAAATATAATTGAAATAAATAAAAACAGACCCAAATGATACACAATACTTTATGCTACCATTAAAAACTGGGCGAGTAATTAGTAATGAGTTCTGAACAATGTAAAGGCAAATTAAAATCATTGTTAAAAGGTATATTTTCAAAATCTTAAGCATAATATTTAAGTGAACATGGAGGTGGGGGACAAATTAAGTTCCTGCCTCTCTTAATAAAAAAGAAAACAGGAGAAGTTTTAGATATGATTTCTTAAACCACATAAGTTCCCAGGCAATCAATAACTTCTTACCATTTCAACCCATACCAAAATCATAGAAATTCAAATTTCAGTGTTCATGGCTAGATGCCTATTTAGGAAATTTTTATAACTAAGGCCAAAACCCAAAACATTCAGCAATGATTGCAAAACTAACTAAGGTAATATATTTGTGTTGCCTAGGGTTGAGAGTTAAAGGTTTTATGTTTTATATCTTGAAACTTGGCAATGCTAAACATGCAGAGAAAGAAGTAATTATCTTGCGAAGTACTAGGTCTGGAAAGTTCATTTCTCCATGGTTTTCACTAATGTGTGTGGATATTTTAATTTTTATTTCTTCCTTCTATGTCCTCCTTATCTGTGTTGTGTCTCATGACTGTTCTGGACTGTCCCTTGCGGTAGGTTTTCTCTCCTACTAAACATCCCTAAGTCAACGCTGACATACATTTATTGGCCTGCCAGCTGGGCTCCACAGCCAAGGGCATACCATTCTGACACACATCAAGAGGCTGAACTAAATTGATTTGGGGTCAGGGGAAGTGAGACATAAAGTGTTTTCCTCTTAAAACATTCCTAACCAGGATTAAATACAGCAGTATTAGAAAGCTCAAGTTTTACATTGATAGACACAGAAAGGTTAGTCCCTTTGTACTGCCTTTTCAGTGTGCCTCATCAAATCCCATTCCAGACGGTGTGACTTTGAAGGAACAAATACTCCTTCCAAACACCTTTTCAAGGTGAAACTGTATGTATGAGCCCAAAATCCTAGAAACTCAAAAGAAGGCCTGAAGTTTACAACAAAGCTTTTTCAACCACGAAAAAGCTATGCCTAGTGTTACAACTGCTGACTTTACAAGGCTTTTCTTCTCAATTGTTTTCTATAAGGAAAAAAAAATAGCACTGATTTAATAGATCTGAAATGTCTTGCCTAAGCCTAGCATTTGGCATGGGAACTGATTTTATCGCTCTAGGATGAATAGTAGCACTAAAAATTTCAAAACTTTTATGCAGAATAATTGCAGAGATGGTCTTGTACCTTCTATTCTTAAAAAAAAAAACACTTATGAAGGGTAAACAAAGGAGGAGGCTGCAATGCTTGGTAAGAAATGTATGCATTATCCTGCCCATGTAATTGTAGCCCCTCTGTACAGTATGTTCTCAAATAAAATAAAATTAAATTTTAAAAAAAACACTTAGGCAAGAGAAGATTTAATATCTCAGTCATGCCAAGCTGTACTAGGCTGAAACATGATACATAGATTATCATTTCTAAAAGTTTTGAAGAAGTATTTTAACATATAATTGTGTTGCAACTATATTGACACATGTAGACTTTTCAGACAGAAATATTCATTAAATAAGTTGCTAATATTTGTAAAAGTTAAAATCTTCCAAGAAGGCAAACTACCTGAAGTACACTTTCTAAGCACACCCTCTCTGACAGGGCTATTGTCTTATACTCAGCCAAGGTTTAAAAAAATCAATGGGATTCCATAGCCTAAAGTCCTCTAATTAAACTCAGTAGTCTGTGCATCACTGCACTAGCACCTGATCCCTTTTGTGACACCCGTCTCTCAAGTTCAAAGATTAATGCAATTTTTTCAATAATTGTTATTTCCTGCCTTTGGCTGCCAGTAAATTAACATTTTTATATTCAAGGAAAGATACAAGTATAAAATAAATTTCCTAAATTAAATAGTGTAGGCCTAACCAAATTTGTAAAGGGTTTTACACAGATGCCCGTAATAGTAGTCGTTTTCAATTTTTCAAACTCGGAATCCTCTGAGAAGTTTCAAGCAGTATTGAAGGGAAGGAAACATGTGTAGCTGCAGCTCAGCTCTGTTTCCATATTCTTCTCACCTGAGAATGAACTCCGTTCATCTTCAGCGCATGCTGGTATTAGAGTATAACAGTGGAAAGCTGGGTGTAGCTAACTGGAAAAATATTATGAAATTGAAGGACTGGGGTGTCACATTTAGCACCACTGAGGGTGACTATCTCTGTGTAAGTAGAGTAAAAAGGGAAGGGATCTTTCCTTAGAATAATGAACAGGCAGAGAAAAAACCATGTGTTGTACAGGATGGAGTGGTCAAAGTGGTGGGAACATAGTCTGGTCATTCTGATGCCTATCTAAAGCCTGATTGTACTTCTTACATTTGCATCCTATAAGAATTCTCAGAATCAGTCTGAGAGCTGACAATAGTTGAGATTCTTAGATTTGCCAAAGATATAAAACATTTCACCATGTATGTGCTTTAACTTAATTTCTATAAAAAGTTTACAGTAAAACCTATACACACACACACACACACACACACACACACACACACACACACACAGGGCAATGAAAATTTCACAATCAAAATGCAGGGGATGATATTCACTATATATTCATATTTGTAACTTACAGCTCTTAAAACAGTAAGATGCAAAGAGCCTTTACAAAGCAGAAAGAAAACATCAAGCAACACAATAGAAAAATAATTTTAAGTTATTTTCTGGGTATATCAGTTACTTAGGGAAAATGCAAATAAATAATATAAACTTTTTAATTTTTCAACACTGCTAGTGATCAAAAATACATTTCATATTTTTTGGGGGGTCCGGTCGTGGGGCCTGAACTCTTGGCCTGTGCGCTGTCCCTCAGCTCTTCAGCCCAAGGCTAGCGCTCTACCACTTGAGCCACAGCACCACTTCCAGCTTTTTTCTTTTTGCTTATGTGGTGCTGAGGAATTGAACCCAAGGCCTCATGCATGCAAGGCAAGTGCTCTACCACTGAGCCACCTTCCCAGCCCCTCATATTTTTTATTTCAAATAATGATTTCTAATGAATTATTATAACTTCTTTAAAACAATAAAAATGTACTTTCCTAGAAACAAAACTTCTAATATTAATAAACTTAATAAGTGATACTTTGAGAAAATTTTACACAATAGGCAAATAAGTTATATATTTTGAGTTTTAAAAGAGAGGAGCATTTGAGGTATGTGAGTTGAGCTTTCTAGTCTGTCAATTTGCAGTACATGTAACCTTTCGATATTTAAAAAAAACAATTGGCAAGACTAAGTTTTGCTAATTCAATAGCATGATATTTGTTCTCTTTAATATCAACTTGAATTGTTTACAAATTTGCAGATATAATTCTTTTTATCTTGTAATGTCAAATAGAGACTCAAATCAATTTAGTTCAGCCTAGCTTTCTGTGGAGCTGTTATCAAAATAAATGATAAATGACTGCTGGAATTGGAGCAAACTTTCTCTCAACATGCATTTGCTGGGGGCATGGATTTTTCCACTTTTTCTGTAATCATCATAAATGCATATGTGAAATATAGAGAATTAAAACTCCTTCAGGATTCCTTATTCAACTACTTCCTTTCAAAGAAATTAGGCACCCGAAGGCTACACAGCTCATACATATGACTGCACTTGCATGTAGCAATGATGTTTTACCTGGTGCTGAAGACCTTTTTAAATGACAAGAATGTGAAACCTGGCCTGGTGAATAGCATGTGTATCACACTAGAAAGAAATCAAGCTGTTTTCTCAGAGCCAAATATAGTATTGAGTTAACATTTTCTTTGCACAATTTTACATTTTTGCTTGCCATATTCTGAGGGGCTTTTCCATTGCTTCCATGTTGCCTGCTGATTGGGGGGAAAAATTCCTCGCACAAGTGGAATTTAAAAATACATAAAAAGCAAACATGAATGTGTGTCAGACCAACATATTCCCAGCATCTTAGTGCTTGCTTCTCACAGCTTGGAGGCGTAATTATAGGACCAATTTCACTTGGATTCTGAAGAATATTCATTTAAATTCATATTGATCCCTTTCCCCTACCTCACAGGCCCTTAAGGATGATGATGCTGAGACCGGATTGACTGATGGGGAAGAAAAAGAGGAACCCAAAGAAGAGGAGAAATTGGGAAAGCTTCAATATTCCCTGGATTATGACTTCCAGAATAACCAGGTCTGAGGGAAAATGTCTTCTAATTCCATTACATTTTCTGAAATTACCAAGTAGAAATTGAAGCAAGATACTTCTTAAAACATTTCGATTGCTGTGAGGGGAAAATGCAATTATCAAAGCTATTGATGAAATAATTTCTAAGTACAGGCAGTTCCCTACTTGCTAATTTAACTTCTGGTAATTAGAATTCACAGTATTCAACAGATTACATCTACTCTGGCACTTAGAGTAGGCAGACAGAATACGAATTAACTTGAAGCAATCAGTCTGTTCCTGAGAGCTCCCTGCCAGGCTTTGCCCCTGGAGTTCCTCAGCATGAGCTGGCACTACCTTCCTTGGGCTTCACCGACTTATCCCTGCTAAGATGTATGAACAGGGATAAACATTAGAAATATACTTTATAATCCAAACATGGCCAGTGCCCTTTGAATTGGGTTACAGTCAAGCAAAAGTTTTGGAAAATGAATGAAACCATTTGATAAAGAATCAAAGATGAAATATTGACAGTGGTTTACAAGTTGTTCTGGCAAGAATACCTGTTATAATATCATGCTGCAAAGTGAAATCCCCAGTAGTCATGGAATAAACAATCTAGAAAAGTAGAAAGATTCCATGAAACCTGCTCCAAAATGACCAGAACAAAAGATGCTAGAAAAGACATTTCTCCTACAATGTCGCACAAAGTTTCATTTCAATGAATGATAATATTATCTACATCTTATTGACAAGGTGACTGTTAATATCTCTCTATGAAAATCTTCTAGGACCCATGACATTGAAATGCTAGACACCAGAATCAAATGCAGTGACAACAGGGGTTGTACCATGGGGGAAGAACATACAAAGAAACAAAAAAAAAAAAAAAATCACACAGTACAGTATAAGTACATTAAAAAGAACAGCAGCAAAGATAAGACTTCTTGTGTCCCTATCTTGGGGTTCATTTCACTTTAGCATCAGGTTATATGGTCATATGTACATAGCTTTTGACCTCTTCTGCTTGTCCTAGGCATATACTAGTTATTGCAGATAAGGGGGACCATGGGACCTATGTTTCTTTAAATCTGGCTTACTTCACTTAATATAATTTTTTCCAAGTCTTTCCATTTCCTAACAAATGGGCAATGTCATTCTTTCTGATGGAGGCATAGAATTCCATTGTGTGTGTGTGTGTGTGTGTGTGTGTGTGTGTGTGTGTGTGTGTGTAGATAGATAGATAGATAGATAGATAGATAGATAGATAGATAGATAGATAGATAGATAGATAGATAGATAGATAGATAGATAGATGCCCCACATTTTCTTGATCCATTCATCTACTGAGGGGCATCTGGGTTGATTCCATATCTTAGCTATAGTGAATAATGCTGCAATAAACAGTTGTGCTGGTAGCTTTAGTATGACCTTGTTTGTGATCATTTGGGTAAATGCCTAAAAGTGGGATTGCTGGGTCATAGGGGAGTTCTATGTGGAGTCTTTTGAGGAACCTCCATACTGCTTTCCAAAGTAGTTAAACAAGTTAACATTCCTACCAACTATGCACATCCCCTCCAGCATCTGTTGTTATTAGATTTTTCTAATTTGGGAGGGGAAGGAAATAACAAAATGCTGAAATAAGGATACAGTATGACCTATTTTACCAATGAGATGTATAACACAGAATGTTGAAAACAAACTTTACAATTTTGCAGGGGGAGGGGGAGAGGGAGGGAGGATTTGGGGAGGTGGGGAGGAAAGGGATGGTAGGGGGAAAATAAAGGAGGGTGTAACAATGCTCAATAGGAAATGGACTCATTCATGTAACTGTAACCCCTCTGTATAGTATCTTTAGAATAAAAAATATATATTAAGAAAAAACAATGAAATGTGTCAGATATTTAAGAAAATCTTAAGAATAAAAGTTTTATTAAAAATATCAATTAAGAAATAAATTGAAATGCTAGATAAAAATCTGTGGAAATAATTAGGTTGTTAAGAATCTATAAGATAATAGCCCAACTAGGGAAGTTCCAATCTTCCTAGTTCATTTGACTTCACTCATCCTTTTGGTTGAGGAAGAATGAGTAACTGTAAGTACAATTACTACTACAAGAGCATGCCCTAGTAATAGCCAGTTTGGTCAGCAGAGAATGACAAATGTACCAAACACTAGTGCTTAGCTTTGAGAATTAATGTCCAAGGAAAGTACCATACACAGTTGCAAAAATTATGCTCTACATTTAGGAATAGGTAATTCAAATAATGTCTCAACTAATGAAGTTTTGAATAGTTCCCTACAAAGGATATATATGGCTATATTCTTTCATATTTAAAAAGTAATTAGCTCAGCTTCATTATAGCTCTAGCTAGTTATTTCTAGAACACTGAATTCTAGAACATTGCCTATGGGCTTATTTGTTTGTTTACAGGGATAACATTTACAATTAATAGGACATTTATAATACATTTATATTTACAATAAGTAGGACATTTTATATAATTTCTATCACTTCTACCAAAATCAGGAGTTGATTAGGAGAAAAATATTCTATTATTTATATATTCCAAAAAGGGACCTAAGTCATTTTAAGCTACCCTGACATACATTCATGTTTTCCAGGATTTTAGCATCCTTTTATACAAGATTTTTCCCATTTTATTTTTCATTCACATTTACTAGCTGAAATCTAGCAGTATCTCCTAGTTAATCACAATTCTGACACTTGTAAGTGGGCATTGAGTACTATAAGTATCATTTTATTCAGCAATAGTGTTTTTTAAGAAAATAACTTATAGCAGTGATTTGTTTTTCTCAGAAGTAATGAGACAGCTTTTATTGCTTTCTTTTCAGCAAACATTAAATCTAAAAAGTGACATTTTCTTTTCATTATTTAGAAAGTTATACCTACAAAAGAAAACAATGTATAAATGTAATTTTCTTTGCTAATTTAAAATATAAAATGATTCCTATGAGTTAGGAAATAAAGTCTTTGAAACATTGTAGATACTTATTTAGCAAAACTGAAAGACAGCCTCTAAAATACTCTGAGAAAAAATCCCTTGCTAGAGAGAAAGATGTTTTTCTTTTATGCTGAAGTCAAAAGGGAAATTGGAAGAAGTGACTCCATCCCTTATTATCAAAATATCCAAAAATATCTGAAATAAAAATGAGCTATTTTTACAGTTGTACTATATCCTCCATCCAAAAGAAAATTAGTTTCAAAAAAAAGGAGAATGAAGAACTGGCTCACACTTCTCCTTGTCACATGAAAACAAATGTTAAATACAAATTTAGCAAACCAAGAGACAGCTATTTGTTTTACTATCTTTATATGCAAATGCCTCCATTAGTTATTCTTGAACTATCTGTCTCTAACTTGTGTACCTGCATCCTATACTTGAAAGATGACACCACACAACAGGTACACAAGATTTTAAATGGAAGCAAAATGCTCCATATTAGAAGTTGATCCAACTCACCAAAATGCACTTACTACAGATATGATGGATCAGTTTTACAGAAAACGGATTTTTTTGCTCTGTTAACTAAAAAAATTCCTGTGACAATTTAGATCTGTACTCAGACTAAGTTCAGACTATGAGATGAAAACCTTTGGAGTGTCTACATTTACTGAAGAGTACACACCTTATATAGTAGGTCTACCTCTTTCTAAGTACAAAGATCTAAACCAGTCTTTTGACGTGAAAGTTCTGCAGGTAGGATATCTAGAATTTTCTATGCATTCCTTTTGTTCATTTGTAAAAATCTCAACAGTGTCATAATCTAATATTCTTAATGAGATTTATGTTTAATAATAAAAATAAATCAGACACTTGATTACTTAGCATGAAAAAGTACATCTGTAATCTCCCATCCTCTTTCGAAGCTCAAATTATATTCCTTTGACTCCATGTCCTATATTGAAATGTAAAATTTATAATGATTTATAATAATGCTATTGTAATTTAAAGGAAAAAGTAGTCAGCATACAAGTATAGGTCAAGTAAGATAAACCTTAGAGAACTTAGTTTCTTTTATCACAAAGTGTTAGCCAATTTGTAAAAAAATTGTATTTAGCTGTTCTCAGACTTTACTAAAGAAAAAAATTCCTACTTTGTAATTATAGACTCGTGATTGTTTAACGATTTATTTCCACTTAGAAATCATGCCCTGGAAAGAAAAACAATGCACGAGAGCTTTTAGCAACTGGAAAGTTATTTGATTGCAACCCTTTTGCAAGTATGAATTCCATATTTAACTGTAATCAGCAACCTTTTAAAAGCCTCTTTTGTGCTTAAAACTAGGCTTCCCAGAGCTTGCATCTGTCATAATTGGGTCTCTGAAGTCTAGAGAGTTCATTTCATTTGCCTTCCATGTTCAGGTTTGTAAAAGAATGAAAATGTGTTAAAAAGCAAAGAGGAAGAGGGGAGCGATTACAATAGGCAGCACTGTGAGCAAATCAATCTTTCCCAACATGTCCACTGATGTTTGTGCTTACTTTCTGTCACACATTTCAGCTTCTCGTAGGGATCATCCAGGCTGCTGAGCTGCCTGCCCTAGACATGGGGGGAACCTCTGATCCTTATGTGAAGGTGTTTCTGCTGCCTGACAAAAAGAAGAAATTTGAGACAAAAGTCCACCGGAAAACCCTGAATCCTGTCTTCAATGAACAATTTACTTTCAAGGTATATTTTTCTTGTGTTTACGTATAACCTTTCCTTTATTGTTTTAGATAAAAAAGACTGGCTTTATCCTGACATGTAGTCACACATGGATTGAACAGTTATTCTGGGATGTTCAATGACTGTATTCAGACTCTTGAAAATCTTTGTCCTCAGTCTAGTGAGGATTCTGCTTTGCACTTAAATGGGGTCAAGGTCAGACTCAGCTCTATCTTTTCAGAAAGAAATATAGATTTTTTTTCATATTTAGAATGTCATAGTCACATCCACAAAGTAAGTCTGCTTCAAATGGGCAGGTAGAATTAGATATCTACCACTCCTATGTTCACCAAAAATAAAGCCAAAGGAAAGAAATTATTATTTTCCTGAATTTCAAAGTTCGTGAAAATAGATCAAGCTAGTTCAATCACTGAACCAAGCAAGCTATGTTGCAGTACTTGCATAGTACAAATGAGCCATGGTCTTGTTACAAAAATCCTGGGTATGTAGAAGCAGTAGTTGAACACACTAAACCCCTTACTCTTTTATCAATAAAAAGATTGTGTGCATTTTGGTGGATTGTTGTCTGTATGTCTAGCATTTTTCATTTACTCTAGGATCTTCCCTGATGTTCTTTATCTTGTCAAGATACTTCAGTTGACAAACAATAAACAAGAGACATTCTGACCATATCATAACTTGTCAGTAAAACATGCCCTGCAGGCCTCAGGGATCTTTGTAACTCTTGGCTTGAAGGCATTCATAAAAACGATTCTTTTGATGGAATATGTGAAATTATTTTAAAATGCATTGCTTAGAACAATGCACTTCTGAAAAATGAAATGTCTGTGGCTATGCTAGCAGGCAGATTCGAAATCACCCTGTCCATCAACCATGCTTAGTAATAACATGTGCTGAGGCAGCAGCTACGTTGATGGGAAATAGAATTGATGAAGCTGGGGACAAAACTTGTTTCTTTGAACCTGGATTTGAGTTTTGTGAAGAAGCAGTGTCTTCCTAACTCATTCTGAAACATCTGAGTTTTTCAAGACAAAAGTCTTTTCACAATGGTTCTAAATAGAGGGTGTGAATATGGTCAAAATACTTTCTGTACATGGGTGAAAATAGAACAGTGAGGCGTATTGAGATTGGTTTAGGAAGGAGAAAAGGGAGAAAACTAGGGAGAATGACCAAAGACATGAGACTGATAAAGGTCCATTGCAGACATACATGGACATGTCAAAATGAAACCATCTTGTACAACTAATTGCTAATAATAATTATATGGAGAAAAAAATAAGTCTACAATGGTTCTGTGTCCAGTTAATTTAAAGTAGCAGTAATATCATTCTGGAGATTCTCCGGTTTTTTTATCAATGCTCCAGAAAATATGAGGTAAAATAAACTTTAAAAACATTCCAGACAATTATCAACAGCAGCTGATATGTTAAGCCTTATTTAGGAATAGTTTCTGATGAGAAATTAGTAAGCAGGAACTTACATTATTTGAAACAATATTGTGTTGCTTTCCTTTATTTTGAATTACCTACAAATGATTTTTTAAATATATTGCTAATGATTTTATTAGTCATTTCTATGACACAAATACAATTCCTCAGATTTTGTAACTGGCTATAATTTTTTACAATTTCTATTTTATTCCATTCATAGTGGAACAAACCATAAATGTTTAAGAAATATGTCAACTTTTCTAGAGAAATGATTAATTTCTCTAGCAGACAGTGTAGATTGAAATGCAACCAGAAATATGATAACAGGAATGAAGTGTGAGACAAGATCACTGACTTTAGAACTGAGTAAAATCTTCTTAACAGGAGCTCAACGTGCCCCAACCTAAACTCATTTTTTTCTATAAAGCAAACTTCCACCTAAAGGAGATATTAATTGATAATAAGTATTTCTTAAGTACCAACTAGGTGTTGTTTTATATTTATTTACTCTTAAAATGGCCCCACAAAATAAATACTATGATTATCACAATTGACTAACAAGGAAGCTGTCAGCTATCATAATTAGCTCCCTTTTTCCATGTCATTCAGCTAGAAAGTTATTACAATTAGGTCCACGTCTCTAACTCCAGACACAGGCTCTTGATTGTTGTGATGTCACTACAATCACCAAAAACTCTAGAGAGACTTTAGAACTATAATAAAACATGGAAGAATTTATCACTGTTGTTTCCTCCATTGAATTTCAGCTCTCTGGATTTATTCTAGGTTCCTCTTAAAATGGAAAAACATCATGCCTATTTTGTTTATTTTGGTCAGTTGTGGGGCTTGAACTCCAGGCCTGGGTACTATCTCTCAGCTCTTCAGCTCAAGGCAAGCTCTCTACCACTTGAGCCATAGCACCACTTCTGGTTTTCTGGTGGTTAATTGGAGATAAGAGTCTTATGGACTACTTTCTTCCTGGCTGGCTTCGAACCATGATCCTCAGATCTCAGCCTCCTGAGTAGCTAGGATTATAAGCGTGAGCCACCAGCACCCAGCTATGCCTAGTTTTTAATTACAATATTTTAACAAAGATTACAGACACCATGAATAAATGACAAAAAATAAATTCTTTAGAAACCAAAAAATTGTAATACATATATGGTCAAGTATTTTGCTCCTCTTAATAGATTGACTTAATTGAGAAATGTTTAATGGAGAATAAGACACCCATTTACACTGATAAAATAGTACGTGTATGAAAATTGATCAGACTTTTTTCCTCCAGTCCTGGGGCTTGAACTCTGGGCCTGAGCACTGTCTCTGAACTCCTTTTGCTCAAGGCTAGCACTCTATCACTTGAGCCACAATGCCACTTCCAGCTTTTTCTGTGATTTATTGGAGATAAGAGTGCCACAGACTTTTCTGCCTGGGCTGGCTTCAAACTGCAATCCTCAGATCTCAGCCTGCTGAGTGGCTAAGATTACAGGCATGAGCCATCCGTGCCTGGCTGATCAAACTTTTAATACAAGTCTAAACAGTTTTTAATGTGGCATTTCTACCCAGTTACTGAAGTGTAGTTTACTTGGATTACACTGCTTTCCCCTGAATACTAAAAATATCACTAATAAACTTTCCGACCCATAGCATCTGTCCCAGATACATCTGAACAGCTGGAGAATTCACCAGTTCTTGGCCTTTTGCCACTATTCATGCTGAAGTGTCATACCTACGAATGAGCTGCAAGATCCACGTTATAATGAGTCTCTGATATTCAAAACATCCATTTTCTAGTCAGTCCCTGTCAATCAGGAAATTATTTCAAAGAGTAGGTGAGGTATCTTGTGAATTTCATTTAACTCCTTTCATGCTCATGCATCTCTCTTAATAAGTTTTGTTGCACTAAACTGTGAGGTCCAAGTAACTTTGAAAGAGTTAATGGAAATTTCAAAACAAGTTATTTCATCTGTGAGTAAGATATACCCTGACAATATAACAATGATAACAAAATGATAACGACAATGATAACAAAATATTCTGCAAGAGAAACTCAGAGTCACATGTAATTGGCTTGTTTATTACTTTATAATTCTTAAAATATTTATAGCATAACTAATAGTAAGATCCATTATTAATAATACAGCTTATAATACTTTGCAATAAAATGATAAATCACCATGACAAGTCTGCATTTGCTCAAAAAGAAAAGGAAAAACAGAAAGTTCACTTTCTCAAACAAATACTTAACAGATGGTTTTAAGCGGTTTTGTTTGTTTGTTTGTTTGTTTTGGTGACTAGACATCTTCTCTTCCTCTCTTTTTATGTAGGTCCCATACTCTGAGTTGGGTGGCAAAACTCTGGTGATGGCCGTGTATGATTTTGATCGCTTCTCCAAGCATGACATCATTGGAGAATTCAAAGTCCCCATGAACACAGTGGATTTTGGTCACGTAACTGAGGAATGGCGTGATCTGCAAAGTGCTGAGAAGGAAGAGGTAAGACAATCATTAACATTACTGAAGGGACAAATTGTCCTTTCCAGGTCTTGCTCATTTAACAACCTATTGCAAACAACAACCTATCACACTCTTTACTGAGTGTGATATAGGCCATAGGCTTTGACAGCTGGCAAAATAGGGTCAGAGAAATGAGATAATCTCACGAAAAAACATTCTGGTCTTCTGGGGGTTATTGCAAGAGAGAGTTTTAATTCTATAAATGACTTCTCTGGATACACACACACACACACACAGACACAGACACACACACACACACACACACACACACACACGACTTCTTTAAAAGGACAGTGAAAAATCATCTCATTTCTTTGTGTTTTTCCACAACCATTTTGGTTTTGTTTCCTTCATGGTTTCAACAGCTATTACAATGAAATAAAGTGGTACTTTTTCCACAATTGTTCTGCATCTCACAGACAATGTGCTGCTTCTATGAGCATGATGGTTAAACTTCACAAAGTCTGGTAGTAAATACGCCTTTTACATTCCTTGCCTTTGTATAATCCTCTTCATGTTATGTTTTCCTGGTTTTAATAGTTTATACCCCAGTGTTTTGTGGGAGTTGAAAAGGACAGCTCAATATTCTTGGTGTGTTTTTGCTCAGTAGAAATGACTTCTATTTGATGAAGCCCCGCTCACCAGACACTGGTGTTTTTCTTGATGAATATCACAGCAGTCCAATATAGAAAAGCCAGCCCTTTACCTCTGCAAATTCCTAAAGCAACTCCTTTCCCAGCTATTCTTTTAGATCCTGACACATGACTATAATTGCCAAGGGATTGCAAATAGCATTGCCACTTAGAAACTATATCTCTCTCTAAGCTTTAGTAAAATGTGGTCATCTCTGGGCTACATGGCCCAGAGAGGCTGGGCCACCACAGAAATTCTGCCCAGCCATTTACAGCTACAAGCTTCAAACGTCTAACACAATGAAAAGTTTTACAAGATTGCTGATTGCCATAATGAAAATGGGTTTTGTTTTTCTCTCTAACATCATTATTTGGAGGTATAAAACCTCTTAACTTAAGCTCTATCTTTCTATATCTCATCCAAATAGGATAATAAAAACTTTTTCCTGTAGTAATAAAAACTTATTCTGTAGTATTCTAGTTTGAGCCTAAGGCTTTTTACTTGCTAGGAAAGTGTCCTGCCACTTGAAACACATCCCCGGCCCTTTTGGCTTTAGTTATTTTTCCTTTTTGCTGGAAACCAACATTGGACCCTGATCTACTTATTTATACCTCCTGAGTATCTGGAGATTGTACACATAAATACTATGTGTGACATTGATTGAGATGGAGTCTTAATATTTTTGGCCTATTGATAACCACTTCTTTTCTCTATAAAATTTTTGTCACCAAATTTATTCAAAAAAAATCTTCCATATAAAAATATTTGTTGGGGCTGGGAAGGTGGCTCAGTGGTAGAGCGCTTGCCTTGCATGCATGAGCCCTGGGCTCCATTCCGCAGCACCACATAAGCAGAAAAAGCCAGAAGTGGCGCTGTGGCTCAAGTGGTAGAGCGCTGAAAAGCTGAGAGACAGCGCCCAGGCCCAGAGTTCAGGCCCCACGACGGCCCCCCCCCTAAAAATTGTTGTATATTACTATAT
Organism: Dipodomys merriami; assembly: GCF_024711535.1. Lineage (NCBI taxonomy): Eukaryota > Metazoa > Chordata > Mammalia > Rodentia > Heteromyidae > Dipodomys > Dipodomys merriami. The sequence goes on from NW_027206130.1 coordinate 74,121, forward strand.
TCCTAGAAATATACTCTCATGTTTTTCAAGTGAAAACAATAGGTGTCTCTGTTTCATGAGACTCTCATGTTCCCTCTTGACTTTGGTGACCTTGTTTATGGCCAACTGAACTTGTTTCTGGAGTATTTCTGAGGTTCTCTCTTAACTGATCTGTTTTCTAGTACTGAGACCATTGACAGGCTACTTCATGAGTCAAGCTCTCTCAAATTCCGTTTTGTTTGTTTGTTTGTTTGTTTGTTTTGTCGGTCATGGGGCCTGAACTCTTGGCCTGGGCACTGTCCCTCAGCTCTTCAGCTCAGGGCTAGCACCCTACTACTTGAGCCACACCGCCACTTCCGGCTTTTTCTGCTTATGTGGTGCTGAGGAATCGAACTCAAGGCATGCAAGGCAAGCAGTCTACCACAGAGCCACCTTCCCAGCCCCTCAAATTCAGTTTTTAATCTAGCAAATGATCTAACATTATTCACTCCTTCACCTATAGATTAAATAGAATACAATGTAAAATACCTAGCATAAAGTTTGGTATGTAGCAACTAATCAATAGTTAAGAGAGCTCCAATTCTTTTTTTGTTTTTCTGTGGTTGTTTGTGGTTATTTTTTTATAACCACCCACTCTTTTTTTATTATTATCTTCAATGGTTGTATGGAGGAGTTTTCAATTTAATTTATCTATTTATGTGCACCTGTGTGTTGATCGGGCACCTTTTCCATCATTTTAGTTTGTTCTATTTTCTTTCTGTGTTTTCATTCCTCTGTTTGCTCTGTCCTTTTCTCTTTATTCTTTTTTCATCACCCTTGTGGTTACTGAACTTATTAAAAATTTTTAATAGTAAATAAGTCTTCCATTATGTTTTTAACTCTGGAAACTCTTCTTTGATCTCTACCCAAGAATAGTAAATTTTTGTTTTAGTGAGTGACTAATTTCTTTATTATGACATAGGAAATCCCATAAAATAGATGACTAGCTTGTCACATACCACTGGATGACTAGACCTAGTTAGAAACTCTCACAGTAAAGGAAATAAGTTCCAATTATATTTCATATCTGAAGAATGGCTTATTCTCAGTGATATGAGCTCTCTTTTCATGTTACTGTCCATTAACTGCATGAGACTATAGTTGTGTGAATAAATTGAAGTTTAGATTGGTTTAACTTCTTATAATTTTAAAGAATTTGTTTTTTCCATTTTACATGTGAATATTTGTTTGTAATTTTAGAATTACTTTCATCTAATAGTGCTAAATATTATTTTTAACATTTAAAAGATAAGTTGAATGATGCCAAAGAAAAGTGAGAAAAAATTGAAGAAACGGCTTTTGGAATCTACAAGTGGAACTCTTCACCTTAATTGGCTGTTAATTAAAGATGAACTTAAACAGGTCAAATCAGCATCTCCAATTTCGATAGAATAGCATAAGGAGTTTGGGGGTTTTGTTTATTGGGTTTTTTGGTTTGGGAGTTTTTTGCAGGGGGCAGTGCCTGAAAATTAGCAGCTGCTAAAATTCTAAGGTGATGAAACAATTGTTTCATTTACAGAAAGGCTTCCAATAGGAAAGGGCTTAGCTGGGCATGATGACTTTTTGAGATTTTCTTTTTCTTTATCATTCAAATAATAATTATTCACATCACTTGTAGATTACTGAAGCCAACTGTCATACTTTAGAATAATTCATTCATTCCTTTAATATGTTCTCATAATTACTTTAAGCATTAAATCAGGAGCTATGACTATGTTTTTCTCTTCTTATGACTTTATGACCATTTTAGAAAGTTGAGCTCAGTCCATCTATATCAGACATTGTGGTTTTATGCCACATCAAGAGATTTTGCTGTTTTACATTTTGTTCCTTTTTAATTCTCCCATCCTTACGCTTTGCAGTAATATCTCTAAAAAACAAAAGTGTGAAAAATAAGTACTATCAGAAAACAACTGGGCCTTTTTTTTTTGGTAAAGGGAGAGATTCTGCTCTGATGACTATAAGTGTCTATTTCTTGACCAGTACTCTTTCGTCTCCACTTGAGAACAAGTCTATCGCCTCTGCTTTGTGTGGAATTCATTAAAGAGTGATTTTTAAATGAGATTCTGTAATCTAGTGCAAATAGAAAAAAAGAGAAAGAAAGAAATTGATTGCTGAATTAAAACAAGTTGGGACATAATTTAATTAGTACCTAAGCAGAAGGGAAGAGAAACTACTTTAGTGTCTTAATGGAAAATCAATTTTGCAAGAAAATTTCACATTTTTAAGCTTAATTAGAAAAACATTTACTTCACAGAAAAGCATTTGGAGAACACATATTCGATCAAATGACACAAGTTTTTTGGCTTCCAGTGGTCAATTACTGGATACTTCTTTGGAATGGGTCAAAGTTATTGTTCCCTATGGTACTTTTACAGCCAAGGAGTATGAAAAAAACTGATGCTGTTCCTATATATGGTGTGTGTGTGTGTGTGTGTGTGTGTGTGTGTGTGTGTGTGTGTGTGTTTGTCCCAGGACTTGGACTCAAGGCCTGGGTGTTGTCCCTGAGTTTTTGTGATCAAGGCTAGACCTCTACCCCTGGCGTTTTTGGTAGTTAATTGGAAATGACAATCTCATGGACTTTCCTGTCTAGGCTGGTTTTGAACTGCCATCTTCAAATCTCAGCCTCCTGAGGTATGAGCCATCTATGCTTAGCTCTAAGTATGTTTTTCACTTAGATGGCAATATGTACCTCGGGAAATCTTGCCCCTAACAAATCAATGCTCTGTTTGGAAATACCTTTACAAGGTCAACTGTCACAACTTTACACTTGATGCCGATAAGACCTGTCTTTGTCACTCACAATCTGTCACAGTCAATACAATGAAGACATTCATTTGCAACCATAGCACTTTGAGAAAAGATCCTCATTTGCTTTGTCTCCACATCATATAGACTGGAAGCACCATCTTGGCAGCAGCCATATCTATTGTTCCCACTCTAAACCAGGGAAAGTCATTTGTCTATGTTCACACAAGCAATTTAGTAGTAAAATTCAGACACAGTTCCAAAGTTCACACTCTCTCACCAATACTTTACATCATCTCTCATGTTTTCAACTGAAAAATGTAGCTAGAAGCTTCATTTTCATGCAATATGCTTATCCTTGGATTTTTCTCAGCTTTGGCTTGATTTTTGGGACCCTGACATTTGGTCAGCTCCAAATTGGTTAAGGTCTGTGTATAATGTCCCTTTAAAATATTACCATAATACATTGCAATTATATACCAGGCAGCAAAATCACAGCAAATAGCTATTTTTGTTCACAAAGGTATTAATTCATAAATATGCAGCATGAATATGCAGTATACAAAGCCTTAGAAGTGAAAGATAATCATTAACATGAACATGTAACTATTCATGCATTAATATGAAAGACTTTAGTGAAGTCAGAGGGGTTTTTCTTTCCATTAAAAAATTATTAAATAGAGCATAAATTCCCTTCAAAACATTTGTTAAAAATCTGTGTAAAAACAACATAGTATATAACATATGAAAGATTAACACACCTGGAAAATGACCGATAATGGTGGAAAATTTTCCTAACACAACATAATAACTAACGAAGCTACCCAGAATTCAGGCATGGTAGCAATCACCTGTAATCACAAGAGTTGGGAGGTAGCAGGGTCACAAGTTTTAGAACAGCTTGGACAACTTAGCAAGACCCTGTGTCAAAGAAGAGAAAAAAAAGCTTCACAAGGAACTAATAAGAGCTAGAAATTAATGCTATATTGAGCAATAAAAGTGGTAGATGTGGAGGCTCCATGGAAAATTTGGGGGAAAATAGCTAATCTGTAATACTAATTAGAATTTGGATAAACACAAAGAGGGATGCTTCCAGAAGTCAAAAGGAAAAGTTTATCCAGAACAAGTAACATTGCTAACAACAGGCCCAAGTGAAAGCCTAAATGGATATCTTGAGGAATTGTTGGAATAAATGAGTATAATGACAGTTTTCCCTAAAATAAACCTTGACTCTGGACATTAAATAAGGCTTTAGAACCCGTTTCTTCCCCCTCCACCAAGACTAGAGTTTGAACATAAAAGTCAGGATCAGATCTCAGGCAAACATTTCAAGTGCTTTCCACATATCATCCTTGGGTATCCCATGCTTGAATATCTCTGAGCAGCCCTATGCAGTTACTCTTCAAATCTCCCTTTTCTATATTGGCTTAGTGCTACCTAGAAAATAACCAGCAGAGCAATGATTTAGACCCAGGTCTGTCTGACTCCAAAACTTGTTTTGCCACTTAGTTGACCAGTGTTCAGAGAGCACAAGGAAATTATCTATTTTTTAACCTTCTTAATCCCAGAACGTAACATTGTGCCTGTAAGGTACAATGAATATTTTCAAATAAATTGGCTGTAAAAATTAAAATGAAGTGAAATTTTTCTATTACAAATGTGCATCCTTCAGTCCTATCAGCCTTGAAGGATACTCGACTATTCCAGTACACTACTTACACTGTAACCCATAATACCTTTGAATGCCAGCCCCAATTTCTGAACATCTTTCTCATTGTACAACCTTCCCTTTTGTCTTTCCCATGTCACAATGAGACATCTTTGTCTTTGCAGAGTAAATTCTAAATGAAATTGCCATATGCTATCTAAGGTGGAACAGAGATGAATTGAGGATTAAACTGAGTAAAATCATTTTAATTGCTGTGGGGGAAAAGAAGAGATAGGTGTTCTCTGGATGCTTGTTTGCTTTGACCAAAATGTTCTGAACATTTTCATTGTTCCATAGTCTCTTAGATAGGTTACTATGGGGAAAGAGTCTCATTGAATTTTATGAATTTTTCATAAATTCTGATACATGTAGTGCCAAGAAAATTAATTTTTTTAAATAGAAACCAGTGTAGGTGGGTTTTTTCATATTATTTCTTATACAAAGAGAGAACTTTCAGTTGAATTTCAAACAAAGCAGAACAAAGTGATTTAGAAGCATAGATTGCGTGTATGTAGGATGACAGAGCAGAAAGTGAGGAGTGGTAGTTGAGAAGGGAACAAACAGAAAATGAAAGGAGAACAAGAAAACTGATAGAGACAGCATCTTGTCTATGTCTAATTTTTCAGAGAGGATTTTTGAGTAGGAAGCAATGCGGGGGAATGTCTTGTTCTGTCTTCCAAACATTTGAGCTTTTTTGAAATGTACTCTTCTCTGATGAGCACATCATATGTTTTAGAACACTTTCTTTCATGATCTTTTCTGTGAATCTTCAAGTGAAGTATTTTTACCTTCTGTGTTAGAACAGGCCAAATGTTTGTATTGTGAGATCTAATGATCCATGATAAACTGTTACTCCACAATTAGAGGAAATGTCAGTGATGGAATGAATAAAGGAGAATAAAGGAGGAGGAGAAGGCCTTGCTGACAAGCAAGAGTTAATAACAAAGTAGGAGAGAGAAATACACACACACACACACACACACACACACTTGCACAAACTTACTTGTTTTAAATGTGACTAAATCTTTTCAGTTATGAACAAGCAATACTGTAAACTAGTTTGAAATGCTGCAAGCTAATAATTGTGTGAATTTTTTGTTTATTTAACACATTTGTTAAGCTGTTTTGGTAGGGCAGGAATTGTACTAATTTCTGAGAATCTAATTGTGAATAAAGTAGACCAAATTAAGCCTGTTCAATTACAAATTCATGCTAAGACAGAATTGTAGGGGAAATTAAAGTTTTGGTGCAGGACTCAACCTATTTAGATCTAACATGAATTCCACAGATGTCTGGAAAGTTTTCGTACTTGGTGCTTAAACTCTTCCATAAAATGAACTTATCTCAAAGCCCCATGAGCTGTGTGATTCTCTAAATAAAATAGTCATGTAAAGCAATTAGAACAATACTTGGCACAGGATATACTCTCTATGCATATTTTCATAGTTGCAAACACTCATTCCGATCAGAGCATTATTCTCACCACTAGGTTATATTCTTCATTTTGTGATACAACTGAGGTAAAGTGAAGGGTTCCGAGGCAATATTAGCTGTTGTCATTAAAGGAGATGACTGGGCCCAGATCTCCTGTGTAAGAGTCTCTGGGGTGTGAGATGTTTTTACAAACACCAGGGTAAAGCTCAGTAGGTGTGAATAGAAGATGGCACTTCTACATTGAAGCCCCATTTGCTGTGGACCAATAAGCACATTAGCTTTATAAGCTTAATATTTCAGGTTCAACTGATTTAAAAAAAATAGGCAAGCCAAGGATAGTAGGGAACACTTGTAATCATAGTGTCCTCGAGAGGCTGAAGCAGGAGCTCATGACTTCAAAACTATTCTGGACAATGCAGTGAGGCTGACTGAGAGAGAGACCAAAACAGAAACAGAGACACAGAGAGAATACCAAATGTAGACAAGGATGTAAAGACATTAGAACTTTTACACGTTGCTAGCTGAAATGTACAATTGTATGGCTGTCTTAGAAAATTGTATTTTATTTCTTGACAATGTTAAGTAAATTCACTAAGCAATCTAGGAGTCTCACCCCAGCGGAAGCCTTTGTTTTCATTGTTAGCACCACAGATTCGTTTCCCTCTTCTGGAACTGCATTTAAATGGAATCATACTATGTTGTGTCTAGGTTTTCAGTATGATGCTTTAAATCTTTCATTCAGTTGCATTAGAGTAGATCTCATTCCTTTTTAGTGCTGAGTAGTCTTCTATCACATGCTTATGTCAAAACTTGTCTCACCATTTTCCTATTGATGGACTTTAAATTCTTCCTACTTTAGATTTTTTTTTTCTTTTTTGTCAGTTCTGAGGCCTGAACTCTGGGCCTGGGCACTGTCCCTCAGCTCTCCAGCTCAAGGATAGTGCTCTACCACTTGAGCCACAGCGCCACTTCCAGCTTTTTCTGCTTATGTGGTACTGAGGAATCAAACCCAGGGCGTCATACATGTGAGGCAAGCGCTCTACCACTGAGCCACGTTCCCAGCCCCTAGTTTAGGATTATTATGATTTAAAAAAATGCTTTAACCAGAGTTCCGGTGGCTAATGCCCTGTAATTCTAGCTACTCCAGAGGCTGAGATCTGAGAATTATAATTTGAAGCCAGCCCAGGCAGCAAAATCATGACACTCTTATCTCCAACTAACCAAACAAAAAAAAAAAAAAAAAGGAAGTGGAACTGTAGTTCAAGTGGTAGAGCACTAACCTTGAGAAAAATCACTCAGGGATAGCACCCAGGCCCTGAGATCAAGCCTCAGGAAGGCAACACACACACACACACACACACACACACACACACACACACACACACACACACACACACACACACACACACACACACACACAAATGTATTACATATACATGGACAGCTTTTCATTTCTATTAGAATTGTTAATTTACAAGTAACTGTTTATAAACTGAAATGACTACAGTGCCACCTAATAGTCTATATAGGAATGCATGGTGATACTTACTTTATGGGGTTCTATCAGGTTCCCCCCCTCTCTCTCTCCCTCTCTCTCTCTCTCTCTCTCTCTCTCTCTCTCTCTCTCTCTCTCTCTCTCTCTCTCTCTCTCTCTCTCTCTCTCTCTCTCTCTCTCTCTCTCTCTCTCTCTCTCTCTCTCTCTCTCTCCCTCTCTCTCTCTCTCTCTCTCTCTCTCTCTCTCACTGGCCTGCCAAGTGGAGCTCAGCCTCACCATAATCTTTGATCATGGCCACATCCCCTAACATATCATGGCACCTTATTGTTGTACATCCTTATTCTCTACATCAGAAGCATAACCACATAATGCTATAGCATGAAAAAGATGACTTCTTTACCTATTTTGCTGTCTCTAGAGATGGGGAAGAAACTTTTGTGCAACAAAATGAGATAGGTATTGGGATCAAAGGTAGAGTAAGTCCAAATAAGTACAGAAGTCCAAGTCCAAATCCAATACGCATTCTGGACTTCATTTCTTTGTCGAAAACTCAGAAAAGATTGTACATTTGAAAATTATTTTAAGTCGAATATCATATCCACTCCTAAGGAAAAAAAAACGATTAAATGTATGAAGTAATATTTATTTTACCAGGAGAAAAAGTTGGTTATTTCCAGTACCATTTTAAAATGTGGGGAGTATTTTTACTCTAACTTTAGGAGCAGTGACAGTCTCGGTGTCTTAACACCACAGCTGCTCACCATTCTCAGATTACCTGGAGGTCACCTGGACCAGGCCTGAGCTTTTTGGTAGAGCTAATGAAGGAACTTTCATGCAAAAGAGATCTGGCACTCATCACTCTTGGACTGCCAGCCTTGACAACTCTCTGCTCTCTTTTAACTTTTGTTCACATTACTAATAATGTACACTAATTTCTTTCTAATTAAAATTGAAGAATGACAGTGAAGCCGATAATATGGCCGGTGCTTACTAGGGCATCTAACTAGTGGGCTTCAAGGGATGTTAAACTCTGGCTTGGAAAACACAGCAGATATGGGTCTGGAAGTTGTCTCAGTGGTAGGGTTCTTGCCTTGCATGCATGAGGCCCTGGGTTCGATTCCTTAGTACCACATAAGCAAGTGATGCTGTGGCTCAAGTGGTAGAGTGTTAGCCTTGAGCTGAAGAGCTGAGGGACAGTGCCTAGGCCCAGAGTTCAAGCCCCACTACCGACACACACACACACACACACACACACACACACACACACACACACACACACACACACACACACACACACACACACACACACACACACAGCAGAGAATCAAGCATTTTCCCACTGGCTAAACTGCAAGCAGTCCAGGATATGGGCAGTTAGCTGACTGCTTTTTAGTTTAAGATGTGATTTCTACATGAATAAATCAATATTCTGACAAGGTGCTTCCTGGAATTTTCACTTTCTGTTAGTGTTTAAGGAGAGGAGACAAACAGTGTCTCTCAGGAGCCAGCAGAGTGTCAGAAATAGTCTCTTCCTAATTGTATCTCACTGTCGAAAAATAAAAATAGAGTGAGAGTAGAATACTAAAACAAGTGAAAAGCTGGAGGTTTGTGTTTTGATTTTTTTAACAAAATTTAGATAGCCTTAGTCACAAATGGGGAATGTAGAAAGGAGCAGAAAGGACCTTTGAAATGCCTGCATGAAAATCAAGCATATAAAGCCTCGTGTGAAATCAGTGTCAGGGTTTAACTCACAGTCTGAGGAGAGATTTATTCTTCTCTTCAAGGTCAGGATATTCAAGCGTGTCATCCTGGTGCTTTGTTTATACGAAGGCCATCTGAAATAACATGAAGGGTCACAATAGGATTACCTAATTTTTACTAAATTTTAGTTTAGATCTGTTTTACAACAAAGTGACTCGTTTTGTTTCTTTTTGGTAAATAGTATTTTCAAAGCTCTGTCACCTGAAAAAATAATCATAAAACGGATACAGTGCAAATTTATCTCAAAGCATATATTAAATTCATATGACCTGAGCGTCTGCTTGAGACTGGTACTATGCTTTCCTTAACTCTTTTGCTCCTCATAGTACCACTGGGAGGCAGACAACATGATTATGCCCAACTCACACACACACACACACACACACACACACACACACACACACACACACACACACACACACACACACACACACACACACACACACACACACAAAGCTGAAAAACAAAGAAGTTAGATTGCATACAGCCATGTTGCCCACAGCATGAGGCTGAGAATCAGATTTTGGTCTGAATCACGTGAAAGCATCTGAAAGGCCTTTATCCATCATGTTCACTTGCCTCTCTCTAAGAAAGCAGCTACCATGGCTAATGTTAGTGGTGATGTCTTAGTCTGTCAACAAGCACATTGGACACACCCTATAGTTTCCCTAAGTCCCATTCTCCCAGCCCCAAGGCCACCACCCAAGACAAAGGGCAATAGCCCTTTTCAACAGCCTACCTCTGTACCCACTCACTCCCTACTCTCTTAGCCAGGCCCTTTCTGAATGACTAGTTCCACAGTAGAAAGCTAGATGAAAGATCCCACTCATCCCTGTCCCTGAGTTTACCCCCATTCTATTGTATATGAGGTCCTGGAAGGAGAAGCAATTGTTTCTATCCAGCACTTTCATCACACTTCCTTATACCCAGTGTAACGATAAAGAGTGTAGGATGTCTGATTTTGTGATTATTCCTGAAACATCAAAGGTCAATGAACCAGAGCCACATTCTGTAGATGGAGTTTACTGAGTAAACTGGAACATAGAAGTCATTTCTTTGAGTAGCAAAATATTTTCAAGAGTTCTATAGGCCTGTGTTTCATGATAATGCAACATAGGAAGCTCCTTGGTAGCATCACTAGCAGAGACAAGCTCTGCAGAATTACCTAACTTTTATCATTATGAAAAGAATTTCTAAAGAGCAATCAAGCTGCCAAGACTCAATAGTTTCCCTATAAGTGTTACAATTTGAAATGTGGGGCTGGCCATGCTCTTAGATTTCTACTTAAAATGCTCCCCCTATGACAGAAGGGATAAAAAGAGAGAAGAGGCATGTACTCCATCTTACAAAACTATCTAATTACTAAATGCATATGTTTCTCAGTTTATCCTGTCTTCAAACCCAAAAATTTAATATTTGGAAGAATAAATGGTAGCTGCCTAGAGTTTTTTTTAGCCTTTATAGGAATTATTTTGACCAATTTTAAATACGATTTAGCTATATTTTTAAATAGTTTCTACATCACATGAGAGTTTCAGTGTTACTAACTGCCATTAAATAAGGAGTGTTGGTTGACAGGTTTAGGTATAGTTTTGGAAAGCCTTGTCAGTTGCTGCCAGACCCAGCTCTGTGTATAAGCACCATCGCTGTCAAGTGATCTCTAGGGACCATCTCCCTACTACCACAAGTCCCCAACCCCATCCTTCCTTATACGTACTTCTGTTCCCTCTTTGAAAATTCCTAATTTTAGCCAGGCTCCAGTGGCTCATGCTTGTAATTCTGGCTACTTAGGAGGAGGATCTGAGGATCATGGTTCAAAGCCAACCCAAAAGCTACAAGTAGAGCTATGATTCAAATGTTAGCACACTACTCTTGAGCAAACAAAGCTCAGGACAGTGCCAGGCCTTGAGTTCAAGCCCCATAATGGGACTTGAAAAACAAAGGAAAAAAATACTAATTTTGTCATTCTAATTGCTGATCAATTCCTTCAAGAAGAAACACAAATTTAATTTAAATCTGAAATCATGAAATACATTAAAATCTCATGAATGATTATAGATATTAAGCCAAATTTACAAATAAGGAAACTAACTTACAACTTAATAAACTTGTTGATCTCATATAACTAGAAAAGAAGAGGCCAGAACTTAAATAAAAAAATTTGTCCTATTTCCAGAATCCACTGTAATTACTACTTGTTCTATTTAAATTCTTTAGAGCAGGTACTTCATCAAATTCCTAGTTTGGGAAGTCTAGGATATATTTTTTTTAAGTGTAGGGAACTCTGACAATAAATTTAGGAAAGAAATGTAGCAAGTCTGAGCATGGTGGCTCACACCTGTAATCCTAGCTACTTGAGGAGTGGAAATGGGGAGGATCATGGCTCATGATGAGCATGGGAAAGTTTATGAGATTTCATCTCAACCAGTAGCTAGTGTAGTGTGGCATGCCTATTTACATGAAAAATGTAAACAAGAGGTCCAGGCTGATTGGGGTAAAAGGTAAAGACCCTATCTCAGAAATAACCAGAGCAAGCTGGATACTACCATCTCCACTTTTAATGCCAGTTCCTTGTAAGGCTGAGATTTTTTTTAACTTTTTTTTTATTGTGAAAATACCATACAGAGGGGTTACAATTACATGAGCAAGGTAATGAGTACATTTCTTATCAAGCATTGTTGTCTCCTCCTTTGTTTCCCCTTACCATACCTGCCCTCCCATCCGCCCCCTCCCCCCCGCCCCGCCACCAAAGTTGTAAAGTTCGTTTTCTACATAAAGTCATATGTCTCATTGTTGCAATGGGTCCACCTGTATCCTTATTTAAACAATTTTTGCCCTTCCCCTCTACAAATTATACCAACATCAAATACAGTGAAAACAGGGGTTAGACCGTGGGGGAGGGTCATACAAAGCAACAAAGAAATGTCATATATATATATATATATATATATATATATATTTATATATATATATATATGTTAGAAACAAGAGCAAGAAAGAAAAACCATTTGAGTCCTTATCTTCAAGTTCATTTCGCCTAACATCAACTTAAGGATCATAATTCAAGTAAGTCAAGGCATATATACAATACACCTTTTCAACCAATCTCTGGATACAGTAGTATACACCTGTCATCATAGCTACATTGGGAGACTGTGGTAGGGAGAAAAGACTCTGTCTTATTAGAAAAAGCTAGGTACAGTGCTGTATACCTGTCATCATCAGCTGCCAAAGGAAGAGGTAACAAGAGGATTATAATCAAGGTATATTCTAGGCAAAATAAAAATAAAAAAGGAAGACCCTGCCTTAAACACACACACACACACACACACACACACACACACACAATGTGAAAGGGGGATGGAGGTGTGGCTCAGCAGTAAAATGCCTGCCTGACAACTGTGAAATCCTGAATCAATCCTCAGTATCACCAAATTTTAAAAAGGGTGGGTATGCACCTTACATTGTAGAGTGATTGCTTAGCAAATGTGAGGTCCTTAGTTGAAGCCCCAACCATAATAAAATTAAATTAAAGATAATAAAAGGAAATGTCACATAGAAATATATGGTGACCTTTTCTTTTTAATAATTAGACTGAGGTTTTCCCAAAGAAGTAGTCAGTATCCAAAAACAAAAACAAAAAACAAAATGACTATGGAAATCCCATACTTGCAGTATGGGTTCTGGTTCTTCTTCTCTTGGTAGGGCAGGAAAGGAGATTTTTCTCTTCCAGTGACTGCTACTCCATGTACAGCAAAATCAAACCCAAAGAGAGAACAAGAACAGGACCAAACAGAATTTTAACTAGGTAGATGGAGGCGAGCTGCTATTTGGTGTGCTTGCTTAGCATCTGAAATAAGCATTTACCCAGAATGTGTTATACAAGTCACCAGGGGACAAATTCATGGAAAAACCTAGTCCACAATCACAAGGATCAAACCTCCTTTCAGGTCCTCCTGCTCAGCACAGAACAAATTCAGCGCCCTGGGCTAGAACTTAAGTAACTGGAAGCAGAAAATGGTTCATCATGTGTAATTTCCACAGGCAGATAATGCCTGAGACATTGTGTGATCTTCTCTAAGTGAAACCCAGAGTCGCTTGCCCAGCCATTAGTTAGAGTGCCCTGGCGAAAGGCTGGGAGCAGAGGCAGGGAGCAGAACAAGGAGAGTGTACTTGCTCCTTTCTCCCCCATCCCTGATGGGGTGACCTGCCATTTCCTTCTGCCCTCCCACATACAGTACATGAACCCACCCAATGTTCCCTAAGAAAATGCCTCAGCTTAATGCCTTTCCAGAAAAACAACATATGCCCTTGATTTCAGAACAGAGAATACAAATGGCTCTCCCTAAATGTAAGTTCTGGCATCTCTCAACAAAGATTTTGTAAATGGTGAACTAAAATCTCCCAAGGATTTCAATTTAAGACATTAGTTATTCAAACGTATTCTGAGACTGTAAAAATGAAGGATTCATCTGTGCCCAGATGCATTCTGCTATTAACATCATTTTCTATGCCTTGTCCTCTATTAAAAACAAAACAAAAACAAAACTCTGAGGTTTCTTTCTCAAAAGCCTGCATCTGTTTGGATTATTGTTCAAGTCCCAAGTATTCCAACCTTTCCTCATTCATATTTGTCCTTCAAATTGTGATCATTTGAAGAATGATAGGAGCTGAGCTAGATGGCTCACATCTGTAATCCTAGCTACTCAGGAAGCTTAGATCTGAAGATCACAGTTCATAGCCAGCCCGGAAACTCAGTGGAACTCTTAATCACCAAAAAGCCAGGAGTGAAGCTGTGGCTCAAGTGGTAGAATGCCATCCTTGAGAAGCAAAAGCTAAGAGACAGCACAGAGATCTTGAGTTCAAGTCCCAGGGCTCGCAGATGCGCGCACATGTGCGTGTGCGCGCGCACACATATACACACACATACACCAACAGTAATAGGTCCATTAAATTAATTAGAGTTTAAGAATCCATTAAAGTTAGTGTGGAATGAATTTTAAAGATATTTAGTTCGAATAGAAAGAAAAGATTTCAAATATGGAAAGGAAAAATGAAACCCAAGATCCTCCTGGAAATGTTAAGTAATGAAATATAGGTCTGAAAAGGCCTAGCTCTGTGGAAAGTTTTTAAAAATAAGAACTGGGCCATGGATTTGTAGTCCTGCTTCAAGGTAAAGGAATAAACAAGGTGATCTCTCATGGATCTAGCAGCCCTGTGATTCATCAAAGAAGTTTAAAAAGCGGAGCCATAGGAGAGAAGGAGAGGTAGCATCAATCTAAATCAAGGCCTACGTGTACTTCCTCTTTTTTTCCACTTCTAATCTCTCCCTGAATTTTCATAAGACCTATCGCAGTAAGACATACCCTCTCCAATTACTTTGACAAACAATGATAACAGGACTTGGATTTTAGTGTCTTTTAAGGTAATCCATTTTTGACAGTGAAAAATTGAGGAAACTGATTCCCAAAGCTGCGGGCTACAGAGATAGATTTGAGGAGCTAATTTAGCAGAGTGGGTTTACATAGATCAGCCTCTGGCTAACTTCATTGGGCAAGTGCCCACAGGCAACAAACTCTCAGTGGACAGATAGATGAATATAATCAAAAACATATCATGTTCACTTTCCTACCAGGTACTACTTGCATAAAAGCTAGCAAGTTAAAAAGAAAACACTTGCTGGGCATAGTCGTATATGACTATAACCTCAGCACTTGGGAATTTGACTTTAAAGCCAGGGATACAGAATGAGTTCCAGGCTAGCTTACGCTTCCTATTCAGACCCTGTCTCTAAATATTTAAACACAAAACATGAAGTGTTACCACCAAAAACTCAGTCAAGAGATGTGAAATTTCACCTTATAAACAATTCTTATAAATGAAAATACTAACAACACTGAGCCTGTGGCTGGTATATCTAAACTACTACTATAAATGCTCATATTCATGAGTGCTGTTATTTTATACCATAAAGTAGGCTCATTGTAGCCATTAGGCCTAATTATATGGAAAAATACTTTAGAATGTTAAGTACAAAAAGGAAAATACAAGCAGAATATAAAGTTACCTGTATATATTATTATATGGATTATATCCTTGTGTACTGGTTTTTTTAAGTACTTGCATCTATATAAATATAATTTGAGGTTCTATGAATAATTATCTTAAAATGCCAACATTATGGTATTTTGAGTCTCATTTTTAACATACCTATAAACAAATCTGTGCACATACTTCCTTTGTTATATTTCCCTCCAATTCAATCCAGTTTATTCTGATTTTTGAGATATAATAAAAGAGGAATAAATCCATGTGATCCTTTCTCTTCATTCTCTTCTCTCCTTCCATGGCTGTGCACACACATTGAGTAGTTTCCATCTTCCTTTTGTCCAAACTAACTTGACCACAGATCATTCAGTAGTTATATTTGAAAATTATTTACTATATGCCCTTAAGAAACTGGAAAATTAAGTCAAAGTGGATTAGCACTTTAAAGATTAGACCTAGTTCTCCCCTCTGATTCATCTGTGGAGACTGAATTAAGCAACATTGCACTTTTCTAGGGGACAGAAATTTGGAACAACCTAGGGATATCTGTGTGGCTGACATAAAACCATGACTGACAAAGAAAAGCGATGAATTTCCAATGCCTTTAATGGAATGCGTCAAGTGCGGATTTATAGTCTGCATTAATAAGAAGAAAATACATTGCTAAAGTGCTTTCAATAACGTTGAGATGCATCACATCGTCCTATTGATCTAAAATACTTTTCTGAAGCATAGATCTAAAAACTAAAATACTTGCATTTTTAATACTAACTAGGGGGCTGGGAAGGTGGCTCAGTGGTAGAGTGCTTGTCTTGCATGCATGAGGCCCTGAGTTTGATTTTCCTCAGCACCACATAAGCAAAAAGAAAAAAGCCAGAAGTGGTGTTGTGGCTCAAGTGGTAGAGCGTTAGCCTTGAGCTGAAGAGCTGAAGGACAGCGCCCAGGCCCAGAGTTCAGGCCCCATGGCCGGACTCCCCCCCCCCCCCAAAAAAAAATACTAACTGACCTCCCAATAGCCACCAAAAGGAACTTTTGGCAAGTTTGCTGTATTGCAATCAAATCTAGTAACCTTTGTAATATCAGAGTGACACTTAAGTATCTTCCCAAGGAGGGAATGGGAAGTGTGGTGAAGCTAAACCATCCATTCATTTCTATAGGATCTTTGGCCTGCTTCTGACAATGAAGGAGAGTTGACTCCCTGGCTGACCTCCTAGAAGCTCAGAGTGAGACCTCCCCATACATACTAGGTTACTTTTTAAATCTCAGCTTCACAGGTGACAGGTATGCATTCCTAGGAAAGCCCTGCTGTGGCTGAAATGAAGTGTACGATTTCAGTCTCAGTGGATAGGGAACTATAAGCCATCGGATAGTGAACAAAAATAAATACATATTATTACATACTTTAATGTATACAAATAGACGTGTAATATATTTTTTCACAGCTTCCCGTGCCTTTTGGATGTCAAATTTCAAGTCTGTTTATAAATTCCAGATTTGAATAATTTCAAAAGTTCTTTAAAATCATGTCCATGAAGCCTACAGTTTACAGAACACAGAAATACAGAGCCTTTCATTGAAGGCCAATGTGGTTCTTTTTTCTCCTCTTAGTGTGGTTACAAAACAAAACTCATGGAACCAAAAGCATCTTTGTAGTCAGACAGGCCTGGGTGCAAATTACCTCTGCCATTTCTGACTTGTGCATATTTAAACTTGTCAGCTTTATGCATAAGGCATAACAACATCTTCAGTGACTATTGTAAGGATTAAATGAGATATGACATGCAATGAATATTATCCTTCTTTTCTCTTCTTTCTTCTCCTTTAGGCTCTTGGGCTGTTGTATATTGCACAATAACTGATAGCTTGTGCTACTTAAATTTCCTCCTATCTCTTAAAAGTACAAACATGATATTTATTGATAGAGAAAAAAATACTAAGTCTGAAATCATGGGCCATGAAATACTTTTTTACAAAGTAGCCTCACAAAATGAAACATATTTTTCTTGACATTCACACAATGACAGTTAATTTTAGCCTAATTATTTTTTAAAAGCTCAGCTTCTCTGACGTTTTACAATATCTAATGATCCAAAAAATCCTTTCCATCATACCCCTTTCCTCTCCCTGTTATGTTGGGCTGGGTACTCTGAGCAGCCTGTGACAAGCTATATTTAATAAGTTTTCCATGGTGTCAAAAGTAATAATATTAACATGCCGTTGTGAGTTAAATTAATTTTGTTTTGTGCATTCGCCTGCATACATGTGAATGACATTTCAAAATATGATCCGGCAGGAGCTGGAAGGAGTCAAGTGGCAAAGCAGAATAAGATGTGGTCATCAGAGCCAAGAAGCCAGCTGCAAGCATTAGTGAGCACAAGCAAAGAGATGCAAGGTCTTTTTACAGTAAAACTTGAAAGGATTTGCTGGTAGATCGTTTTGCCCTTCAAAGCAAAATCCAGATTTTTGTCCTTAGAGAAATGAGAGCCATTTGGCACCCTGAGTCCATGTTTGGAAATGAAAAGTCTATCATCCTGCTAATCTTTATTTTTAGTGTCTTTAAGTCCCCAGGTTTGGTTTCCTTTGCCTACAACAGCCAGTTGATTAGTACTAACTTTTAGACCAATGACTGAAAAGTGACATTCTAAAGACATAATGGTTGCATTTCTTTTAGAAACTTCAGATTGCATTCCATACATTTCCTACCATAACACAGATAAACATGATGTCCAAAAACAAAAACAAAAACACATATACAGAGAGCAAACAGGAGCTAGGAGAATCAAGTTCAAGGCTAGCCTTGGCTTATGCAGCACAACCCAAACTACTCACAAAACCAAGGACTGAGGATATAGTTTAGTGTTAAGAGTTCTTACCTATCATTTACTAGAACCTGCGGTTGAAGTCCAGCAACACACACACACACACACACACACACACTCACACACACACACACACACACACACACACACACACA
Organism: Dipodomys merriami; assembly: GCF_024711535.1. Classification (NCBI taxonomy): domain Eukaryota; kingdom Metazoa; phylum Chordata; class Mammalia; order Rodentia; family Heteromyidae; genus Dipodomys; species Dipodomys merriami. The sequence goes on from NW_027206130.1 coordinate 92,307, forward strand.
CACACACACACACACAGCCCCAAAATAAAATAGATTAAAACTTGGAAATTAGTTGACTCAAACAGCTGCTATCATGTCTTCTTTTTTTTTCCTAATGAGTGCTAAAATTCCAGCCGTTGTAACCAGACGTCAAATTATGAGGAAAATGGAGATTGCCATTTCACAGTAGTGCCTTTACACAAGACCTACATAATAGTCTGAGGAGGTTTTGAGACTCTATTCTAAGCTTGATACTAAGCTAATAACATTGTTTTTTTTAATCTATTCAGAAGTATGACTAATGTACCACCTAATTTTTGGATGAGTATATAAAAGTTTCTCCATGTTATTAAAAAGGAACTGTCTGTTCTACTAAGATGGACATAATTCATATACACAGCCTTCCTATATGTTAGGAAAGTATCATCATATGACAAAGAAAATGGGTGGGGTAATAATGCTTGATAGGAAATATACTCATTACCTTACTCATGTAACTGTAACCCCTCTGTACAGTAATATCTTTACATTAAAAACATATTTCTTAAAAGAAAAAAGAGAAAACGGGAAGGTATTCCTTCAGCCATGTATGTGGCTTTCAAGTCACAGAGTCTGCATTTCAGTCCCCATCAAAACACATTTGAAAGCCTGTGCTCTAGATGGCACAAAACCACCAAAATCCTCTCCCTCTTTCCTTCCCACAACCAACCCACCACCCCATCTATGGTTGACACCAACATTCTGCATCCTCCTCTATTAACTATCTCAGGCAAAGAGACATCAACAAAAGAAGTGGCTTCTCTGTGAGAGGGGTTTCATTCATTGATGATTGCATTCAACAGCATCCAAGCAGTTCATGGCCAATGGGGAAGGGATGGAGCTGGCTGGGATTGGGAGTTCACAAGTCATGATTGGGATGTAAATTTGAAATAAATTCTACAGGATGATTCAAACAGATGGGGAGTAAAGACTTCCAAGGAAAGCAGGCCGGGTGACATTTGGAGTGAGTATAGAATCACCTTTGGAGATGCACAGATTTGACTCAGATCTGGTACATGTGGGAGGGAAAGAAAAAGAGGGGAAAGCCAAAGGTACTATTTTGAGGTCTTTAAAGAGGTAGTTTACGGTAGTTAGGAGACAAGAAGGGAATTAAGGCTTCTAAATTCTACAATTTAGAGAGCTAATCCTTTGTCAGTGGGCAGATATATTTCCTCCATGAGATTATTGCCATTTGGGAAACTACATGATAACATAAATAAAAATAAGAATTCAAGCTGGGCCAGAGTGGCTTAGGCCTGTAATCCTAGCTACTCAGAAGGCTGAGATTTGAGGATTGCAGTTCAAAGCCAACCCAGGCAGGAAAGTCTGTTGGACTCTTATCTCCAAGTAACTGCTAAAAAGCCAAAAGTAGAGCTGTAGCTCAAGTGGTAGAGCTCTAGCCTTGAGCATAAAGGCTCAGGGACAGCAGATAGGCCCTTTGTTCAAGCCTCTAAAAAAATAAATAGAACTTAATTTTGAAAAAGATAACACTAGAAATTGGGGCGGGGCATGGTGGCACACACTTGCAATCATGAATAGTTAGGAGGCAGAGATCCCCCCCTGGGGCGGGGGAGGGAGGGAAGTGTGAGATACTATCTTAAAATAATAGTAATTAAAGAAAAGATGGCTGAGGGAGTGGCTCAAGGAGCCATACATTCAAACCCTGAGACTGACCAAAAAAATACTAACATTTATAGAATTTTGTTACTGATGAGATCAAATGAATGGTGAAAGGACACCTGAAATTCATTTGCATCTTAGTTTAGTTGGTAGGGAAATGAGCAAACAGCAATATATGAATTGCAAAAACATATTCTAATTTTAAGGGAAAACAAGTTCTACCTTGGCTTTGTTGATTGCAACAGAGTTAATTTCCACGTAATCACTTCCATTTAATCAGTTAGCATCCTATCACTACCATTTCTTCCCTGCCACAGCTCATTCGATTGAAATGCCTTATAATACACTATTTAAGATTCTCTTCCATAGTATCAGACCTGCAATCCCCTAGCATTGCTTCATTTTTCTGAGTCTTCTTTTCTCCTTACCAGTCTAGGACTTTTGTAACATTTCTCTGCCACATTATTTCTTTTTTAAAGTCTCTAAAAGAAAAAAGTAAAATCCCCTGAAAAACAAGCCTTTCATCCTCGCATCCTCACTTGGTATAGTTTCAAGTTCCTTCATGTCCTTTATAATTTCCATTTCAATTCATGGCATTTAGCAGCCAGGTGTAATAAGCCAGCACCAACACCTGCTCCTGACAGTGCTGATCCAAACACAGGGACACTCAGGTCAAGTGAAGGAGGAAATCCAAACTGAGTTTTATCCAAGTGCAGCAATCAATGGACTTTGACTTGGGGCTACTCTGGAGACCTGGTGCATCACTCCAGACAAAGAGAAATTGGATAGGACACGAGTGTGGGAAAAATATGCATCTCCCAGACCCCACTCCCTGACTATCTGCATGTTCTCCTTTGTGTCCAAGAACAACTTAGCAAGAAGGATAACTCAAGTTGATATGTTTATGTAAACACAGGATATTATCCTTCTTTCAAGTAATGCAATAAAAATATGTCTGTTATATGCCAGACATTGTACTTAGGGATGTACAAAGATAGAGCATTATTTAGTTACCGTCTGTTAATTTTATCATAACAGCAAGTGAATGAAAATGCTAGTGTGCTTGGAATGATGATAAATAACTAGCAAGCATGCATATTTACTATATTCTGAGAATTGTTCTAAGCACCCTACATATCTCCTCTCATTTAATCCTCATAACACCCAGTTGACTGGTAAAATTACTCTTTTTTCTACAGCAGAATTTTCTGCAGCAGAATACTAAGGGAAAAGAAGCAATTCTCCCTAAGGCCACACAGTATGGAAGTGGCAAAGCAGGTTTCTTATTTTTACATGACTAGCCTAAGTAATCCCTTGCTTCCATCTATTTTTCCTCCTCTTTTGCAGACATCATATCCTTCTACCAATTTTACCTTATTTGACCTCCTAAAATCCCCATGAGGGGAGAGGAATAGGTTTTATGATCCCTCTGATTCGAAGGCAAGGTAATACATCTCTTTTAGTCAATCAATTTAACTCAGGCAAGCTCAGAAGCATAAAGCAAAATCGAGCTTGTGTTTGGACATGTTTTGGCTCCTGTGAGAAACCCTTTCACATCAACAGTCTACAGATTTCCATGGAAGACCTTGAGATGGTCATTTAGGAATTGTACCCTGCTGAATCCTGTGCATCCAGCAAGACATGAAGGCAATTACAAATTGCTTAACAGATGATGCATACTATTAGAGATGAAGAACCTGGCTGTGAAAATTCACACCAGGGAAATACTATCATGTAATATTTTTTTCCAGTTCGGCACTATGCACTAACGGTATCATTCTGGCAGTGCTGAATCCTATTAAATAATGATCCAGTATAAAAGATAATGGAATTTCAGAAATTTTTCACTGCCAAGAGTGGACATGGACTTTGGTGCTTAAAAGTCTTAAGGGCTGAGTTCAAATGACCATATTACCTTACTTCATAGTATTCAGACTCAGTCTGTTCACTGATACAGATAATGTAACTAAGATAAATTAACATAAATCAGTTGCATGTGTGGTAATCTGTGATTAACAGTGACTCACATTTCTTGAGTACTTACTGTGTGCCAGGTTCAGTTATATGTACTTCATCATCACGATACTGTTAGATACTATGATTATTATTATTATTGTCATTTTGCTGATGAGAATATGAAGGATCACAGTGGTTCAGAATATTCTCAGACCACACAGGTGAGAAGCCAACACTGAATTTAGTAGAACAACTGCAGTTTTTCATTATAATTTTTAAGTCATTGAACAAAGGAATTACCATTCAGCACATTCGTTTAAGAATACAATGACTCATTCTTCCCCATCCCTCCCAACCAAACCCCCTCTCAATTTCCCTACTTTTAGTAGATATATATCAAATATTATTACTGCATTCTAGCACACTTGCTTTCTTTATTCTTCAACTACAGTCTTAACCATAGTATTAATGGAATCTAATTGTTTCTTTCTTGATCTACTTTACATCTTGACCTAGGGAACTTTCCTCAGTAGGCCCAGGGAAAGTTGCCTAGCTTTCCTCTGCAGCCTTTGGAGAGTATTTTTAATTTATAATGGGAACAACTTCTATTAAAAAAAGCTTTCCCATCTGACTGAATTTCACTCACCTAAGAAGCAAATTCAATGGCTCATTTCTAAGCCTTTGCCTTTTATCATATTAAATGTTTTCTTCGTTTGATTATTTCCCCCATAAACTTAAACCTGCCTGACTCTTTTTTGTCTTAGCTTCTTACAGAAGTAGTCACATATATCTATGACTCATCTTCTTTAACCACATGTTCCAACATTTTCAAGGACTCCAATTGCCTAAAGGCTTTTCTCAAATTCAAAATGTTCTTCTTAGATTTCTTATATTTTTCTCTTACATAAAAGAGTTTTAAGGCCATCTGAAACTTAAGCAATGATTTAAAACTACTATGTCATCTTCAGTTCTTTTTCCTTCACTAATTTGCCCAAAATTAGCCTGAGTATTAAAGCAATAGAAATAAAAATTACGTTTAAGCTTTAAATTTGTCCCTATGTTGGATTATTTTATCCTTTTGTATGTATAGTACACAATATTGCTTTCATGCAGTATGATTCATTGGGTATCTGCAAATGGCCTTATGGTACAGTGTTGATAAATTTGCATTTATGGGATTTTACATGTGGAATAAAGTAGTATTGCTATCTCTCTCTCTCTCTCTCTCTCTCTTTCTCTCTCTCTCTCTCACACACACACACACACACACAATCTCTCTCTTTGGCACAAAGATACCATTTTATTCACAAATTACACAATAAACATACATCCATTTCACAAAATAACGTACCAAATATTAAGTGCTCACTTCCCTAGATCCTGTCTTAAGAATGTATTCTTAAGAATACATTTTATTATTTAATGGGATTTTTTTAATTAGGTTTTTTTTTTGGTCATTCTAAAGCTTATTTCTTTAAACAGGTCTAAGTTTCTGATTATATAACTTAGGGGGAAAATATAGTACTTTGAAAGACAAGTTCCAATGTCTCCAATTTTAAAGACAAAAAAAATGAGAGCTCCACTAATTTTAAAAATTAGATTTAATTAGATTTTAAAAAATTAGATTTTAAAAAAGATTTTAAAAATCTTTCTCACAAAAATGTGTATTATTATTCACATACTCCAGCACTGTTAAGATTCCCTGACACAAAATAGCAAACTTTCATCCCTAACGGATAAAATTAGTTTTAAGCCAGGTGCCAGTGGTTGATGCCTGTAATCCTAGCTGCTCCAAAGGCTAATGAGATCTCAGGATTGGATCAAGGTTCAAAGCCAGCCCAGGCAGGAAAGTCCGTGAGACTCTTATCTCCAATTAACCACCAGAAAACTACAAGTGGTGTTGTGGCTCAAGTGGTAGAGCACTTGCCTTGAGCTGTAGAACTGAGGGATAGTGCCAAGCCCAGAGTTCAAGCCCCATGACCAACAAAAACATATATATATATATATATATATATATATATATATATATATATATATAATTTTTAGACTATTATTTTCCTGAGGGTCAGAAATAATCATACCCAACGCTCTATATGATTGCAATAGTAATGCATTCCATTGAGAAGGTTATCACATAATAAAAGCAGAAATAAGTCACAGGTAAATAAGCCAAATGCTAATATTCATCTGATGAAACTAAGTGAAATTTACAAGTTAGTTTTCTCATTTGCATTTTCCAGAAACTTACTAATTTCCTTCATCAAAATGTGGTGCTCAAAAGTTCAAAATTCGAATGCCATTACAAATAGAGACAAAAATTACCATAGTTTAAAATAAGTTACAATTACATAAGATATGCTATTTAAAACAAAAATCCTCCAAAGTCACTTCTCATTTTAAAAAATCTGTGATGTGCTTTATATAACTAAAGAACCCCTGATGTCCCAGCAGGGTCCCTCTGGCTGTCAGTGTGAATCTTGCACAAAAAGAGACAAACAAGACATACCTAGGTACTTTCTTTGTCTCAAGAGAAAGGCTGTCATTCAAATTCACACCATTCTCATTTGCAAATCAGCTATATTTTTTGCACCATGTGATTTAGTGACATCATATTTTTATGCAAAGAGCCATTGAATTCCCTAATGATGTTCTCATTTTCTTAACAATGAACACCAGTGAACTTTCCCCTAGGCAAAGCAGATGGAAGCTGAATTGTTTCTGCAAAAATGAACAATTTGTGAGATGTGGGCAAATTGAATTCCAAATATACTCAGAGATGATCTTGACTTTCAGTGTAACTTTGCTATAATATACAATGCTGTTAAGGCCTACATGGGAAATACACTAATTAGTTGCATAACCTTTAAGCCAAAATGAATGAGAACACATCACCACTGAAGAAATAAAAGTCAAACAACTCTGAAAAAGAAATAGCATGCAGATGGAGAATTTTTTTAAGAAACATGAGATTCATGTAGATATTGCTGGATAAAGTATTCATTTACCAACTTGGTATTGGTTTTCTTTAACCTCTTTTTACAGAAGAGGTATCTATAGTTAAGTAGCTTCATAGCCAAGATGCAAACCTGAATTTAAACTCCTAACAATAATTACTATTCCACATACTCTCATCTATAACTGAGAGCTAAACTAAATGATCTGTGCCTGAGAAGAATATTATTTCTGTTGCTTCTAATGGAACTAAATTATTTTCAACAGTGACCCTCAGAAGTCATCAAGGAGATGCATGTAGGCTGTGGCCAATGATGGATTGTGCTTTTCTTCTTTGTCTTGAATAAGAAGTTATTGAAATTCCCATACCGCTCCTTCTAGAGAACTATAATCCTCTTAGATGTGACTGAAATGGACATAATCAAATTAGATTTTCTTTTTTGTCTTGTCTAGTCAGGCTACCATAACCAAGTACCATAAAGTGACTGGCTTCCAAATAACAGAAAACAATTTCTCTTAGATCTAGAGTCTGGAAAATCTAGGATCAAAGCACTGGCAACTTATGTATCTGATGAGGACTTGCTTCCTTGTTTAGGAACTTTGTTCTATGTCTTTCATAAGTTGAGAAGGTGCTCTCTCAGGCTTAGTCATCAGGACACTATTTCTATTCATGAGGGATAACTCATGACCTAATCATATCCCAAAGAACACACCACAGAAAGCCATTTCCTTAGGAGGTTGGTATTTCAATGTAGGAATTTAGTAGAGACACAAATATTCAGGCCATCTCTCTCTCTCTCTCTCTCTCTCTCTCTCTCTCTCTCTCTCTCTCTCTCTCTCTCTCTCTCTCTCTCTCTCTCTCTCTCTCTCTCTCACACACACACACACACACACACACACACACACACACACACACACACAGCTATTTGAAGTATTTGTCTATTCTCCCTCAGCTCTTTACACCATCAAGTAATCAGAGTTCTTTTGCACCTCTACGACATCCAACCAAACCCAGAGCCAAACAAGATGTATCCATTTATATCCTTACATGATCCAGCTACTCAATGCCTAAAACACAATAATGAAGCAAAAGCTGGAAAGATCTCTTTCTTAAAAATAAGCAGTGGCTTATGCCTGTAATCCTAGCTGCTCAGAAGGCTGAGATAGATTCTTGTCAAGCACCGGCAGAAAAAATCTGCAAGATTCAGTCTCTAAACTACCTAACAAAAAGAAGGACTAGGGGTATGGCTCAAGTAATAAAGCACCAGCCAAGGAATCATAAAGCCCTGAGTTCAAACTCCAGTGCCACAAAAAGAAATGTCATTCTATTGACATTAAATTAATTAGAAATGAAAATACTAGTGTCTTTCATAGATACAATAAGCTTAATATTTCCAAGCTTTTTTATACTTTGCTTTCATTATATTCTTATGATTTTTTATTAAAAAACACAATTCCATTATTATATATAAAGCTAGTAAGAGTTTCGTTCATTGTTCTTGGCATTTTCATTTCCCCAGCAAGTGCAATCACCCAATCCTATTTCCATTATTTTTCTTCATTGCCTTAACAAGAAACTTAAATACTCTGAAGAAAATTTGTTCATGGTCATTGCACTAAACAGCTCTACATTACTACCCAACTGCTGAATATAACTTAGCTTTGCATTGCTTTCCTAACCATCTTCATCAACCAATTCCAGACTTGCCTTTCACCACAGCATGAAAATAAAGAATTGCCTTTCCCCCACCCCTCACCTTCTGAATTCCAAGGCAGAAAAAAAAATACAGTGTCTCTGGAGCTATAACTCTGTGTTGACTTTTAGCCATCTAGGTGATGCTAAGCAAAACTGACTTAAACAAAGGGCTTATTAGAGGAAAGGAACCAATAAATGAAAAGAATTTCAGTACTATATCACAGGAACTGTACTGAGAATTTGGAAGGTATTATAGAAATAGACATAGCAAAAGGGCAAACTCACTGGGCATGTTCGGGGGGGGGAGGGAGAGAACAGTTGAGATGTAGAAATCCACACAGAACGCAAAGGTAGGGAACTCTATCAGGCAGAGAAGGCATCAGGTTCAAAGGCTTGAATGCAGAAGAGAACAGGGTACAATCAGGAACATGGGCGTGGTAGTTCTTGCCCTATTTCCTGCTACCCCATACAGATTGGCTTTCATGTAATAACCTTTCTGTTGTATCAGTGTACATCTCTTTTGATAGTGCTTTGATGATACTTTTATCATTTCCCTTTTTATGTGTAATAACCCTTTATCCTCTGCTCTGGTATTCTCTCCCTTTGTATTTTCCAAAACCTTTTCAAATAAGTCCACCCTTTGCAAGAGTCTGTCAGAAGGATGGTTATTTAACCAGAGCCCTCCTATGTCTACTGTCTTAATTTTGCTTGCTCACACAGCAGAACCATTTTTTCTCTCTGGCTACATATTCACATTTACACACTTGATCCGTGGGTTCCCTTTCCAACCTGGCCTCTTTCTTTTATTAATGAACATAAGGAAGACCGAGCCCCTCCCTTCAGGAGGGTTAATCTTCTTTATGCTGTTGTGAAGTACTTTATTGTTAAATTTTATAGTGCTTCTAAGCTTTGACACCTTTTGTCTATTAGATTACATAATCTTACTACTAGCTGTATTTTTTTCTCTACTGTATATAGACCTACAAACCATTTTAGACTATTCCTTTCCATACTGTGATCTAACCCTTCCTCTTGTCTCAGATTCTCCTTCCTTCTTTCCTCTGGAACTTTGGTTTGATGGCAGGAAGCCTATTACTTTTGTCTATTTCTTTTTTGGCCTTTTCTTGTTATATGTTTCTTGTATGTTCTCCTTGGGTTTTCCAAGGGCTCTTGTTTATCCCCAATTCTTTCTTTATTCCTCTGTGGACTTTAAACACAGGTCTTTCTTTTAGGGTGGTGGTTTTCTTCTATAAACATTACCTTGTCTAGGGCTTTTTTTATCTTAACTCTTGCTCTGTCTAATTGTGTGTGTGTGTGTGTGTGTGTGTGTGTGTGTGTGTGTGTGTGTGTGTGTGTGGCATGCATGTGTGCATGTGTGTATGCTGCACAGACTATCCCGTAGGTTTTTCAGTCAAAGCTGGTCCTCTACCACTTGAGTTTATAGCTGCACCTGCAGCTTTTGGGTCTTTAATAGGAGATAAGAGTCTCACAGACCTTTCTGCCCAGGCTGGCTTTAACCCCAATCCTCATGTCTCGTCATTCTGGCTAGATAAGATTATAGGCTTGAGCCACCAATACCCAGCCAATTTACCTAAATTCACGCTGCACGTTCAAATACATTTCGGAAGAAACATAAATACTATCTATCATTGCAAATATTTTCCTCTGTTCAGAGAATGGTTTCCTCCATCTATCTCCACACTCAAACTACCCAAAGGCAATATGTGTTAGGAACTTATACCTACCTTCCTTTCTTACTAAACCCTTTTTTTGTTGTTGTTGGTTGTGGGGCCTGAAGTCTGGGTGTGGGCGCTGTTCCTCAGCTCTTCAGCTCAAGGCCAGCGCTCTACCACTTGAGCCACAGTGCCACTTCCAGCTTTTTTCTGCTTATGTGATGCCGAGGAATCGAACCCAGGACCTCATGCATGCAAGGCAAGCGCTCTACCACTGAGCCACCTTCCCAACCCACTCCATGGCCTTATTAAGGTTCTTTTCCAGGTGTTTTATGTTTATGTTATATGTGGCCATATCTGTAAAGAGCATGAGGGTCCCAACCACAGCCAGAACTTCTCCCTATCTCTGTTGTGGATGAAAAGCAACTAGAAGGAATCCATGTTCATCTCAGCAGCTCTCTATTCCTTTCAGACTTAACATCTCCCTAACCTCCTAACGAATCTCTCTGCTGCTACTAATGTCCAATATATCCTAGTTCCAGTCTATTTTAATGAAATGGTAATATTGTATGACCTATATGTGTTTTTAATCCCCAAGACAGCTAACCACTTTTAGGCTTTAGCTGCTTGGGAAAATCATCACAGCATCTTTTGATTTCCTTCCCAATAAAATCTACAAAATATATCCATTTTCTCTGTCATCTGAGGTTCATATCAAACTCCTTATTCCTCGGAATGAAAGTCAGCAAATATGCCTCCTGGGTGGTTCCCAGTTGAAGCAGTGATTAAGCCCACACCCCCACAGTCCCTCACAAGCCAACATCTCTCACCCTCATCAAGTGAATCCACATGGAAAACTCTCAAACCCTTCCTTCTGCTTCCTCAGAATCCCCAAGTTGCTGCTTTTCTTATCTCCTCTTTCCTTCTGTGTTTTTCTAATGCAAATAGACAAACCAGCATTTTCCCCCATTTCTTTTTCTTAAGCATCATCTCTCTCCTTTCTTCCTTTAGTTCCTTTTATTGCCTGGCCTCCCCAATTCTGGTTCTTTATCTTTTCTTTCCCACTGTCTTCTCTACAATTACCAAGCTCCTGTTTGATACAGATGGCCCCTATGGCCAACTGAAACCAGAAAAGGAAAAGACAAGTTTGGATTCCTCCGACCTCCATAAGTCATGGCTATTCTTCAGCCTGAGTGTGACTCGCCATCCTGTATATTATGTTCTTTTTTGTTAAATCTTCTCAGTTCTCCTCTCCATAGTTTTAAGATCCCCTTGGGTCACAGATACAACTCCTGTAATTCTTTTATTTAATATTTTTATTGTGAAAATACTGTACAAATGGGTTATAGTTACATGAGTAAGGTAATGAGGACATTTCCTATTGAGCATTGTTACCTCCTCCTTTGTTTTTCCCCTATCACACCCCCATTCCTCCCTATCCCTCACGCCCCCCACCCCTACCCCTGGCAAGTTGTAAAGTTTGTTTTCAACATAGTGTCTTGGACATCCAGTTGTTACAATGGGTTCACCTGTATCCTTATTTCAGCATTTTGTTATTTCCCTTCCCCTCCCCTAATTAGAAAAATGTATATATAAGATGCAGAGCACCGGAATCAAATACAGTGAAAACAGGGGTTCTACCATGGAGGAAGAACATACAAAAGAAACAAAAGCTCACATAGTATATTATAAGTACATTAAAAACAATAGCAAGAAAGAAAAAAACACTTGTGTTCCTATCTTGGGGTTCATTTCACTTAACATCATCCTATATGGTCATATATACATAGCTTTTGACCTTTTCTGCTTGTCCTAGACATTCACTAGTTAATTGTAGATAAGGAAAACTATGGGACCTATGTTTCTTTGGGCTGGCTTAATATAATTTTTTCAAAATCTTTCCATTTCCTAACAAATGGGCGGTGTCATTCTTTCTGATGGAGGCATAGAATTCCATTCTATATACATATACCACATTTTCTTCTTTTTTTATTGTGAAAATACCATTCAGAGGGGTTACAATTACATGAGCAAGGTAATGAGTACATTTCTTATCAAGCATTTGTTTCCCCTTACCATCCTTTCCCATACCCCCCAACTCTTCCCCCAGCTCCTGCACCAAAGTTGTAAAATTCGTTTTTTGACATAACGTCTTGTACATCTCATTGTTGCAATGGGTCCACCTGGATCCCTATTTAAACAATTTGTTTTTTCCCTTCCCCTCCACAAATTATACCAACATCAAATACAGTGAGAACAAGGGTTATACCATGGGGGAGGGACATACAAAGCAACAAAGAAATCATCTAATAAATATGTTACAAACAATCACAAGAAAGAAAAACCATTTGAGTCCTTATCTTGGGGTTCATTTTGCCTAACATCAACTTATCTGACCTTTTCTGCTTGACTCAGACATATACTAGTTATTGCAAATAAGGGAAACCATGGGACCTATGTTTCTTTGGGCCTGGCTTACTTCACTTAATATAATTTTTTCCACATCTTTCCATTTCCTAACAAATGGGGCAATGTCATTCTTTCTGATGGAGGCATAAAATTCCATTGTGTATATATACCACTTTTTTCTTGAAAACATTCATCTACTGAGGGGCATCTGGATTGGTTCCATATCTTAGCTATGGTAACTAATGCTGCAATAAACATAGTTTTGCTGGTAGCTTTAGTATGGTCTTGCTTGTGATCATTTGGGTAAATGCCTAAAAGTGGGATTGCTGGTTCATAGGAGAGCTCTATGTGGAGTCTTTTGAGGAACCTCCATACTGCTTTCCAAAGTGGTTGAACAAGTTTACACTCCCACCAACAGTGCAGTAGGGTTCCCTTCTGGCCACATCCCCTCCAGTATCTGTTGTTATTAGATTTCTTGAGAATAGCCATTCTAACTGGGGTAAGGTGGAATCTCAATGTTGTTTTGATTTACATTTCTTTTATGGCTAGAGAAGTTGAGCATTTCCTCATGTGTCTATTGGCCATTCTTATTTCCTCTTCAGAGAAGTTTCTCTTTAAGTCTCTAGCCCACTTATATATCACGCTGTTGTTTCTTTGAGGATTTGTTGTTGTGGGATTTAATTTTTTGAGTTCTAACTATACTCTAAATATGAGACCCTTGTCTCTTGTATGGCTAGTGAAAATCTCCAAATCCATGGGCTTTCTACTGATCTTGCTGGCTATGTCCTTTGCCATGCAGAAGCTCTGTAGTTGCATGCAATCCCATTTGTCCAACCTTTCTTTGATTTGTTGTTTCTGGGTCTTTATTAAGAAAATTTCTGCCTGTGCCAAGAAGCCCTATAGTTTCTTCTATTCCTTCCTGTAACATTTTCAGGGTATCTGCTTTGACTTGGAGGTCTTTGATCCTTTTGGAAAACTGTAATTCTTACAGACAAACAACACAGCTATTGCTTGTCCATTTGAATGGTAAAAGAAGCATTTGTTCAGTGTATCCCCATGAGCTGGTTAGTGGCAGAACTGCAGTCTGCTTTGCTCTCTCCTTTACTACCCTGACATGACAAGGAGAATGGGGTAGCCTCACAGAACTATGTAACCATTGCCATTTCTCCTAGGGTTTCCTCTTGATGGCTACCATTTCAAAACTAAAAAGAAATGTTCTTTAGATAGATAAACACCTCATCTTCTGAGTTTCCTCTGTAAAATCCTGTTTCCCCATAATATCTCTCATATGCACAGGATGCAAACATAGTAAACATGTCTATAGAGTAGTAAAACTCAACTCCTGATTTCTTTAATAAAAGTTCAGTGTTGCTCTGTCGAGCAAGCCTATACATAAGTCATTCAGATGCATACTTCTGCCATTGCCGGTGAAGCCTTGCAAGGATCATCTGGCATTGTTTCTTCACAAACACTCCAGGATCCATGGCCTATTTTCTTTGAAATCCATCCTTAAGAGCTTCATAGTTAAACCAACATACTTATTTACAAATCTGTGTTCTCATACTTCAAATGTAATCAGAATGCATTCATGTTTACATATAAATAAAAGATAACAGTGGTTTCAATAATCCAGATCACTGTCTGGAAGACACTACGTTATCCCTAAGCATTCCAGTGAGGTGAGAAGAAGAAAATGAAATATTTAGAACCAAAGTCAAATTGAATTTGGCTTAGAAAATCAAGGACATGTGGTTGACAGAGGAAGAATCGCAAAGGGTCAGGGAAACTTGATAAAAGTTTTTCATTGGGTACCTTCCAAGGTTCTTCATTATTTTCCTTCTGTCTCACACATCCTTAGGCAATTGGCTGTCTACCTGGCATCCTACTCACCCTTTTACTAGAAAATAGCACCCTAAGTTATAAAAGTAAACCCACCATCTTCACCATTTTTACCCATTTCCACACAGATAAATCTTTCAGAATCCCTGGAACTGGCAACTACAATTAATACTATTTACCATTATCTCAGTCATCAGGGAACAAAACTGTACCTCACATGATTTAAAAAAAGAAGAAGAAGAAAAATTACTCCTAGGAAACCAGGTATGGTGGTTCATACCTGTAATTCCAGCAGACAGGCAGTTTGAGGTTCAAATCTAGTCCTGGCAGGGGTGAAGAGAAATTTGTGAGATCCTGTCTCAAAAAGCAAGCCAGGTGTGGTAGTATTCACCTGTGATCCCAGCCACATGGGAGACAAAGGTAGGAGAATGACCATCTCAAGCCAGAGAGGTAAAAGCAGGACAAAGAATCTGAAAAAGTAGCTAAGGCAGAAATCGATTTTGGGAGGAAGCGCAATGTAGAACTTCCTACGAGAAATGTCAGTGACTACAGGCAAGTTCCTGAGTTCAAACCCTAGTACCACCAAAATAAATAAATGATTAAAGGATTCCCAAGCATCTAAAGCTTTAGCTAGAAGAAATGAATGGTGAAATTTTAAGTACCCCAGTATACTATGCTATTAAAAATTTATTTTTTTCTTTATGTTTTTCTCAGTTTTATTACAATATAATTGATCAAAAATATACATAGATAGCTGTATTTATGGTATACAAAATGCGTGTCATTTTATATATGTATACATTATATAAGTAGCTATACCCACAAGCAAGTGCACTGCTTTACCAAAACTGTGCAAAATCAGATGACTTGGAGAAATTGACATAAATCTCCACTAAAGTTCCTTTCTTCTAAGTTCTGCTACTAGATTCCAAAATGTTCCAGTGTTCCTCTCCCATGGCATTTCTGCTTTTTGTGTGGTATCATTAACAAACACATTTTATGATTGCACATTTTGGACATTTTCAGAGCTTATAGGAACTTACAGAGCCTAGACAAGAGCTTGGAGATCTATGATGGAGCACAATAATTATTTTTAGAATAAATAAATAGTTGCAATAATGTGAAGCTAATGAGTTATATACTGTTTCACAAAATAAATGTTCGTGGATGTAATAGATTCACTCACCTGAACAATTTAGCATATATTTGTACACTAGGCAAGGCTTGGTCTTTTTAGCCTGGGTAGAGTTCATAGCAACATTTCACACTGTGACCATCTGGTCCATTCGTTGTAAATACCGATTTGGCAGATACTTCAGGGGTATGAGAACAATTATGGCAATAACATGAAGTTGAAAAATGCTACCACCCAAAGGATGTGTTCAAAGCTACTCATTCCCTTTCATTAAAATTAAAAACATGATATTGTCCTTCTCACAAGAACATTTTAATATTTTTACGAATGGAGAATTTGCAAATGATCTGAGTTTCCATTTTGAAGCATTACTAAACCTCCATGTGTTTGTCACCTCTAAATAGATTCCCAACTGCAGAGGGGAAAAAAAAGCTTAGTAGAAACACTATTGGCAATTGAACACATAGCAAAATCTTCTTATATACTTAACATAAAGAGAATATGTCCTTTTAAAATGCCATAGCATCAAGTCAATTCAGGTACCTTTTTAAAACTCATTCAAAGGCAAAGTGTTTCCAACAAATGTATAAACCTAACCCCATTTTCAAAGGCCACTAAAGTCAATCCTTCTTTTTATTTTCTCAGAAAATGATGGATGATGCCATAGAAACCACCAAATAAATATTCATTTTAAATTAGCTTTTCTTAATCCATTGCCGATGACCTTTGTTCTCATATCTATAAAGCTTTTCAAAGAGGAAAGGTATTTCTATAGTTGTCCATAAAATCATTAATTTGTGTCTACTCTATTCAGTGACTGCTTTAAAAAAATAATGAATCTATCAAGCTGCTCAGAACAAAAGTACCTCTGGATTGTCAGCTCTGTATTCTAAAAGAGCAGGTTAATTTCCCTGAATCTCACAGTTGGAACTTTCTAACACTAACTGGCAGTTTCCACCTAGTGATCAAGGCAATTGACTAAAATAAATTATACATAAAGCTGAAATCCCTAATAGTAATAAGGCCCCTTCATGAGATAATCACACCAGCAAAAGCACTCATCTGTCCGCTGCAACTCTACAGGGTCCCAAAATTATCTTATAAAAATTACACCTTCAGAAATGTTTTTTTTCCTCCTAGCTTTATAACAGCACTAATCTGGCAGTGGTCATACTACTAGGCACAAAGGAGAAACCCCAAATAAACCCATTAATTGACTTGTTGTTTCAACTGGAGACACTGTTGATAGAACACTAGTGTTGGTGTTGTTTATAAAGCAAATGACTGATGAAGTTTTCAATACAGTCAGTCCAAAATTATTTAGAAGCCCTTACTATTTTCCTGGAGCTAGGCATATAAAAGCAGTATAAAGTAAGATTCCTGCTCTTCAAGGTGAATTGAATTCAATATATGCAAAGGAAACAGGACAAAAGGATGTCTAGGCACCAATCTACCAAGTGTAAAGAAATTTACAGCAGAAATTCCTATGTAAGCAGATGCTTCATTGAAAATATGGAACTTGGATTACATCTTAATAGTGAAGAGTGATTTTAGTAGGCAGAAGGAAATAAAGCTTTGCAAATGGATTTCTTAGCTGAGGAAAAAACTAAGCATGGAAAGTAATGTGGCTCATAGAGCCATAGTAGAGCCATAGTAATTGTTGTGATGAAACCCAATTGTCATACCATTGTAATCAAGGCATTTATTATCCTGGCTGTAAGAGCAGTTGATGGCTGTCAGCACAAGCTAACTCTGTTGGCAACATTGTCAGCTCCAAGCCCTGACCCAAGTAAGGGTGAAATCCACACTCGGTGCTTAGGGCTTTGGGGATTACAAAGTCAAATCCCTGTTATCCCATTTCAGAACATCTCTGAGGAACTAGCTAGACTCTGATATAACTGTATCAGTCCTACTTCTTCACATACAAAGTCCTTGCTCCCCCACAGGTGTTGATCCAAAGGACAGACCCAGAAAAACCTCCCCCTTGCATTTTTCTCTTGGACTCTCCTTCTCCAGAGAACTTGTCACTAAAGAGAAGAGCAACCAGTCTAAATTCAATTGTAGGGAATCTGCACCTATTCAATCAACAGGCCTGTCAATATTCTAACGCTGGGAGCACATTGATTTCTATTCTAGTAGGCAAAACCTACAAGACACATAAGAGAATGTCAAGGGATAACTTATGCTAGCCATTATGAAAAAATTAAAAAGTAGGGAAAGAGAAGAGGTGGTATGAGTGTTGGAGAGTATTTAGACTTTTGTAGATAATTTTCCATAGAGTAACTCTCTGAAGATGTGACATATTACGGAAAAGCTTAGTAAACTAAAGGTATGACTTGCAATGGTATTGGAAAAAACTATTGCAGACAGGATGAACAGCAAATACAAAAGAGTACTGTTAGGAGAATGTGGAAAACCTTTCAGTGTATTGGAATAGGTATTATCCCAGGGGAATGAGAAGGGATTGTGAGGCTTTGAGTATGACTGCCCCATGAGAATACTCCCTTTAAAAAGGATGCAAGGAGGAGAATGGAAAATAACAAGAGTAAGTACCAAGAGAATATTAAGAGTTACAGAAGTGTAAGCCAAGGGTGGTAACAACATAGTTTCTGCTATCTATGCTTTGACTGAGACTGAGGGACTTCAGTAGTACCAAGCAAATTAGAGCAGTAGTCAAATTCAAAATGTGTTCTGAAGGCTGAGGAAGCATTAAATCAGAAGGAAAACATTAGGACTATTAGAGCAAAGGAAAAGTACAGAGCTCCTTAAAAGTCAGGAAGAGGGAGAGGAGTGAACTTTTCAAACATTACCTTGGCATTAGTATGCAGCCTGCATTGGACTTTGAAGAGACTAAATCTAAAGAGGTCTTTCATCAGACAGTTTCAAAAAAATATGACTGAAGTTATCAGGGCTTGATCTGAACACCATAGTGCTGGGGGTGAGAAGGAAATTGCTGGTGACAGGGGTAAGGGGGGATGGTGGTGCTGGAGTCGTAGTGCAAGATGATGAAGGTGGTGGCATCATGGTAATAATGACAAATATCATATGGAGTTAGAGGTCAGACTGAAGGTAGAGGCTGATAAGTTGGTTAAGGCAGAGATCATATTGATGATGGAAAAAAGGAAAGGAAAAACTCTAATAGACATGTATAGAGGGCTGGGAAGGTGTCTCAGTGGTAGAGCGCTTGCCTTGCATGCATGAGGTCCTGGGTTCGATTCCTCAGCACTACATAAGCAAAAAGAAAAAAAGCCGGAAGTGGCGCTGTGGCTCAAGTGGTAGAGCGCTAGCCTTTGAGCTGTAGAGCTGAGGGACAGCGCCCAGGCCCAGAGTTCAGGCTCCACGACTGGACCCCAAAAAGAAAAGACATGTACAGAAAAAGAAAGCTTGAGCCTTATGAACTGAAGGAACAAAGGAAAACAGAGCAAGGGGAGCTGGCCACTAGAAACAGATTTGAGATGCTTTTAGAAATAAGTGTTAGAAAGTAGAGTTATGGGATGACTTGGTGTTGAACATCAATTTACCTAGAAACATAATGAAAAAAAATGTAAATAGACTATCCAAGGATATTATCAATTAGTTTCTTAGTTTCTAGTATCCTGTATGGTAGTAAAGAAAAGATTATTTTTATATCAAAAGATCTTGTTTCAAACCAGATGCCAGTGGCTAATACCTGTAATCCCAACTACTCGGGAGGATGAGATCCGAGGGTCCATTCAAAGCCAGCCTGGACAGGAAGATCCATGAGACTCTTATCTCCAATTACCCATCAGGAAACCACAAGTGTAGCTGTGCTCAAAGTGGTAGCACACTAGCTTTGAGCAGAAGAGTTCAGGGACAGGACACAGGCCCCAAGTTCAAGACCCATGAACAGCTACAACAACAACAAAAGACCTTGTTTCAGTTCCTCCCCAAGACCAGCTACATAATCTTCAATATGTTCTAACTCTCAAAGTTTTATACAATGGACTCAACAGTACCTTATTTCACAGGGCCATAATAGAGGAAACTAGACAGAATGGCTAAAGATCTGAGATGCAGCTTTGAGACGCAGAATATGATGACTGTGGGAGAATACAGCAGAGGAGTTTGTTCATTTCCTGGTGGCCATGACAGCCATAAAGCAGAATTAAAAAGATAGGGAAAGGGCCAAGCCAAACACAAGACATACTCATCAAAGGCACACCCATAGTGACCTAATTCCTCCAACTATTTCCCATAATTCCTTCAAATTATGACTCTATCAGTCTACTAAGTAAGATCGCTTACAATCCAACCACCTCTTAATGACTGGATCCACCATCTGAAGTCCAAACCATCAATACATGAATTTGGGATGGGAGAAAACACCTTAAAACATTAAAAAAAAAAATTTCCCCTGTCATCGAAGAGGCTTTTTTGTTTCCTATTATTTTTTTGGTGACTCAGAAAATCTTAGTCTCTTGAATTTTGCAGTGATAAATGTTTCCCATGAAATATTTACATACTGGAACCCAACTAATCTTTCTTCCAAACTGTGAACTGTCAAACTATGAAATAAGAGTTTGATGTAAAACTGTCCATATGAAAATATCAGCTCACTTTAACTTTTCTGTATGGATAAAGAACTTCCCTAAAACTTTTCTGTGTTAGAACAGGACAATAGGACAAACAAAGGTACTTTACCTAATGATAGCAGTGAAATCTTTATCAAGAATATGTGTGTCCCCAATAAATTCATAATGAGGTGAGTCCCTAAATCTAAGATTGAGTCAACATACCATGTATGTCATAGATGCCTGTATTGTTTTGAATATGGCAGAAAAGTATACATGTTTAGAGCATGACTTTGAAGTCAAGAATCATTCATACCTGTCTTTCCCACAGGTGGTTCAAGATCTCTCCATGTACAGACTCTGAGTCTTCTTGACTCACATGAACTTGAAGTTCCTACACTGCCTACAGTATATGCAAAACACACTGAGATCAATTTTTCAAATACTCCATGGTGAAACCATCATGTATTCAAAGAAAGTGGCCTTGATTGTCCAACTATAGTTCTAGAAAATTATTAAAGCTTATGTTTTAAAGCACTAAGGAAAGCATATACTTTTACCAGATATTGGCAGTTCACAACACTATGACATCACTTGTTTAAGGAAATCAAAATTGAGATGGTTGTAAGTTTCTTGTGGAGTCAGATCATGGGCCATTTAAGGGGCATGTGATCTTCCTGGCAGCATAGGAAGAGTAGTCTGGCCACACAGCACAACAAACTTCCCAAGGAAGAAATCACAGAAAATCAACAGATTCTTCCCCAAAAAGCCTTCCCCCTAAACAAGCCTTTTAAAGGGCAGTTTTGTTCATTTACATTTCTCTTGTCTCATAAAGCTCAGATGAATTTGTCCATATTTTGCATTAATTTCCATGATACTGACACCCATCTCTATTATCAGAGACTATGAAGAGTAATATATTCTAATACCTCTCCTGATATGTAAATTAATTGGTGGAGGTGAACAGTTCCACTAAATAAATTTGGCACATTACAAGTAACTCTCTTTTATCTATACTTAAGAGGGAGCTGTGACTTTGGTAATTCAAAACAGGAAAATTATCTAAAGTTTTCACCTACCTCCATTTTGAAAAGCTGCAGAAAATGATATCCAAGAAAGGACTTTGCCTTCAAGGAGAGTACAATCATATAAGAACATTGAGACATGTACACAATAAGGCACAAGTCACATTCCTACAGAGTCATATAGTAGTTAGTTCTATGCAGATTCAGAATGGGGGCTATAGTCACATGTAATATTCCTCAGAGATCTTATTAATTCTCTCAATATATTATATCTCATCATCATACGCTTGCCTTCTTTTTAGAAAGACAAATATAAGTACGTACCCCCCCCCGCCTCTTCCCCCTAAAAAAAAAAAGGAATTGTATTTTCTTAAATTCCCTCTAGGTAATTATTTCTTCATAGTAGACTGGCTGATTTAGAACATACACCTCTAGGTAATTATTTCTTCATAGTAGACTGGCTGATTTAGAACATACATCAAGTTACAGATAAAGACAGAGCTAGTCATAATAAGAGTACAGCCAAGAGAAGCCCTTAAGATACTGGCTTCTTACCTGATTTCTATGCTATCCATCTATCTGCAAAAGCCTGCCATGGTATACTCTTTAGAATTAGAATTCATATTGAGAAGGAAATGAACTCTGACTTGCCATATTGCTAATTCCCTTTCAATCTCTTCATTCTCCTTCTCCCTCCTCTCTCTCCTTCTCCCTTCCTCCATGCCTCCCTCCCCCCATCTCTCTGTCTCATACACACACACCACATATTCAATGTTGAACAATAGATGGTACTACTAGAGAACAATAAGTAATCTATAGAATCGCGCTTAAGCTGGGAAGTTGACCGTAGTCCTTTTGGGGGAAGTTCTATATACCATCATTGTTTTCTATTCTGGAGCAGTGGTTCAAAAATACTTGCATACAGAATTGATAAATGCTCTTTTGTCAGAAAGTTTGGCATTATATTATAAATTTCAATTTTCCAGCCTGGTGTTTCAATTTTTTACAAATTTTAGGACAAACAAGAAAAAAAAGTTAAGATTTCATTTGAAATGAATAAAAATTGAGTGGCAAGAAAACATATCCTTTGGTGCAGTTCAGTCCATAGGAATTCCTAATCTTTATGAATAAATAGAATTTAATGGAAGGAAAATGTCTTTTCTCCCAAACCCTAAATATAGAATACTAGACATGGTCCAATTTGAAATGGAAAAAGACAAAAACTTAGATAGGTTGATTCTAATAAAAAACCATTCAGCCTTTTTCAAAGCTCTTCAATAAAGTTAGGAGAGTTTGCTGAGAGTTTTGTAGTGCTATTCAGCTCAGAATCTCAAAGAAAGTCATCTTGGTCTCATTTCCAGAGCCATTGAATTATAGATATATTCTTTTGGATGTTAAAGTATAAATGGTCTTTTTTGAAACTGAAATAGATTATCTTCATAAAAAAAATAAAGCCCTAGTATCACTGGATGTTCACATAGTGAATAAAAGAGTATTGTATAAATGCCAATGATTTTTTTTAATCCTTGGTCTAATTGTCACAGCTGTCCTCGTGATAAATTTACATGCATATGGACAAACTATATACATCTTTGTTTTCTAGCAAGAGAAACTTGGCGACATCTGCTTTTCCCTTCGCTATGTTCCCACTGCTGGGAAACTGACTGTGGTCATTTTGGAGGCAAAGAACCTGAAGAAGATGGATGTGGGAGGCTTATCTGGTAAGTCCATGCTGATTATTGATTTTTTTAATGCTGTTTTATCATGGATGCCAAATGCCTAGTTCACACACTGCACTCCCACTCTTTGATGGATCATAGTTCTCTCTTCCTATAAAGCCTGGAAGCAGTTTCAGAATTCATCCCAACACACCACCCCAGGAAGCTATTCTCAGTTTATTGGAATTGGCACCAGAGCCAAAATCCATTTCCTTCTTTGCAGGCAAAGTATCATCATTTCAATGTCATTGGAGGCCAAAAATGTTTCTTCTTTTTCAAAAGACAGTGCAATAGATTTATAGTTTTAACTCAAAATGTATATGCCATATAATATTTTAATGTATTTTATCTGAGATTTACTTATTAGGTATTGGAGATTCTCAAATTTTGTTTATTTTATTTTATTGGTACAAGGAATTATGCTCAGATCTTCTTGCTAAGCACATACTCTCCCATGTGAGCTATGATTCTAGCCTTTAAATTTCAAATATATATAAATAATACTCTATTTGAGAGTAAATCCTCTGGAAAACCTGGGAAAGGGAAATTTTTGAGTGCAAAATTCTGTGCAACCCAACCATGACCAAATATAGTGAGTAAAGTATATTCTTGCTCAAAAGCAAAGTCAAGGATCTGAAACTTAATGTGGTTGAACATGATTTTTTCTTCCTTTTTTTTTTTTTTGATGTTCCAGTAAATTGTTAAGATGTAAGGAATTTTCATGATATGCCACAAGGTCATCACAGATAAACCACAGTTGACATTGTTTCCAGCTGTAGAATTACAATAGACATACTCATTATTCAGTGTTCTCTCTCATGAAAATATTGCAGATTTCAAGAGTTTACCCTAATGTAGCATAGTGATTGTATACTTTAAAGCATAATAGCCCCTTCAAAAAAAAATGCTAAAGCTGGTTCCACTTACTGACCCACCAATTTATCAACCAAATGCTTTTAGTACCCAAGTTGATTTTCCTTTATAAATAAATCACCTGAGAAGCTGCACGCATTCTTTCTTGTTACTTAGAACCTATTTCATAACTTCCTGCTTTTATTGCTAATAGCATCACAGAGGAAACTTAAACCAATGAGCACAGTTTCTTCTAAAAATATACAAAGAGTATGTAGTGTGCCCCATGTGAAAAATATATGGAGACAATTCTAACAAATTTTCAATAGTATATCACTGCCAGATTAGTGCATAGTACCCTAAGGTAACCTGAGACACTTTGACCTTTCTCTTTCCTTTGGTTCAATAGCCACATACAGTTAGTGGTTCATTTGTAACTTTTTCATCTGTTCTGTTTCAAACCTCACACCAGCCATGCCTTTATCATCTCCACCCACTACTCCTCCTGTCTTCCTCCTAGTTCATTCATTAACCTTCCACAGAATTCCAGAGCAATTCTGGCTTATTTTAAAATTCCCAGACACCAGTTCCTATCTTCATCGATAGATATTTCAGCTACTATTGTTTACTATCAAACTTGCCTGACAGTTACACCCATGTCAGGTAAGATAACTGCTAGGCATGCTATTGGAGGAAGAGCATCTAGGATGATTCACACCTCTCATGGTAGTAACTCAGCATTGTGACACAAAAGGGACAAGGCCAGAGGCCAGGCAGTCCTTATTTAGAATTTAGAATTTTATGTTCCTTTTCTAAAGAAAAGCAGAAAAATGTTCAGTAGCTTCAGAACCCACACACCTTAAATCCACTCCTATATTTGAATTACCTGGTATGGTTTTTCTTCTTAAATAAGGAGATCTATCATAGCCTTAATTGTAAAGAGTTACTGTTGCCTATGAAATTAGATCAAAATCATTCAATCACACATTGTAGATACTCTCAGGTTAGGTCATATCATATCTCATTTTAACAAATAGAGTAGCTCATTCTTCAAATGAGCCTACTGCCATGTGAGTAAGGGGTGGTGGGGAATGGGCCTTGAACTCAGGGCCTCATGTTCTCACTCACACCAGCAAGCTTATTCACCTGAGCCAGCATTTTGCTGGCTTTTAGTAGGTGATTTATTTCATGTAGAATTTTTTTCTTCCAACAATGCTTAGTTAAATCCTACCCATTGTTCTAGCCCACCTGAAGTGCTACTCTTCCATTCTCTTAACCATCTCATGTACTGTGTCCCTCTGTTGAATTAGGAATTGTGCTGAGCACTAGTTTCACATTAATGGACAAAATAGTCGCAAGATCCTGATATGTGTGTATATGTTCTAATGTGGAAAACAAGCAAGTTTTCAGAAAAAGTATATAATATACCAAGAGATCACATCTCTGCATGGAATTAGGATAAGGAAGGCTAGGGAAGCCATTTTTAACAGGATTATCAAGGAAGTCCTCATGACTAGGGGATATCATAGGCACTAACCTGAGAAAGGTGAGGAAATGAGCCATGGGGTTGTATGAGGTGAGAAAGTGTTTTAGATGGTAGAACTCTGACACCTTTTCTAATCCATCCCAGCAGAACAAATCTTTGTCATTTTTAAATGCCATTCGCAGTTTGTTTACAGCCTCTAATATCACACGTCCCTCTCACTAGACTGTGTCTCGTATTTCTGTCTCTCACAATGCTAGCACTGACTGGTAGCACTGAACAGAGCTGCCGACTGAATAATGAATTATTTACAAAGAAGCTATGGACTGAAAAAAACAAGTCTGGCATTTTAAATTTGTTTAACCTACTTACTATTAAAATAACTCTAAGCACTTGGATGATGTGTCTCAAAGTAAGTTGACCTATGTAGGAAGAGACCAGAATTATATAAGATCATTCTCAGTGATTCAAATGTCAAACCTCCTTTGCTGGAAATGGCTAGGTACTTGGAACCAAGGTAGACTGTTTTACCAAGGTTTAAACCCCACTCTGACATTACTAGAAATTTAACATTGGAAAGTTATTTAGCTCTTATAAGCAAAGTTCTACTTCATCTATAAAGCAAAAGTAGTAAGAGGACATTGTTATGGGATTTACTGTGAGAAATGAGAGCAAAGAGTTTAGAATAACAAAGCACTCAATAAATATTATAATAATGACTTCTAGTAACTCTATCAAATATGCAAAATGTAAAAACAACCAATTTGATGCTTAAGTCAATTGCTTGATTCAATGGGAAGAAAATTCAGCTGCTTGGTTACTACACTCTGCTGATCATTAGGCTTGCATTAATCCAATAGTAAATTAAGATAAACTAAGGAAATCAGGCTCTGGTGGCTCACACCTGTAATCCTAGCTACTCAGAAGGCTGAGATCTGAGGATCGCAGTTCAAAGCCAACCCAGGACAGGAAAGTTCATGAGACTCTTACCTCCAATTAACCAACAGAAAACCAGAAGTGGCGCTGTGGTAGAGCACTAGCCTTCAGCAAAATTGCTCAAGGACACTACCCAGGTCCTAAGTTCTAGCCCCACAACTTACATCATCATCATCATCATCATTATCATCATTATCAAGAATAAAACTAATTTTAGAAGTAATTTTTTCTTACTACTGTCTGACAGAGATATTCTCTTCCTACTGTGCTGATCTAAAAGGTACTTCATAAAAACTCTTTCTTTATCATATACCCATATAGCAAATAATTAAAATTTCAGCCCTTCAAACTTTGCAATGATGAGCTCACTTGGACTATTCTTATCTGTACAGAGATTCTTTTGCTTACAGTCTCAATGCTCCAAGTCCAAAGTACTTGTGAGAAACCAGGAAATACATAAATCTAACTCTCTATAAATAGTGGTACTGTCCTTCAGGAACAAATTGGTGTGGAAAGCTAGGAGTCGTTTTTGACCTAGTACTTAGAGAAAATCAAATTTTCTGTCTAATAAGCCACATCTCATATCTTATCTACACTGCCCTTTGCATATTTTTTGTTGGTCATGGGGCTTGAATTCTGGGCCTGGGCACTGTCCCTCAGCTCTTCAGCTCAAGGCAAGTGTTCTACCACTTGAGCCACAGCGCCACCTCCAGTTTTCTGGTGGTTTATTGGAGATAAGAGTCTCACGGGCTTTCCTGCCCAGACTGGCTTTGAACCGTGATCCTCAGAATTCAGCCAACTGTGTAGCTAGAATTACAGGCATGAGCCACTGGCGCCCAGCCCTTTGGCCCATTTATGTGTCAGAAATATCTCTATCCACACACATTTTTCTATAAGATGCTTTCTTTTTCGTTGTCCATAAGTTTATATGTCCTGGTTTTCTACCATTCTAGAAATATAATTAGGGGAAGTAAACTAACTTTAAACATTCACATTCACTTAAGAATACTAGATTCCTCACTGAAACCATGAATCCACAGAGGTAGATGAATCCTGTGGGTAATATTTATGAGGGTGTGACATTTTGCCTACCTCCATCAGAGTCACCTAAGAGACATGTTAAAATTTTAAGATTTCAAGGACTACCTTAAACCAAAGTGTAGCTAGCAGTCTCAGATGGGAACATGAAATGGTTATTTTCAACAAACCTCCCCTCCAATTCCCTGATCCTCCCCACAATACATGTCATTGTTACACATATTAAATTTGAAAACTATAGCTTAAAGGCTTCAATGCTATGTCATGATTCTGACATGTGGGACAGCCACATTGCAAGCTAGAATTTGTTGCTAGTGGTATAGAATAAGTATATCCTTTGCCTTAATAGAGGAATTTTCTAAAAGAAGAGGTTGCTTTTCTCTTAAAAGTCCAGTACCCACATCTCTGAAAAATACTTGCTCCCAAGTCTAAACCATTGTCTTTTTTCCCTTAGTCTCTTCCATTTAAAGAGAATATAAAAGCAGGAACTTCTTTGACATTATCTTAAGTCATTCCCCACTACTCTCGACCATCATCACCCTTATCCATCTTAACATTGGCACTGAAAGCATAACTAAGAAAACAACTGCAAATTCAATCGATTTGAACTAAAAGCCACTAGTCTGGGACCAGGGCCAATAAATAAAATGGCAAAAACTTATTTGAGCCAATTAGATAGGGATATGCAAATTAATTGGCCATGATATCAGGGTCAAGCAACAGTATGCAAATAAACTGGCATCTTATTGAGCTAATGGGACAGGAAAATGCATAATAAGTTGGCGATGATGTCAGAAGCTTCATCATAATTTTAGGCTTTGCTGTTACTATATAAAATTAATTCTGCACTACTTCAAAATGCTTAATAATCTGAATCCCTAAGATGTGAACAGATTGATCTAAAAAAGAAATGACAATTTTGAAATAGATCATTCTACAAACTGATTTTAAAAAGTAGTATATCCAAGATAATGCAAGCTGAGATCCAGACAATGTTACTAGTAGTAAGAACAGACAGAAATGCTATGCCTGAGGGACTAAATAATGTTTTTTAAAAAATGAGAAGAGCAAATTGGTATCTGGGACTAGATTTGAAATCAAGAGAAATGAATAATAGGCAGAAATGTATGAGTTCAGAACAGTAAGTACAAAACCTCCCAAGAAAGTCCTTTAACCATCATCTCTTAGAAAACATGTGAGCACCCACTCTGTGCCAGATACTATGCCAGTCCTCAGATGCACAAGTAACAAAACAGCAGACACGTGCACAGCACAATGCAAGACCAACTCTGTTCTAAATTCTCTACACATGCTAACAAGTTTAATCCCCAGTACATGAGGTAGAGACTATTTTAATGCATCTGCATCATAGCCCAACAACTTGTCCAAGGTCATAGAATTTGTATTTGGCAGAGCTTAGATGTAAAACCAACTAGAGTACCTTCAGACTTCATGAATAAAATATGACTTCTAAATCCTTATCCATTCTCACCAGGGTCAATCTGAAGAGCAAGTAGCTAATTATATGCTTCCATATAATGTCTAAAAATTTACCTGACTCTAAATAGCCTTTTAGCCCAAACTAAAATTGTATCATGAACATCAATAATATAAATTAGTTGGTTGATCACTTAATGACATTTGGCTAGATGACAAAAATAGGAACTATAAGGTTGAAGACCATGCACTAAAAAGATTATTTCTCTGCAGGAAAGTTCTTCTTCTAAGTTTTTACCTTGTGTAGAGGTTGGAGTGTTCTTTTAGTGATTGTTCCTTTGT
Source organism: Dipodomys merriami (assembly GCF_024711535.1). NCBI lineage: Eukaryota > Metazoa > Chordata > Mammalia > Rodentia > Heteromyidae > Dipodomys > Dipodomys merriami. The sequence goes on from NW_027206130.1 coordinate 120,968, forward strand.
ATACACACACACACACACACACACACACACACACACACACACACAAAGAGGATGAGATTCAAATCAGTGATATTTCAGCTGTATTAGAGGGAAAGGGGAAGAGATTACTGAAATGATAGAAGACAGTCTAAGTCTAAGGAAATCTTGAGTATCTTTTAGGTAAAAGCTTTTATCCACTACTAAGTTTGATCAAGGGTTGTTCATTAGAAGAGGGTGACAGTATGATGGGAGCTAACACAAGCTTCTTTAGGGAAAATCTTAGAAAGAATACATATGAAAGGAAAAAATAGGGTCAAGTATAAATCAGAAGTATAGAACCATCTACTGAAGACATTCACTGAGTGTGCTGATGTGCAGTGTTAGTACTGGATTGATATTATAACAAAGAGTTTTATAAATATAAACACAAGGGTAGACTCAGCCTTGTGTGGTGTACACAGTTATAGTTGCCCATCTCAAAGGACAACGGTGGGATTTGATGACCTGTTGCCACAGAGGGCAGCCAAGACAGAGGGACGAAGGAACGATATATGAAAGCATGCTATGAAGATTGGGATTTTCTAATCTGGAAACAGAAATCACACTGGAGATAAGACTAAGTCTGAAAAAGCACAGAAAGCAGAGCTAGAATAATACCCACCTGTTCACCACATCCCACAAACTATAATTAAGAAATGACATTGCTGTACAGAAGAAAATACATAAAAGAGAAGGTCATTTGGGATGATCTCAAAGGTACCTTTCTACCTACTTTATAGTTTAGTGGTTAAAAATAGTGTGCTCCAGGAGCTATGCCAGATGACATATAAGCAAAAAATCAATGTATGAGTATGCTTCCATGTTGTATGTTTAAAATCAGACATCTTTAAACCTTTGTGGTGTCTTATAGAATTACATACACACCATGCCTTTGCAAAAAAAAAAATCACTCAGAACTACCTCCACAACCACATGTCACTGTGCTCCATTTTCACCTAAGTCTTAATGATTTCTATCCCCCTTCTTTCAATTCAGCACAAAAAAAAAAAGGGAATAAGGAGAGTCAGAATTTCTACTCGGTAATTAAGTAAAGAGCTTTGTTCCTAATAAAATTTTAAAATAGCCAAAGTTTGTGCTATTTTTTTTCATTGATGAGGCTATGAGATCTCTATAGTAAAACCTAAAGCAGGTGACAAAAATACACAGTTTGTAGTCACAAATACTGATAAAGCTCAAAGAAATGGAGATCAAAAACAGTCCTCCTTTTTTTTTCCTTTGTCAGTCATGGGGCTTGAACTCTGGGTCTGGACACTGTCCCTCAGCTCTTCAGCTCAAGGCGAACACTCTCCCCTGTGAGCCACAGTGCCACTTCTGGTTTTCTGGTGGTTAATTGGAGATAAGAGTCTCACGGACTTTCCTGCCCAGCCTGGCTTTGAACCATGATCCTCAGATCTCAGCCTCCCGAGTAGCTAGGATTACAGGCATGAGCCACCAGTATCCAGTTTAAAAGCAGTCCTTTTTAAAACTTGTACTTTATTATGGTTGTCTCCACTTCTGGGAAGATACACTCTTTGTGGTTTGTTCCTTAATCCCTCATATCTCGTCTCAGTTCTAAGTGCATGCTCTTTCTCCTTGTCCACCGCTGTGCACCTGCTGGAGTATGAGCTATTATGAGAATAGGATGCGCATGCTTCCCCTCGCATTCTCACAGCCTCTCCCGAAAAGGTCTCAGCAGATTCTCCCTACCCGAACACCCAGCCAGGAATATTAACATTTTACAGTTTCACTTGTTATTTTGTCTTTGACTCCCAACTGATCTGGCTTAACTTGTTCCCCTTCATGAAAAAATTCTTGGCATCCAATAGTAGTACTCTTATTAAAATAGCAGCCGAGACAGAAACTCAGAAAATGGAATTCTTAAAAACAAATTGGTTATTTTAGCTATGATTTTCAGAATTTACTGCATGCCTTCCTTTAGTCTGTGCCGTACCAATCCTTCTTTGTATTTGAAAAAAAGTAACAGACTATCTTTAAGACATAAAAGAAAAGAATGGCACAGAAATGCACACATTACTATAGTTATACCTCAATGATAGTCATAAAGGCCTTTTCCAGGGAGAAGTAAGACAGAATGATCCCCTGGTCACAGCTTTTCCCAGCATGAACTTATAAGGCAATAATTCAGCATCTTACTTGTCCACTGCTTCATAGACTAACTCCCTATAAAAGGAGATCAAAAGTCCATAACAGCTAAGCTGTTTGGCTCTGGATTACTAATGGCCTCCCCCTTGTGTATTATTCCTAGCAACCCTTGGAAAATTAGGAGGATTCCTATTGTTTTTCTTCCACAAATAAATGACTGTGTTTACTTAGGAAATAGATTTTTTAACTTAAAAATATTAAATTAACCCATTTTTATCTTCTGAAGCACTGAGGTTTCATTTATCCAAAAGTAAAACAACAGGATCAATTGATGGAATCAATTCATAGATTTCAAACTTCTGACATGACTTAATATGACAGTATAATTAACAAACAGTCAAATGTACATTCATTGATAGTGCATTAGAATTAATTCATGTGGAACTATAAGATCAAATATTTACCTAGGGGTACGTTTCCATTTGTTCATATTAAGGACTTTTGTGTACTGATTAATTAAAGAACCATGTTTTCACAAAAAGCACTGTTTTGATATTTCAAATTTTTTAGTTACTAAAGACTCAAGAAATAGTTAAAATAATGTCCATAAGTTCCATCACTTATTTCTATATGCAAAGAAGTTAAAAACTCAAAATAACCCCTATAATCTCTTCGTATTGACTCAAAGGAACAATTTGAAATTTCATGTATTTTTAGATAGGCTTTTCACCCATGTCAGTTAAACACACATGCATGCACACGCATGTGTGCACGCATGCACACACACATAATACAAATATATATGCATTTTACAGAAATGGGATGATACCACCACACATTCTGTATTTTTTCACTTATTGTAAAATAAAATAGAGAGCTTTCAGTCCAACTAAGATAGCTTTTGCATTTTATCTATTGAGCACATATCCTTCCTTTGAATGTATTAGCATATATTTAATAATTCCCTTATAATTATAACTTTAAGAGAAAAGCTGTTTAATTTCACCAAGGCCTTCAAATAAATCAGAAGAATAATGGACTCTATATAATATAGATAGATGTCTGTTCCTCCCAAATATCGAAGCCCAAAATTAAGGTAAAAGACAAGTAGCAGACTACAGAACCATATGACATTAATTGACATTAATCCTCCTACAATTACAAGAATTAAAACATCATGATAAAAAAAAGAGAAAGTTAATGGGGAAAGTCTCTATTTTTCATGTTCCTAGAATTTTCTTTCCACTGCTTCTGTTCCTGTTGCTGAGAAGTAACGTGTTACATTTATACAGCCTCATCATGCACAAACAAGAAGGGATTTTAAAGTAAGATGCAATTACCCTAAGTTCAAAACCTAAAAATGTGTTGCTTAAAAAAACAACCTGAATTGATTGCAAAGAGTACCTGAAAAAAAAAAACTTTAAATAGAAAAGAAAAGAAAATCAGGTCATTAGCTTGTAGATTTCCAGACTTTCATGGATGATATTTGCAAAAATAAGAATTCATTAAAACATTCATACTGAAGCATTGTTAGGAAAGCAACTTGAAGACACTGGTGACAGTCACTGAAAATAAAGTGAAAATATACACCTTTACAGAAGCTAAACCTGGGCATTTCAGAGAAATGCCCAGTTTTTACCAAACCATTTACCTACTTGTAAGTGGCTTTTGTTCAAGGTTATCAATTCAGTATGCTCACAGAGAAAGCATCTTGAATTTTCTAACATTTTCCTTGATGCAGAGAAAGCACTGGAAATGAAACTATCCAAAGGATTACCTACCTGTGAGTTTCCAATTTCCCGTAACTAGAAACCTAGTCATAGAAATTAGATTTTTGCCAGATTATTTTTATTCTTCACTGAAATTTGTGTTCATGTTTTCTATAAGAATCTCACAGAAACAAAAAATTTCAACGCTAGTTTAGTGGTGGAGGTTTTACAAAAGGCAGGGAATGCTTATGAATTATGCAAGTTTGAACTTTCATTTTAATAACTTCATTAAAATATAAACACCTTAAAAGCCTCCCAACAGGAATTTAACTTTATAGAATACTTTATATATGCCCTGACCTTGCCAAGAGGCATGCCTAAGGCCTGATTTAACAGTTATTACAGGGTAAGGCCTAATAATAAATACCTATCAGAAAATGCCAGCATTTGTCCTTGCCTCTTTGGCTTCCAGTGGAGTTGTAACTCAGCCATAAACAGAGCCTCTCCTGAGAGACAGCAGGGCGCGGCAAGAAGGAAATTGCAACGGCCATTGGAAAACCTGACCTCAAGCCCTTAACATTGCTGATCCTCAGTCTGCTCATCCATAAATTTGGGGCATTAAACACAGCTATTCATCACTGAGTAAACAAATGAGATAACATTAGATGAAAATGCTAAGTGGATGGAATTACACAAATGCTGGTTATGTCTAAGAAAGAGACTATCCTTCATTAATTCTTAATTTTTCTCACCATAACCTGATTCCAGGAGAACATGTATCTATATGACTGATATATATAGGCATGTGTGTATATGTTTGTTTGTTTACCCAGTGTTAATAGCAGTCTTCTTCACAACAGGCAAACACTATAAACAACTTTGATTGCTGAATGGATAAATTAATTGTATATCCATAAAAATGGAATACCACTTGATAATAAAAAGAGACACACTGTTGGTATAATTAACAGCATGGATAAATCTCAAAAACTTGCCAAGCACATAAAATCATATCTTTAATATGTGTTCTGTCAATGGGAAGTTCAGAGGCAAAGAACATGAGTGTATTCGAGCTACCGACAGGAGGGACTTCCTTTAAAGAGGCTCTGGAGTAGTTCTGGGAGTGACAGAAAGTTCTTCATCTTGATTGGGTCAGAGAGGTAATACATACTTGTCATCTAACACATAATTGCATGTGTCTATTAAAATTACACTTTCATAAAGATTGAAAAAAGAAAAAGTAGCTCAATTGTTTAATTAGCTAATTTCTCAGAAAAAAATGGCTTTTCAAATGATCTTTCTTTGATTCATGGGATAAATGTTAGGAGCCTCTGATATTAGCTCTATTCTTCCCACATCCAGGTGGCTGCCTTCATTCCAGCCACTTCCTTGATTATTTTTACACCTTCTACACTGACTGGGGAGCAAGAGAATGAGAAATATAGAATATTGCAATATAGAGAATGAGAATATAGAGTATTGCATTAGTCAATAATGTGTTAAATAAGCCTGGAGTATGGGAGCAGGCAGTATGTTTTTAAAGAAGGCACTGCCATTGTTAGGATGGCTCTCATTATGCTATCTGGAAGGAAGCTAAATTAGCATATTCTCCTACCATCTACCATCTCCTGTTATTATTTCCTGTTACAATTTCCAGCCTATTCTATAAGAAATAAGAGCAAGGAGAAATGCCTCAAATACACTTGTCCCTCAGTGTTTTTGTGGGGCATTAGTTCTACCTCCCACTTCCCTCATAATCTAAAGGTTACCCAATTCCCCTTTTATGGCATTTTCTAGTACTTGCATATAACCTACACCAATTCTTCTGTATACGTTACAACATCTTCAAGTAATTTATAATACCTAATACAATGTAAATGCTATGCAGAGAGTTGTTATGTTGTGTTGTTGAGGGACTAATGACAAGAAAATGTTGTACGTATTCAGTGCAGAAGCAATTTTTGAGTTTCAAGATGCAATTGATTGAATCCCTGGGTTGAGAGCAGACTCATTTATTGCTACCTTCAATTCTTTACGCTAATAATTATTTAATATATCAGAATTCTCTTCCAAGTGCTTCTTTTATGATAACAGGTCTAAGACAAGCATAGCTAATTAAGCCAACAAATAGAAATAAAGAAGGAAGAATAGAGTCTCTGTCAGAATAGAGACTCTGTCATCCTAATTATCAAGTCTATACCTGGTTGCTAGACCAACTCTTTACTCTAAAATGAGGCACTACAAGATAGAACCTGTTCAAGGCTATGTGAATCCAACTAGAAGTTGCAGAACCTAGAGCAACTGCCTCTTGTCTTACCTAATACTTGTTCCCCCCCCCCTCCGCGAATAAATACCTAATGAGAGACAATATGAATTAGCAGTCATTGTTTATTGCTGTTGCCTAAGTAAGTGGTAAAGATTGCAACTTTAATTGATCTCAAATTCCCAAGTAAACCCCACAAACAAAACACACACACACACACACACACACACACACACACACACACACACACACACACACAGTATCCCTGTAATCTCTTACATTCTTGTGAGACCTTTGACCCTTTTTGGCTTGTTTTCATCTGCCTGCAATTGCATTTTCTATAAAAATATGTCCTCAGTCTATGCTGATCTTAGCAGCTCAAATGGGGAAAAGTCTAGTTGGATTATGTATCTGTTCTAAGCATCCCTTTTAAATGAATTGTTCATCTTGCCATTAAGAAATGCAACTTGGTTAAAATATTAGCCAAGAATCTAGGTAAGAACTGTGAAAAATTAATGGATATTAGTCCTGCAACCAGATGATTCCCCTTTGCCTCTTTGATTTGTTATTTAGTTAATTGCTAAATTTGCCCACATCAGTCATGTTGAACTGTGCCTCTCTCAAACAACTAGGCAGGCTGACCCAGGGTTAAACCAATTGCTAAGAAAACATTTTCTGAAAAGCTATAAACCCAAAGACTATATTTCAAACTCGGGAAGAAAGTGGCATGCTAAGGCAAATGTAAATATAAAATTATGAAGAACATTTCAGCCTTAGCCTCAAAGGAGAAAACTCTTCACAAACATATTGAGAGCAAGGATGCTTTGTCTCTCTAATGATGATGTCTTTATACTCATGCAGTAGATTACACTATAATGGAATTCAAACATTATGTAAGTTTACCACAGTTAAGACAAAGTACTATCCCCAAGCTGAATTATATATAGAGAGATGTGTCTTTTAAAACTTGCCCACACATACTAAAGCATACATACACTAAATTCTATTGGTCTGGTTTTTTAAAAAAATCTGTCAGTCCAGCCATTATTAATGCTTCAAGGAGAACTAGTTCTTGAAGCTGCTAGAACTTAATATTTTCTTGCAAGCAGGATATCAAAAACAGAATTCTTTCATGTGAGGTGACTTAAAGAGGAGAGAAATAAGCTGTTTCTTTGTCTTTCTGTTTGCTCTTGATATAGGCAATTTTTGACATTGCCTCTTTAACTTTCCATTTAAATATCAAAGTGATTGAACAGGAAATGTAAAACAACAGTGAAATCTTATTAGCAACTATGATTATTCATTGCAGAGATGAGCTCCTGCACCCTATTCTGAGGGGCCTGGAATATTGCACTCATTTCTGCGAACACATTGAACAAGAGGGACATTAGCGTTCTGCTGCCAATGCAGCAGGAAATAGGGGTCATACTCAGGGCAGACATATCCTGGGTGAAGAAACAGTTCATGGAATTGGAGGTGTTTACATGGCAAAAGACTCAGAGCAAACAGAACCACTGACTGGAAATACGAAAAGAAAGAACTCAACTTAGTCCAGTCAGTTTTGTAGAAAAACTACAGGGTTCTAAACTGGGATCAGTGGGTGTGAGCCATGGAACTCACACTTGTTCCTTCCATTTTAGTTCTTAAGCAAAGGTTACAGAGAGGTGACCGTAGGAGAAATTCTGATTTAAGGTCCACGTCCTACCCAACTATCATTAGTTGGTGAGACAACCTGTAAAATCTCTCTGTCTCCTAACCGTTACACTTTTATTCTACCTGAGAGTTAAAGCTCTAAAAGATCACACCTTGCCTAAAGCTAAGGTGAACACAGAAAACAATGTACCTAGGATAGAAAAATTTATCCCCACCAGGAGTGATGCTTTTTCTTCTTTAAAAGAATGAAAGAGGCCAAGTGCTGGTAGTTGACACTTGTAATCCTAGCTACTCAAGAAGCTGAAGTCTAAGGAGCAAGGCTCAGAACCAGCCTGGGCAAGAAAGTCTGTGAGACTCTTATCTCCAATTAACCAACAAAAAGCCAGAAGAGGAACTATGGCTCAACTCAAGTGGTAGAGCACCAGCCTTGAGCACAAAAGCTCAAGGACCGCACCCAGGCCCTGAGTTCAAGCCCCAGGACTGGTAAAAATAATAACATGAAATAAATGAAAGGGTACAAGTGTTGATAAAAAATAAAAGTAGCAATAATCTAGTCAATTTGGCCCCCAGTGCTAAACATAGTTTGGTTTTATTTCATAAAACTATTTCCTTTGTTTCATTTATAGTCATAATCCCATGAAGTAGCTATCACTGTTGCCACATACAAAGGTCGATTTGCTTAGGGACACAGAGTGGAGACATGGCAAACCTCAGTTCCACACTCCAGGTGTCTTCTTCCCAGCTCCCTGTCACATCCATTGGCCCAAATCCCTACACCTAGAAGCCTTCACTCCCGAAGATAATGAATGCTTTTCAAGCTGCAAAATAATAATCAGTTGACTCACAATTAATACCTTCTATAGATTATTTTGACAAAGTAACAGTCTCCAACTGTGCCTGCAAATGCCACCACTTGCAAATCTCTGCCACATCGTAGATAAATAGCAAATACCCTGATGAGAAAAAGAAATACTCTGCTCTTTATTCATTTTTTTTTGTCAGTATGGTTCTTAATTCTTCTAGAAAATAAAGACCAGAAGGAACTTGTGTTGTTCTTTTCAATGACAAAAATAAATAAATAAAAAAGAGGAGGGTGAGTGTTTCAAGTTTACATAATACAGAAAGAGCAGGCATGCCACGGCAAGCTGTGGCTTCCCCAGGGGATACTCACCTGCGGCCTGGACAGTTCAAATTGACTTCTGATCATCGCTTCTGAAATCAGGCCTCAGAGAGCAACACTAAAAGGCTTCATAATATCTCCTCTTTTTCTTTCTTTCTTTCATTTTCTTTTTTTGCTCGTCCTTTTTTTATTTTAGCAGAAAGCAGGGGGAAGAGAAGAAGACAAGGTTCAAGTATTTGTTTCTTCAGGAAACTTCCTGAGATAGGATTTCCACCTTTGTTTTTCTTTTCCTTGGTCCTGTCCACATTCTTGCCTCTGGTCACTGACTACAGATTGTGCTGTATATAATCTGTGGTCCTACTCAGGAGACTGAAGCCTGTGATCATCAGGGTTGCCAGGCACTCTGATTACTTCTCCTTTCTCTCCATTCCCATGGCACACTGGAGTCAGTCTTGACCATGCCCTTCACACATTGAGAATCTGAGGTTCCTGATTTGGGAACTCCCTTTGCCAGAGACCCTGCTTAATTCACTCTGGCACAGCCATCATCTGGCAGTAATACCTAACACATATATACCCCCATAGGAAATTGAACTCAAATGCAAGCAGTTCATTGTGCACTCAGTCTTGAACCTATAATATGAAGTAAAGTGAAGTAAATTGAATTAGAATCATTTAAAAGTCAAGATGAGCTAAATGAAATTTACTAAGACATTATGCCTAGGTTCAATCCCCCCCTAAAAAAAAATAGTGAAAAACATTATCTTAAAGTAAAAGTATCTGAACTCTATAAATATATTAAGTGGCAGGTAGCCAGTATACCTCAGCTATGATGTTGTGTGACTAATTACTGATGCTCTTACCTATTATTGTACCGTAGAAAGAGAAGCAACTTTTAGCCTACTATTATGTGAGTTCCTTCAGTCCAAGCCATATGATACTGACACTCAAAACCACTGAGGAATAGCTAGAAAGTGCCACAAGGTTGACAGTATTTCTTTTAAAAAAGAAAAAAAGCTTTTTCATGATCTAGGGAACAGGAGACAGATCAGCAATGACCCCTCTTACCTCTTCACTCTTCTGGTTATCTGAAGTTTCTAACCTCACTGAATCAATGTGTCATACACAGTCCATGCAATCCAAACCTTCCATTAAGCCCTTTGTGATGCTGTCAGCAAAACAGACATTGCCAGAGTGTGATATAGCACAGACCTGTAATGCCAGCACCCAGAGACAGAAGGAGGAGGAACAATGAATTCTAGGCCAGCTGGGGCTACACAAGAGACCTGGTGTAGGGGTCTTTTCTTTCCAAAAGGAAAAAAAAGGAGATGTAAGGGAAGGATGTGAAGGAAGGAAAGAAAGAAGTGAGGGAGGGAAAGAAGGGAGGAAAGAAAAGAGGGAGAGAGCAAGAAAGGAAGAAAAGACATGTACCTCTCATTAGAGCCTACAGTCTCAAAATAGAAACTAATAATAACAAGGACAAATAGTCAGAATACTATTGGGAAAAAATTAACAGGATAGGAAAAGGAGAAATGATCAAAAGATATGGACTCTGATTTAGGATTTATAGGCTCTTAGTTGAATTTATATCTTTTTTCTCAAAGTCATATTCTTTTGCCTCAAAAAATAGAAAGCATTTTCTATTCCTTTGAGAGTACATTCTCCCTGTGTTTACTTATGTATTATAAGTGTCCATTCACTACTATATTAGTATAAAGTGAACATTGTAAATTTTACAAATTAGGAAAACAAAGAATAAAGAAAACCCTATTTTACAATTTATTTTACTTATTAGTGGTAAGGGTAACTCTTCCTTTAAAATAGTGGCAATTACTGTATGTCAGTAGATAAACTTTATTATTTTTAAGATACTGCTTTACCATTATAGTATAGCTATGCATAAAAATAACAGATTCCATTTATTTAAGCACTTAGTTTTAAAAAGGGTCACTTACAAGAAATACAAAAAAAAAGAAATACTTCACAAATGCATGATATTTATTATGTGGTCACAGTTTGAGATTCAGAATATCATCCAGTGTGTCATATGAGCTGATGTTTATTTTACCCACTCTTGTAACTTTAAACCAATTGTCACTTTTACCTCTATGCACCATTTGCAAAACTCCATCCAAGAAGAAAGAGGTATCAATTTTATGCTCTATCATTTTTATCCATTCATTTGGCTTTTTTAAGAGCCCTTTCTCAAAACCCTTATGCTTCAGACTGTCCAATGCTGAGGTTATAGATGTACATCACCAATCTACCCTTCTGCCCTTACCTTGCTTTTATCTTTCCCTTCCATTTGTATTTGCAACAATCATGTTTTCTTCCGTTCAGTTGCTTTTCAGAAATCATTTTAAGCAACATGCTCATTTTGTAAGATCAGTTTGCATACAATTAAAGAGTTCAATATCAAAGATTAGAATACCTAAACCAATTCAACTGGACTCACATTGATTGAGTGCCGTTCAAAGCAAAAATGCCAAAATCAAAATCCTTGCTGCCTGGCAACTCAGCCCCATGTGGTACTCCTCCGCCCTCTTCAGGAAGCCTTGCATACTACATGAGAACCAGATCCAAACTTGTACTTCAAATCTTACGGTTTTTGATTCCTTTTTTGTTTTGTTTTTGTTTTTGTTTTGTTAACAATAGAAATTCTAATATTTCTTTTTGGCACCACATAGAGACCATATCACTCCACACTGGATAAAATATACATGTAAATGTTTCCAATTTATAAGCTAAAACCTCTGTAGGAGACATATGAGTGTCTCTGTCACGGAGACATATTATACCACATTGTTTTAATTTTCCCTTTAAAATTAATTAGTCATTAATGCAAGGACAGAGCATCTATCAAAGTGATGCCTAATTTTTCTATATAAATGGAACACACTCTAACCAATGATAAACTTCATAAATCTCAGAAACAATGTCGTGTTTCGAGAACTAAGACACAGGAATTAAAATATGTTTGCTTCAGAACTCTCACTGTCGTGAAAGGACTAGCAATGGCTGGATGGTTAACTGTACAGGGGAATTTGGGTAAGAAGCAAGATGGCTGTCACTAGAACCCAGAGAACTGCTCTCAGGACACCAGTCTGGAATCTCACATTTCATACATATGTATTAAATCCCTTCCTGTGTCATCATAGGCTAGAAGCAGGAGTGACAGAGGTGAAGACCATGTGATTGCCTGCCCATAGGCAGGGAGATCCACTGAGAAATACCACAAGTGACTTAGACTAGAAGTTAAGGAACCTTTTCTATAGTCTACCAGACAGGAGAGACTTCAGGACCTCATACAACTATTCAACTCTACTATAACACAAGAATAGCCACACACCATATATCATGTAATAGACCTGGCTGTGTTTCAGTAAAACCCTTTATGGAGACTGGTAGGTGAATTTCATCTCACAAAATATCTGTCTTTGGGGGCCTTTTTTCCCAATCTTTAGAAAAATCCAAAAACCTTCTTAGTTCATAACCTACATAAACATGCAACCGATAGATATGGATCCCTGGGCCATGATTTGATGACTAAGAATACTTTACAGGAGCATAAAGGAAGGAGACAGCCCCAGCTGGGGGGTGTCATGGATTGAGAGGAGCAATTTTGGAGATCATGGCAACAGTCTCAGGAGCAGTGTAAGCAAACGCACAGTTGCATGACACGTGTTGGGAAGTGCAGAGGAATCACTAAGAAAGGAAGTTAGACATAAGAGAAATTGAGCAGGGTAGTTAGTATGGTCTGAAGTAAAGGGTTCTGGAACAGCAGTTTCCACCCGTTATTTGGGAAAACCCTGTTGTTTTCTAAGGAGTTCTTGTAGTTTCATTTGAACACAGTTTGTTCTTGCTACAAGCTTGAAGAAAATTAAACAGGAGATAGATAGGTGAGAAAACAGAGCTGCTAAACAAACATCTGCAAATGATATATTTTATTTCTAAGAAAGCCTTGTCCAAATAGGATTAGATTCATGGAAATTTTTATGTTTTAAGATTATATACATATGTATGCTTGCATGCATGCATGTATGCATATATGTATGAATGTAAGTGTATGTTGTACTCTAGTAATATTTTGCCTAGAAAGCAAGGATAACTTATCACTTTTATAAAATGTATGCAATATGTACAAAATTTTAAAGGTCTCATATGCAAGTAAGCATATAACTAAACACACAAAATACCTATTGAATTAGTCAATGAATAATCAATATAACAGTATTCGTCGTCCTTTTTCCTGAATAGCTTTAGTCACTCATTAATTCAAAAAAAGTATTTATTGACTACTTCCTATGTACAGTAGGCAGATTTAGAAGGTAAGAACATAGCAGTGCAAAAACAAAAAAACAAAAAACAAAAAAAAAGGCTCCATCATGAGAATAACATTCCAAAGGGAAAGAAAAATATAAAGATAATAGTGCTCAAGATAAGTGCTCCAAAGTATGATGACAAATGTTGCTGGAAAATGATTCATTTGTAGATATAAAGTAAGAGACAGGATTCACATCTGTTGAAGAAAGGGAAGAATCAAGGATGAGTTTGGTGAATTTGGTTTGAGTGAGGGAAAGAATGGAACTACACAAAACCTTGACTTTCTGAGAAGAACAGATAGTTTGGCCTTAATTAGGACCAGATTAAGTCTATGCCACTAATTACAGCAAAATACAGATATCTAGCTAAACACCAAGCTTAAAATTTAACCCTTTTCATTTTTTAATTTTTTCCATAGAATACTTTTTTTCACTATCTCAACCATAGCAAATTTCTCTTGTTTATCATATTTAGCATATTTGGAAGCTGTTGGTTAAGTTATATTTCACATTTTGTGTGTGTGTGTGTGTGTGTGTGTGTGTGTGTGTGTGTGTCGTGGGCTTGAACTCTGGGCCTGGGCATTGTCCCTCAGCTCTTCAACTCAAAGCGAGTGCTCTACCACTTGAGCCACAGTGCCACTTCCGGTTTTCTGGTGGTTAATTGGAGATAAGAACTTCACAGACTTTCCTGCCCAAACTGGCTTTGAACGATGATCCTCAGATCTCAGCCTCCTGAGTACCTAGGATTACAAGCGTGAACCACAGGTACCAGGCTTTCTCATTTATTCTTAATGTTGTCTAATTGTTAAAGCTCTTAGCTCTCTAAAGCATAAGCAATGAAACATGGATTTCTCCTTCATTCTCCTATTTGCCTTCCTCATCCTAGATTTGCATTCCTTCTTTATATAATATGATATCCTTAAAGTACTTGCACCTCACAGTATCAAATTTGAGTTCTCATCCCCTAGAAACTAGAATCCATCCAAGACTTTATTCCTTTATGACATTTTTCCAATCTAGCCTTAATACACATACCTTTCACTAGGACAAATATAAAATCCTTCAGAAATATCACAAGAAGATCCCCTACTATTGTTATATAATGTGACATGTAAATGTTGATTCAAAATTTCAAAGGAAAAAGTCAATTTCAAACAACCTTTTTGGTCTTCTTACTACCAGACAAGGTAGATTACATAAGGTAATTTACAGACATGAATTTGCAAAGAAAATAATCTGCCTTAAAGAATCAAGTAACAGATTAGTGTAGTGACTTTATCTTCTTCATGAGTAGCAAGTTTGGATTTAGAAGTGATTTGCACACTATTCCAATCTAAGAACCACTTGTGAAGGGCAAAAGCATAATTTACCAGCTTTATTGGCTACACTGCAAAACAAAGCAAGACCCCAGGTGAGTGACTGCATTTGGTGAGTCCTTAGTATTAAGTGACTAACTTGTGCCAAGTTCAAAAGTATAAATATTGGGATCTGAATCAGTAATGGTAAAAGAACATGCTGAGTGCCCATCCACATACTCAACCAAGGATTGTCCTTGAGCAAGCACTAAAATGGTCATTAGCTGAGTTTGCAGCCCGCTTTGGAGAAACTCTTCTATCATGCAAACAGAGTCTATGAAATTTATAGACGTCATGATAGTTAACTTCTAAATCAATACCAAAAGAAGTAAGTATTGGAAAAGTGGGCTTAGGTCAAAGAGTTTCTTTTCAAGATAGAAATGAGAATTGGGAGGCTGGGAAGGTGGCTCAGTGGTAGAGCGCTTGCCTTGCATGCCTGAGGCCCTGGGTTCCATTCCTCAGCACCACATACACAAAAAGAAAAAAGCCGGAAGTGGCGCTGTGGCTCAAGTGGTAGAGCTTGAGCTGAAGAGCTGAGGGACAGCGCCCAGGCCCAGAGTTCAGGCCCCACGACCAAACCCCCCCGCCCCCCAAAAAAAGAAAGAAATGAGAGTTGGGAATCTATTGCGCTCTACATCATTCCCATGTTAATTTTTCCACTGAGGAAAGACATGCATTTGATTCCAGTGTTAATGTCATGTTTCTGACAACTTACATCCTCATTTTCAGTCCTGAGATTATGGTTTGGAAATGGTCCTCAGACCCGATAAAGCAGATCAGCAGAGAATTTTTTAAGAGTGTTAATCAAAATGCACAAAAGACAATAGGATATGCTTGAAATAATGAAACACTTGATTGCTTAATTAGGTTATCAAGACTGCCACAAAATGAAACTCTGACTTAAAAAAAAAAAACTTTAGTTGAAATATTTCTGGATAATGTTTCAAAGAATGTAGAAAATAGGACTTTCTGAAGGTTAACAAAGGTGCAAACAGTCCTCTGAGAACTCTAAGAATACCTATGGGCTTTGTTAATCATCTTAAAATTCCAAAGAACTCTACAATAAAACACAAAATCTACACAAGGCTACCTGGTGCTTTATGGGGGAAAAATCCTAGCTAGTCCAAGCTTTTGGGTTGGTTTAGATCTTTTATTTCCAGGTGAGTAGCAAATCTCTGGAAAGCTGTGATTGCATATAAACCTCTTTGTTATGTCTTTTACCTCTTAATATAGTAACCATATACAAACATATATATATACTATATGTATATATATGAAAACTTTGATAAATATGTTTACTAAAAGGATAATAAAATTATCCAAAAGGAAATATGCCAATAAATGTAACAATAGTTATGTCTGAAGTTTACTAACTTTCATGTCTGAGGCTTACTACTTTTTCATACAGTATCATAGAAGCATCACAACAAACTTGAATTAGGTATTACTTTACACCTTGAGAAAGTGAGCAAACTGGCCTAAGAACTTCAACAAAACTTGCCATATGACTGAGTCTACGATCTAAGCCATGCCCACTAACTGTAATTAGGTCCTATTTTCAGACTTGGAATCTAATACTCCCTTTTCAGAAACAATTTGACATCTATTGAAAACTTCTTGTAGAATTTACCTTAAAAGATTCCATTTGCTATGAAGATTCACCTAAACTTGTCACTCTAAGCTTGGCTTCTCTTCAAACAGTCCTTCAACATATGCGGGTACATTCCCACACCTTCCCTCCCCCCACACAAAGACAGGAAATAACAGCATAACCTATCATTTAGCTCTTTGAGACAAAATTACCAGCAGGAGATAATTACCATATCCTGAAAGACACATAGGACTCAGATTTGAGAGAGCTGCTTTGGCAAAGATACAAAATGCAATGTGTTCCTTGAGCACATGTATTCATATTTATGCTTTAGTTGATTAGTCAATCAGTATATTTCTATCATGCTTCTGTCATGCCTGGTGTCAAGAAAACCCTTCCTGAAAGTGAAGAGGGCTTGTTGAGCTGGAATGAAAGAGTATGTCCTTATAGATTCCCACAAGGAATTTGAAAAAGCCTCCTCAATCCTATTATCTCAGAAATGCCTACTCATGCCTCTTCCTTCCTGGAATCATTGAGGATTTCCTAGGCCTCATCAAACTGTGACACAGTTATGCAAGTGTAGCATGTGGCAGAATGCCAAACCTACATGAGCCCCTTGCCGGTGGCACTCTGTGAGATGTAGGTTCTTTTTCTTTGCCCATGAAAAAAAAAGCAAAAGGTAGGAAAATGGTTAAAGCACATAGCTAAGATATGGAACCAACCCAGATGCCCCTCAGTAGAGGAATGGATCAAGAAAATGTGGTATATATACACAATGGAATTCTATGCCTCCATCAGAAAGAATGGCATTGCCCCATTTGTTAGGAAATGGAAAGACTTGGAAAAAATTGTATAAAGTGAAGTAAGCCAGGCCCAAAGAAACATAGGTCCCATGGTTTCCCTTATTTGCAGTAACTAGTATATGTCTAGGACAAGCAGAAAAGGTCAAAAGCTATGTAAATATAACCATATAAGATGATGTTAAGCAAAATGAACCCCAAGATAGGGAGACAAGAGGTTGCTTTTAATGTACTTATAATGCACTATGTGATGTTTTGTTTCTTTTGTATGTTGTTCCCCCATGGTATAATCCCTGTTTTCACTGTATTTGATTCCGGTGCTCTGCATCTTGTATATACATTTTTCTAATTAGAGGAGGGGAGAGGAAATAATAAAATGCTGAAATAAGGATACAGGTTGACCCATTGTAATGAGATGTGCAAGACACTATGTTGAAAACGAACCTTATAACTTTGTTGGGAAGGTGAGGAGGGAAGGGATGGTAGGAGAAAAACAAAAGAGGGGATAGCAATGCTCAATACGTTAATCATGTAACTGTAACCCCTCTGTACAGTATTTTTACAGTAAAATATATATTATTTTTTAAATAAAATGGTTAAAGCTAACAGAGTAGGTTTATTTGAAAGCAAAGGGGGAAACAGTGAAAGGAAAGTAGTGAGGTTTGCTGTTTGCACAAGGGACTCAAAGAGGAATCCAATGGAGTCCTCTTAGGAGGTGGTGATTATAAGATAGGGTTCCTCCCATATCTCCTTCCATGAGCTTTGCACTGATTGCTTGATGGCTTGTGCATGTGTTTCCCAGTCTCTTTTCATTGGTTGAGCAGGCACCCAGGGAATTATGAGAAGAAGTATTTGAGCATAAACTCATAGCATTATGGGAAAAGAGGCATTTGGGCAGGAATCTAAGACACTATGGGAACAAGAAGTGGGCCATATATCTGCTGTATGTTTTGTTCATCTCTAACTACCTTAGTTTTCCTTTTTTTTCTCAATACAAATAACTGCTACCTTACTCAGAGCTTACTCTGTGGGAAGCCCTGGACTAAACACTTGAGAATCCTTACCTCATTTAATTCCTGCCACTATTCTAGGTAATACTGTCATCATCAACAGATTGCAGCTAAGATATCTATGATTTCAAGACTTAATGAGAATCTAAACACCATGTTTTTAGGTATTTCACCATACTTTCTCCTATCACTTGGTAGTTTTGTTTTTATTTCTGTATACACAAATGATCACCAACCTATTGCAAGCTATAGCAGTGTTCCTCTGAATTCTCTTATTCCTACTTTAAAACATAAAATTTCAGGCACAGAAATGGAGAGACAAATGCAGCAGTGGTGCTCACTTGACACCATGTTGAAAATGAACTATATACAACTTGAGGGTGGGGATAGGAGGGAAAAACTGGGAAAGAATGAGGAAAGGGGTGACATTGTCCAAAAACAAATGCACTTATCCCCTGACTTACATAACTGTAACCCCTCTGTATATCACCTTTGTAATAGCAATTAAAAATTAAGAATTAAAACAACATAAAATGTTAGTTTTCTAAAGATTATATTTGCATTTCTTTGGCTCATCCTACAGGAAGTTATCCTTTGTTCATAACATAACTGAGAGTGTCTTGATTTCCTATTGAATCCAATCATTTTTATCTGATCTTCCTAAAAAAAAAAGATAAAAAGACCACCAGGACTACAAAGCAAAGAGCCCCAAAATCCTGGTCCAGTTGACAGCCCTTCATTGACATGCAGAAAGCATCTCTGTACAGTTCCTCCCCATCTTAGCCCACCACCTGGCAGGGGGTGGAAGGATTCTGATTCTGAATTTCTGTTAGAATACAATCTGCCAAGAACAAGCCCAAAATGTACTACTTCTCCCTGTTCCCAGTGGAGAAAAAATGAGGAGCTTATCATGCAGGTCTTTGTCAAGATTATACCTACACCTGTTGTCAGGCTAAAGATTTAGATACCCCAGGATGAAATGCCAGGTCTGCTGTAGGAAGGTTTAGGGAGCGTGGCTGAGCTACAAATTGCTCGGAAGCAAGCTGATTTTAAGTTGCCATGGCAAAGGAAATGCACACAACGGAAAGCTTTTACATTAATACTTTCTACATCTTGTTATGATAGGATTGTCCAGCTGAGGGGCACTTTCTTTGTACTTTCACTGGCATGAACAGATAAAATAATAAACACTAATTACAGAGTATTATAATGATTTCTGGGCTTGCCTCAGAGGGGCGTACATCTGGCTGGGTAATTACTTCTCTGACAGATAGGTTTTTACGTGAGAATGGGGGATGATGAACCTGGTTTATTGCCTGCTGATGAGGCCGCGGGGGAAGAAGGTCATGAGGTATGCTTATTAAGACACTTTTGTCGATGTGTTTTTCAATCAGTTGTCAAGGCACCCATCTCTGGTAAAAGAAATCCTGAATATGAAAATGGCACCATGACTCTCCGTCGTGGGTGTCTGTTCGTTCAGCAAAGTGACTAAATGGTAAACGACTTCTCAGGTGGAAGTCATAGGCAGTTTTTGAATATAGGATGCCGTCGTCTGTAATGCTCTCCCATTCATTCTGGACGGGAAGGAGAGAGCTAGTTCCTTTAATACATTCAAATTCCTTGAGGGATTATTTTCCCCTGCTGATTGAAATTCAAGTTCCTACAGGATTCTGGATAATGTCTAAGGGATCTACTGACCTCAGAGAATTTATGGGCAAAAGCTGAAAAAAGAAAAGATAGAAAAAAAAAAAAAAGAAAAGGGGGTCTGGGAAGGGGAAACAAAGGAGGAGGCTACAATGCTTGATAAGAAATGTACTCATTATCTTGCCCATGTAATTGTAACCCCTCTGTACGGTATTTTCACAATAAAAAAATATTTTAAAAAAGAAAGAAAGAAAGAAAAGAAAAGGGCTGGGAAGGTGGCTCAGTGGTAGAGTGCTTGCCTTGCATGCCTGAGGCCCTGGGTTCAATTCCTCAGCACCACATAAGCAAAAAGAAAAAAGCCGGAAGTGGCGCTGTGGCTCAAGTGGTAGAGCGCTAGCCTTGAGCTGAAGAGCTGAGGGACAGCGCCCAGGCCCAGAGTTCAGGCCCCACGACCGGACCCAAAAAAAAATTTTTTTTAAAAGAAAAGAAAAATATAGAAATGTGCTTTATTTCTTTGAGTCCACAATTTCATTGAATTTTTCAGAATCAAAAAGATTCTTTCCCCCACCCCCATGTTATTTGCAGGCTGGCTAAAAATATATAGAATGGAGAGGAAATATCAGAAATGGAAGTGTTCAGAATGGAAAAGAAGTAAAATAAACCCAAATGAGGTGATTTTATTGCTAACCTTTTAGTCCTGCTTCTCACTGGAACTTTAAAAATAATGACAAGTGATATGCACACCAACAGCTAAGTAGAGATTCTTGATATTTAATAAAATATATAATTCATATGTAACTCTCACTAATCCATCTATTAAACAAACTGATAATGTAAAAATGCAGGCATTCCTTCACTAGTAATTGAACATACCATTTCCTCCTAAGTTGTGCATGCAGGGTTTAGGACCATAGAAAATAAGTGTAGGATACAGGCTGTGTCTTCTGTGGGTCCTCTATGGGATGTTTATGTATGTACCCCTACACATAGTTAATAAAACATTTTTTTCTTGGTGGGGTAATGGAGGCCCATGCAGTGCTTTATAGGACAAATGCATGCTTTCAGTCCTTCTGTATAGTTATTCTCACCTTAACATGATATGAGAAATTCATGTGGCAAAGATGGCAATTCAAGATGTTATTTTTTAAATAAGAAGGATATTTTTTTTGTTTTTCCAACTACCTTGTTGCTTCTCCAACTACCTTTTATGTATATTTTGATGTTGTCCCTTGAAGAATTTAAAGTATTAGACAAAACACATAGTGGAATGATCAGAATTTAATTAGGTTTATTTGTTATTGCAAAAGCTTTCAAATTCTTTCATCTTATGAACAATGAATCCCTGGATTACTCAAACACATCATGATATAAAAAAGAAAACAACTAAAGAGAAGAGTTTTTACTTTGCACTTACAGTTCTCAATCATGTGAAGCACCTGTGCCTTTTAAAAGATGCAAATCTCTCTTTGCATTATTTTGGTGTGCTAATGAGATCTCTTGGATACTACAAACACTGAATTGGGAAAATGATCCCCTAGTATATAACTTGTTCTGGATGGTAACCATTAGGTGGAAATATTCTGGGGAAAGTGGGGTCTTATAACATAATATCTGTGTTCTAATTATTACTCTAGAAGGTTTCCTCTCTAGAAAATTCAATACTGAGTATGGACTGTGAAGCGAACATTTTACTCAAGAAGATTTTTCTATAAACAAAGGAAACTGAATTTTAGTAGTAAGAGGAAATTCTCCATTGGCATCATGTATTTTTATGACACTGGCTAACATATATAAACTGAACAATAAACAGCAACTGAGGGAAAACGTCTAGCTTTGAAAAAAGCCAGCAGCTTTAAGTATTATTTACCCTAAACTATGTTTGTTGCAATTGCTAATAGAAAAGTTTCAGGTAAAGTTTTTATAACCATTTTATATCCCTACTTTTACAAGATCACGTTTCTATGCTATGAAAAATTCTTAGACATGGAAGAATCCGTGTTTTTAATTCTCCAGTCCTTGAGTATATGAGACTAACTAAACAGAGTAGGTAAAAACTTAGTATCTATAGTAACATGTAATCAGAGTGGCCTGTATCTGAACTAGATATAAAGAATACTCAATATTTAGCTTATCTCAGAATGCTTAAGATTTAGCTTAACTCTGACATTTAAATTGTATCTTGTTTGTTAGTTCGTCTGTCTTTGGAAGGGTAAGGGGGACACAGAAAATGTGGAACAAAGGGTGAACAAATACAACAGTGATACTCACTAGACTCTATAGAAAATGAACTGTACAACTTGAGGTGGAGATAGGAGGGGAAAACTGGGAGAGAGCCAGGGAAGGGAAGACATGGTTCAAAAAGAATTATACTCATTACCTAACTAAATGTAACTCCTCTGCCTATCATCCCTATAATAACAATAAAATATAATAAAGTATTTGAATTACACACAAACACACACACATATACACACAAATTTTAACAGCTTTGCGTTTCCTACCTACCTGGGTTTAAAATAACAAGATTTAGGGCTGGGAAGGTGGCTCAGTGTTAGAGAGCTTGCCTTGCATGCATGAGGCCCTGGGTTCGATTCCTCAGCACCACATAAGCAGAAAAAAAAAGGCCGGAAATGGCGCTGTAGCTCAAGTGGTAGAGCGCTAGCCTTGAGCTGAAGAGCTGAGGGACAGCGCCCAGGCCCAGAGTTCAGGCCCCACAACCAGACCAAAAAAAAACCAAAAAACAAAATAACAAGATTTACCACTAAGATGAAAGAATACTTTTGACAAATGTGATGACCATCTGTCCTGGGATATGGAGAATGTCATACACTTATATGATTTTAATTTATAGAGCCATCATTTCAAATTTTGAATATAAATATATCAACAAACAAGAATGAAAGCTGATTCTGTAGTATTGGCAGATGTGAAAGTACCAACACTTATTTTATATGATATGCTTAATTGACTTTCTCTGGAATAGCATACCTATTATGTGCCTGATCTGTTTACATATAAGTTTTTAATACTCAAATCTTTGAATTATTGTTTATATTTGTCTAGTGATAAGGATTCCCACCAAGCAATTTATTTTATTTTTTTATTGTAAAGATACTGTAGAGAGGGGTTATAGTTACATGTGTAAGGTAATGAGTACTTTCCCTATCGAACGTTGTTACCCCCTTTGTTTTTCCCCTACCATCCCTTCCCTCCCCACTTCCCCAACTCCTCCTTCCCACCCCCCCACCGGAAGTTGTAAAGTGTCTTGGACATCTCATTGTTACAATGGGTCATCCTGTATCCTTATTTCAGCAATTTGTTATTTCCCTTCTCCTCCCCAAATTAGAAAATTGTATATACAAGATGCATGGCGCCAGAATCAAATACAGTGAAAACAGGAGTTATACCATGGGGGAGGAACATACAAAGGACACAAAAACATAATATAGCACATTATAAATACATTAAAAACAACAGCAACAAAGATGAAACCTCTTGTGTCCCTACCTTGGGGTTCATTTTGCTTAGCATCATCTTATCTGGTCGTATGTACATAGCTTTTGACCTTTTCTGCTTGTCCTAGACATATACTAGCTATTGCAAATAAGGGAAACCATGGGACCTATGTTTCTATGAGTCTGGCTTACTTCACTTAATATAATTTTTCCAAGTCTTTCCATTTCCTAACAAATGGGGCAATGTCATTCTTTCTGATGGAGGCATAGAATTCCATTGTGTATATGTACCACATTTTCTTGATCCATTCATCTACCAAGGAGCATCTGGGTTGGTTCCATATCTTAGTGGTGGTAAATAATGCTGCAATAAACATAGTTGTGCTGGTAGCTTTGGTATGGTCTTGTTTGTGATCATTTGGGTAAATGCCCAAAAGTAGTATTGCTGGGTCATAAGGGAGCTCTATGTGGAGTCTTTTGAGGAACCTCCATACTGCTTTCCAAAGTGGTTGAACAAGTTTACACTCCCACCAACAAGGCAGAAGGGTTCCCTTTTGGCTACATCCCCTCCAGCGTCTGTTTTTATTAGATTTCTCCACGAAGCAATTTATAATAAATTGATAATCTGGGATGATGGAGGGGAGCACAATTGGGTGGAACAAGCTGCCATCAAAACCAAAAAGCTTTCCTTGAACTCTACAAAAATAAGGACTACATGATCCAGTTATTAGAAATGAATTTTCAGAATTGTTTATATAATTTATTTTCTATTTGTGGATGCTCAATCAAGGTTTATGTATATTCATTGATTTTTTAAGCCTGATTAGCTTTAAAAGCATAATAAATCTTTATCCTCATCACCCCCCAAATGTCACCTACATTAAAATTACAGTCGTGATACCAAATTTACTGGTGACAAGAGTACTAGCATTTCCAATTCAAATGGTGTCAGGGCAAAATTATAAAATAAGCCAGTTTTATATATGCCAGCCATTATGAATTTTAAAATAAATTGATATATTAAGCCAAAATTGCCAATTATGGAAGCATCACTCACCTCTGACTATAAATTCAATTACCTGCTTTTTTGTTTCATGAAAATACATTATATATGAGCACCTTAAACAAAGAAAATAAAGCCAAGTATAGAATATGGCACGGTATCTTAGAAGCAAACAGATAAGAAAATTTCTAAGTTCCCAACTATTGCTATTGTCAGACTAGGATAATGTTCTCTTTTCATGAGCAAGCTAGACAAATCCAACAGTGAAAGAGCAAACTTTTCACAGCTCCCAGGCTGGTCCAAGATGGAAGGAGGTACACGGCACCAGTCACTGTAAGTTCTGAAGATGCTCTGTACAATTTTAAGTTGTCATTGGCTCATCTTGGGCCCTGACTTATCTATTCATAGTTGAATGGATCATTACCTTGCTATTAGATAAAAATTACTTGAACTCATTCCCAACTACATTCCCTCAGGAGAAAACATAATTTAATTCTTGACAAACAAAATTCATGTACGTAATCCCAACGAAATTCCTAGATAAAAGCTCTCTTTAGAGATAGCCGTGCTTTTCTCCAAATATTGTTCATTCATTTATTTTCTTTGTTTTTTTTTAACTGAGTCTTAAACTCGGGATCACATTTTTTCCTTACAAATGATGCTCTTCCACTTGAGCCATGTCCAACCAGTTTTGGGCTAGCTAGTTGGAGGTAGAGGCTTGCAAACTTTACTGCCTGAGCCGCTTTGGATTCACGATCCTCCTGACCTTAATCTCCTGAATAGCTAGGTTTATAGGCATAAGCCACCAGCACCTGCCTCATTATCTTCCATACCTATTCCCTGGTATTTATTTAGGTCTTCAATTTCCACAATATAACAAGGATCTGCAAAAATGCTCTGTGACTATTCTTGAAGTTCATCATTTCTGAGCCTCCTCCATGCCTAGAGCCTGGTCCACCTATGCCTGGTGCATCTTCCTTACCTGGTTTGCTGTGGTTTGCTGTGCCCTGCAGCATCCTCACAGATGATCCATTTCCCCATCACTGCTCATTTGCCCTCACACCCCTGTGATCTTATACTCAGCCAAAATTAGTACAGAACCATACTCTACTCATCCTTCCTGTTTTCTTTCCAACTATTAATGTCACATGTGTTGAAGACATTCTACTGGGATAATAATCTACCCTAGCATTTAATAAAGTTGTTCTTAGTACATCTCATATAAAAATGTGTGCCTTGTCATCTGGCTGAAGATGATGAAGGAAAGGAGCCTGGGATCAGAGTCACAGACATAGTTGCAAACCACAATCATAAGTAAGATCTTCACCCATCTTTATCCTCATTGATCAATTTGCTTCCATTTCCAACATGTCTGCTATCTCTACCTTCTCTTACCCACCTTATAATCTTTGTATATTGTACCTCACTGGCATCTTTCATAAGAGGAATCATTTTTCACATTTTTCTTGAAGAGACAGTAGTGCTAGTTGACAGAGCAGTCTCCAAGAGATTGGAAATTTGATAATAATAGAGTTAAGATGATCTGGCTTCATGCTCCCCTACATTAGATAAGTTTAATGGAGAGGAAACTAAAGAGTTCTAACTTCAAGTCTGCCAAAATTAGAACCATGACCAAGGGCAAATCACTTGTCCTAGTATCAGTCTCTCAATGAAAAATTATACTATTTGATATATAAGGCCATTTTCATATGCAAATCAATGATTCTATTTTTGTACTCAAATTTAAAATGCTGGACTATCAAATGAAGACACTGTAAGGAAGAACTAATCAAAAATTTAGTTAAGTAACTTTTCAAATTAGAGATGACTCAAATGTCAGCTGGGCAGCCATATTTTGAATATTTCTTGCCAACCACAATCACTATTTTCTTAGTCTTTATCGTCTTTCTGCAAGCATTTGATGAAAGAAATTCCAAATTCTGAGGGAGAATAGTGGTGAAAACTTGTACTCACAGCAGTTGGGAGGCAGAAGCAGGATGATCATGAGTTCAAGGCCAACCTGGGAAACATGGTAGTTTTAGGTCAGGTTGGACTTACCTATGAAATTCTGATTTGTTAAATACATTCTGCTGAAATAGCAGGTAAGCTTCCCTTATTCCTTTTAGAAACTGTCTATAATGAAATCCCCAAATGGGGAGGAGAATTTGAGGAAGAGTGATGGGAAGGGTGATTCTAACGGAGGCAAATGTGAAAATGTTACAACTAAATGCCCCCATAAGACCAATGCATGCTACTAAAACTTGAAAAATAGGTGCTAAATAATATTAAAATGGTCTTGAATTCTTTGTAATATAAAATGGTATGTAGGAATAGATCATTCCTCTTTGGCACAAAAATAATTTCTGGGAATTCGAATGGTTTGCAAGTAAGTGCCAATGTCTAAACTCTTAGAAAGTTGGTGTTTTATCACTATATGAGCCTAAATTTTAGGTGGTTATCTTTAATCTAAAATCTTTGTTATCTTGTAATAACCATCTGTTTGTCACAAATGTACAGAAAATGTCAGTTCAGTAAGTTAAAGAAGAAAACCCTATATGTTTATGTACATTTATTTTTTCTTCTAATGGACTGTACAAATATGAAATCCGGGTGTTATCTGCAGGAGAAATTAGATGGAGCAGGGCCATAAGGTATCTGCAGCACCTTATCATAATTTTCTCATGCCTTATTTACCACCTTGCAACATTAGGACTTTTCCATTTGTCTTTTTCTTCTTCAATGTGTGGACAGTTTATTCTGCTTTATCTTCTGGAACAAAAGGCTAGTAATTCATAAGAAGAACTATGTGTTTGAAAAGATACAAATTTTGTAGTGATAGAAATTTCTAAGGAGGAGATCCCACATTCTGCTCCTAGGAAAACTTGTAGAAGACACAGGTACTTTAAATCCCAACTTCTATGACTAAGTATGTCATAAAAAATTATAGGAGCCGGGCACCAGTGGCTCATGCCTGTAATCCTAGCTACTCAGGAGGCTTGGATCTGAGAATCGCGGTTCAAAGCCAGCCCAGGCAGGAAAGACCGTGAGACTTTTATCTCCAATAAACCACTCAGAAAAACAGAAGTGGTACTGTGGCTCAAGTGGTAGAGCACTAGCCTTGAGCTGAAGAGCTGAGGGACAGTGCCCAGGCTCAGAGTTCAAGCCCCACAACCGACAGATGGATGGATGGATAGATAGATAGATAGATAGATAGATAGATAGATAGATAGACGAGCTGAGTATTGTGGTTCATATCTGTAACCCCAGCACTTGGGAAAGCAGAGGCAGAAGGATTTCAAATTTGAGGCAAGCCTGAGCTTGAGAGATAAAGAGAGAGAGAGGGAGGGGTGGGGGAGGAGAGAGAGAGAGAGAGAGAGAGAGTGGGAGAGAGGGAAAGAAAGGGAGGGAGGGAGGGAAAGGAGAGAAGGAGAAAGAGAGGGACAGAAAAGGAAATTACACAAAAACATTATCTAACTCATATATATCATATATGAATTGATTTAGCTATCTCTTTCTAAGCCTCTGACATATTCCTAAAACCTGACGCTTACCAAACTCCAAAAGAACCCACTGAGTGTCATTCAAGGTATGGATCTACAATATTAGAAACGTTGTCATTTCATACTGTTTAGAAAAATATGCTCAGGGGGCAGACTTAGTCCATTACTCTCCATAGATATTCTCTATCTTCTTGCCACAGAACTGTATATAATCGAGTTGTTATTCACATTTACAAATCCTGAGAAGAAATAAAAATGTGAGATGACCAGTTCTGACTGTAGGAACATTTTTCAGCAAACTGTAGTATATTTTACTGACATAAAATCTAATTAACACATATGTTAACCATTTTTACAAAGACACTGACTCAATCACATCCTAAAATGTCTACTATAAGCTACCTATACTTTTTCCCATATTATATCTTACCTAATAACCTGTAGAATAAATAATATAGGCAATGGAATTTTGTTCATTTTAAAAAGCAATTCATGACTCTGCAATTTGTTAAGTACTTATTATACGTTCAGTACTGTGCTAAGTGTTTTATAGAGTAGTCCTCTAATCCTGAAGTAACTAATCTCTTCATTTTACTGATTGGAGGGGGGAATCTTTGGAACTTAAATAACTTGTCCACAATTATATGAATGTATAATTCAAATCCTGTTTGTCTAACTACTGGCTCATTGTTCTATATTATAACCTGGATGCATATTCATATTAAGATTTATTTTGTTATCTTACCATAAGTAATGGCTGAAGAGATCCAAGTTGTCAGTTCAACCACAAGAGAAAATATTTTCAGGTGAAATTGTAGAAGTATCCATGAGTACTTAGCTTTACTTCCAATTCTTCTAAAGTAGATTCAAAAATCATTAATGTGTTTAACTTCAGTTATGAATGGAAACTACATCATCAAAAGCAAAGTCACTGCTTTAAGATCTGTCAGTCTCCAGGACCAGTAGTAAAAGCAGTTGTTTCCAATCACAGCAGTGAATTAGAAACACCTATGGTATGTATTAAAAATGCAAGTGCCAGGCTGGGCACTGTAGCACAGTGGCAAAGCACTTGCCTAGCAAGTTCAACTTCCTGGGTTCGATCCCCAGTACCAAAAAAGAAAAAAAAAAATACAGTTAAGGGCTTGGAAGGTGGCTCGGTGGTAGAATGCTTGCCTTGCATGCCTGAGGCCCTGGGTTCGATTCCTCAGCACCACATAAGCAAAAAGAAAAAAGGAAGAAGTGGCGCTGTGGCTCAAGTGGTAGAGCACTAGCCTTGAGCTAAAGAGCTGAGGGACAGTGCCGAGGCCCAGAGTTCAGGCCCCACAACTGTACCCCCCCCAAAAAAAAATACAGTTAAAAAAATGCAAGTACCCAGGTCCACCTGAGTGATTCTCATTCTGTAATAGTTTTATGATATCTCAAATATCTGCATACTAATAATACACCTGTTGATTCTGATGCACTGTCCTGGAGAGTCATTCTCTGAGAAATACTAGCGTGAAGATGGATAAGAAAAATCACAAAGGCCAACAGTGGGTTGCTTTTTTTAAAGCAAACAATAAACTTTCAAAAGTTCTTTGCATGTTCTAAAATGTATACATTTTGGACATCAGTATCACATTGTTTAAAATATTTGAAAAGCTTCCTAGCAATGGAAAAATTTTAATAAAGAATGGCTCAGCCCCATAAGGTCATTAACTCCAAAGCCTGTATTCAAAAGATGACCGAGAACTAACAGGACACATTTTCATTATTCTCAGAATGGAGAAAAGATTTTGCCAGGAGCAAAGAAAACGAGAAATTATCTATTGTGCTCATTGACACAGAATGTCTAGTTGATCCTCCAAAGGTTTTGAGTAGACAGCAAGAATTACACATGATTATACAACTTAGGCAAAGCTAGAGAAAGAAAGAAATGGATTTATTTTTATTCAGGGTGGCTAATTTGCTATGTTCAGAACCCAAGGAATTTTAAAATACCAAGGAGTACAAACCCGCATGTGAGGTTTGGGAGACAATGGACAGAAGGCACATGTCACAACTAAAAATGTACTATCCCGATAGCAACTTTGCAAGTCATATAGAAAATACTGATCCAGGGTTGACACTTTTCATGTATTTTATACTCAATAAAAAATGTACCACATACCACATTTGCAGCACAAAGCCCACAAAATCAGTGCTCACTAAAGAAAAATGTAGGTACCAGTAGACACCTACTACTAATCATTGTTTCTGAACAGAGCAGCTTAAAATATTCTTTTAAGAGAGCAGCTCAATGGCTGTCACATTTCAGTCTTTGAAAAACATACGTGCACTTTCAAAGTTTTCCTAAGCAGGGAAGTGTCCATGAGCATATAGACTAGACAACAAAGTGATAAGTCCAAGCTATTTTCTAAACAGAAATAATTTTTATTTCCTAGCATACCTACAAAACCACATCAATGTCATTGTGGAAAACCACATACCATATTATAAGAAAACTAGGTAAATTTCATACCTAATACCAACCAAATCTATCTACTAAAGCAAGATTTTATCCTAACAGTATAGTACAGATTGTGGATAGTTAAGTGGAAACCTCAGATGCTGGTTTGGACTCTTTGGTAATTTATAACAAATGAGAATGGGAAGATGGACATGACTGGACACGTAGGATACAATTTATAGCAGGTAGGAAGGACAAAGGAAAAGTGTACAGGAAACTTAGGAAACAAACCAATGTAAGCTGATGTAAAACTTCAAAAAGATACATGTTTTGTCTGGTGTACATAAAAGAGGGTAATGGTTTTAGTAACTTAGTCAAGATTAAGCTCATACAGTTAAACTTTAAAAAAAAAAATGGTACATCTATGCTAACCATGTCCCGCTGGCAATTCTGAAAGCTTGTCCTTAGACTTCCTCCACCACCTCCTTCCACATTCTCCCCCCCCCCCAATACCTCTCTCATGTCTCCTGCCTTTGGGGAGACATGAACACTGAACAACTACATTAATATGCTCCCCCCTCACAAACCCTAACATTGCTGTACTAGTTCATTTTGGGAGGACAAAAACCAGAAACAGCTGCCAAGCTAGTGTACAATTTGTTTCTAACTAACTTAACAGGGAAGGCATTGAAGAGGTCATACGTTAGAGTATATTTGGTAGCAATCTGTTCTAATGCTTTAGTACCTGGTCACATGTATTATTTAAAAGTCAGACAAGTATATAAATTGTTCGTGTAGCCCAGATAGTTGGATGATAAGAGTTGACCAGGTGGTAAATGCTAAGGTTGGATAGCTGGGTATTAACCTGATTTGCAATGGGCCAGCAGCTATGAACATGATTTGAGAGACCAGTGAAGCAGTTTTTAAAATGAAGATACTGCTTTGACTGGGAGGGAAAATTTGAAGAGTTACAAATGTAGCTAGAAAAAAAAATACAGGCGCTCGAGTTTAACCTGTACAGGCAATTGATAAACACTGATGAAGACAGCTTGCTCTGATAGTGTGTACAGACTACAGGCCTACTCCACATCCAGATATCAACACATTCCAACTCATAAACATCAGTACCAATCACACATTGTTGGTATACGACCTGTCATTTATTCTCATGTCTCATCCTAATGGTTGACACATTGCAACATTCTCATATTTACAGATTCTTAACTATCAGAATAGGAATAGATCTGATTTTTGTTTACAATTTCTCCATTTTATGTTAAAGGAAACTTGTTTCAACTCATATCAATAAAATATAATAAAATATAATAACCAGAATTTACCAGAATAGGATTCCACTGCAATATTTCAAAATCCAGGTGGTACAGTTTTATTTGTATTAATCTTTCAGTTGCTGAAACAATGCACCATAACTTTAATCTTACCAGTGACTGCCTACACAAGGAAATTGTTTTGCTATTAATTACACATTTTATAGATTAGCTTGTTTACTTAAAATTACTTCCCTACTTGTCATTATGAATTGAATAAACTTCATATATCATACATGGTTTTGTAATTTTATATCATTATTTTTAATGCCAGGCTGATTTTTAAATAACTGATGCATAACACATCAAATAAAGGATTTTTTCGAATACATGAGAGGGAGAACAAAGAAAAAGAGGTAGCCAAGAAGAATGGTTTCAGCTATGTCTGCAATTCAGAAAGTTCTTGTGATGATTGACATGTATATTCGTGAAATAGATCAGCACCCATTATAAACTTTTCCTCTCCTACCTATGTGTAGTAAATACTTCACTCAAAGAGCAAAATCATATTAAGGGAAGTAAGCCAGACCCAAAGAAATATAGGTCCCAGGCTTTCCCTCATTTGTAATAAATACTATACATCTAGGATAATTTTATCAGATGAACAGAAAAACTCAAAAGCTATGTATATATGACCATATAAGATAATGCTAAGCAAAATGAGCCCAAAGATATGGACACAAGAGGTCTTTCTTTGTTGTTGTTGTTTTTAATGTACTATGTGATTTTTTTTTGTTTCCTTTGTATGTTCTTCCCCCTATGGTATATCCTCTGTTGTCACTATACTTGATTTTGGTCCCTGCATCTTGTATATACATTTGTCTAATCTGGGGAGGGGAAGGGAAAATAACAAAATGCTGAAACAAGGACACAGGATGACCCATTGCAACAAGGATACCCACAAGACACTATTTGGAAATGAACTTTACAACTTTGGTGAGGGAGGAGTGAGAGAGGTGGGGGAGGGAAGGGATAGTGGGGGAACAACAAAGGAGGGGGTAATAACACTTGACCAGAAATGTACTCATTACCTTACTCATGTCACTGTAACCCCTCTGTACAGCATCTTTACAATAAAATAAAAACGTTCATAAAAAGAATGTAAGAAGAATATTGGGAAGGCAAAATCAATGTCGCTGATACACATACCAAAAATAAAATAACATTAAATTTACAATGTCATATAACATTCAATGAAGTATCCAAATTTCTCCAATTGGATTTTCCTCAGTGGGGGAAATTATGACTCAAATCATTTTGGGGGCTTGGTTGAAGGATATTTTTCAGTGTATGAAAAATTAATTTTCTAAATCCTTAATAAACTCAGGGACCTTTATGCATAAAGTTCACCAAACAGACACTGACCTTTGTGTCATGATGTGGAGGACCCAAACTTGGTATTCACTCATGCTAGCCAAGTCCTTTACCACTGAGCTACATACTGCAGCTAGATGGTTGCAAAATGCTTAATAGTATTGTGTATCTTAAGTGAATTAATCCATAGCTATGGATTATTACTTTCAATTGCTTAATGTGAAGTTATCTACCACCATTTTTAAAAGTCAAGAATAAAGTCAAATTTAAAATGTATTAAATTAATGTTAGCTTATACAAATTGACACATATAAATTTTTAAGTGATAACCATGACATTTGCAAGCAGCCAAGTGAAGTGTACATACCTGTAATCCTAACACTTGGGAGACTAGAACAGGAGGATCATGAGTTTAAAGCCAGCCTGGGCTACAGAACAAAACCCTGTCTCAGAAAGGAAGGAGAAAGGGAGGGAAGAAAGGAAAGAAGGAGAGGAGAGGGAGGAAAGGAGGTGAGGGCAGGGAAGGGGAGGGGAGGGGAGGGGAGATATCAGGCAGAATGTGTTGGTGAAGAATGGTTTCAAGGAACATGCAGTTAAATTGCTATATTGTGTGTGTGTGTGTGTGTGTGTGTGTGTGTGTGTGTGTCTGTGTCTGTGTCTGTGTCTGTGTCTGTGTCTGTGTCTGTGTCTGTGCATGCATACCAGCACCAGGGCTTGAATTCAGGGGCCATCAATCTCTCCTTTAGTTTTTTGTTCAAGGCTAGA
The DNA here is from genome assembly GCF_024711535.1 of Dipodomys merriami. Taxonomy (NCBI): domain Eukaryota; kingdom Metazoa; phylum Chordata; class Mammalia; order Rodentia; family Heteromyidae; genus Dipodomys; species Dipodomys merriami. The sequence continues at coordinate 154,349 of NW_027206130.1, forward strand.
GCTCTATCATTTCAGCCAAAGCTCTAATTCCACAGATTTTCTGGTTTAGGATAGGAGTCTCATAGAGACTTCTGCCTGGTCTGGTTTTTAACTGAGATCCTTATATCTCAGCCTCTTAAGTAGCTAGGATAACATGCATGAACCACTGGCAAGCAGCTCTTAAATAAAGAATATGTATTCTCATGTTTTATAAACAGAGAAGTATAGATCAAAGAAAGGAGAAAATTTGACATTGGAGACCAAAATATTTGTTCTCTTCAACATCGATCCCTTGCAGCCCTTGCAGCCAATTCCTCTATAAACTTCTAATTCTGATCTCTGTCTAATTCAACATGACCATATAAATAGCCAGTGCCCAGCTTAAAGTAAATCATGCAATCTCAAAATGTCTTCTCTGAATTTCCTCCTGCTTCATTAGTCACTGCCGACGCTAGTACACATCCAGTGTTGTTCTGCTTGGTCTCCTTTGAAGTCCTGCAGTTTGAGAATTCTATTATTTCAATGACATTTCTTTTCTTGGAAGACTGGATAGGGCAGAGATGAAAAAGAATATTTATCTTTCCTTTGCTCTTTTCAAGTTTTGAAAGGATTTTTGATATTGTTATTCTTTAATACTGATGGTTAGATGGCATGGTAACAAGTTGTCTGCTAATTTGAATTTTTCTGGCCTTTTAAATTTTCAATCATTGTCTTCAACAGACAATCTCCAAGAAAATAATATTATGGGGAAAGAGAAGCTAAAAACACAGATGTTTTGTTCCTGTCATTTAGATGTTATGTTCCATTTTCTAAGTCAATGTGTTCAAATATATTGTCTAAAAGGAACAATAAAACTCTATCATTTATACTAGGAAAACCGTTTTAAGTATTTCTCATGATAATCTCCTATTCCAATAAATGAATTGAAGTAAAAAAGTATACACATTATTAAATTTATCTCATATTCCATTATAAATAGGAAATAAAGCAGACTGCATTTTGTAAGTACATTTAATCAAATACATTTAACTTGTTTTTCAAGTTAACTATCCCTAGGTAAATGAGAAAATATATTAAAATGCTCGTGTCAAAGCTATTACAGAGGGAAGAAGTGGTTTTCAACCTTTGTGAAGCATCAAAATCATTTGGCAGTCCTGCTAAAATAAAGATTGCTGTTACCACACTCAGAGGCCTGGGTTGGCACCCAAGCATCTGCATGTCACACAAATCCCCAGATGCTGAAGTTGCTGATTTAGCAACTAGAAAAAGGATGCTTAGCTATCCTCAGCTTTGCTTGAGAAATGAACTAGCCAGGGTCATCCACAAGAATTTTGTCATTTAAGATCAGTTTTCATAGATCTTTAACCGCCTCCATGTCAAACTCTCCTAGACAAACCAAATTAATTTGAGTGAAAGCAAAAAGGTTACTCTCTCTAAAGCCAATATGGCTAGAACATAGTCCTTTTCTCAACTTTTCTCCTAATCATAGATCTCCATTTTTTCCTCCAAGAATATTTGTCACTCTCCCTCCATCAAATGCTAATCTCCACTCTCTTAATCCTCTATACCTAAATTATACATTATGCACAGGCATAATATAACAGCACAGAAAGTAGATACAAAGGAGGTAGAAAGACCTACTGGATGAAGTTACAGCCAAAATTTAATCAAGAAAGCTCAAAAATACACACTAGCCACACATGATCTAATGAAATATCTATAGAGAACTAAGCACAATACCCTAGCCACAGTACTTTTCATCTCCTACTGTTTCCAAGAGGTCAACAATGTAATGTCCAATAATACTCCTAAGTCTCTTGTTTCTATGAGCCTTTGTAAGGATATAGTGCTGTCTAGCTAATCTTTTCATTGTTATTATAATCTAAAAGACAATGTTAAATAAGAACTGATGCAATATTGATAATAGAGTTAAATGGAACACTAAGTAGAATTCGTGAATCAGATTTCACATATATCAAATGGCAAAAAAATGTAAATAATAACCTCATAATTCTTTCACTTACCATTCATGAAGTTTGTAATCTACACCCCTTGGTGATCTAGCCTGTGACAAAATCCAGGTTGGCCTATTCTTGTATTTCTGAGGGCTTTTAGTGGCTAAGCAGATGTTTATACATTTTTGTACTTCGATTCACTTACTAGAATAGGAGATTACCATGAGAAATATTTAGAACATTAGTAACAAACTTCTTGGGAAGAATGAGATCATCACTAGCGGAGGCAGTCTAACTGCGATTTCCTAATAATGTAGCATTGATTGCAGCTCTTTCAGAGACTGGAGGCCTTCCAGACCCTGTTGACAGTGGACTTGATTCTACATAGCTCCTTACAAACTCTGACCCTAGCAGTTTCTCCCAGGACAATTTTCCATCCACCTACACACATACTCTTGGGCATGACAAAGCCCCCTCATGACTTCAGTGCAGGCCACTATCCACAGCTGCAATACCGGTCTTGGCCAGTAGGTGATGCCATGTCTACATGTTTAATTTACCAGTCTCAACTCAAATGCAAGGTCTTCTTCACTGCGGGGAGGAAAAAATAATAGTCTAGGTTTCAGATTCGATTTTTTTTTTTTTACAGAATGTATCTAGTGTGGATTGATTCTTAAGTTTTGGGTTTCTGTTCTTCAAAGTAGCTAAACACAAGGCAGCCTATGAAACTCTTAACAGGTGTTTCCTCTGTGCTGGAATTAAAAGAAAAAAAAAAGAAAGAAAGAAAGAAAAAGAAAGGATAAAAGAAAAAAAAGAAAAGAAAAAAATCCCCCTAAGTTCAATGACATCAGTGCCAGAGGGGGGAAAATCTGCAACAAAAGATAAAAAGAGAGCAAGCTCACTAAAACCCCTGACTCCCCAAAAGCTGTTTTGATGTAGAGATCTCTGTGAAAGCTCATTAAATCCTCGTGTGTGAAAACAGGGCTTAGGGAAAATCAAAATGAAGATAATAAGGCACCATATCCATCCACACTGACATATTTGTAAAGCATTCTGCAGTCAAAATACTCCAAGGAAATTTCACATGATTTCCTAGTATTAATTATTAAGGGCCTGAATTAGTTCATCTGGCTAAACCGCATCAACAGCTATTTACTTGTGATACAATTTGACCACAAATAAACCTATTTTTTTGGGGAAAAAAAAAGAATTAAAAACATGATCCTCATTATAAAGAGTTCATTGGGACATCTTCCTGAGGAAGGAGAAGACCCATTCAACATAAATATGCTATACATCTGAATAAATGATAATGAAGTCATTAGATGATATGTGAGTTGGGTGTTCCAAGTGCTTTATTTGCTGGAAAATATTTGTAAGAAAACAATCAGAACCTGAATGGGAATAAAAGCTTGTATCAATGAGGGTACTCTAGAGAGAAACAGAACCAATAGAGTATATAGGAAGAGTGGGAGGGGAGAGAAAAAGGAAGATGGATCTTTAAGAACTGAATTACTGAACTTTGCAGGCTGGTAACTCCAAAATTTGCAAAGTGGATCTGGCAAGTTAGAGACTAAGAGAAGTAGATTTTTCAATACCTGGGCAATCTTCTGGGATAAAACAAGGCAATTGTTCCCTTTGCCTTAGAGAAGTTGGTCTTCTCCTAAAGCCTTAACATGATTTATGAGGCTCACTTAATGACTTCATTTTAACTCTGAAAGCATCTATCTTCAAATACATTCTCATTCCGGGGAACTGAAGATAGGATTTCAAGAGAGAGATGAGAGTGGGGAACACTGTCAGTTCACAAATATCTGACTTTATTTTATGCTGATCTTGAGATAGAAAGAAAAACGTGGCAAGGATGGAAGAGGTTGGTGAAGACATTTTATGTCTTGGACCAATGATTCTCAGAGCATACTGCCAGACCAGGTGTCATCAACATCTCATGAGAAGTGTTAGAAATGCAAATTCTCAGACTTCACCCCAGATTTAATGAATTTGGAGGTGGAGGACAAGTCATCTGTACTTCATGAGCCACCAGGGATTCCAGGAAGACAAAGTTTGAGAATATATGACAAAGAAGTTTCTTGATTATACATACACACATGGAAATATTGCTTACATCATGTTATCATTAAACATATTATGCAGAATCATGTTTTCTAAATTGGCCTTGGATCCATTTTACACTCATAAAACTGGAAATTAAGCCTTAGGTCCAAGTATCATAACAATACTGCAAAGGAATTTGGCCTCTGAACACAGATTTCACAAGGTGAAAGAAAAACTGGGGGTACCCAATAAAGCTAACATCAAATTCCAGAGCAGTCTAATTGTTCTCTGTCTGGTTAGAAGCCTTAATTACCTTATGAAATTCCCATGCATGCCAAACTAAATTACTGTGGTTGAACTTAGTAAAATTCATTCGACGCTTTTAAAAAGTAAACACCAAACCCAGAATTACTGAGTTGCCATTTGTGAGCAAGAATCAAATTTCTCCTGTGTCCTAAACAGCAACCTTTTCATATGTACTCATTAGAAGAACCTACCATCCCCCATGATCTTTGAGAATTTACACTAGAGCATAAGAAACAAAAATATACTCATTCAGTCATGAGTTGTTTCCTAGTCTTGGTTGATGGTCAGATCTATAAACAAAGAAACATATGACCAATATAGCTAGAGAACTCAGCTTCTTTTGAAGCATACCTAGTAGCAGGTATACCCCATTATGGGTATAACTTATGTCCAAGAATTCTGTGTGGCTTGTCTTTCCCAGTTCTGAGCTCTTAAGATAATAGATAGTAATTGAGTATGCAACTGGAACTAACACTGGTAAATATTTATGTATGTGGCTTATGTGTCATGAATTTCCTAAGTCTTTAGGATAAAAGATTATTACTGTGGAACTGAGTTTTTCTATCAGACAGCAAGATAAAAAATTGTCAAAGAGCCCTTCCAACTGGACTTGAATCTAAATATTCCTTCTTTGTGATATTCGTCACAGGATGACAACTGTGAGATTAATATATTTGGGCAGGCCCTATGTGAGTGAAGCTTCAGAAGTACTTGCCAGTTGCATCATTTGTGCCCAGATGGAATAGAGAGCATTCTTACTGAGCAATTATACCAGCAGGCCATCAATTGAGAAGTTGGTATTTGTTGCCACATGAACAAGAGCAGCCCCATTTCTGGAAGCCAGTGCCCTAGCATCATTAACTAAAGGGAATGTTTGTCATCAGTTTTCTAAGGAATTGAAGATATTTAAGCTGATTTTTCTCTTCTTCCGGATCAAATGAAATATGCAGAGAGCCCCACCTGCTCCTTTGAAATACTGGCAAGTTTTTAAGTTAGAGAAATTCACAGAAACCAAAGTATTCACTAACAAAAGAAATGTTCATTCCTAAAATTCCACATAGACAGGAATACATGTTTCTTAAGACCTTTGATTTTTCAATGGGCACCTTTGTAATCAGACTCATAATTTAAATGTCAACTTAACTAGAAACATATAACCTCCTAATATGGGCCCATGTGTGAAGAATAAGAAGTGGATTCATTAAAAATTTTATGATCTCTTGCTATATCTCAGGCACTATGCAGGAGTTTGACAAGTAATTTCCTAACTACAATTACTCACAGACTTCTGCCTTCAAAGCCTAACAATTCGGGATAAGATGCATATATTTTATTTGAGAATTACTGAGTAGCAAATAACAGAAAATATAACTCTAAACAGCAACCCTGGCACCTTGGGATTCTGGTTTCACGTATCAAGAAGTCAGAGTGATGGCATTGGTTTGCCTATGAGGCCCCTAGGAACGTAAACCTTTTCCTTGCTCTTCATGCTCATCGTTTCCATCTCTGTACCACGCTCTTCTCCTCATGGTTGGGTTGAAAACTGTGGTTATTCTCGTCAAGGTTTCCTTCTTTATCAGAACAGCAAGACATTTCCCAGAAACGTGCACCTCCTTTATATCTTCTTAGCTGGGAAGTCATAAGGCCACTCTTATCTGAAAAGCTAAATGAGACAAAGAATCAAGACCAGAACAGCAGGCTCTTCAGTACAAGATAGCATAGGTTTGGAGCAATTTGTGTAACGCTCAAAGAGGAAGAACTGGCAGAGGAACATGAAGGTCTCAGATTAAGGCTTTCTTAGAATGGATCAGTTTGGGATGTTTTTCACAAACAGAAATGAATCATGAGCAGGTGCTCAGATGCTACCTAAACATGAATTAGATGTTAAGTCACCTCTATCTATGAGGATGCCTACAGTTACATGGTAGGGGCTGCTCCAACACAAAGATTGTCTTTGATGTAAGATTTTGCCCCTGAGCTCTTACTGGTGACACTAGATAGACCCTTAAAAAATGATTCCAAGAAATAAAACTAAAATAAAATTGTAGTAATCCTGATGCAAGTACATATCTATCCACAGAACACAATAATTTTTCAATGTTATATCACCTGGTCTGATTCCTATCTTATTCCATATACTCTCTGAAACTTCCAAAGATTCTGTTACCTAACTCAACCTCCTAGTCAATTTAGTGACGGCAGAAAGGAGACCAAACTTGGGCCAAATGGGTTTAAAGGGAGATAAATCTAGAACATTTCTGGTAGTATCACTACTTGCAAGCTACCTTCTTCAGGCCTTATCAACATTATAGAACTAACAGAAAACTAGTACTGGAAAGCATCATTGACCAGTTAAGTATCGCTAAGTCTGGTCTCTGATCATTTTTATGAATTAGCACAGCTTTCAGCAATAGAATCCAAGTTTGAAGCCCAGTTCTTCCATTTTCTACAGTATGGTCTCCTTTGTGAAATGTTTGATTAAACCCTCTATATGTTTTTATAAAATGCTTAACTTCCTCTTATAATGAAGATGGGGCTGGGAAGGTGGCTCAGTGGTAGAGCGCTTGCCTTGCATGCATGAGGCCCTGGGTTCGATTCCTCAGCACCACATAAGCAGAAAAAAAGCTGGAAGTGGTGCTGTGGCTCAAGTGGTAGAGCGCTAACCTTGAGCTGAAGAGCTGAGGGACAGCGCCCAGGCCCAGAGTTCAGGTCCACGATCGGACCCAAAAAATAAATAAGTAAATAAACAATGTGGTCTAGAAGAAAGAGAGTAAACATTTGAAAGTTCTTGAAAATGCCTGGTACAATACCAGGGTACCACAATCAAATACAATAACAACAGGGGATAGACCATAGAGGGACGAACATACAAAAGAAATGAACAAGCCGGGCGCTGGTGGCTCACGCCTGTAATCCTAGCTACTCAGGAGGCTGAGATCTGAGGATCGCGGTTCAAAGCCAGCCCGGGCAGGAGAGACCGTGAGACTCCTATCTCCAATAAACCACCAGAAAACCGGAAGTGGCGCTGTAGCTCAAGTGGTAGAGCGCTCGCCTTGAGCTGAAGAGCTGAGGGACAGCGCTCAGGCCCAGAGTTCAAGCCCCACGACCGACAAAAAAAAAAAAAAAGAAAAAAAAAGAAATGAACAATCACATAGTTCGAGTGTAGTTGTGGAGATGGGAGGGAAGGGATGGTAGGGGAAAACAAAGGAGGAGTCAACAATGTTTGATAAGAAATATACTCATTACCTTGCTCATGTAACTGTAACCCCTCCTCTGTACAGTGTTTTCACAATAAAAAAATGTATTTAAAAAAACAATAACAACAAAGAAAAACCTCTTGTGTCCATGTCCTAGAGTTCATTTCATTTAGCATTATCTTTTATGGTCATACGTACATAGCTATTAAGCTATTCTTTGCAGGGGATTGGGGGGAGGGAAAGTAGGAGAAAAATGAGGGAGGGGGTAACAAGTTTGACAAGAACTGTACTTATTACCTTACTTTTGCAACTGTAACCCCTCTGTCCATCACTTTGACAATAAAAAATTGCTTGCCACATGTGGCACTCATAGACATCTGCTATTTTTATGACTACGGCCATTATCGTTTTATGCAGAAGCTAATTACACTGCTTTGGAAGTCATGAAGGCCTTGATTCAAATCCTGACATTATCACTATCCATCTCTATGATCTTGGACATATTAATTACTCATCCTGAGCCTCAATTTCTTCATCTATTAAAGAGGGATGACAATATCTCCTTTATTGGGCTATCGTCATCATGAAATGATATATGATGTGCTTAGCACAATCCTGACAAATAGTCAGGTAATTTGTATTTTGGTGTTTTTTTTTTTCTCCTCCATGACTCATTCTTTTCTCCAGATTTATCACTGGAATTCCCCCTGGGGGTGATTTGTTACTTGTGACTAATTATATTCTGTATACTTCTCCCATTAATAATATTTGAATGAAACAAATTTAGTGTCATGAGCTGTCTTGAAAAGAAAGTAAGGTCATAAGAGTAGCTTCTGATGGTTTTGAGAAGCAATGATGCCATCCAATAAATATAGAGGGGCTTGATGATGGGGCAGGTAGAATCCTCTCACCTGCCATGACACTGCACCATGTGATGGCTTTATCACTCCCTCAGGCCCTCTTCGGCATCCATAGCCCAGAGTGCTGAGAGGCTTCAAGAGCCAAGAACAGCTAGAGTACTGGAATAGTAACCTTTTGCCATACTTTTGTGGTGTCTCCATCTGTCAGATTATCAGAACTGTAAATGCTAATCTCTGAGAAGAACCAGTCTCTGTGCACTGCTAAGATTCCACCTGAGCTGGTCCGGATCTATAGTCTCTGATTCCTGAGACACATTAGAAATCAGAATAGCATTGGATTCACTATGTTTCTTGCAATTGCCAAGAAGACTGTTATTTTCAGAGTGACAAAGTTTTGCCTCCATTCCATGGACTCAACGCAGAAGAGTCCTACCATCTTCTTTTCCTGCTCTTCTCATCATGTCTCTAGTTTATCGTGGTGTCTTCTCAGGCCCTTCCTCCCACAAACAAGTTTCATTCTATTAATTCTGTTAAGATTGCCTTCTAACATTGATCATCACTAGCACACATTACTTCCAGAGCAGCTTGAATCAGAAACTTCTAAAACACAGAGTATATTGCCCATGTGGATGTATTCTGTCCTGCCCTATTACACTGGAATTTAAAACAAATGTATGGAATGAGATCTGGGTGAGCCATTCTGAACAGAAGGTGGCAGTAGCAGCCAAGCCTTTGGCATACCTTTCCCAGTCCTGACAGAAGGTATTGCCCGTCAGTTGGTCTCAAACTCTGGACCAAAGCTTTGCCTTACCAAAGCCAAGGTTGCTATATTAAAAAAAAAAAAAAATCATGCTAGAGGGCCCAGTCCTTGCTGTGTTTCACAGCAATTGGAGGACCATAAATTACACCAATTGAAGACTGAACAACCAAATGAACAAAGTGGGGAGTGTTACCATGTCTCACTGCAAAGAAAAGGAAGAGCCCTCCAGAAAGCAAACAGATGCTACTTGGAGCAACACTAATGGGCTTTTTGGAGGGAGCAAAGATTTGCAATCCAGTGCACATTTGTATTGAGACTTTGGGCAAGTTCTTTAGGGAGGTGATTTAGTCCAGGCACTCAAGTGAATTAGGGGATAAGAAATCCTTCATCAGACTGGGCAAAGGGCCCGAAAAGAGCATAACTAGGCAAAGTTACTCTGTAAATTATGACATGCTAAAAAGAAGGCACCTTTGTTGGGTTTTTTTAATCATCCTGCAGTTGAATTTGTCGCTGCTTCTCTAAGTTGGCTAAATCACTCTACTTTTATTTAGTATAGGGTTTTCCCTTTTTTTGGGGGGAGGGGGCTCAGGTTTCACATCCAGAAGCAGTATGGTCTATTATTTCTCTGATAATTATAATTCCCCAGAGAGTTATGACACACAAAATCACTTTGTCATACCTTTCAATTCTTTGCTTCATCCTGAGTCTGCAATTATGCACCTAGGCCCCTGTCAAATATTGTCTTGATTTATGAAACCTTCTGTTCTCTGATCTTATTTCTTACATCTGCCTCCTTTAGAAATTATGAAATGTGGCTGTAAGGTCAAATTTCTCATCATTATAGCAGTACAACCTCAGGTATTATCATTATTCTCTTAATAATGCAGGCAGTTGGTTACAGAGTGGTCTGCTTAATCCACTAGATAATTGCTCATCCTTCACCGTATAACCCCCATCCTGTACCTTGCTATGATTCCAGAACCACTAAACTGTGATTGAGAATGCCTATTCATTTGGCTCATGTATTAATTAAAATTATATTTCTGAGCCAAGTGAGTAATAGATCAAGGGTTGTGTACGTAAAAGGGAAGTATAATTAATCTTAACCAATTGTACTTGAAGCAAAAATAATATAACCAGGAAGTTTCCTGATAACTTTTTGAAAGTTGGGAGAGGGTCTGAAATTTAGTTATTGCAGAATCAATTTGGTGTCAGGGTAGAAAGTTTATGAGGCATGCCATCAACAACAACAACAACAAAGAAACCTGATGTGCTTAATAAGGAAAAGATAGATTATTCCCCTTTTCTCTAATTACAATCCAGAGTGAATTTTATCCATGGTAAAATTAGACCTAACTAGGTTCTTATACCTGAATGTCCAAAAGCTTTAGAATTTTCTAGCACATCCTTCTTAGAGAGAGGGATATATAACAGACCATAATCTAAAGCCAGTCCTCAGTTTTATTATTTATTTTGCTGCCTTGATCATTTTTCTGCGCTCATTTGGCTTGAAGGCATAGACATTCCCTGTTGATTATCTCCACTTGGCAATAGGTTTCTGCTACGCATTTTGATTCCTAATATGGTAGCAGAAGAGGGTTTTGTTTGAGTTCCAGCGCGTTCCTCTGGCTTGTGGAATGCAGTGGGGAAAGAACCCTACAGAGATGAAAACATGAATATTTGCATTGATAACTTTCTTTTTAAAAACACTAAAAAAGAGGATATGGGTCTATTAAAAGCATCTTTTTTCTTTCCTTACTCTGGCCACTTTTGCCTGTAATAATATAGGAGCTGATAAGTGTGTTCTTTTATTGTCTATTCCATTGCAAGAGCAGGGGAGGGGCGGAGGGATGCATTTGGAGGTGCCAGCGTGGTTTTACAGAAGAATTTGTAACAAAAGGAATTTCTCATCATCATCAAGGTTTAAATCCTTGAAGCCCTCTTTCACCCTGTGCTGCAAATTAGCCACATAACCATGAAATCTGAGAGAATAAATTCTATATCCCTAGAAAAGAGCAATGGATCATGTTGTCTATCCACAGAGTACAAATTACACTGTTTGTCTTAATTTTGTAGCAATATGTATGAACCAATGCTTTAAAAAAATTCAGTGTACTGACTGTTTCGTGATCAATACAATTTTTCTCTCAAGGTCATAAATCAGTTCACTGGATAAAAATCCTTTAAACAAAACATCCCTGATAAAGATGTATCACAATGATGCCCATTTAGTAATGGACTCCTTTTCCTAAATGTATCTACTAAGAGCCTCTCTACTTTGAGCTACATTTGCATTAGTTCTTAAATGTCACAATTTTCATTGTTATTGATATCTTTTTAATGTATTATTTTTACATAATTAAGAATTACAAAGCTGGCCATGAAACTCAGAGGTAGAGTGCTTGTCTAGCATGTGTGAAGCCCTGGATTTTATCCTCAGCACCACACACACACACACACACACACACACACACACACACACACACACACACACACACACACACACACATCTGGCAATTATCACTTGCAAATTGACAATAGAAACATTCAAGTTTGAGTCTAGCTAGATTATCTGATGCTGCATCCAAAAATCACAAATGATACACCATTTGGAAATTCAACATAATGATTTCTGAGATATTCTCAATACTTTATTTGGTGGGGGAGGGGGAATAGCTACTTTTGGGGGAGGGTCAGTCTTGGGGCTTGAACTCTGGGCCTGGGCACCATCCCTCACCTCTTCAGCTCCAGACAAGTGCCTTACCACTTGAACCACAGCTCCACTTTCAGTTTTCTGGTGGTTTATTGGAGATAAGAGTCTCACAGACTTTCCTGCCCAGGCTGTCTTGGAACTGTGATCCTCAGATCTCAGCCTCTTAAGTAGCTAGAATTACACCTGTGAGCCACTGCTGCCCAGCAAAGGAGTAACTAATTTTAAGAAGCCTTTCAGTTAGTAATGAATTCTGATAAGTTAACAACAGGTACTGACACCATTTATCAGTGTACCCACTAATTCTGTGATTGTCCAAAAATAAGTGAAAAGCCCAACATAGCAGTGGTATCATTGGAAAATGAATGCATTCCTCTGGAATATGAAACGATGTGAATGAGCAGTTCAAAGCTGGGTCTCCACTGATCACCAGCAACATAGACTGCTGTTTCTCTCTTCTACCATCCTCAGCATCTAGCTTTAATGCCATACACGTGTGTGCTAGCTGAGCGTCCAGCCAGGCCATCCACATGAGAAAGCAGAAGGTGAATCCATGCCCTTAACAGGAAGTTCCCAAAGTCCTACAGAGAACCTACATTTACAGCTCCATGGCTACAGCCATGCTTCAGCATATTTTGAGTCTGTTATTTCCTGAATAGGGGCCCACTCCTTGCTCAGGCAGGCCTGGATCATTATCTTCTCATGTATTCTTCCCATGGAGCCAAGATGACTGATGCACACCACAATATCCAGCTTTTCTAAAACTGATTTAGACTGGATGTCACAAACTTTTTACCCCCAGGATGGCCTTGAACTGTAGTTTCCCCGCCAACCACCCACCCCAAATCACCCTTCTGTTAGCTAGGATTTCAAGTGAGTGCATCTGTGCCAGGCTGTATTTGTCAATATTCTATCTTGCCAATCAACACATCGATCTCTTTTCTTTTAAGATGATGTATAGAGGGGTTGCAGTTACATGAGTAGGGCAATGAGTACATTATTTGTCGATCATTGTTACCCCTTCCCTTGCTGTTCTTGTCCCACTATCCCTTTCCCTTCTGCCCCCCCCCAGCCCCCCACACTGTGGAAGTTGTAACGTTCGTTTCCCATATACTATTCTGTGTGTATCCTTGTGGCAATGCATCATCCTGTGTCCTTGTTTCAGCATTTTGTTATTCCCCTTCCTCGAACTCATTTTTATTATTATGTCTTTCATTGTGAAGGAAGATAAACATTTTTCCCCAACCTTTTTTTATTTAGCCTTCTTTATTATTTAATGAAATATGTGACAGTAGAGAAATGAACTTCTGGGTTCACATTTGGAAACACCAATTTCAGATAGAAACAAACAAGTCTCATGTATGCAAACTCATAAATGGCAGTATGAAAGAAGTGGTTATTCCCCACATTTCAAGTTGAGCCAATGAAGATACCCACCTGGCTACTTCAAGAAAGATCACCATATCTTACTTCATGTAGTATTGAGTTGGATTGTATGGATCATGCCTTGTTCATGATTTCTGGGTTTTTTTCCTCAGCACAATTATTCTCTTGATTTGACTTGTCAAACTTATCTCAACAGAGTAGCAAGTGAAACTATTCTAAGAGGCTCAAATTTAATCCAAACAGTCAGTACCAAATTTATCTGTTCAACTACTTTCTTGCCTAAATATGTAACAACTGAAAACAATTCTGTGTTTTTAAATATCTGGTGCTATGTCATTTTTTACTATATTTGAAGTCTAGGTGATATAGGTTAAAGTAGCCAGATCACAACATGCCAATCAAACTGCTATTTGTATTATTTCCTGATGTTTGCTAAGTAGAGAATTTCAAGTACATCGGCACATGCGATCTGTAAACAGTATGATATATTTTCTTGCTTCTATATTGTATAAATTACTCTTGAGCTGTTTAATTCTTTGGAGCTTTTTAATTCCTTCCTCGTGCCCAAAAGCTAAGCAGTAAATCAAGAGGTAATCTAAGAGACAGTTGGAGTACTTCAGGATAATTCCCAATTAGATTTTTAAGGACAAAGCTTCAGGTAATTGCAGGCGGGACTAAATCCTCATGTTCAAATGAAGCTAGGGGAATAAAATAAACACTTCCTACCTGAAAAAACAAAAATTAAACTTGAAAAATTAAATTTTCTTTAAGTCAAATAATTCTTTTCCATATAATGTGTATTTTTTGTTTGTAATTTAGGCTGAGCCTTTTACAGTGACTCTGTCGGAGCATACCAAAATGAAAAGTTACTGGCAAGGACACAGTACACTGTAATCTCAGAGGATTGTAAAACTTTGCTGGGACTTGCCCTTCCTCCAGTTGTCCCGTTGGAGTTTATTTTTCTCCCTCTATGGGAGAAACTATTTAGAGTCAGGCATCATTAAATCAAAATGCAAAGGAAGTAGAAAATGAACATAGGCTAATTGCATTTCGAACCACAGTTGGAACAAATTATTGTGGCGTAAGCATGCATCTTGCATACCAGCAAGACAAGACAAGTGGTTTGGTAAAGTTCAAGCATGAGTGTGGTAGCAGAGGGAAATGTGTGTGAGTATATATGTGTATATGTCTGTATGTGTGTATGTATGTGTTTGCACACACACACACATGCACATTGGCAAGCTGTAGGTTTATATATGTCATGCTATCAGAAGTTAGGACTTTGTCAAATGCCTGGATAATATCCCACACACAATTGCAGCTACTGTTCAGGAATGTCCCATGCTAGCACTTTGCTTACAAAGTCATCTTCTCTCCTGTACTACCCAAAAATGTTCTGTTCTGCCATCTTGCTAGAGAAGTAAAACCCGTATTCTTTATCAACTATTATCAAGGTAACAAAAGGAACGTTGATATAAGTGCTGGAATTTAACCTGGAGATCAAAAAGCAATTGCAGAAATAAGTATAAATAGAGCAGAAAGGCACCATCTTTGGAGGAATAGATCTTTTTGTAATTGGACTGGAGAGAAAACTCCCAAACATCCTACATGGGAGGAAGTGATGTTTGTTGTTCCTGCCATACTTAAGACAGAGCCTTCTAGATCCTTAAAACTTAATGACAATGAGGCACATAACTAAAGAGACACTTGTCTAGTCTCATGGCCTGCCAGAGGACAATATATTTCCAAGGGTTTTATTAGGTATCTGCCCCTAACGGAATTAAGTAATTATCCTTTTATATATTTTCCATTTTATTCACTTACTTATATAAGATTTATTTTAATTATAGAAGTAATATGTACCTGACAAAGAAGTAAAAATAGAACAGTATGAAGTCTCTCTGCTCACCTTCCATCCAGAGATAACCACTGCTAAACTGTTTCATGCACATCCATTCTGAAATTCCATGCAAATGTATACATAAGTTACATCATGTATAAATAACTATGATGCTACTTTACTTCTTTGATGAAGATAAGCCATGGTGATAACACTGTCATATTGCCATCAGAGGTTCAAGGCAGGTATTCTTGCTGGAAAAAGGGTCTGAAATCTCTGTTGTAAAACATGATACAAGATAGAAAAGCAATTGTCCATATCAACAACAAGAGGGCGCTGGAGAGCAGAGGTCATGAAAGTCCCATCAAACCATCTCTTGACTTTATCACTTAGTTTTATATAACATCACATGCGCATACATATTTGCCTATCATGTTTTCAACATTCTCCAATAGTAGACATATGGATGGAATATGGAAGCTTGTCTTCCTAACTACTACTGTTTTGTGTCTCTTGGTACATGATTTTACACATATATGGGAATCGAAAGCATAAATTCCCATAAACAGAATTGCTTTTTAATGGTGCCAAATTGCTCTCCTAAGCCATGGCTGTGATTTACAAGCCAGGGGAAGAGACAAACTTTATTATTTCCTTATATGAAGTGCCTAAGTTCTGGAGCATGTGTCTCCTAGTCTACATCTCCATTTGCAACCAGGATTCCAGGCCTGTGCACAAGTTCAGCTTTCTCTTTCATTTAATTCACCCTGCTTTTGTAATTTGTCTTTGAAGCCTGTGCATTCCTCTTAAGCAAATATCTTTTCCTTACTTCCTTCCTCCCTTCCTCCCTTCCTTCCTTCCTTTCTCTCTCTCTCTTTTTTTTTTCCAGTACTAGGGTTTGGACTCTGAGCCTTGAGCTGTCTACAGCAACTTCTCTATTACTTGAGCCACACTTTCAACCCTTTTTGCTTCCATTATTTTTCAAATAAGGTTTCCCTTTCTTCTGAAACCATACATACACAGTAGTTCTCTTATTTCTGCTGTCCTTATAACTAGGATGGCAGGTACATACCACCATGATTTACTTTTTATGCGTTGAAGTGGAGCCTAGTGAACATTTTCCCCAGGCCAGCCTTGAACCATGATTTTCCCAACTAGCTAGGATTATAGCTAGAAACCATCTCACCTTCCTCTAAGCATAGTTTTGTTTTTAATTTTACTTTTATTTAAGGGTATTTGAGGGTTGAGTTTTTTTTCTTTGTTGATCAGTTGATTTAATTTAATATGATATCTATAAAATAATTTTAAAGAAAATGTGAATGGTCATGTAGTAATCATCATTATTGCTCACGTGGCAGCCTCCTTCCATGTCACCTGCCGGGGGATAGAGCCCTTCTTATCCCCCCAGTGAGGATGACCCCCCCCAAAGCCCTCCCCCTTCAGGTCTTGATTTGTCCACCTTCCATCCTCTACACCAGTCAGTGGTATCTTCCTAAAGCAAAAATCTCACTATGCTATTTTCCAGCTTAAAATCTTTCATAGGTTTTTTAGCCAGCTTCTTACCATCTTTATGATGAAATCCAAATTCCTTAGAATTCTCTACAGGCCCTTCATGAGTAGGCCCAGGCTGCCTCCCCATATGGCATCATTGATTTCTCATGTACCTTATGCTGCAGCTGCAATAGCATTATGGATTTTCACTTATGGAAGTTATCCTGGGTGTTGGTGCTCTTCACTCCAACCCTTTCCTACCTCCCCAGTTCAACCTGGAGAACCCCAACTCATCCTCTACAGTTTTGCTTCTCAAACCCTGTTGTAGATTCTGCTTAGCTCTCATTCATGAGGTTTTCTCTTACGTTCTTATCAATACCTGTGTTTCTACTCAGTTTGGGACAGTGTTGTAGAGTAGGAGGATTCCTATGCTTCTTTTAATCGAATTGTAAGTCTAGAGCTTGGTTTAGAAAAATAATAGAGCATAGACCTATTTTAGCCAGTACTGCTGATTACCATTGTGGTCTTGTGGATGTCTTTATTATTCCCACTGCTTAGCTTACTTCTAAAATGCTTAGTCTTGCCCAAAAGAATGAAGAAAGAGCCCAAAGCACATTGGAAAATCCCCAGCAGACATTGGACAAGGAGTATCACCTCAAAGATGCTAGTGGGGCTGAAAGAGACAATTTGTAGAAACAAAACACTGTCCACAGTTTCTACCCATCATGTCACAACTATGACAAAGAAGGCCAGCAGTAACTGTCCCAATCTTACTGACCAATTGACACTTGGTAGTGATGTGTTGGGGCCTCAGAGATGATATTTCTGGCATAGTTCTTCTCAGTGGAAACCCATACGGATTCTCTGGGGATAAGAGCAAAGTGTCTGCCCCAGGTTGTATAAAGCTAGTACAGACAACCACTGATGGAGAGATCACTTTTGTTGGATGCTCATGTCCCCGCTAGATGCCTGAGCTTAAGCATTTACAACTGAGCTTTGTGTCTAAACCATTTTAGGCCAAATAGAGCTAATAACAAGTTTTGTCTTTCCTCCGAAGCAGCATGCACTGATGACTTTTGCAGTGGTGGTTTCAGTGTTAAGAATCTAATCCAGAGCATTGTGCTCCTCACAGTGATTCTGTGATTAGAAATTCTCCATTTCCACACACATAACCCTCACACAGTTTACACTGGGAGGAAGGGTGAGGTGCGGTAAGAAGGGAGTTCTATTCATTTAGAAGAGACAATTTCAAATCACCTTAATTGCCTTTCTGCTAAGTCTTAATAATCTGCCTGGTGTTCTGGTCTCTCCTACTTGTCCCTTTCCCATGAGCCCTATCCGTGACAGTAACAAGTTCACCACAGCTGCCAGCAGGTCAGGTGCACTCATACTGGCTAACCCCCAAATGTCGGAAAGTTCGATGCTGAAGTTTACAGATAAAAGGCATTCACTTACATTCCTAAGCACAGATCCCTTGCACCAGTGTCACACTGCCAACTGCGGATGGACACTGTACTTATCTCCATGGCAGGCCCCCTACATTTTAGTTGCCAATGACTCAGAGTCTTCAATGTCTAAACAATAAAATTATACATGCATGCACCAATAAGTATAGTGAATAGGACAATGAATATTCATGAATCTAAGATGCTGGAAAAATAACATGCAGAAACACATACCATCAAAAATATCCTTTTCCCACTCTCCTTTCTCTCTTTCTGTCCTCAGAGGTATCTGTGATGGCCAGGCCTGTTTGCACATTCTGCCTGTCCCTCACTCGCATGCCTGTTTTATCCCATACATGCCTGGTTTTTTTCTTAAGTACAAACCATACAGTACTACATGTAGTTTCAGAGTTTTCACATTCTGTAGAAACAGCCTCATGCATGAAGCTGCTCCATGCCTCTCCGTAGACTGTTCAGGAGACTTGTCTGTTGACAGTCTCTCTGCTTTACTGCTCACTGCTCTCTAGTGTCTTGTGGTGGTAGACACTCCAGCTCATCTGCTGGTGAATAGTCCAATGATTTCCAGTTTCTTGCTGCCCTGGAAAATGCAATGAAGGACATGCCTATGCTCGTCTCAGGCCTTGAGCAAGTATGGAGAGGATATTTCCACACCAATGGTATTGTCAGGTGTCATCGTCAGCATTTCCAGACATAACCAGATATTTTCCCCAGAAGTATGTAAGCATGTCTGCTCCCCCAAACCCTGCCAGGCTGGCATTTGTCAGTTTTCGTTTGTTTGAAGTGGTTTAGCCAGTTTTAATTGGCAAATGTTTTCCTCAAAACATCCTGAAGAGGGCAGCATATCCCGATGATAGCTGCACTCTAACTCCCTGGTCTTGGACTTCTTTGCCCTTTCAAATCTTTTGGCCCCCTGTGTGAGTCAGACACTCCTCAGCCCCCACTCAGCTGCCTGGCGGTGTTCTCTCAGGACAGATAAATGTAACAGTATCTGCAAGTTCTTGCCTGCTTCTTCATCCCACATTCCACACACACTTCTGTCTTCTTACCAGAAGCGAGGGGAACAGAGACAAGTCAGTCTTGAATTAAAATTCCTTTTCCAGTTCAAAGTAGCATAAAAGAGACATGATGTGAGCAGACAGCCAAGTCTTCCTCCTTTCGGAAGCAGTGGTATGGAGTCTAATTAGAAGGCATCTCACACTGCCATAAACTATGCTATGGAAATTGGAGAAGCACTGAGGCAGAGGAAGGTAATACAAAATAGTGGGGGCTTTGTTTTGCTCCTGGAATCCATGGTATTCACTCCTTTGCCTTCTTAGCTACATTGTTCTGGTTCCCTAAGGAAGAAAAACAAGGTCCTGTTTCTGAAGAGCTTCTAGAATTTCTCTCGTTATGTACTAAGCTGAAGTCCTGACACAACTAGGTGGCAATGCAGCCTTGAAAAGTGCATTCTTTTAGACAAGTAGATATGTTTAAAGATTGCAAATGGCTACTTTGTTCGGGTGGTGTGTGTGTGTGTGTGTGTGTGTGTGTGTGTGTGTGTGTGTGTGTGTGTGTGTGTGTGTGTGTGTGTGTGTGTGTGTGTGTGTGTGTGTGTGTGTGTGTGTGTGTGTGTGTGTGTGTGTGTGTAGCACTTCTAGGCATGTTCTCTACCACTTGAGCCACATTCCCCAGCTCAGTTGACTCTCATTATTTCTCAGACAATTTCTCACACTTTTCCCTGGCTGCCTATGACTTGCAATCCTCCTAAATCTCCCTCCCACATAGCTGGGAGGGGATTGCAGGTGTGTGCTACCATGCCACACTGAGTAATTTATTCTTCATACTGTCCTTCCCCTCCCTTGAACTGTATTTTAAGATCTTATTACTTTACAGCAACTGAGTGAAGAAATAATATTCATTGTTTTCTTCAATATGGGGGCAGGTGAATAAATTTGGATTGCTTTTTGGATTATTGCTTTGCATTGTTAAATCTTTCCCATACC
This sequence comes from Dipodomys merriami, assembly GCF_024711535.1. NCBI lineage: Eukaryota > Metazoa > Chordata > Mammalia > Rodentia > Heteromyidae > Dipodomys > Dipodomys merriami. The sequence goes on from NW_027206130.1 coordinate 174,336, forward strand.
CTCTATAATGGTAGAACTTTCTCCAAATGGGACCCATCACTTTTTCAACAAAGCATGAATAAGTGTTCTAGGGAACTAAGTTTATTTCTAGGGAAAATATTAGCTTAAACAATATTTTTAAAGAAAACTAGGTTTCCTTAACATCTTAGTCTTTTATATGCTGATGCATCTTATAAATGTCCAAGGCAGGATTCAGAGATTCTGTGTTTCTAGCTGTTTGACCACATTTTCCCTTTCCTAAGAATACTTCACAGGGTTAGAATTCACAAGATACACTTTGGAAAATTCCATGATAGGGATTCTAAGGTTACTAAAACATTAGTCCTAACCATTGTAACCAGAAATGCATGAGAGCCAATTATATGTCATCCTTGGCTGAAATACTTTCCTGGTGGAATGTCTGTCATGACATGTTTGGTACCCAGATTGTTCTCACAGAGGATGCTGACATTTGAAGCCATGCTAATTTTTGCTTCCTCAGATGTAACTTCTTTTTCTCCTCTTAAATGCTGAGAAATGGCTTCACTCAGAACTGTGTTCAGATGAGCTTTCTATTATCCACATTTCCTAAAGTATGGTCTTCTCTTTCAGCCTAGGGATGTGATTATTTTCCTTCTTTAGTGAAATTTCCTTGCATGATATTTGTGAATTCTTTCCCTATTCCAATTATTAGATCCTCTTCAGGAACATCATGTTAAGTGCTTTTGAACTCCAACGTAAGGCTCCTCTTCCAGTTCAGATACTGTTATTTGTAGCCATGCTTGCGTTGTCCCTTTCTACCTCAACATTATCCATTCTTTCTGTCATGGTGAATTGGTGCCTCAAATCTGGCTGATATTCTATCATCTCATCTTTGACTTCATGGTTTGGGGAGGTTTTTAGTTTATATTTTCATTAGATTGATTTACTATATAAAGCACTTCTGAGTAATTTTGTTTTGTCTTTGAATGGTATTTTCTTTAAAAGTGGGGGTTTATCATTTTTCTTGCATACTGTTTCTTTTTAAGGGTTGCTTTTGTTCATGTTTGTGTGGGAGTATCTATTAGTATGTTTGGATGTTTGTCACTGTTTACCAACTCTTGCTCATGCTTGAACAGTTCTGTCCACACCTCTTCTGTTCTGGTGACTTCTTAGCTCTGTGGACTTTATTCTCTAGACTTCCATTTCCCATGACTCTAGGTTATCTTCCCTACACTATGGCTTGAGAATGTGGTACTGGATACCATTCACTCTACCATGGCTTCTCCTAAGGGAATGGAGGAGACAGGTGGTAAGAGATGGAAGGTGTAGCTATGAACTGCTAGGTCCTCTTCTCTCCTCTGGGGATTTAGTAGATAGTTATGTTGTTGGGCTTTGCTTCTTTTTTTTGTTTGTTTGTTTTTTATTTGTTTGTTTCTTCTCCATTGCTGAAGATCAAACCTTGGGTCTTCCATGTGATTGGCAAGTGCTGAGCCACATCCCCAGCCTTTGTTAGCCGTTTCCAATTAAATTTTAACATCTCCTTTCAGTCAGAACTCATACCTCCCAAAAGGGAGACTTTTGGTTGCAGTCATGATTGCTGTTGTTCAATCATTTAACAAGATTTTTATTGAGCCTTCTTTACAAAGCACTTTTTATTCTATGGAATTCACTGCATGGACAAGATAGACAGAAATCTCCTTTCTCACAAGTTTATATGTAATATAGATCTTTCTTGGTACATATGATATCAGAAAGAAGTGATCCACTTCTGCCCAATAGGCAATCCAATACCTTTCGGACAAAAGAGGCGGGGGGAGGGGGGTGGGGGGGCGGGGAGAATGTCACTCAGTAAACATCTCTTTAGATGGGGACAGTGAGGTCTTAAAACCCACTCAAATCAGTAAGACTGTAAGAACTGGGTCACTACAAGAACTTGTTTTCTCAAGGCCAGCAATGGAAAAGGGGAGGCATGCTTTGAGTTGTGGTGGACTTTATTAAGTTGTACTCTTCCTTACATGGTTGCTGTTATCATGTAGGGAGGGAACTAGAATTGCTTATTGTTGACATTTTGTTTTGGTTCAGAGCAAAAGGACAGAGTGAAGAAATTCCCTTAAACCCTGTCCCCTGCCATTAAGGCCACAGTCATTTGCTTAATCTAAGCAATAAAGGTAATAACCAAACACGTGTGTCGTTTATATCATGCAACAAGAGATGGAACATTCCCTACAAATACCTTCCAAGTAAATCACACTTATTTCAGATGATGAAGAGAATATTTGATAAGTGCTATACTTATAAGGGTCCTCAAATGACATGAGCTTGTAGCTTCTTAGGCCACTACCCTGCCACTAATGTGGCACTAATTTTTTTCCCTTGCAGAAATGTAATGCTCAGCTAGTTGTCTTAAAAGCTGGTTACTGTGGAGATGACTATCCGTGTTATGATTCCCCATTTAGAGAGTTTTCTGCATCACCATAAAAGCAAATAACCACAGAGAGAACATTACAAATAAATCATACTCTTTCCCTGAATATGTGTCGACAACAATGAAATGCTACAGATATATTGCAATGTGTGTGTGTGTGTGTGTGTGTGTGTGTGTGTGTGTGTGTAGACATTCAAAGTTCAAAACTTAGCAAAGTTTTCTATGAAATTCTAGTTAAAAGTTGACATGGGTGGCCACAGATGTGTTGATTTTTCAGCAGTGTTAACATTTCTTCTGTTTGCATAGTCTCTCTTTGTTGCTCAGACTTTGATTTTTTGTTCACACTCTGTGATGCATGCAATTTTCTTCTCTAGCTACCTCCCTGTTTGTTGATGCTGCCCACAAAGCCCTGGTTAGGTAGGAGATATTTAATTCTTTAGAGACACAAGTTTAAGAGATTTGGTTTATGGCCTCTGATCTGATCACATGGGCCAGCCACCGCCAATGGAAATCTTTCTCCTTCTCTTCTCCTCTCTGGGTTCTTCCCCAAAGCAGAGTTGCTCCTTCTGTGTTCTTCAGTGAAATGTCCTGGGATTGGTGTTAAATCGTTTCTTATATAACATGTTCCACAGTGAAGCAACTCATGCTTCTGTGCATTCTTCACAACTCATGCCTCTATGCATTCTTCACAATTTAATCATCTCATGGCAGACAGTACTTTTGCTCCTTTCCATAGAGTTCCCCTTCCCACACTAGACCAGCAACTGGCATCAGGAAGCCTTTGGTTTGTTTCTCTGTTTTCTTTTGTGTCAGTGTTTTATATGATTATGTGAAAAGTACCAGACTCTTATTTTTTTGAGGATATCCTAACAGTGCTGGAATGTGATTGATAGATGGTCGGTGAAGTCTGATTTCTACAAACTGATTAGTTATTGATGCAAACAAGCAAGGACCACGCTCTAACTATTTTGATTTCCTCAACACTATGTCACAAACACTACACTCTGACCTCTGTTTAGTCTCTTATTTTTCTGTGCAAAATGTTTATGTGAATTGGCAGATATGCCCTTTTGAATTTTTAATTCTTTTCCATTATTCGTTTCCTTGGTCTTTTATAGTAACCCATTATAGTAACTGCATTTTTGTTTTGTTTTAGAAATTTTTGTTGCTACTTTAATGTGTACTTACTAAAACTCCAATGAAAAAAATTAAGCCTTTATTATGTTCATAGAAGCATCAAATAACAATATATCAGCCAAGCATTATCTGAAGTGTGTCAAGTTGATTCTATAAAATGGTGACTTTGCTTCTTCTATCAGAGTTGAACAGGAATAGTTTTACCTAAAGTGCATGAAGACTGCTTATTTCATACGTCCTTTGCCCCATTTATATTATTTCCAAAAGAGGCATTAAAAACAGAGAGCTTTTCCGTGTACTTCAGAGTCCATAAATGGAAGTTTCTCTTAGAACATTATGTCTGCCCTCTTATTCATTTATGCAATAAAGGTTTTTAACTGTTCCTCTACAGTGGCCTTCAGATTAAGTAACAAGTCGGGAGTTAGAAATACATTCACACGCAGAACTCCTTGGTAAGAATTAGCCCTTTTGAAACCAGACTTAGGATCTAATCATCAACAATAGTTTCAGACAAGATTGAAAGTCAGACCTCTGCTTCTGCCCAACAATTGCACTAAATTCATTCCCTCTGTGCTGTCTTGGATAGATTTTCAGGCAAACCTTGAGCTTGCTTTAGAATGTTCCTTTGTCTAGTCTTCACTCCGAGGGGTGGCAATGTCAGCCTTTAGCCTTAGCAACCCTTCCCACCCTGCAGCTAAAATGGGAAGAATGTGCACAGAGTGTTCTAACCTCATCCACACCACAGGCAGTTATTCAAGGAGAAAAACACATTTCCCAGCCTTTCATTAGATCAATTTGCTTTTCAAATGGGGCACAATCTGCTGAAGAATGATGTGGGATAGCTTTTCTCCAGAAAAAATTCCACAGCTTTCTTCCCCTCTCTTTAAGAAAACTCATATCCTTAAGTAGTAACCATCCAGTGCACATTATTAATGACCTTTCTGTCTTGCAACAATGTTGATGGTGATAATGTAATATCGTTAACTGCAGACACCCTCTCATTCCAAGAAGCTATCTAGAAAACAAGAGAACAGTGAACAGTATATAGTCTCACCATCACAGAATATCATATTGGGCTTGTGACAAAAATTTCTAAAGGTTTTTAGTTAAAGATATTAACTCCCTACAGTTATTCCAGCTGGTAATTTTTTTTGTCAACTTCTATTCAATCTGCAGCAGTAACTATTAGAGTATGTCTAATGAGCAGCTCAGGGAATGGACTACTGGATAAATGAGCTGTTTTTAACAAGTCCCATTAGCCAGCTTTTCAATGTCCAGTGAACAAATTCTGCCTCTCAGATTTCCAGGGACAACTCTCAAGGGACAGTGCCCAGAAAGTCCCTAGAACATTTAGAGCCTTAGTTCATATATAGAGAGAAACTAAAGCAAAAAGCAAAAGCAAAAACAAAACAACAACAACAAACAACAACAACACTTGTTCATTCAACAAGTTCCTATTGTTGACCTACCTGGGTTCTCAGCTAGGTCTAAGGATATGATCGGGAGAAAGGTAAAATAGAAATAGCCCCTATGCTTTTGAGTTTTACTTGAGCTTAGTGGAGTAGGAAATGATACTTATAAACCATAGAACTATAAGGATGAAATAACTTTTATGAGGATGATAAAGAACAAACTGCTTTACAATGAGCAGTCAAAAAATGTTTCTATGAAGAAGTAAAAATAGATCTGAGCTTAATTAAAGAGGTGTTAGGCAGAGGCATGAGGAGGAGACACAAGGCCCCAGAGATGTGAACCCATGTTTGCAGAATGTCTCAAGAGCAGGAAAGAATGGAGCTTGAACATGCAGACTGGGGTGTCTTCCCATATGTGTCTATGAGGAGATCACTTTAAGAGAAGAGAAACAGGACACGGCAGGCTCAGAACCAAATTCCATCCATGTGCTAGATTCCATTGCAAACTCTGAGGCATCTGCAATTCTCAGTAGAAAGCTGATCTTCCTCATCATTAAAAACATTTTATAGTGAAGAGGTGAAAAAGAGAAGGCATATTTCCTAACTATTTTTGCTTTTAATTTATAACTGTTATCTATATAACATATAGAGTTCATATTTCTAGTTTTAATCTGGGTGAATGTTACAGTCAAGTCTGATCCTATGTTTTATAACCCCTCCCCAAAATCTGTATATCACATAAAATTCCACTTCACTGACACCATCTTATTAAGATGTGTCATGAAAATGACATTAAGGTGATCATGACTTTCCATTACACGTAGACACCCTGGAAAACAAAGACTGAAAAAGGTAGGCCCTGTTAGCTCATACCTGTAATTTTAGCTACTCAGGAGGCTGAGATGTGAGGATTTGAAGTTTGAAGCCAGCCAGTTCATTTAAGTCCATAAAGAGTTTTATCTCCAAGTAACCAACAAAAAGCTGGAAGTAAAAGTGTGGCTCAAGTGGTAGAGTATCAGCTTTGAGCCAAAAAGCCAAGTGAAAGCATGAGACAATGAGTTCTAGACCAGAACCAGCACAAAAGAAAGAAATGTCTGTCTTCTCTTCCCAACAAAATTACAAGTCCTAAGGGATGGGAAGGGGGAACAAAGGAGGAGGCTACAATGCTTGATAAGAAATGTACTCATTATCTTGCCCATGTAATTGTAACCCCTCTGTATGGTATTTTCACAATAAAAAAAAGAAAAACAAAACAAAAACAAAATTACAAGTCTTTTGAAGAATGAACTAAATTCTCTAGTTTCCCATTTTATCCTCTTTTGCTGGAGTCCCTAAGTTGCTCTGTAGGTATGTATAATTTACTGCTTCATGCAGTTGTTTAGCAGCAAGTATTTTCTTGATGCCCACCATGCCCCAGGCTCTGCATAAAACATGAGAAATCAGGATAGAACAACTCATGGCTTAAAGATAAACAGCTAGCACATAAGAGATAGTGCATGAAGGAGTAAGGGAGTGAGGGAGTGGCAGAGTGACTGAATTCTTCACCTCAAAGTTAATTGAAAACTTCAAGAACAAGTGAACAACCAGCAAAAGGTTTCTGCCTACAGATTGGTACTAGCCTAGCATTTGCTTTTCCAGACCAACTCCATGCCCATTTATTGTACAATCGTGAGTCTTGCCAAGAATTAAGCCATTTCATTGTAAGCAAACATCCTATTTTAAGGAATTTACTAACATCCCTCCCTTACTTCTCAAGGACTGAAACATTTTATGTAATCTCAGTTCCTAAGAAATCCAGATATAAGACAGCATTATTGTAGTTTTTATTGAGCTTTGAGCTACTGATGTGTGGTGATTGATTACAAATTTGCTCCATAAGAAGCAGTAAAATCACCACAGAATTATGTTACTCCCTGTCATTTTCCTATATGCAGCATAATATTGAAACCATAGTTTATTTTTATGCTCTTCTAATATTGTAAGGAAAGTAGATTACCAAAGTAGAAGTTGATCTTTCCTGCAAAGTGACTTATCTTCCTGATGTGTGGATGCTGGCTGATTTTGGAGTTATGCAGCCTTATGAAAGAGAACCATATCTGGCCCTCAGTGAACCAAATGAAATATCTCTCTGGAAGGATAAGGAAAATCAGCATTCAAATTAAAAATGTAATAACAATTGAACCAAGGTATAAGTTATTTGGGTTTTTTGTTAAGAGCAAGTCATACATTATTCATACTGAAAAATCTCAAACCAAAAGTGGGATCTATTAGCTACTAACAATATTATGGATCTTAAAAACAAAGCATCTCTTTTTCTTTATGGGGAAACAAAATGTGCATTTTTCATTCTCTTCCTAGTCTGCAGCCTCAGTAATGTCACTTAAGGACATGAAATAGGGGAGCAAAGAGAAGCAGTTACCCCAGTAAGAAATATGTTTCCTTTCTTATGCTGAAAATGAAGGAATGAGATGTTTCTAACTAAGAAAATTAGTAATTCCCTCACACCCTAGCTTTACCAAGATCTTTGTAAAGTTCTAGAAACAGTGCAAAATGAGAAAATGGAGGTTCCTCTACTTCTAGAAGCATTTCCAAATCTCACTCTTGGTTATTCCCAAATCATTTCACTCCACAAACTTCTTAATACTTAGAAGTATTAAATATTTAGAAGGCAGGTAGCTGTTTCAAAGAAATAGGGAGTTAATGAGACTAAAATTGATGGCAGCACCTTTTTTTAAAAAAATAAGTTTTTTATTGTGAAAATACCGTACAGAGGGGTTATAGTTACATGAGCAAAATAATGAGTACATTTCTTATCAAGCATTGTTGCCTCCTCCTTTGTTTTTCCCCTACCATCCCTTCCCTCCCACCTCCTCAACTACACTCCCCACCACCACCCCACAACCCCTCCACCCCACCTAAATAGTAAAGTTTGGTTTTGGACACAGTGTCTTGTACATGTCATTGTTGCAAAGGGTCAATCTGTATCCCTATTTAAACAATTTTTTCCCCTTCTCCTCCACAAATTATATCAACATCAAATACAGGGAAAACAGGGGTTATACCGAGGAGGAGGGACATACAAAGCAACAACAACAAAAAAAATCACATGGTATCTTATAAATACGTTAGAAACAATAGCAAGAAAGAAAAAAGATATTTGTGTCCCTATCTTAGGGCTCATTTAGTTTACCATCATCTTATATGGTCATATGTACATAGCTTTTGACCTTTTCTGCTTGTCCTAGACTTATACTAGTTATTGCAAATAAGGGAAAACATGGGACCTATGTTTCTTTGGGTCTGGCTTACTTCACTTAATATAATTTTTTCCAAGACTTTCCATTTTCTAACAAACAGGGTGATGTCATTCTTTCTGATGGAGGCATAGAATTCCATTTTATATGTATATGTATATATATCCATTATATATATTCATATATATATTATATATATACACCACATTTTCTTGATCCATTCAGCTACTGAAGGGCATCTGGGTTGGTTCCATATCTTAGCTATGGTTAATGAAGCTGCAATAAACATAGTTGTGCTGGTAGCTTTACTGTGGTCTTGTTTGTGATCATTTGGGTAAATGCCCAAAAGTGGGATTGCTGGGTCATAGGGGAGCTCTATGTGCAGTCTTTTGAGGAACCTCCATACTGCTTTCCAAAGTGGTTGAACAAGTTTACACTCCCACCAACAAGGCAGTAGGGTTCCCTTCTGTCCACATCCCCTCTACCATCTGTTGTTATTAAAGTTCTTGATTATAGCCATTCTAACTGGGGTGAGGTGGAATCTCAATATTGTGCATTTCTTTTATGGCTAGAGAAGTTGCGCATTTCTTCATGGGTCTATTGGCCATTCTTATTTCCTCTTCAGAGAAGTTTCTCTTTAAGTCTTTAGCCCACTTATTTATCAGGCAGTTGTTTCTTTGAGGATTTATTGTTGGGGAGTTTAATTTTTTGAGTTCCAAGTATATTTTAGATATGAGACCCTTGTCCATTGTATGGCTAGTGAAGATCTTCTCCCAATTTGTGGGCTTTCTATTGATCATGCTAGCTATGTCCTTGGTGGCACCCTTTTTAAGCAGATGACACTGAAAGCATCTTTATTCTCAATTACTTTCCTTTTCTATTCACATTGAATTGCCTGTAAACTGTCTCAATATAAATAGGTAGAATCCATTTTTCATCTATTTAAATCTATTTAAACATCCTAACAATGTTTCTAGGTAACCATTTTACCAATGTTATTTAATCATAATGTTTTTTCCAAAAAAATATCCTATTAATAACCTTTCCTCTAACATAAAAAAAGAATAAGCCTCAATCTCCAGAGGAGGGAAAAGAATCAGACAAAAATTGCTGTTTGCAATTTTGTTTGCTTTATAGACCATTTGACTTTTTGTTTATGTTACTTAGCTCATACAAATAGTTTATACTTGTTCATTCCCCCAAGCTCTCTGTAGCCATCCTGAAAATGTCCAACATAAGTACTAGTGTTCCTACTTTCATGTATTTGCTCTTCCTGAAGGATTTTTCCAAAATGCAGGAGAAATAAGCTTGAATTATAGACAAAGAATTTCTCCTGAAAGCCCAAGGGGGAAGGGGGGGGATGAGTCAGAGTATGCAAACATAGTACACTCTTTTCTCTCTAAAGAGTGGAGGTCAAACTTGCCTGGAAACATGTTCATCTGTGGAATGTCTCATTGCTGTCTCTTCATTCTCCAGCTTTTGTGTATGCATTTCCACATTATTAGTTGAAAAGCTTGTAGTCACTTAAAAATCATTAGACAATGTGGGAAATGATGGCTGGAATGGAATAGTTTCTACCACCACCATGAAAAATATCCTTTGTTTAATTCATAATAGCATTTTGCATTTATGGGTTTTGTTTCTTCAAAGAACTCTGCCACCATTAATGAACTAAATCAGCCTTTGCTGTTTTATGATCTGTCTCATTAAAATGAGGTTGATTTTTCTCGGTGGTAGTCATTTATGTTATGCTTTTTTCTTCTAGCAAACACTGCACTTAACTGATGGAGATTCATTTTGAGTTGTGCTCTCAAGTAGAAAATTTTCCCAGAATATATTTTTTAATGCTTCAACCTTGCTATATCATGACAGGGGGGTGTTTAATTTGTACAAATATTTTAAACTATAAAAACACATAAAGTATTTAATGTAGTTTTCTCTAAGTACTTGTAAATTATTTATAAAAAGATTCCCTCAAATAAATATGATGAAACTACCAGTGATAAAATGGTAATTGTTTGCTTTGTGAATCTGATTACTATTTAATTATTGTATACTGTGAAATGATTGGCTTACTGATGAAATAAGGCTTTTTCAGTAAGTGCAGAAGGAAAAAAAAAGAATCTATGCAGCAAAGAAAATGTAGGAGGAAAGTGTCTCTTGGCAAATAAATATATTCACGTTTCCAAGTTGAATCAGAGATGGACTCCTACTTGAAAACTCTGTAAACCTCCAGTTGGTTGTTCGCATCTTCCATCCTCCCATCTTTTGGTATCAGGAACCAGAAGGATTCCTATGCTACTGTTCTATTCTCATCTTGAGCTTTGAGTAGAATTGATCCTGCTCCCAACTTTGTCTGGCTCTCCTAATTAATTGGGGCATTTATACATAACTCAGGTCTAAGCCAACCAAGTTCTTCATATTTTCTATAGCACCAGGATTAAAACAGAACAAGCATTTAGACTATGTCTGTGCAATCAAAGTAAATTTGCAACTTGCTCAGGGAATTCTGTAGGACTTGTAGCTGGACTATGGTTTGAAATCTGAACATTCCATGTAGAATCTGAGGAAAACTTAGATTCTGTTCCATAGAATAGAAAGCAAAGATACAGACAAGCCTGGGACTTTGTAATTATTGATGGATTTATATTAGATTCTGAACTGCGGTAATAAAGTGATCCACAAAGGCAGGAACCCAGAAACACAGGATTTCATTCTATATTTTCTTCAAGTATTCAAGTAGGGGAGTAGCCAAGCTGGGGAGGTGGGTGGAGTTTGAGGCTATGAGAATATCTAGGGCTCATCCTATCTTCTTTTGCCAACTCTAGGTCATTATCTTCATATAACAGGTGCTCCATCACTCTACTACCGCAACCATAGTTCACTCACAAATAGAAAAGAAAGAAAGAGTGAACAGCAAATCCTTATTTGAAGGGAGGGCTTATGGATTTCAGCTCTATTGACACCTTGGACTTCATCAGTCTTTCCTGTTATAATCTGTTTTATACACTGCAGGATGTTTTAGAAGATTCCTTGTTCTCTATCCCTAGATCGATAGCATCCCTCTTTTCCACGTTATCACAATAAAAATGTTTCCAGATGTTTCCCCAGATCCCCTCCTCTGTTGAGATCACCATTTGAAGGATGTGCTGTGACCCACAATACTTGCTCTCACACCTAAGAGGACAGTCAGTCATTCATAGTGAGTCATAGACAATCTAAGAGAAAAAAATTCCAGCTGGATAAACTGGACCCCAAGTAAAATTTGAAAGGTTCTATTATTAAATATGATAATAAAAAAGGGGAAAAGGATTTGAGGAACATCCATAATCTCTGCCACACGGGCACACTTGCACTCTTTCCCATCTGAGAAGCCGATATGTAAACCTCCTAATGAACATTGCCTTAAAATGGGTTGTCAGTCACCTGAAGTTCAGAACCTAAATGATATAATTATCACTTTAGCTGTATCCAATGCTGTAAGTTGATGTTCCGTGAATCATTATCCAAGGAAGAAGGATAAAAGAGTACCTGGAGTTACTCAGAGGCTAGGAATTGGCTCTGAAGGGATTGAACAAATCAGCTTCAATGTGCCTATTTGTGTTCAAGGGAAGTCTTTGGTTGAAATGTAAAGGCCATGGTCACCAGAGCCCACAGTCCCACGGTAGTTAAGAAAGAAGACAGTATCATTATGCAAAATTGTCAGAATGAAAACGGCAGGCATCTTGCATTATTCTGCATTGAACTGCTGCTTTCTAGTTCTCATTGTAAATACAAAGGCTTTAGTGGCTCCTTTATATCTCACACAAAAGGATCATTGCTTACAGCCAGCTGTTTGGCAATTATATTTCTATGAAGTTAGCATAATTTGACATTAGAATTGCCTAAGGGAAGGAGGGGGTGACAGTGTTCCAGGGTATTAAAGTATAGTATAGAATAGTAATGGAGGAAGTTCCCATTTTACAAGTAAATAGCATCCTAACATTGATCTTGAAGTTCCTACTTTGGAATTCAGAAACATATTTTCCCATAGGAATGTTGTTTTTGTTTTTTCGAGTACCACAGAAGTCTTCCAACACCAGAAAAACAAGATAGTACAAAAGAAAGAGCTGCGGGGCAAAGAAAGATTTGTCTGAAAGTTCTGATTGAGAAAAAAATCATCAGGAAAATCTTCAGGGAAGAGGTGACTTTTAAGCCAAACTTAAGATAGGGAAAGAAATTAAGAGTATTTCAGACTAAAGGACAGCCCGTTCCAAGACACCACATTTAAAATTCTCTGAGAAAAACAGAGTATCTACCATAAGTACATCATCCGATTTGGGGAGAAAAAAAAAGCAAGTTAGACTGGGACTCAGTACTGTAGTGGAGTTTGGATATGAAGTCGCTGAAGATGTTTCATGAAGATAATGGTATGATCCAGTAAGTCTTGACACTTACATGAAGTTTGTTTTGAAAGTGTGGCAAGAATTGCAAGAGAGAGATTGGATTTCTGATCTTGAGAAGTGGCAATGATGAGCAAGGTAGAAAATAATAACCAAAACAAACCAAGTTTTTTAAAATGCACACATGAAAAAAATGGGCAGTGTGATGGCTATTTATCGGAGGCAGTGAAAAAAATGCCAGGAAGCCGCAGATTTTCTAATACTTCCATCCCAAAAGCTGGAGTCATACAAAGCCAGACTTGAAGGGCAGAGAATGATCTTAAGAGTTGGTGTGTGAATGTTCAGAGAAGAGGTTGTGGGTTATATTACAGCACATGAACTGCCTTGTGTTTCTGTAAAAGTTTCCCATTCAGTCCCCATAATTGAAAACAACCACTTAGTAAATTTTGTGCTTAACGCTACAGTTTCTCTCAATTCAATTTGCTTTTGGGGGGCTAGATTCTGCTGACACTGTTGCCAGTGACATCAGTGTTGGTAGACACATTACATTCCGGTGCTTGATCCTACGGTCAGGAACTTCAACAAAGGTAGCAAAAACTTTGGAGTATAAGGTTGGTTAGTAGAATGTCTGAGAAAAGGAGTAGAGAATATATTTTAGAATAATATCAATATAATGAACTCATAAAATAAAGTATATCCTTGAAGGTCATAGGTCAGAGGAAGGAAGAAACTAAGGACATATTAACTCATGCTCAAAGAAAAAGAAAAGACATAAGGAAGAGGAGTTATCAAGAAATGTGTGGAAATGACAAACCTTCTGGGGTATCTTTTGGTCCTCCATACCAACCTCCCTGTTTCCATTCTCACCAAAGACAAAGTCATCAAACCAACCAAGCCTTTGTTGGATTGAAGGGAAACACGGTAATTAGAACAGCGGGGAATAGACATATAAGGAATTGTCATCAGTCTTCTTTCTCCCTGACCAAAAGAGGAAGACCAACTTAGTGTACCCAGGAAGATTAGGTCCAGGTGATATACTCTATCAAATGGAAGAATACGATGCAGTACCAGGAGGACTATGTGGAGATGAGCATTCATTCCATCAAGAGCTAAATAGTGAAGAGTCAGAGCCGTTATACATCTGCTAGAAACTAGTTCTTAGACAGAGCCCTTCAGAAAGAAAACTTCCACATTAATATGAGAGAGAGAGGTGAGAAATTCTTCACTCAAATTTAATGCTTGAGTGTAGACACAATGAATAAAAATAATGGCACTAGACCACAGCCTGTTCACCTGATGATTTGTATTCAGAAGGGGCTTCTTAACCGACAGCAGTACAACCAACTGCCTTTTCATCTTCAGAAAGATGAGAGCAAAAACTACTCATCTGATTGCCATCGTGAGACCCTCTGGTATCTTCTTACATGGCAGAATCAATGTTCCAATCCTCCGTCCCCTCAATGGCCACATACAAGAAATGATTTGACACATTATGTTACTGTAGTGTTACTGTAGAATATATTTAATACAGTGAATACCTATCTCTCACTCTACATATGAATCTATGAAAAATAAGAAAGGAGAGAGGAAACAAGGGAAGATGAGCAGGAAGGGAGAGAAGGAAAAGGAAGAAATGAAGGAGGAAGGAAGGGAGAGTGGGAGGGAGGAAAGATAAAGGGATGGAGGAAGGAATTTTATCGATAAGAAATTAAAAAGAAAAATCCAAATTATAACTTTTTCACACAATAGGAAAGTTTGGGAAATGGAGGAATAGAGATATGACCACAGCCAGACAATCATTCATTCCTAACCAAAAACAAGCCTCAAAGCTCAAGGATTCCTTTTCTCTATTTCCAAATTCTCAGCAGCATAAGTAAAGTTGATATTTCATACATAACATATCAGCTATCTCCAGAATCTGGAAGGAAAACTCAATAAATCATATTTCTGATTCCAACTGTCCAAGAGCCTGGATAATAAGATTGTACATGTAATTCTAAGGTTAGCTTTTCAACTATGTGTAATTTAATCTATTGACTTCAAGAAAACTGCATGGGATATTGAATTAACTTCCCATCTCACCCTACAAGACAACCACCCAAGTCAGTAATAAAAGGAAGGTTTTCCTTTTTGTTAACTGCATACATAATCACATTCATCATGAAGGAACCCATTGCTCAGAGTGTATCTACCTACATTGCTGAAATGAATTGGCATGAGGAGAGCTGATCTGACTTCTGTAGCAAAGGAGACTTTTCCCCACTTGCTGAGGGTGGGCACCAGGTCAGCAGAGTTGAGCTGGAGGAGAGTCTGGTCCACAGAGGCTGCCTTGAATGCTCTCCCTTGCACCAGACTATGGCACTAATTAATAATAGGAGGCAGCCGTGCTTTGACACACTTGCCATGCTCTAACACAATTTAAGTGTTACAGCTCTATGAACTAGTTGTTATCACTCCTGTGCCTTTATAATTAAAGGAACAATGGTACAAAGAGGTTAAATAACTTGGTTTAAGACCATACAGATGTGAGAAGTAGAGCCAAGGTCCAAGTTAGTCTGGGTATAACATTTGTGCTTGTAAACACTACATAAACTGTCTCCACAACAGACCACAGAAGGCTTGGAGACAGGAAATATGTAATTAAGTTCTTTGGAGATTAGGGTTTTTGGGGGAGGAATCAGCCTCTCTTAGACTCAGTTTCCTCACTGGGACTGTCGTAGGACTAAAAATATTTCAATATATTTATGTATAAAACATTTAACACATATCATATATACATATATAACTGGTATGTAACCTATAAACATATATGCACATATATAGCTTATAGATAACCTATATAGAATCATATAAATATACAGACATATTATTTCAAATATTATCAAAATCATCTTCAGCTTACATGTCATCTAATTTTACTAATATTTTCATTGATCCCCCAAAATGTATGTATTTATTATTATTTGCAGATGGCATGTTTTGTTCTTTTTTATTAAAAGGACAAACTTTGATGTCTTTGTCTTCAAGATCAGAATAATAATTTTCACAAGAGTAGAAAGAGTATAGACTTTTTTCACCAAAAATAATCATATTTTACATCAATTAAAACTTGACTCAGGAAAATGTGGTGTATATATATATATATATATATATATATATATATATATATATAAAATGGAATTCTATGCTTCCATCAGAAAGAATGACACCTCCCCATTTGCAAAGAAATAGAAAGATTTGGAAAAAACCATATTAAGTGAAGTAAGCCAGACCCCCAAAAACATAGGTCCCATGATTTCCCTTATTTGCAAAAATTAGTATATGTCTAGAATAATCTCAGCAGATGCGCAGAATAGCTCAAAAGCTATGTACAAATGACCATATGAAAGGATGCTAAGCAAAATGAACTCCAAGACATGGACACAAGAGGTTTTTCTTTGTTGCTGTTGTTGTTTTTAATGTATCATGTGATTTATTGTTTCTTTTGTATGTTCTTCCCCCACTGTGGTACATATATATATATATATATATATATATATATGTCCCCTGTTGTTACTGTATTTGATTTTGGTACTCTGGTATTGTATATGTGTTTATCTGAATCAGGGAAGGGAAGGGGAGCAATACAATGGTGAGACAAAGGACAAGGGGGAACCAATGCAACAGCGATATACACAAGACAATATGTTGGAAATGATGTGTACAACTTGGGGGGTTTTGACGGGGAGGGAAAGTAGGAGAAAGTGAGGGAAGGGGTAGCAAGTTTGGCAAGAAATGTACTTATTATCTTACTTATATAACTGCAACCTCTCTGTACATCACCTTGACAATTAAAAAAAAACTTGACTCATCCTTACACATTGTTTAACACTAGAATCTGCTCTTCAAACTTGATAGTTTTATTAGTTTTCCATTGCTGCTGTGACAAATTATCACAAACTTAGTGATAAAGCAACACATACTTATTATTCATAGTTCTATAGGTGAGAAAAATCTGACACATTCAATTAGATAGGAAGAATAAGTTCAAAAGCTCTATTGTAAAACCCAGTAACTACGGATTGAATAACAAAGTTTTCTATCTTTGAAAGTTGTTAATAGACACTAAGTGTTCCTACTACAAAAGAATTAGCATATGAGATGGCGCCCTTTATATTCATTAGCTTGATTGTAACCATTCCATGTCCATACACATTTTTAAACATGATAGATGTCTATAATGTTTGTCAGACAAAAAGCTAACTTTTGAAAGTTTTTTTCCAAGAGAAATCTTACATATTTCTCAACCAAGGTATCCATCAGAGGCTTTTGGTAAGCCTTTGTGTGTGTGTGTGTGTGTGTGTGTGTGTGTGTGTGTGTGTGTGTGTGTGTCTTTTAAAAGCCATCCATACCCCTTGACTTGTAGCCCCTTCTTTACTCTTCAAAGGGAGCAATGTAGCATGACTCTGGTTCCTCTATTGTCTTTTTGACTGTAGCTAGAAAAAGGTTCTGTTTACAAGTACTAATGTGACTAGAACCTGGATATTCTGGCATAATCACATCTCAAAGTCCTTACCCTTAATCACAGTTGTACAGTCCTTTTGCCATATTAAATATTCGCAGGTTCTAAGGATTAAATGTGACATCTTTGGAAGAGCTATTCTTCTGCCTACCATGATTATGAATAATAAGAGCAAAAATCCCAATCTGGTATGTTAAAAAGGTTTGTCAACATGTAAGTTTGAAAGAGATCTCATTACAGTATCCTGAAAATCCTCCAAGTTAGAATAGCTATTATGACAGAAAGGAAAGTCCAGCTAACCTGATTTCAAGCATAAAGCCTGACAATGGTGGGTGAAGGATGGCAGTGTGATACATGGATATCAAAACCAAATGAGCCAAGAAGACCCACTCACTGTTATATCGAGTGCAGAATCTTCTTTCTGATCCCACTTTATGATTTTTATGATCTGAAAAGTGACAGATATCAGAAAAAGAGAGAGATCTTTCTATCTACCAAAGTTTAAAAGCTAGACTACTATTTCTAAGAAAAATACACAAAGGAAGTCAAGCATCACAAACCTCATGCCTGTTTTGCTGATAGCAGGGATTATCTAAATGGTGTTTAAGGAAGGGTTGTCAATATTTAGAGGAGGGAGATTTCCATGAGGGCTTGCTTTGGGGAACAGAAGGAATCCACAAGCCACAGAGCCACAGACGCCTGAGGAGAGTGGGCCACTTTTGTAGCCTGATACTTTGCTGAGATATTTACATGTTTCCAGAAATGTAAGGGATAGTTACATGCCATGAACCACAGGAAAAGCAATAGCAACATTAACAGGTCTCATCACAATCTATTTTATCAGGACTTCTAAGCCACCAAGGAACTGGGAATGAACAAGAGAACAAATTTAAAACCAAAGGCAGGAAAGATGATCTTTGAGATATATATATATATCTGTATGTTCTCCCCACATTGGTATAACTCATCTTGAGTTGGGTAGATTTCCATTTTGACAACTCAGTCTGTGGTTAGAGAGACTGACGTGAAGTACAGATCTCAGACAAAGTTACTAATGAGCAAGGCAAGGGATTAGAGCTTCCTGCAAAAAGAGCAGCATTCAACACAATGAACAAACTAGAAAACACTGAGGAAATGGAGCCAGTCAAGGGACAGATGAAAATGGAGAACAGAGAAAACAGGGAAGCAATTGAAGACTTGGGATATGGCACTGATTTTTTTTTAAATCCCCAAAACACATGTATCTAAGTAAGATGTGGACTCTAAGACAATGGGTAGAAGACTGGACTGAGATTTAGAAGACTTGATTATGAGGTCCTAGATAAATTCCACTTAGTTATTCAACAAAAAGTTAATATGGGGCTGGGTGTGGTAGCTTGTCGTCACTATATCCTTAGTGTGTACAAAGCCCTGAGTTCAATCCCAGTGCCTTCCGATGCCAATCACTATTTTAGTTCTTATAGTAATTATGTCAGTGTTTCTGTCCTTGAGGAATTCTAGTCTTCTAAGGGAAAAGAAGGAGGAGATCAAAGCAACTTTTTTATCTGCAGTTTTCTAAACTTATGTGGGCATTATATTGTCTGTAATATGTCTACCAACTCTTCATGTTCTAAGAAGAGAAAAAGTATCTTGAAAGTTTAGCCTTAGTTATTTTGGATGATTTTATCTCTTTTTGTTAATCACTGCCTTCTGATGTATAGCATACATTACATATGAAATGGGAAAGTGCTTAAGAAAAACAATAGAGAGATTTCCCTTTCCGTTCTAGACAGAGCGTCCTGAGCCCCTGAGGTATGTCATTCATCCATTAGTAACTGGAGCTACCTCACCTCTCCAGTGACTGGGTAAAGTAATAACTTTACCTTTGCCTAATGATGATTAAAGGGAAATGCTCAGAGACTCTTTTTACTCCTTTTCCTCTATGTACACAGGCCTATTTTTTTTTCTTGAATACTTGAAAGAAGTTCTGTGTGTGTGTGTGTGTGTGTGTGTGTGTGTGTGTGTGTGTGTAGATCTGTCTCTGTCTTTCTGCATTGCTCTGTCTCTCTTCCTGTCTCTGTCTCTCACTATATATATATATATATATATATATATATATATATATATATATGTTCTCCCTCTTTCTGTCTCTGTATGTATAGGTCTACCTCTGTTTTTCCACATCTCCTGTTTCTCTGTGTCTCTGTCTCTGTGTAGATCTATTTCTGTCTTCCTGTAGCTCTGTGTGTCTGTCTCTGACTGTCTGTGACTCTGTCTCTGTGTGTCTCTGCTTCTGTGTCTGTGACTCTGTCTGGTGTGTATGTGTGTGTGTGTGTGTGTGTGTGTGTGTGTGTAGATGTCTCTTTCTATCTCTCTGTTTCTGCCTTCCTCTGTCTCTCTGTGTGTATAGATCTGTCTCTGTCTCTGTGTCTCTGTCCACTCCCTGTCATGGGTCTATCACATGCATACACATATCTATAGTTCCCTTCCACCTTCTCCTCTCAGTTACCTCCACAGGGAGGCCTTACCTGAGCAGTTTAACAACTTCCTCCCTACCTTTTACTCACTAAAGCACCCCTGCTCCTCTCCAGGAGATCACTACTCTGGTCTGTTCTTCCACAGCACTGTTGTTGACTTCTACTTTCATGTGTCCTTCATTTTTTTTATAAGTTAATTTATTGTCCATTTCTCCATGCAAATTTTCAGGTCCATTGTGAAGACAGAAATGGTCTCCTCACAGCTCCCAGCCCCTGGTTGAGTAAATGAGTAAATGAACTCATGAAATGGGTCTTTTGTCTTCTCTCTGTGTTTTTGGGTTTTTTTTCCCCATATATTGGTGTGCTATGGACAAGACTCTCTGCCAGCTCACAAAAGCCAATTGTTGGATTTTCAGGGACTTTACAAGCTGGTTGTTAAACTTTTTGTGGCTTGAAATCAGTTGGGAAAAGCACACTTAGACCACAGAAATCTGCAAATGCTACACGTCAAGATATTTTTCCAAAGACCTGGTTTACCAGCACACCACTGTTCTCATCTCTAAAACGAACTTGAAATATTAATTTTCCATGACAAAAAAAAAAGCATAGCTGATGGAGTATTTCAAATCTTTCCCTAAACAGTGCTCACATTAAAAAAAATACTAGGTACATGTTATATAGTTATTTACCTCACGGAAACGTTTAGACCTTATTCACCTTACCTTTTTTATCTTTTACTTATGCTTTTGTTTTTGAGATAAGGTCTCATTATGTAGCTCAGGCTGGCCTGGAACTTACAATACTCCTGTGTTGACCACCTAAGTCTGGGATTACAGCCATGCATCACCATGCTCACCAATGTCTGTCCTTTATAAGCTAAATCATGGTCTAAATTATGTGTCTTTGAGCTTCTAACGATTTTGCTACTGTTTTTCAGATCCTTATGTCAAGATTCATCTGATGCAAAATGGCAAGAGGCTGAAGAAGAAAAAGACAACCATTAAGAAGAACACTCTCAACCCCTACTACAATGAGTCGTTCAGTTTTGAAGTTCCTTTTGAGCAAATCCAGGTAATGTCAGAAATAAATTTGTCCTCTCAATTTTATTCCTTCAGGTCACATAAATTATACACAGAAACCTTATAAATTACCAGTGCCAAGGCCTTCATTAGAGCTGTCATTTTTATTCCCATGCACATCTGATGACTGAGCTAGATGAAGAGAGATGTCATAAAATGTAAAGTACAGAATATGTTGATTCATCAGGAAAAAAAAAAACCTTCTGGTCTTCTATTGAGCAGAAATAAGAGGAAGTAAAGGAAAGTCATTCAGACAACAGTCTTAATTCACAAAGTCCATCTATGAAGTTGAAAAGCCAAGAAAAGAAACAAGCTTGCCCTGCTCACTCCCAGACGATCAGTACAGTTCTTACCATATCTCCAGCACAAAAAAAAATGAAGGAAGAAAAATATTGAGGTTGATACTGAATATGCCTTGTTAGAAGATAAGTAAAAACAGAAAACAATACACTAGGGATGTATTTTTAATTCAGCTTTTGAATTCACCTCTCTATATCTGACTTGAATTAGACATATATTTTTTGTTAAAGTCTGAAGTATTCTACTAAAAGATCTTGTAGTTGATATAGTGAAAACAAGCTGCTAGTTAATAGCCACCAGGATAACACATGATTTTAGGGATTTAAGAACATTTGAACTGAGCTGAGTGCTGGTGGCTCATACCTATAATCCTAGCTACTCAGGAGGCTGAGATCTGAGGATTGCCATTCAAAGCCAGCCTAGGCAGGAAAGTCTCTGAGACTCTTATCTCCAATAAACCATCAGAAAACCAGGAGTGGCACTATGGCTCAAAGTGGTAGAGTACTAGCCTTTAGCAAAAGAGCTCTGGGACAGCACCTAGTCCCTGAGTTCAAAACCCATAACCAACAAAAATTATATATATACATATATATGTGTGTATGTATGTATATATATATATATATATATATATATATAGAGAGAGAGAGAGAGAGAGAGAGAGAGACTCTCAGAATTCGAAGTTCATATCTAGTAGTTATGGACTATGTTCTGCTAGTCTTTAAGTGTCAGGGAATTCAATGGCATAGAACAACACAATTATTATACTTTAAGAACTAATTGAAGTGAGTCTATTTTTCAATGACATGAAACTGCCTGTATCAAAGGAGAAATAAAGTGTAGACAGGAAAACTAAAACATGAGACCATCTAAAGGTCCAGAATAGCAAAAGTCGATGCATAATTATTTATTTACTTTTAATCTGTTTTTAAAATATAGCATCTAATGGATGAATCATACTTTCATTCCACAGAGAAAGCTAAGATAATATGTTGGCTTGTTGTATGTTATGGATATGAAGCACTTCACACACATAATCTCGTCTAATCCTTCTAATAACTTTATGAGAAATGTACCATTATTATCCCAATTTTATACATAAGTATGGCCTTAAAATTCCCTCATAAATAAAACAGGAGTACTAACAATTTATGTCTAAGTAAGGTCATACATAAAACGTTAGGAACAGCCTAGCTCAAGAGCACTCAATACAAGTTTCAAAACATCATTATTCTCAATGCTAATGTCATCACTTCCCAAATTAACATTTTATTAAATAAATCCAAAAATGCGATGATACATAAATCAGTGCTGGCCAGTGGAAGTTTCTGTGTTTATAGAAAGATTTATCATCCATGATACTCAATATCATGGATACTCAATATGGCAGTTACAAATGGCTAATGAGTACCTTGGTCAACTAATGTGCCTGAGAAACATCATGTAATTTCAATGTATTTAGCACTAAACTTAAACTGTTGCTTTTATATACTGTATTATATAGGGCAGTTTGAAATGACAAAAATAAGTAGGGACTCCACCATCCTTCCATTAGTTCATGGATTTCCTTTAAGCTTTCACATATACATTTTCACCTTTGCCCCATATTCATACTTATTTATTTCCTTTGAATATATGTTATATGGGCTGGGAGGGTGGCTCAGTGGTAGAGCGCTTGCCTTGCATGCCTGAGGCCCTGGGTTTGATTCCCCAGCACCACATATGCAAAAAAAGAAAAAAGCCAGAAGTGGCGCTGTAGCTCAAGTGGTAGAGCGCTAGCCTTGAGCTGAAGAGCTGAGGGACAGCGCCCAGGCCCAGAGTTCAGGCCCCACGACTGGACCCAAAAAAAAAAAAAAAAAAGAATATATGTTATATTAGTGTCATCACAGAAAGCACTGAATCCCTGTTCCCAGTCATTTGTTCAGTACTTAAACCTAACACCCTGAACCCCCTATGGAACCCATTGACATTAGTTTTCTCCTGAGACATCAGTTGTTTCAAATCATTCATTTTTGCAGTATGTGTCCAGTGAACTCTTGAGTTCTAAGACTTTATTCCTATGGAAATCATTACCTCCTGCTATTATTTTTTTAATTTAATTTAATTTTATTTGTGAACATACTGTACAGAGGAGTTACAATTACATGGGCAGGATAATCTGCTATTATTTTTTTAATTCCACAAAACAATACAAGGCAGAGCATTGAAATAAAAATTCTAATCTTCATGCTTTGAGCTATAATTTTAGGTATTGCTTTAAAAAGTGCTAACTACAAATTTTAGAAAATAACAAACATACTGAAACTGAAACACATTAACACAGAGCAAATTTGGTGTTTCCCGGCATAATTTATTTGAAGTATAAGTTTCAGAGGAGATCAAATGAACCTGAGCCCATAAGGCATGGAGACAAGATAGCTCTCTCTGGCTTTCTCCACCCCTTGTGTCAACCTTTTATTCCTATTTGTCCCTGAATGCTGCTTTCCTAGTCCTCAAATTTCCCTAGAGAAACTATTTTGTGTGATAAAACAAGAGTTTAGATTTCCTTTGTCCTGAAGTTTTCCGATTATCTATCTTTCTGATTTTCTGAACCCTCTGAATATAATCTGGAAGGAGAAATATGTAATGATTCCCCAAAGCACATGAAAATGTTACCTCCAGCACCACCTCCAAAATATAGAAATATATATAGAAATATAGAAATATAGAAATAAAATACAAGAGGTTGAGCATTAGACATATGCCACTGGCAAATCAATCCCAGGATATTCCATCTGGAGTGACATTAATTGATTTATTCCTAAACTCTGAACATTGCTGTCACTTTGGGCATGCCATCTTCATCCCATTCAATCACACTGCAGTGTGATTACACACTCATTTGTTTGTAGTCCTATACACCATCCATTGGATAGGTAAATTATTAATAATAAAGCCTGTCTTTTATTGCCAGTGTGCTGCATGCAGAAGTGATTGCTGTCTTTGTACAGGAGATTTACATCAGTGACCTCTCTCAATACATTGGTTCTATAACTCAGAGACCAAAATCCACAGAAGAGCTGGAACTCAATGGGATCTTCATTTTCTGTTCCCTCCTCTGACCACAAACTTTTTGTATCCATTTTATTTCTATCTCCTTTTAATTTTATATCTCTTTTCTATATTGGATCCGTCACATATTTTGACTCAGCAAATTCATTACTTAGGAAACAGACCTGAAATATGCTTTGAAATAATGTAATTTTCTATAAGTCTGCCTTCATCTATTCATTCACTCCAAAAAAGTACATTATTACACAACATTCACAATCTGCTGAAGTCGCTAAGGTAAATCTTGTGAAAAGTTTTATCTACTTGATAGCAATGCTGGCTACATGGTAGTTAATAAATGTTCATTAAGAAAATATAAACTTGTAGCAAAAAAATCTTTAGTGACTACTTTTTAAAGACATTCACCATGATGTTATATTTTATATTCAAAATCATCATATGAGCCAGGCTCCAGTGGCTCACACCTGTAATCCTAGCTACTTAGGAGGCTGAGATCTGAGGATTGTGGTTCAAAGCCAGCCCAGGCAGAAAAGTCCATGAGACTCTTATCACCAATTAACCACCAGAAAATTGTAAGCAGCACTGTGGCTCAAGCAGTAGAGTGCTTTCCTTGAGCTGAAAGTTCAGGGACAGTGCCCAGGTCCAGAGTTCAAACCCCATGACCAACCAAAAAAAAAAAAAAAAAAAAAAAAATATATATATATATATATATATATATATATATATATATATGGTTAGCTGAAATCCCATATTAGTTTTAGCAAAATGTTGGTGATTGCATCTCGAAATGAAATTATAATAGCGCATGATTACTTTGGGAAGTTTAACAATAAAATAAAATAATAAAAAGGCCTGAGCAATGGTGTAGCTCTCACTGATGAGACAGATGAAACTATAAATTTAGAGGTCACAGATTTTGCCAAAGTCAGCATGAATGGTGATGTACAGACCCTGGAAAACAACCCACTCATTCCTTATGCAATCTAAGTCAGGTGAAGTAATGCCTTTTAGCTTCTGACATCCTTATGCATATACTAGCAAGATGACTAAGAAATAGTGGACATCATATAGAAAGTAGGGAAATATGAACTGTGTAATAAAATCAGCATTTAAACGGTTAGTGGCAATGACAAGATAGATGCTGATGATTAGAATATAGTGGGAACGTAAAAATTGGACTCCAGCTTTCATATTCAAGTCCTCCTCAGCCTCCTTGTGGTAGTTAGGGGTCCGTGCTTCTTATTTTGAGTCCTCAGATCCCACAGAAGCTTGCCATGGAGCTTCATCTAGAGCAATGTAATTCATTCATATTCATTCTGTGTCCTCTTTCAGAAAGTGCAAGTGGTGGTAACTGTTTTGGACTATGACAAGATTGGCAAGAACGATGCCATCGGCAAAGTCTTTGTGGGCTACAACAGCACCGGCGCAGAGCTGCGACACTGGTCAGACATGCTGGCTAACCCCAGGCGACCCATTGCCCAGTGGCACACTCTACAGGTAGAGGAGGAAGTGGATGCCATGCTGGCAGTCAAGAAGTAGAGGGAAGAAGAAGCCTTTCTGCATTTGCCCACATAGTGCTCTTTAGCCAGTATCTGTAAATACCTCAGTAATATGGGTCCTTTCATTTTTCCAGCCATGCATTCCTAACACAATTCAGTGGTACTTCAGATTTAATTTGCACAAATTTAAGTGTAGAGAGCCCCTATGCCCTTCATCCTGCCACTGCCCTCCAAATCAACTCTTCTTTTAAGCAATATGATGTGTAGATAGAGCATGACTGAAATTATTTATTGTATCACACCGTTGTATATACCAGTATGCTAAAGATTTATTTCTAGTTTGTGTATTTGTATGTTGTAAGCGTTTCCTAATCTGTGTATATCTAGATGTTTTTAATAAGATGTTCTATTTTAAACTATGTAAATTGACTGAGATATAGAAGAGCTGATAATATATTATATGGTAAATAGAGTATGGTCTGCATTCCAGCAAAAATATCAACTTGTAAAGCACTAGTACAGTTCAACTTACAGACATCTTAAAGGACAACTTAAACCTGAGCTTTATTGAATCATTTGAGTATCAATACTTGCACCACATATTTGGTGGGTGAGTCCAATTTGGTAGAATTCCTTCACAGGCAAAATAGCACGATCTGAGCAGCATCTAGGCTGACATCAAGGAAGCATAGCAACAAAGCAGATTAGCATCTGTTTATATGTTCCTACAAAGCTAGAATCATGGCTGCACTCTTATACTTGAGGGGCAACTGAACAGGAGTCAATGAATTCCTACTACTGCATATAGAGTAACAACACAATGGTTGTAGTTGTTGTTGGTGGTGGTGGTGGTGGTGGTGGTGTGTGTGTGTGTGTGTGTGTGTGTGTGTGTGTGTGTGCGTGAGTGCGTGTGTGTGTATATGTGTGTTAGAGAGAGAAAGAGAGAGTGATGCATGCATTTGTTTAGGGATGGGGTGAGGGAGGAGAAGCTGAGGAGTCAGCATTTCTGAAATATTGCCTGACTAGTTAAAATTACACAATAGCTCTCCGTTATCACATTTATACAAAATGTTCATTCCGTGAATTCTGGTCCAGATTTCACACCTATAATGATTCCAAAAGGTTTGCACAACTAGACTTTGTAACAAAATATTTTACTATACAAAACCAGATTAGAAGGAATGCAGAATATTTTTAACACAGCAATCTGTGCTTATTACAAGAAGTTACTTTGTGGTAAACAGACAGTATTGTAATCCCATCAAAAGATGAAAAAGAAAGAGAATTAGCCATAGTTCTGAATGCACTTCAATTAAGCCAAAACAGACAGCTAGTGATCTTTTTTATATGCTCTTTTTACTTAAATAAGTTTTAATTTGTCCTTTAAACAAAGGTGAAACAAAACCAAGAACAAGTTCTAGATAAAAGAAGCAACCTCTTATGTATACTAGATGCTTGATTTAGGAAGAGTTTTTCAACGTTTTCAATGTTATTATGTAGTAAATGGCACTATTATGAAGCTACTAGTCATTCCATAAGAGTCTTACAGGACTGCTCTGTGTAACACTGTGACTGCCGTGTGTGCTTAGACACGTAGTTTCCTCAGTGGATAGCATTCAACTTATTCTGTAGTGATATTGTAACAATACTGCCATTCCCTTCTACTGCACTGCCCAATATGTGTGTGTGTGTGTGTGTGTGTAGCACAAACAGTTCTCATTTACAAAGGACCAATTCAGAACTGGAAAGCTATGCATAGGACAAGAAAGATACACAGAATGGAGTACAACCCACAGCGTTTGTCAAGCACTGTGCACTCTTCCATATTTGTCCCTACTCTGGTAGACAGACAACCACTTCCCAAGAGGACACATTGCTTCAGTCATTTCCTCCACTCACTGGTGTGCCCTGTTTTAACTCACAGGCCACAGAGAGCAGTGATGTCCTGAAGTGCGAGTTGACCTTCTCACAAACTAAAGTGGAAGAAACCTAAGATATTTGCTCTTTAGTATATCACTCCATATTTATGACAAAACTCAAGGGAATTCCCAAAGGGACCATGGTAGACTTCAAACATAGGGTTAGCTGTTTCTCAATAAAACCAGGATACCTGACATTTTCCTCTCCTCATCCAATGAGAGGAAAGCCCTTTCCTCTTTCAGCTATGAATGCAATGAACGCATAGGATGAAAGAAGAATGTATCTCCTTCTTCCAGAGATATATTCACTTTCTTACATGACAGGTAATGGAAAGTACACACTGCATAATGTGTGCTTAAACATCACGTTGGACAGAAAATTCAAAATTCTTTCCAAGTTAAAGGACCAAACCCAACCAAAGAGAGAAAGTAGATTTTTCACAATTCCTTAAATACTACAAACCGACATCTAATTTCACTGGTTTCAGTTTTAAGTTGTTCTCCATAAAACAACACTTTCAAATAAGCAGGGTCCAGCTACCGATCCGACATTATAGCCTCCATTAAAGTACTACTAACATATTCTCTTCCAACACTGCCAACATGGGATTTCACCATAGAATTAGTCGGTACTATATCATCTTCCACGAGTCGGTTGCCTGGACCTGTTTTATGACCAAGATTCATCCTCAGAGAAGCCACATGTACCTTTCTGACAAAGCTGTGTAAAGTGTTAGAGTCTGATGCCCTAGAAAGATCCTAGTTGCCTTTGTGTATACTTACTGCCTGCTTGAGTGTTTCTATGTGTGGGTTTTTCTGTGTCTTGTAGAAATGTTGGGGTGTTTTCTTCTGCCATATGGCTCGTGACCCGCGAGCCAACTACTTTAGCTGTATTTTACCTTTTTTTTTTTTGATGAGGTGGTTTAACTTTTGTTTCACTTTGTGTAGTGAATCCCACAGTAGTTTTCTGATTGTTGTTAAAAATGACTTAACATATTACACGATATTCAATAAAAATGTTTTATTTCCTGTTGATGTGGCCGCCTTTCAACTCTTTTTCTTATCTGGCTGTGGTGGTTAAGTCAAGAATGCATACACTTTCAGGGGGGCAATTCAAGCATCAAAACTAAAAAACAAAAGTTGTGCTAAATGGTAGTCTCCGGGTCACATCTATGACTACAGAGGGGCTGCAGAGAAACAATGCCCAGAGAATATCTAGTCACTTCTGCCCATTGTCCCTGGATAGTTCTTCACCATCTGCTCCTGTCTGTTATCAATTCACCTGCCCATTTTGATGCTTTTCACTTCGCCCAAAATATGCACTCAGCGGATTTAATTCCAGAGTCATGTACTCTCCAGGGTGGAACTGAAAAATGATGGTTTTAACTATTTTCAAAGGCTTGCAAGAACTCTACCTTCTATGCCTACCACAGAGGCTAGAAGAATGCAAACACCTTCCCTATACTCCTTTCAATATGCATTGAGCATACCTTCTTTATTTTAGATTTTGAGTTCATACTGCAGGCTAATCCCAGACTGATAGATAAACACTATCACAATGCCCTATGATGTGTACTTCAAGGGAAGGCCTTAGCATGGAGCTAGTGGCTCACATCTGTCATCCTAACTACACAGGATGCTGAAATCTAGTGGATCGAAGCTTGAAGCTAGTTCAAGCAGAAAAGTCTGAATGACTCTATCTCCAATAACCAGGAAAATTCTAGGGTACAGGTATAGCTCAAGTGGTAGAATGTCATCCATGAGCTTATTATTGCTAGAGGAAAGCAGACAGAAGCTAGAAACAGGAAGAGGATTCCTTCTCTTCCCCTCCAACTTTCTACCTAAACCAGTGTCTCCATTGGCATAAACTATCAACAGATAAGGGATTCAAGGAAAACAAGTCTTTCAATGCTGGGTTTCCATCCTTAGTCCAAAACAGCACAGAAATTGGGGAATGAGGACCAAGAAGAGGGGCAATTAACCAGCCCATGAGGAAACCTTTGACCAGCTTTACGTACTTTTCTCTTTTAGGCTCTTCCTAATACAACACAAGCACAGAAATCACACCCTCATTCTCTTTATGCAGAGAACTTACACTTCCAGGTTTGAAAATTCCAACCAGGGTTACAGCATCCCTCCTCCCTGCAACACATCTCTATTCCAGATACACAGATTCTTTGAAGTTTTTTTTTGTTTTGGTCCAGTCATGGGGCCTGAACTCTGGGCCTGGGCGCTGTCCCTCAGCTCTTCAGCTCAAGGCTAGCGCTCTACCACTTGAGCCACAGCGCCACTTCTGGCTTTTTTCTTTTTGCTTATGTGGTGCTGAGGAATCGAACCCAGGGCCTGAGGCAGGCAAGGCAAGCGCTCTACCACTGAGCCACCTTCCCAGCCCCTCTTTGAAGTTTAGCAAGTGACTTAGGCTGCACACAAATCCAGACAGTGTCTTTGGAATACAAAAGTGTTTTAAAAAAATAAAAGAAAAATAAAAATGAGAAATAACCTAGTACTGAACGTACAAAGAAAATTTCCAGAGCCTCCAGAATAATAATTATGCAAGTGGTACCATCAAAAGAAACCACTAATAAAGACACCAGGCAAACCTTCTGATGGTCTGTGTAATCTATGTTCTGAGGCTGGCAGCAAGTCAGGCTTAAACCTCACGTTCTAGCCATCTTGATTTCCTACTCTCCCCAACCTATTCACATGCCCAAAGTTCCTACATCCATCCTTCTTTGACAGCAACTATCTTGGCAGCGTAGCCTTTCCCTTGTGTAAAATGTAACTTGCTCCTGCCAGGACACGTACAAGGTTAAAGCCATTTTCCACAAAGCAAGTCGGGACTCACTTTTTCCCCCACATGCAACACTTTTATCTTTGTCACTTTCCTGTTTCCTCTGGACTGGGGGAGGGGATGTTACAACTCCTGGTTACTGAGAATGCTTAAGTAGCAAGAGGAAGAAACCAATTAAAGCTGGATTAAGAGGAAAAAGAGAAATGGGGAAGGGGGAGGGAAGGAAAAAAAACAAACAATTAGGTAATCTAAACAGGAAGTCCGTGGAGAGATTACATGCAGGGACAGCTGGTCCAAGGTCCTCAATGTTATTATTCTCTCTCCACTGTCCTTTTTTTCTCTCTCTCTCTTGCTCTCTCTCTACACACACACACACACACACACACACACACACACACACACACACACACACACACACACACACACACACACACACACACACACACACACACACACACACACACACACACACACACACACACACACACACCACTCTACAAACTCTGAACTCTGATGCTTACAGTTGACTTCATTGTCAAGCTTCTACAGTGGCCCCTAGCAATGCCAAACCTATAGCCTTCCTCATTCAGTGCTTCAGAGAGGACTTCTTATAGCGTGACATCATGGAAGTGGAAATTCCCATACCTACCTTGCATGCTTGGATTGCACATCACTTTGCTTTTTAAACTAATCACAGAGGCCAGATGATGCAGTAATTTGTTTTGTGAAATCTAGGTCAAATCCCTAGATCCAGAGCTATTAGGAGTGGGGAGGGGTAAACTAGTTCATCAAAGGAAAACAAGACTAATATTAACAAGAAAGGAAAGCAGGGGTTGGGCAGAAAAATAACATTTATTCCATAGTCCCTGGAGTATTCCAAACCTCAAAGGAGGTATATTGAAGGACTGTGGCAACTGTCATCCTTTTGACTAAAAGTACTAGTAGAAAGGCAAATTTAAATCTATGCACCAACTTTCAAGTTCCTGAAAGCATCCATTCATCCACTGTATATTTTAAATAAATGCATCCTCTTTCCCTGTTCTCTATTTCCACTCATTTAGACCTACAACACACCTGCTTTTCCATGTCCAGACGCTTCAACTGCATCCCTGAGTTAAGAGTGACCCTAGATCTCACAGTGAGGTAGATAGTACTTGCTTTAGAGACCAAATCATTGTTCATTCCCTTAGCTATTTTTCCTTGGACAAGTCACTACACTTTAAGATTTAAAGATAGTAAAACATTCCAATTTAGTATAAAATAAGCTTTCAATATATGGTATTATTTTTCTAAATCCAGCTTAACAATATGTAGAAGTGCCCAAACACTTTGGAAAAGGAGAGCAATGCATCATGTATTTCTAAAAGTGCTTACTTCTGTTATTCCCTATGAAACTCAACCTAAGGCCTTATTACTCCTGTTGGAGCACAGAAGTGATCCGCCATCTGCCCTTAGGCAAACAACCATGCACCTGAGAGTAACAATGCCTGGAACACTCACCACTTCCTTAAACACAGTGAAGAATATTTTTAATTCAAGAGAAAATGAACCCATTTTCCCAACACGTGAGCAATGCATCCAAATGTGCATCAGTCAGTCAGAGGACTTACAAAGGAATTGGAAGCGAGGTCCCCAAATTTCCTGTCACAGTCACCTCATTCGTCCACATTTCCCTAAAAATATACTCTGCTGGGCTTTTCCTAGCTAGGACCCAGGTGCCTCAAATTAGGCAAGCTGGAGACAGTAATTTAGGGGCTGAACAACTCATTAACCTTTAGTCTGCCTCTAACCAAGACAATCACTGTTCATGAGCAACAGCCAAATGGATCACAGCCCAGGCAGAGGCAACTGGCTTCTTTGGATTCCCCATCACCAGAAAGCACTGTGGCTTGAGACACACAGGCCTGCATGTTTGCCTTGGGGTGGGGGGAGGGAGAGGAGGGAGAAATCCTCCTGTTTTGCTGAGTCTTCTTTAGAAAGGTTACTATTTCCTTCTAGTCATCCAGTATTCTGAACTTTGTGCTACTATTTTGGTTGGAAGTCTAGAGACACTCACTTGTAAGTGAGATCACTTACAGCCTGTTGTTGGATAGCATTCTCTCCACCTACGTTCTATATAGAAGTCCTAGCCTCTGCACCTTGTACGTGACAGTGTTTGGAGGTAGGATTTACCAAATGAAAACGAGACCATTAGAGCTAGGCATCAGTGGCTCACACCTGTAATCCTAGCTACTCAAAAGGCTGAGATCAGAGAATCATGGTTTTCAGACAGCCCAGGTAGGAAAGTCCGTAAGACTTTTATCTCCAAATAAGCACACAAAAAAAGCTGGAAGTGGAGCTGTGGCTCAAGTAGTAGAGCACTAGTCTTAGCACTAACACTAGCACTAACTCAGGGGCAGCACTTAAGCCCTATTATTCTCCCAAATATTTTTTTAGGGATGGAAATCAAGTGTGTTTATTATAAAAGAAAAAAAATAACCAGTTAAGAATCTTTTTTTTTTGGGGGGGGGGTCAGTCATGGGGCTTGAACTCGGCCTGGGCACTGTCCCTCAGCTCTTCAGCTCAAGGCGAGTGTTCTACCACTTAAGCCACAGCACCAGTTCTGCTTTTTTCTGTTTATGTGGTATTGAGGAATCGAACCCAGGGCCTCATGCATGCGAAGCAAGCACTCTTCCACTGAGCCACCTTCCCAGCCCTCATTAAGAATCTTAACCAAAAAAAGGAATATTTTGCACTGGGAGAAAAGACACCAGGATACAAACAAATTAAAAGTGTTTTTTTTTTGTTGTTGTTTTTATTGTGAAAATACCGTACAGAGGGGTTACAATTACATGGGCAAGGTAATGACTACATTTTTTTTATCAAGCATTGTTGCCTCCTCCTTTGTTTCCCCTTCCTATCCCTTCCCATCTCCCCCCCATACAAATGTTTTTAACTCCAGTCCTATCCCTGACTCCTGGGAAGGGCAGAGTGAAGAAGACAGTTGAAGACAATTGTGCAAAATTAAGACTTAGAAAGCCTCCAATTTTGATTAAAATTTACACTTGTTTTGCTTTAGAAAATCTTGAATATACCAAAAGGCCTGCTTTAGTGACATGCTAGCCTACCGGAAGAGTAACCCCCAACCCCCACCCCTTGTCAGTAACAGTGTTCAAGTTGATCAGCCAACCCACCTGTGGACAAGTCCATGTGTGCCTTTTAAGCCTCTCCACCGGGCTCTCCTGCTGGAGAATAATGTGCACGTATCTACCACCTCCTGCAGAAGGGTAGGTGGGAAAACTGTGGGTGCTAATGGAGGACTGAGAGCCCCCAACAGCAGCTTCTCCAGAACTACATCCCTCACCCCTATGGCCAAGGAGATCCTCATCTTAAAACCCATCTATTCGTCTCCCATTTGCTTCCCAGGAACCAGGATGATTTCTCCCCTTCAGAAACACACACACACACACACACACACACACACACACACACACGTCCACCACACATACATAGTTTTTTTGTTTTTACATTTAAATATAAAAATACTACTCTGCTTTGTGTTATCAATGGAGGGCCACACCATTGAGGACTTGTTTCAGGGGAGGATGTCAGTCCTCAGTTTCTAGTCTGAGCTTTGTGTTCATGGGAGGGCATGTGCCCCACCCCAGCAGGAGACTTATCATAGCAACAGAGGAAGGCACTCCCCCTAATCCCCAGCCTCTTCCTCCTTGCCTACCTCCCCCTTGTAATACAAAGCTGGTTTTACCTTGAGAAGCAGCTTTCTACCAAGAAAGGGAAATCCTAACCTGACCAGTTAGGCCTCTCCTCTCTGCATACCTCAGAGAAATAGAACCAACATGGTGTGAGTGTGTGTGTGAGAGCGTGTGTGCATGTGTGGTGTTTCTGTGTCTGTTTGCTCCGTGTGTAGGTACTTGCACACCATGTGTATTTGAGAGAAAAAGAAAGATATCAGGGAATTAGCTCATGCAATTATGGAGGCTTGGAAAGAACCAAATCTAATAAAATAGGCTGACAGGCTAGAGACACAGGAAAGAGAAATATTTAAGTCCAAAGGCCACCCACTAATAGAATTTCTTCTTGTTTCTTGTGCTGGGGAGGTTAGTCTTTGTTTTGTTTTGGACTTTAACTGAGATGAGTTAGTTGTGATGATAAAACCTACTCATCATCAGATGGTAATCTGCTTTACTCAATCTGCTTTAAATGTTAATCTCCAAAAACATATTCATATACAAAGTTCTGCTAGATAGAAGGAATAAATTTGACTCTATAGCACATATATAATCCACTAAAATGGTAGCTGTGGCCAGTAATATACATATCAAGATAACTAAGAAAGCAAATTTCAAATGTCATACCACAAAAATGATAATTAAACAAGGTGATGAATTTGCTAATAAGCTCAATTGAACTCAGCCCACATTGTTTGGACATATCAAAAGTTCATATTGTATCCTATAAATGTATACAATTATGACTTGTCAATTTGAAACAATGTTGGGCTGAGGATAAAACTCAGTGGTAGATCACTTATCTAGCATGCCTGAATGCATTTAATCCCTAACACCACAGTAATAATCATAATACCTATGATAATATTTTTAAATCACTTATGTTTAAGAATTAATTTCATAGAATCATTCAGAAAAATATTTGAGCAAATGTCTGTGCAATATGGCCTAGATAACATGACAAAATTGACTCATTTCTTCCTTGTTCTAGATTGCTTTATTCTATTCTCAGTGAGCTAAGTAGAACTTCAAGGTCTAACACAATCAACTTTAGCCAAAGTATGTAACATACAATATGTGTGCAATTCAATAAAGGCCAAATAAACCAGGGTTGCGGGAGGAGAAAGACCCAGAAAGCACATACTGTATATTCAATTTGTATAAAACTATGTTTGTTTATTTATTGATTTATTTTGCCACTCTTAGAGCCTGAACTCAGGGCCTGGATGGTGTTCTTGAGCTTTTTTCTGCAAGGTTAGTATCCTACCATTTAAGCCACAGCTCCACTTCAAGATAAGAGTCTTACTGGCTTTATTGCCCACATCTGCTTCAAACCTTGATCCTCAAATCTCATGCTCCTGAGTAGCTAAGATTACAGGCATGCGCCACTGGTAATCTCTATAAAACTGTATTTGAAAAAAAGAAATGACCAAGAAAATGAGGATATCCAAGAAAACATAGAGAAGAGGATAGAAACATTATACACCTCATTAAAAGATGAAGTTAACACTTTGAGAATTGATAGAAACAAACAGCTAGAAAACATGAAAGACTCTATCTCCCTATTACAAAGCACAGTTGAAAGCATGGGAATAAAGTAAGTGAAACAGAAAACAGAATGTCACAAATTGAGGATAAAGCAGAGGAATTCGAATAAAACAAAATCAAAGACATACTCAGAACATACCAGAGATTCAAGAATTGGCAACATACCATTGGAATAGATGAGGTAGAAGAATTCAAAACTAAAGGCATTGAAACCTATTTAACAAAAATTTAAGGATACAATGAGATGTAATAATGAGATGTACAAAACACTATGTTGAAAACAAACTTCACAACTTGGGGGTGGGCAGGAAGGAAGGAGTTGGAGAGGTGGGGAGGGAAGGAAAAACAAAAGAAGAAGAACAATGCTGGACAGGAAATGTATTCATTACCTTACTCATATAACTGTAACCCCTCTGTACAGTATTTTTATAATAAAAACATACACACAAAAAAGAAAACCTATTTAACAAAATACTAACAGAAAACTTCCCCAATCTGACAGAGTCATACAGAAATCCAAGAAGAAAAAATACTTCTTGACACATTGTAAAGAAAACTTTGAGTTGGGCACCAGTGTGGCTCATATCTGTTATCCAAGCTACTCAGGAAACTGAGAACTGAGAATCATGGTTTGAAGTCAGCCTGGACAGGAAATTCCTGATACTCTTTTCTTTTCTTTTCTTTTCTTTTTTTTATCTTTCTCATGGTCTTTTTTTTTTTGTCAAGGTGATGTATAGAGGGGTTAGTTACATAAGTAAGGTAACAAGTATATTTCTTGTCAAATTTATTACCCCTTTCCTCATTTTTCTCCTACTGTCCCTCCCTCCCCTCAACCCCACCATGTTGTACAGACAGCATACTGTCTTGTGTATGTTGCTGTTTCATTGGTTCCCCCTTGTCCTTTGTCTCACCATTCTGTTGTTCCCCTTCTCTTCCCTAATTCAAATAAACATATATACAATACTAAGGTACCAAAATCAAATACAGTGACAACAGGGGATATGCTGTAGGGGGGAAAACATACAAAAGAAACAAGAAATCACATAGTACATTAAAAACAACAACAAACCTCTTATGTCCATGTCTTAGAGTTCATTTTGCTTAGCTTCTTTTCATATGGTCATATGTACATAGCTATTGAGCTATTCTGCTCACCTGTTAAGATTATCCTAGATGTATATTAATTATTGCAAATAAAGGAAACCATCAAGATCAATAGAAAGCCCACAGATTGAGAGATCTTCACTAGCCATACTGCAGACAATGGCCTCATATCAAAAATACACTTAGAACCCAAAAATTAACAAATCCTCAAAGAAGCACAACTGCCTCATTAATAAGGGGGCTAAAGACTTAAAGAGACTTCTCTGAAGAAGTAATAAGAATGGCGAATAGACACACAAAGAAATGCTCAACTTTTTTGTTGTTGTTGTTGGTCCTGGGGCTTGAACTCTGGGCTTGGGCACTGTCCCTGCGCTCTTCAGCTCAAGGTGAGCGCTCTACTGCTTGAGCCACAGCACACTTCCAGTTTTCTAATGGTTTATTGGAGATAAGAGTCTCACAGACTTTTCTGCCCGGGCTGGCTTTGAACCAAGATCCTTAGATCTCAGCTTCCTGAGAAGCTAGGATTACAGGCATGAGCCACCAGCGCCCGGCTAAATGTTCAAATTCTGTGGCCATAAAAGAAATGCAAATCAGCAGGATGTTGGAGTCTCATACCTGTAATCCTAGCTAAACAAGATTCAAAGCCAGCCTGGACAGGAAAGTTCAAGAAATTGTTATCTTCACTTAACCACCAGAAAATCAGAAGTGGTGCTGGGGCTGAAGTGGAAGAGCAATAGCCTTGAGCTGAAGTGCTGAGGGACAGGGCCCAGGCCCAGAGTTCAAGCCTCACGACCCCCCCCCCAATAAAAAGAAAAAAAGAAAAGAAATGCAAATCAAAACAACATTGAGATTCCACCTCACCCTAGTTAGAATGGCTATAATCAAGAAATAACAGCAGATGCTGGAGGGGATGTGGTCAAAAGGAATGCTACTGCACTGCTGGTGTAGTATGGAGGAAAGCAGTATGGAGGGTCCTCAAAAGATTACATACACATAGAACTCCCCTATTACCCAGCAATCCCACTTCTGGGTATTTACCCAAGTGATCACAAACAAGGCCATACTAAAGCTACCAGCACAACTATGTTTATTGCAGCATTATTCACCATAGCTAAGATATGGAACTAATCCAGATGTCCTCAGTAGATGATTGGATCAAGAAAATGTGATATAGATAGATGGATAGATAGATAGATAGATAGATAGATAGATAGATAGATAGATAGATAGATAGATAGATAGATAGATAGATAGATAGATAGATAGATAGATAGATATAGTTATAGACAGACAGACAGGTAGATAGAGAGATAGAGAGATATAATGGAATTCTATGCTTCCATCAGAAAGAACATCACCTCCCTGTTTGTTAGGAAATGGAAGGAGTTGGGAGAAAAAATCAATTAAGTGAAGTAAGCCGACCCAAAGAAACATAGGTCCCATGGTTTCCCTTATTTTCACTAATTAGTATACATCTAGGCTAATCCTAGCAGATGAGCAAAATAGGTCAATAGCTATGTACAGATGACCATATAAGATGACGCTAAGCGAAATGAACTCCAAGACATGGATACAACAGGTTTTTTTTTGTCGTTGTTGTTTTTAATGTGCCATGAGACTCATTTCCAATTAACCACCAGAAAACCGGAAATGGCACTGTGGCTCCAAGCGGTAGAGGGCTAACCTTGAGCAAAAGAGCTCAGGGACAGTGCCCAGGCTCTAAATTCAAGCCCCACAATTGACAGAAAAAAAAAGAAAAGAAAAGAAAGAAAATTTTGGACTTAAATAAAAAAGATTAATTTTATATCAAAAAGGGAACTTTATTACAATGGAAAGATTATAATTACTGCAGATTTCTCTGCACAAACTCTCAATGCAAGAAGAGCATGATGTGTTATACTTCAAGCTCTGTATGACAATAATTGCCAACCCAAACTGATGTGAAGTTAATATTCACAGTTGATAGAAAAACAAAATATTTCATGATGAACAAAAACTGCAGAGTTTCATGAACACTAAACCAGCACTACAAAGAATACTAAGGGAAACATACAATCTGAAGAAAGTAGGCAAAGTCAAGGAAACATAGCAATGAATAAAAATCACAAAAAAGACTGGTTTAGTAAACACAAGAAGAGGAAAGAAGTAAAAGGCAGTAAGCATGACATATTGCTCCATTGTAATATTAAAATCAGTGGGCTC
The DNA here is from genome assembly GCF_024711535.1 of Dipodomys merriami. Lineage (NCBI taxonomy): Eukaryota > Metazoa > Chordata > Mammalia > Rodentia > Heteromyidae > Dipodomys > Dipodomys merriami. The sequence continues at coordinate 213,082 of NW_027206130.1, forward strand.
AACTCTCCAACCGGAAGACATAGAGCAGAATTTTGAGTCAAAAAGAAAAAAATCCAACCATGTGTTGTCTCCAAGAAACTTATCTCACAGTAGCAAATAAACACAAATTCCCAGTGAAGGGGTAGAAAAAGATCTTTCATGCAAATGCATCCTTCAAGAAGACTGGATTAGTCATACTGTTATCTGATAAAATAGACTTCTCATTAAAATCAGTACAAAGAGACAAAGAAGGTCATTACATATTAATAAAGGAATGTTTCACTAAGAGGAAATCAGTCATTAATATTTGTGCACTGAACAATGGACCACCTAAATACATGAAACACTGTTAGACTTACAGAACATGATAGATTTCAACACAATAGTAGTGGGAGACATTAACATTCCATTCTCATCCACCCAGACAGATCAATCAAACAAAAAAAGTCAGCAAAGATGCTTCTGAATTAAAAGACACCATAACCCAAATGGACTTAATAGACACCTGTAGAGTATTTCACCCAACAATCACCCAATTCACATTCTGCTCTGCAGCCCATGAAACATTCCAAGGTTGTGGTACTCACATACATTATGTTAAAATGAACTATACAACTTGTGGGTGGAGACAGGAGGGAAAAACTAGGAGATAGTGAAGGAAGGCATGACATTGCCCAAAAATGTCCAAAAAATGTACTCATGATCTGATTCGCATAACTCTAAACCCTCTGTACATCCCTTGTATAATAACTATTTTTAAAACTCTTTTTCAAAGCCAGATGCTGGTGGCTCACACCTGTAATCCTAACTACTCAGGAGGCTAAGATCTAGGGATTGCTGTTCAAAGCCAGCCCAGCCAAAAAAGTTCCCATCAGACTCTTTTTTCCAATTAACCACTCAAAAAAGCACTGTGGCTCAACTGGTAGAGCATAAGCCTTGAGTACAAAGAGGCTCAGGGACAGCACCCACCCCCATGTTCAAGGTCCACAACCAATAATAATTAGTTTTTTAAAAAAATGAGCCTATTCCAAGTAGAGAGATGCCTTAAAATGGACATCAGTTTTCAAAGACAAAGTAAAAAATGTAAAATAGATCATAAATTATTTTTATATTGATTTTACTTGGAAATGAAAATTTGGGAAATACCTTAAATTTCCTGCTTTCCTATAGCCACGATACCAATTATTACAAACTCAGCATAACACAACACAAATTTATCATGGATATTCTATAGAACTATAGTTCAAAAGTCTGAGACAGGACTCAGGGGCCAGAATGAACATACTATGGGTGTGGCTCCTGGGGGCTCTGGATGGGAACACACTACTTTTTTGTTTGTTTTTTTTTCCAGCTTCTTGAGGTGCCTGAATTCCTTAGCATGTGGCCCCTTCATTCCATCTTTACTGCCAGTTATATCACTTATTTTACCTCCTCTATCCTCACCTCCTCTATACCTCAGCCCATAGCTAAGGAAGTTCTTCCTGTGTGTGTGTGTGTGTGTGTGTGTGTGTGTGTGTGTGTGTGTGCATGTGCAGTGTGCATTGTGTTATGTTCTGTTTTGTTGTTGTATTTTGTTTTGTTTGATAGGATCTTTTTTAATATATATTTTTTATTGTAAAGATACAGTACAAAGGGGTTACAGTAATATAAGATAATGAGTACATTTCCTATAGAGCATTGTTACCCACTCCTTTATTCTTCCCCTACCATCCCTTCCCTCCCCACCTCCCCAACTCCTCCACCCCCACCTCCACCCCAAGCTGTAAAGTTCGTTTTCAACATAGTGGCTTGTACATCTCATTGTTACAATGGGTCAACCTGTATCTGTGTTTCAGCATTTTATTATTTCCCTTCCCTTCCCCAAATTAGAAAAACATATATACAAGCCACAGGGCACTGGAATCAAATACAGTGAAAACAGGGGTTATACCATGGAGGAAGAACATATAAAAGGAACAGAAAACACACAATAAGTATATTAAAAACAACAGCATCAAAGATAAAACCTCTTGTGTCCCAAGATAGAGCCTTTTTTACATAGACAAGTCAGGCCTCACACTCATTTTTTTTTGAATACTTTTTTTTATTGTAAAAATGCTGTACAGAAGGGTTAGTTACCTGAGCCAGGTAATGAGTACATTTCCTTTGAGCATTGTTGCCTCCTCCTTTGTTTTCCTCCTACCATCCTTTCCTTCCCATCTCCACAACTACCCTCCATCCCCCGCCAAAGTTGTAAAGTTCATTTTCAACATAGTATCCTGTACATCTCATTGTTACAATGGGTCAACCTGTATCCTTATTTATGCATTTTGCTTTCTCCCTTCCCCTCCCAGAATTAGAGAAGTGTATATACAAGATGCAGGGCACCGACATCAAATACAGTGAAAACAGGGGTTATACCCTGGGGGAGGAACATACAAAGAAACAAAAAAAATCACATGGTAACTTTAAATGTTAGAAACAATAGCAAGAAAGAAAAAAGATATTTGTGTCCCTATCTTAGGGCTTATTTAGTTTAACATCATCTTATATGGTCATATGTACATAGATTTTGGCCTTTTCTGCTTGTCCTACACATGTACTAGTTATTACAAATAAGAGAAACCATTGGACCTATGTTTCTTTGGGCCTAGCTTACTTCACTTAATATAATTTTTTCCAAATCTTTCCATTTCCTAACAAATGGGGCAATGTCATTCTTTCTGATGGAGGCATGGGATTCCATTGTATATGTGTGTGTGTGTGTGTGTGTGTGTGTGTGTGTGTGTATGTATGTATGTATGTATGTATGTATGTATATCACATTTTCTTTATCCATTCATCTACTGAGGAGCATCTGGGTTAGTTTCATATCTCAGCTATGGTAAATGATGCTGCAATAAACATAGTTGTGCTGCTAGCTTTAGTATGGTCTTGTTTGTGATCATTTGGGTAAATGCCAAAAGCGGGATTGCTGGGTCATAGGAAAGCTCTATGTGCAATCTTTTGACTGCTTTCCAAAATGGATGAACAAGTTTACATTCCCACCAACAATGCAGTAGGGTTCCCTTCTGGCCACATCCACTCCAGCATCTGTTATTAGAATTCTTGATTATAGACATTCTAACTGGAGTGAGGTGGAATCTCAATGTTGTTTTGATTTGCATTTCTTTTATGGCCAGACAGGTTGAGCATTTCTTCATGTGTCTATTGGCCATTCTTACTTCCTCTTCAGAGAAGTTTCTCTTTAACTCTTTAGCCCACTTATATATTGGGCCATTGTTTCTTTGAGGAGTTGTTGAGGGATTTAATTTTTTGAGTTCTAAGTATATTATAGATATGAGACTCTTGTCCATTGTATGGCTAGTGAAGATCTTCTCCCAATCCATGGGCTTTCTATTGATCTTGCTAGCTATGTCCTTTGCCATGAAGAAACTCTGCAGCTTCATGCAATCCCATTTATCCAACCTTTCTTTGATTTGTTGTGTTTCTGGGTCTCTATTAAGAAAATTTTGGCCTGTGCAAAGGAGACCTAGGGTTTCTCTTATTCCTTCCTGTGATGTTTTCAGGGTTTCTGCTTTGACTTCGAGGTCTTTGATCCAGTTGGAGCTGATTCTGGTGCAGGGTGATATTTAAGGATCTAGCTTTAGTTTTCTACAGATGATTAACCGATTTTGCCAGCATCATTCACTGAAGAGGCTATCTTTCTTCCATTCTCTTTTTTTTTTGCTCCCTTATCAAAGATTAGGTGGCTATAGGTCTGTGGGTTCATTTCTAGGTTTTCAGTTCTATTCCATTGGTCCTCAGGTCTCTTCTTGTGCCAGTACCAAGCTGTTTTGATTACTATGGCTTTGTAATAGAGTTTGAAATTTGGTATTGATATTCCTCCAGCGCTGTTCTTTCTGTTAAAGGCTTCACACTCTTGATTCTCCTGCTTCATCCTCTCTCCCTTCTGGGACTCCATATGACTAGACTGGGTCCATCATGATAATTCAAGATACTCTCATCGTCAAGATCCTTATCCTTTACCATATCTGCAAAGTCCCTTTACCATATCAGAAACATTCACAGTTTAAAGTTCTTGGACATCTGTCAGGTCATTCTTTCATCTGCCATACTGAAGAAGACAAAATATGTTACTAAAATGAATTTCACTTTTGCAAACTTTTTTGGGGGGGGTCCAGTCATGGGGCCTGAGCTCTGGGCCTGGGCGCTGTCCCTCAGCTCTTCAACTCAAGGCTAGCACTCTACCACTTGAGCCACAGCACCACTTCCACCTTTTTCTGCTTATGTGGTGCTGAGGAATCAAACCCAGGATGTCATGCATGCAAGGCAAGCACTCTACCACTGAACCATCTTCCCAGCCCTAAAAGTTCTGATTTTAAAGCAAGTTCACAGTGTGTTTAATATGAATATTATGTGAAGCATGTGAAATACAGTATATGTGAAAGTAAAAAACACTAGATTTAAAATGAATTGAGAAACATCAACTACATATACATAGTGGTTGATATTCCCAGTGGGTATGCTGTAAAGGCTGTTAGTGACCTTCTTGTTTTTGTTTTGTTTTTTGGTTGTGGGGCTTGAACTCTGAGCCTGGGTGCTGTCCCTCAGCTCTTCAGCTCAAAGTGAGTATTCTACCATTTGAGCCACTGCACCTCTTTCACTTTTCTGAGTGGTTTATTAGACATAGGAGTCTCTCAGACTTTCCTTGCCCCAGCTGGCTTGACCTTCTTCTCCTCCTTCTCCTCCCTCTCCTCCTCCTCCTCCCTCTCCTCCTCCCTCTCCTCCTCCTCCTCCTCCTCCTCCTCCTCCTCCTCCTCCTCCTCCTCCTCCTCCTCCTCCTCCTCCTCCTCCTCCTCCTCCTCTTTCTCCTCCTTCTTCTTCTTCTTCTTCTTCTTCTTCTTCTTCTTCTTCTTCTTCTTCTTCTTCTTCTTCTTCTTCTTCTTCTTCTTCTTCTTCTTCTTCTTCTTCTTTTATACACACGCACTTTATCTTTTATTTTATGTTATTTTTTTGTTGGTCGTGGGGCTTGAACTCTGGGCCTGGGCGCTGTCCCTCAGCTTTTCAGCTCAAGGCAAGTGCTCTACCACTTGAGCCACAGCGCCACTTCCTTGACCTTCTTGTTTTTAAAAAAAATAAGGTAGACATTCCCAAAGAAACATAGGTCCCATGGTTTCCCTTATTTGCAATAACTAACATATGTCTGAGACAAGCAGAAAAGGTCAGATAAGTTGATGTTAGGCGAAATGAACCCCAAGATAAGTATTCAACTGTTTTTTTCTTTCTTGCGATTGTTTCTAACGTATTTATAAAATGATTTCTTTGTTGTGGTATAACCCTTGCTTTCATTGTATTTGATGTTGGTATAATTTGTGGAGGGGAAGGGAAAAAACAAATTGTTTAAATAGGGATACAGGTGAACCCATTGCAACAATGAGATGTACAAGTCGTTATGTCAAAATACGAATTTTACAACTTTGGGTGCGGGTGGTGGAGGAAGGGATGGGAAAGGGAAACAAAGGAGGAGGCAACAATGCTTGATAAGAAATGTACTCATTACCTTGCCCATGTAATTGTAACCCCTCTGTACGGTATTTTCACAATAAAAAAATTTAAAAAACAAGGTAGACATTCAACAGAATTATAGAAAGCAAAGCAAGATGGAACCGTTTTAAGAAAAATTGAAATCAAACCTTACCTATGGCAAGTTGTGGCATAAAATAGTAAAAAGACTAGAATGTGTGTGTAATTTCAAGTTCAATGGCAACTTCAAATATATCATGGTTACAGTTCTCCAATGGCTTGAGTTTGCTGAGTAAGTCTTCCTCTTAATTCAAACCCTGCATTATATCCTACTAGCAATGGGGAAGAAATCCTGACTTCTGGGGGCTAAGCTCAAAGCAACCCTCTTAGAAATATGAATTTTCCCCCCAAGTGTCTTAGTTATGTCTTAAAAATAGTCATTATATTTCACTCTCATTTATTTGTGTTTAATAGGAGAAATCCATATTTGGTGTGAAAATCTCTAATAAAATTAGTATTCTAGAAAAACAAAATTGAGAAACAGAGATTAAGGAGCTTGTCCAAAAGCATAGATCAATAATGATGCCAAGTGCTTTCAAATGTGCCTCGGAGTTCAGACCACTTTCTCTCTCGCTCGTTTCCCCCTTTCCCTTCTTCACCCCCCTCCTCCTTCCACGCCGTGGGTGATCTCACTCTAATGGTTTTAATGCTATTTATGTGCTAATGGCTCCAATATCTGTAGCCGAGGTCTTCCCCTTGAACTCCAGTCTCATATATCCAATTGCCTACTCAATGTTTCCACTTTGATATCTGATAGATGTTAAAATGGAATTTACCTCAAACTGAACATTTGCTCTTCTCCAGCAATACCAGCCCCCACAACCCAACCTTCTATTTATATAGTTCTTCTATCTGAATAAGGCTCAAAACCTCAGGGGCCACCTTGAATTCTCTTCTTTTTTCCTAATTCATGCTCAATAGATCAGCAAGTTCTTCCAGCTTTACCTGTAAAATATATCCATCAAGTCACCATTCGCAACCCCTCCACCCCTGGCATCTGGTTCAAGCCACCATTGTCCTTCCTGTTTTCAAACCTCTTTGCTCTCAAACTTCTCCCTTTCTCTTTACTTTCAATGCAGCAGTCAGTGCCATCATGTTAACACACATAAATCATGTTGTTCTCATTCAAAGGAAAAGCCAAATTCCTCACCATATTCTACAAGGCTACCATATTCTACATGGTCTGGCCTCTGGCTACTGATTTGAATTCATCATCTCCCACATTCTCCTTGGCTTAGTCCATTCCAGTCATACTTACCACCTTCCTTGTGTTCCTCAGACATACAAAACACGCTCCTACCTAAAGGGTCTTTGGACCTACTATACATCTGCTGATTGTTATTCTTCATCAGACTCACTCCAGAGGTCTCATTATCTTATCCCTTCACTTTATGTCCTGGATTAAGTATAAAATCATCAGCCTCCCCATTCCATCATCTTCAATCTAATATCTCCCTGTGCTTATAAGACATCTTAATCAGACATATTAAACATCTTCTTATTTACCTGCCCATTGTGTGTTTTCCTCCAAAGAAACAACCATGGGGATTAAGCCCTCCTTGGTTCATGGTTGGATCCTCAATATCCAGAACTCTGCCTCTCTCATAGTAGGGACTTCATAAAAAATATGCACATGAACAATTTGGCTCACAAAGGACTGGCAATGTTATGCTAAGTAATTAACCATCAACTGGGTAACCACATATTTCACATTATTATATTTTTCAGAGTTGCCTTGTTTAGAATTGGCAGATATTGAAAGGCATCTTTCAAGACTTATCAACCAGACTAGCCCATTTCCAGATCAGAATCTTAGCCTTGAATGAGCTGGTAGCTCCAAATCCAGGTGCTCTTTGGCCATTCAAAATCTGTTTTTCTTAAGTAGATGGTTGTTAAAAATCTAATCGTTAGAACTGGCAAAGGGAAAAAACACAGATAATTACTGTTACAATAAATTCAAAAACAGCAAAAAAAAAAAAAAAAAAAAAAGAACAAACATGTTTTCAGCTCATTTAACCCCTAATCAACCATCAAGCAAAACATTATTCCCAGCTGACAGTCCAGTTAGCAAACTGAAGCACCTGCTTTTCTCCAGCTCCTGTCACAAGTCTCTCGGAAAGCAAAGCAGTTGCTTATCACTTATGCAGAAGGGGAGCGTTATATCTTATTCCTACTGTTCAACTTGATTTCATTACTCACTAATTCTTTGGGGACTATTAGTCTCCACTGTTAAACCACATTTTTCTGCCTTGGACCATAGGACTAATAGATATTTAAGACACGGAAGGACAAATTTCCTTTTACTTCATTTTGCTTAAAAAAATCACATTGCAGCTGGGAACCAGTGACCTATACCCATAATCGTAGCTACTCAGTAGCCTGAGATCTGAGAAAAACAATTTGAAGCCAGCCCAGAAAGAAAAGTGTATGAGCTTCTTGTCACCAATTAGTCACGAAAAACGAATAATGAAGGTGGCTTGAATGGTAAATCACTAGCCTTTGGCACAAAAGCTTAGGGACAGCAACCAGGCACTGACCACAAAAGCCCTAGGACACACACACACACACACACACACACACACACACACACACACACAAAGTCACGTTGCACTAAATATTTTTGTCTACATGCAAAATTGTCATGGTATTTATTTTGTTGAACTTGACTTTGCTTTTCTAAGGAATTACAGTGTTTTGAGTTCTCCCTTGAATCTACCATATTTCAGTTAATACACTTGTATACACTTGCATACCACCCAATGTATTTACTCCTGTGTTTATAAATTAAATCTAGCTCCTGCATACGAGAGAAAACATACAACCTTTTAAACAAACACATTCCTAGACAGGAGTGACACTTATAATCACATTTTACCAAATTTTTTTATCTTGCAGTGAAATTATTATCTTAGATTATTCTTTTGTTTTTCATTGTAAATCCCTCAATGCTGCTTAAAGGAATTTATAGTATAAACAAAATTTTATGTACTTATAATTATCATGAGCTCTGCACTATAAATTTCATAGACCAGTAATTACAAATAAATTTATAATCTGCAGTGATTTGTCTAAATCTAAATATTGATGGAAGAATCTAAGACTGCTCAATGTGTTCAATTTTGTAACCATGGCCTCTTATAAATTGTGTTTTAATAAATTCCTGTGTGGAATTTAAACAAATAAAGGCAATTTCATAATAAGAATATTATCTCTTTTAGTAAAAACCATAACCACAGTTAAACATTATAACTGCATGATGAAATGCTACAAACATCTTCACCTGTGTTCCCTCTGTATGGGGAATATCTCACTTGCTAGCATCTAAGGACTCAGGAAGGCTGGGAAATGGCTGGCTCTAAAATACACACCAAAACCAATCAGATACAAATTGTTGAGTATTTTCTTCCTAATGGCATGAGCATCATTTTCTCTTCTATGGGCACAGATTTACTGATTGTGAAGAGATAGAATTGAACTCTCTAAGTCTAGGGAGAACAGAAGGGCAACAACCCTAGCACTCTGGAGGATCTATTGAAGACAGGCTGAGAGGCCAACACGGCACATTACCCTGCAATTTCCCAAGATAGCCAGAGACTTGAAAGTTCTAGCTGTAGAAAAGTAATAAGGCAGAATCCAGGCTCATTTAGAAACTTTCACCTGATTTTAAAAAGCGCTGAAGAAATCGAGCTCAGTTCTGGAAATTGCCATGCAGATTAGTATTCGTTTATTACACACCAAATCCTCTTGCATACCATGGCTGTTACTTTCATAGAGAGAGAGAGAGAGCTCAAGCAGGGCTGATACATGAGATAAATCACAAACATGATAGTTCTCAGCTTTGCATGCAAAAGGACCTCCTAGCAATTAATATGTTTACCAAACTTTATTGAGTGTTTATTACTAGGTAACACTGGGATTCATGTTGAGAATGCTAAAAAATATTTATGTGGTAAAAAGTATGTAGCTTTTAGCCTTACTGGGGTTTGAACGCTTTACCATTTTAGGCAGATGCTCTACTACGAAGCTCTATCACCAGCAAAATATGGAGTTTTTAAAGGTTTGTCATAAACAACAATGCTTGATAAGAAATGTACTCATTACCTTGCCCATGTAATTGTAACCCTTCTGTACGGTATTTTCACAATAAAAAAAAATTTTAAAAGGTTTACCATAGAATAGGAAATATAGGCCAAGTACAGGGAAAAAAAAGAAAGTAATACTTAGATTAAGGATGCTATACCCAAGGGACAGCAAAGTGAATTCAAAGGAATTCAAAGGAAGAAATTGAGCACCATGGTTAAGAATTTTGTAAGCAGTCAAAATGTGCCTATCACACTTTACTTCTGTGACACAAGGCTACTTTGTTACAAAAACCTGTTTATGTTTATGTTTCCTCACTTGGAAAGTGGATTTAATAAGTATACAAGGTGGTCAAAGGATTACACAGAGTAATGTATATAAGCAAGTAATTATGGCATATGGCTAGAGTATGTACACATTTAATGTTGCCCATGATACATAATTATTAGACATCTCACCAGCCACACTTGATGCTAGAAGACAATTGAAGGATCGTTTCAGTTACAACCAAACAAATAAGCAAATGGGAATATGGAATATAAGCATTTTCAGATATTCACAGTTAAAAAATCTGTCTCCCTCTAACCTATAATAATAATACTGATGAGCATTATTTCACCAAAATAAGGAAATAAGCCAAGAAAGAGAAAAACCATAAGATTTAGGGAAAAAAGTCAGTGGAATGCCCAGCAGCAAGTAAAGGAAGGTGCAGAGACGATAGTTGGACAGAACACCCAGAACAAGCTTATTTGTAAGGCAGGATGCAGAAGACAATCACAAGTGAGATTCTCCCATCTGTGTGGGGTCATTTGAACCTGAGGACTGAATGACCAAATAAAGCCCAGCCTACATTCTCATAGGCATGTGATTTACTGAAGCATATCTGGATTCTTTATGTGCCAATCTGACTCTTGGTTTGATCTACACTTAGAAGTTCAAGGTGGGCTATAGAGAGCTTATAAGCACAGAAGACACAAAGAAGCCTTCCCCCTGTTCCTCCTGGACATCTACAACACAGTCCCGCTGCATGGCCCTTAGGTACCCCAACTGTGGTAACCCCTGTTTCTCAGCCGTTGTTCTTTCATGATCCACCCTATCCACACACCCCACCCCTATTGTGAAAACTTTTAGGAAAGCTGAGGAAAACTATGACCTTGTGATTGAGGATCAGTTAGATTTTCTTGGAATTTTTTATTGTAGAGTGATCCAATTGCCTTTTCCTCCTACTGGGTTTGTACTTGCTACTCAGATTTAAAAATTAAATAGCCCAGCTCCAGTGGCTCACACATGTAATCCTAACCAGTTATGAGGCTGAAATCATTGTTCAAAGCCAGCCTCAGCAGAAAAGTCTTTGAGACTCTTATCTCTGGAAGTGACACTGTGGCTCAAAGTGGTAAAAGGCTAGCCTTGAAAGAAAAGCTCAGAGGGGCTAGGAAGATGGCTCAGTGGTAGAGCGCTTGCCTTGCATGCATGAGGCCCTGGGTTCGATTCCTCAGCACCACATATGCAAAAAGAAAATAGCCGGAAGTGGCGCTATGGCTCAAGTGGTAGAGCGGTAGCCTTGAGCTGAAGAGCTAAGGGACAGCGCCCAGGCCCAGAGTTTAGGCCCCACGACTGGACCCCCCCCCCAAAAAAAAAGAAAGAAAGAAAAGCTCAGAGATAGCACCCAGGCCCTGAGTTCAAACCCACAACCAACCAAAAACAAACCAAGAATTAAACAATATCTTATTGAAGGATATGCAGAGGCAGTGCATCTAAACAAGGAAATATCATAATAAACAATTAGGAAGGAACACAGATCTACTTCTAAACTGTTGCTAAATATTTTATGTGATTGGTATATACATGTTTCTTTTTTTAATTATTCTTCAGAATATACATACTATACTATTACTGTGCTAAGAAGATCGGTAGTGACAGTTACAAGTAATCAAAGGAATAAAGACAAAAGATCAGCCTTATTTACCATAGCTAAGATATGGAACCAACCCAGATGCCCCTCAGTAGATAAATGGATCAAGAAAATGTGGTATATATACACAATGGAATTCTATGCCTCCATCAGAAAGAATGATATTGCCCATTTGTTAGGAAATGGAAAGACTTGGAAAAAATTATATGAAGTGAAGTAAGCCAGGCCCAAAGAAACATAGGTCCCATGGTTTCCTTTATTTGTAATAACTAGTATATGTCTGAGACAAGCAGAAAAGGTCAGATATGTTGATGTTAGGTGAAATGAACCCCAAGATAAGTATTCAAATGTTTTTTACTTTCATGTGATTGTTTCTAACATATTTATAAGATAATTTCTTTGTTGCTTTGTATGTCCCTCCCCCATGGTATAACCCCACGGTATAATTTGTGGAGGGGAAGGGAAAAAACAAATCGTTTAAATAGGGATGCAGGTGGACCCATCGCAACAATGAGATGTACAAGTTGTTATGTTGAAAAGCGAACTTTACAACTTTGGCGGGGGGGGGGGGGAGAAATGGGGGGATATAGTGGGGTGGGATATGGGAAGGGATAGGAAGGGGAAACAAAGGAGGAGGCAACAATGCTTGATAAGAAATGTACTCATTATCTTGCCCATGTAATTTTAACTCCTCCATACGGTATTTTCATAATAAATTTTTTTAAAAAGACAAAAGATAATCTAGACAAAGATTACTATTGCATGGTGTGTAGCTCACCAGTAAAGCATGTATGTACCATGTGTTTAACATGTGTGAGGTCCTGAGTTCAATCCCCAGCACCAAAATAAGTAATAAACAAGAAAGTTCATATCAGAAAAATTTCTTTTAAACTTGGAATTCCATGACACAGGGAATTTTTCATTTTGTTATGCACACTATGATAGCTAGATAATAGATAAATAAGATAGTGAATGCAATAATAAATGCATGCATAAATATACTTTGTAAAAGTAGAATTAAGTTCACTTAAGATAATTCACTTAAGATAATTGGTTCACATCAAAAGCGAGATGGAAGAGTGATGGCTATCTTTCAAAATATCATTAAGAAATCACCATGACCAGTAGAGAAATGGGGGTTGTGGCTGCAGAGCAACCAAGATAAAAGTTTGTGAGACTCCCTCTCAACCAATGATGGCACACGGGCAGGCAGCTACAATCCCAAGCTACAGGATAAGCTAAGCACAATGCCTGGGCATAGCATAGCAGTACATCCCTCTTAACTCAGCAACTAAGAGAAACACAAACAGGAGGACTGCAGTCCATGCATAGAATAAGACCCTATCTTGAAAATAACCAACACAAAAAGAGACTGACAGAGAGACTCAAGTGGTAGAGTATCTGCTTACCAAATGTAAGGCCATGAATCCAAAACTGAGTACCGCCCCTTCCTTACAAAAATCACCAGATATTCAGTGAGAAGAGTAATTGTATCACGTATGTATATTATTTTGATGTCTTCCATAACAAAAATTTCAAATTAAAAACTATAAGCAACCATTATATTGAAGAAAGCCATTTCAGATGAATACAGCAACGAGACCAATTGCAAAGGCCTGACATTGAAGAACATAGGAAACAAATAAAAAGGAGGGAAAAGTGAGTAAGAAAACCAGTATGAAGAGCAATCCGTAAGGGGAAAAGTCAGATACTGAAAAGATAAAGGCATGGAGGTAAATTATGGTTTTCACCACAGCCCTACTTCTCCAACACTAAGTCCTACCAAACTTCGTCCCAGCCTACAGCTTGCTCACAATCTTAGACCCTGATTTCAAGAAAGATAGAAACTTGGAGCTAGTAACCTAAAGGGTTAAGTTGGGCTTGCTATAAGATAGATAAACCAGGCTGAGTTCAACAGGTGACCAGTAGAATCAGTGTCTATTTTAGAAATGTTCTAAAACTCCCCTGGATTCAACAAATCCTAAATCTCAGGGTCATCGAAACTCAGCCTTGCTTTTTCAGATTGAAAGAGCAGCAAAGCTATTTCTATGGCTTCTCAGTATCAGCATCCTTGTATTCCTCTGCCAAGTTTGTTGATGCAGGGATTGTGGCTCATCACTTCTCCATAAACCAACTTCTAGTTACTCCTAATTTGTGTCATAGTGGGAGAAAATGAGTTCAAAATAATTATCATAAGAAAAACTACTTTCCACTTCTCTAGGCAGACCAAAAGAAAAAGAAACATCCTACCTTTCCCCTATATCCATCCAAAGAGATCTGAATCTGTGGTCCATTGAGAGCCAACAATAACCCCACTTGTTAAAGAACTAGAATTCTGCTAGAACAAATCATCTTCTTAACAATGCCAGCCAAGGAACCGAGAACTATGTTGCACCGTTTAGTTGCCTTAATAGGGCATCATTAAAATTCCCTCTTCCACTCTCGACTTGGGATGCAAAGCCAGAGAAATGGTTCACGAGGTACAGTGCCCATATTCTAATTAGTGTCATTGTAAGCAGGGCTTCTGCCCACAGATAAGCTAAATCATGTGAAATGCATGAATAGTGAAATAGAGTGGCAAGTGTTTCAGATCTGCTTTCTAAGCTGAATCCATATTCTGCCTCTAATTAGCCCTACAAATATTTCCTATCGGAAAAAAACCCACACTTTGAACTCTCCATCTACCTGATATTGACCTTTCCTCGGAGCCACCTCACCCACCATCTGCTCAACAATACTATTATTCTTGTATGTGGTTTTTAATTTCCTGGGACACAATCCATTTTTCCTCACCAGGAATTCTCACTGACAACACCTGGAGAGCAGTTATTCTCAGAGAACATCTTTCCTAGTGCCAGGCGTCATTTGTCTTTCCCCATGGGTCATTTATCACAAGAAGGTGGCCTGCGGTGGTAAATCCCCACTGCAAGCCTGTACAATCTTCTGTGTGCAACCTGATGCCATAACTGAGCAAAGGAAATCATTTTACATCCCGCATCAGAGTATTTCAGGACAGAAATGGAAAACAGTGCTAGCAGTAGGTCTCAGGCCCCATTGCTTCTATGGAAGAAAGTCTTCCAGTTCTTGGAGTAATCATATAGTATGCAATTTATGCAGGCAACCTAAGATCTCCTTCCGAAAAGAGATATACTATAGTAGCTACATATCCATATAGCTCTACTATCTCTACTATAGAACTATTTAACATCTCAACCTAGCATGAGAACACTAGGTTTCTCAATAGAGGCAGTGCTGTGTTCATTGCCTCACTTTTCCCTACTATATTGGACTTGACATTACAGCAGAGTCCATGTATAAACAACTTAGCCATATTCATTCATTCATTCCACCAGCAAACATGTGAGTACCTGTTTTGTACCAGGCACAAGAATAAGCAAATCCTAAACATTGGATGGAACAAAACATGATCTTGGTTCTGAAAAGCAAGAGAGCACGATAATAACACAAATACTAGTTGTTGATTTTCAATTTCACTGTATGCACAAAGCTTCCATTAGGGAAAAGTGCACAGAGCAGTTTGTCAATGTCAGTGAAAGGGACAATATGAGGGGATATGTGGCACGTGCCATTAAGTAGAAAGGACAGAGGGTTACTCATGTGAAAGGCGGAGGAATAAAGAAATATCTCCCAGTGCCAGCAGGATAAATGAAGGCATAAATATTATCACAGCTACAGACTATAAGTGTAATGAACATTATTGGTCACTGTCCCATTGGCACCTCCTTTTTCCCCTCCCTTCTCATTGCCTTTTCTGGTTAGCAGAGCCCAGATTTTATTCCTGTGTTTTTAGGATCACAACGTTGGAACCATCAGGGATAAATCATGATTGATCTAAATTGTAGCAATTCAGCACCCTTGTTTTAAGTGGTGATTTTAGTCAGAGCCAGAAGTAGGAATCTACACTGGGTTCCTGGAAGAGACAAGAATCCACGTATTCTTCAAATGTCTAAATTACCTGGTTTCATAACCAAGTTACTTTGGCATATTTTACTGTGAAAAAAATGAATTTTTTTACTCTAAACATTAGAATTGATTCTCTATGACTATAGTGAATATACTTATACTATAAGCCATTGAGGAATGAGGACTTCACTATACTTACTGGAGGAGAAGAGAAGGGGAGGAAATGGAAGTGAAAAATTCTGAAGTGTGGTGGAGGAAAAGTCAGTAGATAATGCATTTATCTGACTTTTAAAGGAGGAAAGGGAGTCTAAAAATACAATTGAGAGAGATGGAAATAGTCACCAGAAAGGGGGACAAAAAGAAAACCGAGGAGTTAAAAATAGGACCAGAAGACGTGGTAAGCAGTCCAAATATTTTCAACTCACCTATATTCTTTATTGTCACCTTTCGCAACTGCTAGATTTTAGGGCATTAAGTTGTTAGTACCCAAGTACCAAGGACTACTGATTCCCAAGACTCAGAATTCTTCACTAGCAGAGATCTCACTTGAACACTTACAAAAATATCAGAGAAAGTCACTAGTAACTGAAAAATGTAGGAAAGATCTAATTTCTCCATCCTATTATGAACTAAGTATACAATACATTACAAGTTCTGTTGTGAGTGGGGCTATTAGTTCCATAAAGTGCAAATGTACACCTGGAACTGCAGCCTTTGTAGAAACTCTAGGGACCCCACTGGACAACCAAAGGTGTCCTCTAAGAAATCTCATACATCTAGTCTCCCTTTATCATATGTTATCCTCAGGCTGATTAAAAGTGTGCTTATTCACTAGCTTCTTTGCTTTTCTTTTTGTATCCAGGTGTCACTTGCCCAGTAACTTGATCTAACCTCACTGTGATGACTGCAATCCCCTAAAACAAAAGTTTCATAGTAATTGATCTGGTAATGATCTTTTAAGCAATTAATTTATAAACCTTTATGCTGTGTCGATTAATGTTGAATATGTCTAAAAATGTACTTAATGAAAACAGTATGTCACAGTAGAGTAAATTTTTGTTTTGTGTGTTTAAAAAAACATAGGGCCAGAAACTAGTAATGGTAGCTAATCTATAATCCTAGATACTCAGGAGGCTGAGATCTTAGAATGGTTCAAAGCCAGCCCTGTCAGGAAAGACCATCAGACTCTTATCTCCAATTAATCACCAGAAAACCAGAAGTGGCCCAGTGGCTCAGAGAGATAGAGTGCTAGCCTTGGGCAGAAAAGCTCAGGGACAGTGCACAGACCCCGAGTTCAAGCCCATGACTCACAAAAAAAAACAAAAAACAAAAAACAAAACAAAGAAACAGGGCTAGTACTGAAGGAGAGGTGGGTGAATACTGATTTTCATTATAAGTTGTTTGTTTTTTTTAACTTGTAGGGGCTCAATTTCTCTTTTTTCCCAGTTTTTTTTTATTGTAAAGATACTGTACAGACAGGTTACAATCCCATGAGTAAGGTAATCAGTACATTTCCTATTGAGCATTGTTACCTCCTCCTTTGTTTTTCTCCTACCATCCCTTCCTTCCCACCTCCCCAACTCATCCGTCCCCTGACGCCTGAAGTTGTAGAGTTCATTTTCAACATAGTGTCTTGTACATCTCATTGTTACAATGGGTCATCCTGTATCTTTATTTCAGCATTTTGTTATTTCCCGTCCCCTTCCCAAATTAGAAAAATGTATATACAAGACTCAGGGCACCAGAATCAAATACAGTGGCAACAGGGATTATACCATAGGGGGAAGAACATATAACAGAAACAAAAAAAATTGCGTAGTGCATTGAAAACAATAGCAACAAAGAAAAAAACTTTTTATGCCCATATCTTGGGGTCCTTTTGGCTTAGCATCATCTTATAAGGTCATATGCACATAGCTTTTGACCTTTTCTGCTTGTCTGGTAAAATTATCCTAGACATATACTAGTTATTGCAAATAAGAGAAAACATGGGACTATGTTTCTTTGGGCCTGGCCTATCTCACTTAATATAATTTTTCCAAGTCTTTCCATTTCCTAACAAATGGGGAGATGTCATTCTTTCAGATGAAGGCATAGAATTCCATTGTGTGTGTGTGTGTGTGTGTGTGTGTGTGATATGTGTGTATATATATATTATATATACATATACATATGTATATGTATATATACATATACATTTTCTTATCCATCATCTACTGAGGGACATCTCATTATGCCTGTATAATTTTGAGAAGCTCAAATTTTAACATTAAGAAAAAATTAATTCAAAATTAGAAATCAATTTGCTTTTCTGGAGGCACTAGAGAAAAAATAGAAATTTTTTCTTGAGGAAAATGAACATTAATAGAAGTACTTTTTTTTAATTGTCAGTCATGGGGCTTGAACTCTGGGGCTGAGCACTGTCTCTCAGTGTTTTGAGCTCAAAGCTAGTGCTCTATCACTTGAGCCTCAGCGTCACTTCCGGTTTTCTGGTGAGTTATTGGAGATAAGAGTCTCACAGACGTTCCTGCCTGAGCTGGCTTTGAACCACAATTCTCAGATTTCAGCCTCCTGAGTAGCTAGGATTACTGGCGTGAGCCACCCGCACCCAGCAACAGACACACTTTTAACCAAGAAACATCCATTCCAAGAGTGTGATTGTCACTGCAGTGTTCTCTTCTCTGATATTTGGATTAGGCCTTTACCAGCGAGGTATTGAAAACAGGAAGAGAGAAAGGAATTTGGAGGAAAAAGAAAGAGAAAAATGCCCCAGCCCCAGTCCAACCAGTTTTCCTCTCCCTCCAAACCATGTAAATGACACAGATTTTGGGGGGATTCCATTGTGTATAAACAATAGCTCTATTAGTTGGATAACTAACCAGGCTGAATTTCTCTTAGAAAAGTAAGACATACTGTGCCGGGGGAGCTGGGGGGGGGGGGGGAGGGGTTGCAATGCTTGGTAAGAAATGTACGCATTATCCTGCCCATGTAATTGTAACCCCTCTGTACAGTATGTTCACAAATAAAATAAAATAATAAAAAGAAAAAAAAGAAAAATAAGACATATGTTTTTGTTTTGTTTTGTGATTGTGAAAATACCGTACAGAGGGGTTACAATTACATGGGCAAGATAATGAGTACATTTCTTATCAAGCATTGTTGCCTCTTCCTTTGTTTCCCCTTCCCATCCCCCCGCCCACCAAAGTTGTAAAGTTCATTTTTCGACATAACACTTGTACATCTCATTGTTGCAATGGGTCCACCTGTATCCCTATTTAAACAATTTGTTTTTTCCCTTCCCCTCCACAAATTATACCAACATCAAATACAGTGAAAGCAGGGGCTATACTGTGAAGGCATATGTTTTCTCCAAGCTAATTTCACTCATAAAATACAAGAGAAAACTGCCTTGTTTATTGTGACAGTTTCCTGAGGATACGAACCAAAATCATTTTCAATCTGGTCCTCTGGCACCTACTGGACACTGTGGGTGAAAGGATCATAATGACTTAGCTTGTGCCACACTAGTGCTGTCAATGAGTTGAGAACATTCCTCCACACATCCCCAAACCTGCATGCTGCAATTGTGATCCCAGGGGAACAGAGTTACCCAACCAATTCTAGGAAGAGGACAATCCTACAACACCCGGAGTCCAAGACAAATAAACACTATTTCCAGCCTTCTGCTTTTAACCATGTTCCATTGCGCTTGTGGCTGATAGGCCTTTTCCTGTGAGTCATTTTCCAGTACGACCAGCCAAACATAGGTGTTTAAAGAAGTTAAAATAAATCCTCACCTATGTACAAGTCGAAAGTGAACTTTACAACTTTGTGGGGGGGCGGGGGGAGCCGGGAGGATTGGGGGGGGCATGGGGAGGATGAGGGGGGAGGATGGGAAGGGATGGGAAGGGGAAACAAAGGAGGAGGCTACAATGCTTGATAAGAAATGTATTCATTATCTTGCCCATGTAATTGTAACCCCTCTGTACAGTATTTTCACAATTAAAAAAATAAAAAATAAAAAATAAATCCTTACCTGAATCTAGTAAAGTCTAAAAACTAGCCTACTAAATATGTATTGACCTAGCCATGTGATCTTCTTGGAATATATCCCACAGAAAATAGTGTTGTTTATTTCAGATCTCTTGATATTGAAAAAAAAAAAAAAACTGAAAATGACCCAAAGCCAAACAGTAGATTAAATAAGTGATAATGTAACCAGGCTAAGGAAGATGAAGTAGCTACCAAACAAAAATAAAAACTAGATAGAAAGAACTCATGAACTGATATAGATATCATTGATACATTGTTATGTTCAAATTGAAATGTTCAAAATAGATGCACAATATGACTCCCTTGCTTTAAAAAAAATCATGCATGTGATATTTTATTTTCATATACCAGAAAAAAGATATAAAAGAATATGCCCCAGCCTGTTAGTTGAGACCATCTGAGGGTACAACATTGCATACTAGTCAATGTTTGGGATTGTCATAAATACAAAATTTATTTATTAGGACTGTAGGAAAGGGTATCAAATCCCTCTCTCCCAAACCACAGCTACTGACAATAAAATTATGCCTCGTGAGGCATGTCTCATGCCTCATAAGAAAGCAAAGTTAACTAAAATCATATAATTCTAATAAGTACAAAGCAAGTCAAGCTGGAAAGCTTATGTTTTTCTAACAGTATGCACTGTTTATAAGGCACAGGAATGCAAGTTAATTGTCAGGCCTCATTTCAAAGTCAATAATTATGATGACTCTTTTTTTGGGGGGGGGTTAAGTTCTTTTTTTATTGTGAAAATACGGTACAGAGGGGTTACAATTACATGGGCAAGATAATGAGTACATTTCTTATCAAGCATTGTAGCCTCCTCCTTTGTTTCCCCTTCCCATCCCATCCTCCCTTACCTCCCCACCCAACCCTCCTCCCGCCCCCAGAAGAGATAAAGAAAGTCACTACGATGACTCTTATTATATGTATGTGTATGTATGTGTGTTGATGGGGATGTAACCCACACATGTTAAGCATGTGCTTGACCACTGAGCTTATACCCTCACCCTCAAATACTTTTATAAATGGAAATAGAATATACCATGGGGATCTTTAAAAACAAACAAATAAATAATAACCAATCTTATAGAGATGGAATTTTTTATTTTGCAGAGATAAAAGTGTTTATAAGCCTCAATAAATCCTTCTTCCATTCATATAACTTGACTCAAAGAAAACTGTCACTCATAATGTACCAAATTCTGGGGTACTAAAAGTCATAATTGTCTAGTCTCAGCTTTGACTTCAGTTTATTTTTCAAAAATTCGTTTAGTGACCTGTCCAAATTATCTAGATTTTTCTATTATTAATAAGTTTTTTATCGTGAAAATACTGTATAGAGGGGTTACAATTACGTGAGCAAGGAAATGAGTACATTTCTTATCAAGCATTGTTGCCTCCTCCTTTGTTTCCCCTTCCCATCCTTGCCCTCCCATTTCCCCCCTCCCCACCCCCTCCCGCCAAAGTTGTAAAGTTCGTTTTTCGACATAATGTCTTGTACATCTCACTGCTGCAATGGGTCCACCTGTATCCCTATGTGAGTAGACACCTTCTATGTTGTAGAGCACCTGATAGCTTCTAAAAGCTAGGTCCTGTTCACACATCCCCATATCCTACAGTTGTGATGCTGTGTTGTAGACATGAACAAGACAAAAATACAGCAGACTTGCAGTTACTTGATTCTAACAGATTTTGCAGTTCTGATTGTCTATGGTTGTTTCTGGCTTTCAATGTGTCAGCAACTCTGTGGGAGGGATAGTGGTCAACAATTTTTAGAAGGAAATGCTCATTATAACCAATGAGGGAAACTCAGTAGGGTTTAGAAAATGCAAAGCATAGTAAATAAGAAATGGAAAATACAATAGACATCAAAGAAGAGATGTCTCTGTCTCCTATTGTGACCAGATTTATTACCAATGCTCTATTCACACATGGATTCAGTGACCAGAAATGCTTTCCATCCCATCTCTGGCTGGTCTAAAGATCATACTCCCCAGGGACCTAGCACTTCATAATAATGATTCATTATTTATTCCAGCCCCAGGATATTTCAAATGAGTGTTTCAAACTACTGCTGGTTATTATATTGGATTTAACTCTCCTGATGCATTTATTGACACCACAGGAACTGGTGAAATGTAGTGGTCTCCATAGCACTTTGAAAGCTGCATTTCTATTTGATTCTTTCATGGATTTTGACACTTAGCCTACAGATTCTTTTCTATGACGAGTAATCAAAATAAGTGTATTTGCTGAATAAATAAATAAATATTTTAAGAAATTGGTAGAATAAAATCTATGCCAAAGTTACAAGAATTGTTTTCTAAAAAGCATTCTAATCCACGTCCAACACTCTACGGGAACAACCAGGAGAGTGGGACCTGTGTCTGCCATTGCCTGTGACTCTCAGTGAACAGAACAGCATCTAACAAAGTGATCAGCAAGCTACATCACTAAAACACATATTTCCCCGTTAATATTCTCTAAGTGTTATGGAGTAGCCATTGGTAACTGTATCTGCTCCTTTTCATCTACCTTTAATCTTTCTGCCTGGGCTCACTGTTTCCTGAGTCACAGTGTTCATATTTGTTACCAAAAAAAAAAAAAAAAAAAAAAAAAGGAAGATACAGAAGCCATCAGAGAGAAAATTCAGTAGATTATTTCCAAGACCTTTCCAGAAAACTAAACAACTCAAGATCAATAGAGGGACAGGAAACAAAAACAAAATCAATGTCCTTTAAGTCATGGATGCAGTTAATTGGACAGTGTTCTTTAAACTCTGGGAGAAATCTCACCTGAGCTTGACTCCGAGCCCTCACAGTGGCAGTTGCTTGACTCTAAAGAAAAGATTTGATGCAGGGGTGGGGAATATCTGGTCCTTAGGCGATATAAGGCCCTCACAATTATTTGATACATGACAGGCCACGACTGGCCTTCAGCCTGTATTGATTGCTCGATAAACAGGAAGGAAAATTAATGTATGTATGGATTTTCATAAGAGTAAAATATATGCATGTGTGTATATGTCTGTATGTATACATGCCCATTTATCTGTCTGTCTGTCTGAAAACCCTAGAACTTCAGGCATTACAGGTGTGATCACTGTCTTCAGTGAAACATGTTGAACCCAAGAAAGTAAAGATTTACTTATATTTGTTATCTTATCCTAATGACCAATGTTTATCACTCAATTAACATTCTATAAGCTCCTGAAAACAACTGAGCAAACCATTGGATTGACAATGAAATTTTAATCTGGTCATTTACTGATTCAGAAGAATCTCAACTCACTTATTTATTGCCATTTTAGTCAGAAACAAAACTGAACAAGTAGTCATATCTCGTTACTATTAATGTATGATGCATGATTACAGGCCACTGAGGCCTGGAAAACAACCATGTAGAAGTGTGCTAAAAGGTATCACTAACAGTCTAAAATAGTGTTGCAGTTTAGCAGTGACTGATTTCTGTGCACAAATCGAGGGGAAAAAAATCTCCATTTGTCTCAATACCACAAGTACCCTTAATCAACAATACTAACCACCACCTACTCATTGGTCAGATAAAAATCTTAGATGTCAAGCCAGTGGCTCTTGCCTGCAATCCTAGCTACTCAGGAAGCTGAGATCTGAGGATAGTATTTCAAAGTCAGCCCAGGCAGCAAAGTCCCTGAGACCTTTATCTCCAAATAACCACCAAAAAGCCAATAGTGGAGCTGTAGCTCAAAAAAATAGAGCACTAGATTTGAGCACAAAAGCTCAAGGAGCTGGGTGCTGATAGCTCACATTGTCATCCTAACTACTCAAAAGACTGAGATTTGAGGATCATGGTTCAAAGCCAGACCAGACAGGAATGTCCTTGAGACTCTTATCTCCACTTAAGCACAAAAAGCCAGAAGTGGAGCTGTGGCTCAAGTGGTAGAGCACTAGCCCTAAGCACAAAAGGTCAGGAGTAGCAACCAAGCCCTAAGATAAAGCCCCAGGACTAGCAAAAAAACAAAAACAAAAACAAAAACCACTTAGATATCATCTGTGATTCGTTCACAGTTCAGTTCCTGTGTAGGTCCTGAGACCTCTGGCAACAATAAATGTCTCTAAACAGATCCTATCTCACTCTTACTGTTACTGCCCGATTTTAAGTTCATTGCCACCACTCTCACCCTCATTTGTCTATCTGCACAGCAGACACATTCGTTTTTCTTTTTTGTTTGTTTGTTTTTGTCTGTGGTGGGGCCTGACCTCTAGGCCTAAGTGCTGTCCCTCAGCTCTTCAGCTCAAGGCTAGTGCTCTACCAATTGAGCTTTTTCTGCTTGTAGTGGTGCTGAGGAATCGAACCCAGTGGTTCTTGCATGCAAGGCAAGCACTCTACCACTGAGCCATCTTCCAGCTCCACATTCGTTTTTCTAATTGCCTCAGATCTCATTTCTTTTCTGCACACAAAGCTCAATGTTTTCTCTCAGCAATATGGAGAAACCAAACTCCACACGGTGTCCCAGAAAGCCTCCACGGGTCAGCTTCTGCTTTCCTCCCCAGCTGCAGCAACCTTGCCCAGTACAGCTTAGACTACTGGCCTGGTTTCCATCACACACGCAGAGCTCAGCCATACCCATCAAACTCATCAAATGGCATCTCTCTTCCTAGAGTCCAGAACTGAGGTCTGATGTCATCCTACATCACCTATTTTATCCCATTAACGTTCCTCGGGGAATGAAGCGATCTGATGGATGCTTTGCTCTGTCCTGGACTAGAGTATGCAGTAGCCAACATCTGCTAACTACTGTCTCCCTAGAGGACCTTCTTTTCCAACCACCAGATATAAGTGGTCCGTGGAAATTAACACATGTGGAAGGCACCAATCCTGCAAACCAAACACCTAATCTCTTTGAAAGGGATATTTCAGACTTCTGTGTGATAAGATTGCATCTCAAAGTAAAGAAATGACTTCTCGGGGACAGACACTATAGTTCATTCATCTTTCATCCCTACTGGATTAAGATCTAAAAGTCTGATTTCAACACCCAGGGATGTTCAAACTAAACCTGATGAGTTATTCCTTTTCACCAGACAATAGAAAAACTGAAACTTCTGGTCAATTCCCACTATCATTTGCTCAATCTTTCATCTTTAGAAACTTGTCTGCTTCATCTTAATGCAGTTACAGCTCCACTCTGTGGAAAAACTAGGAAGACAGGCAGTATCATATAGGTATGTTTCCTGTGTGACCAAGAGGTAAATCTGGAAACTACTTACAAGATCATTGTCTATGAAGAGTTGCACAAAATATCAGAATGATGGAGAGTATGTTCTTATATAGATAGGACATAATAATCTCTAAAAATTAAATTCAAATCAAGAGCCAATAAATATTCAATCATTCTCTGGACCTCTATTCCATCCCATCTTATTTCCACACTTGTCTTGTAAATTATTCTGCAATTTTCTTAGACATTTTCAGCTCTGCCAGTAGACACGGCAATATGCATAAACATCACATATAATCACATATACAACACGCAAAGTTCATTCTGATCAGACCCAGAAATGAGACAATAAAAAGCAAATGATTTCTAGTATCTAGACGTATAGAGATTCTGCCATGAAAACTAGCACAGGCAGCACTCCCTTTCCTCTATTTCCTACAAAGCCAAAATATATTTAATTTTTTCACTAAGTAGCATCCTTTGACCCTTGCCTAGGGAAAAAGATCCACCATGAAGCCGCTAATGATTATGAGCCTAACTGGAGGCTAGCCTAGGCAAAAGTGACTGAGATTCTATCCCCACAACCAAGCCAAGTCTGGCAGTACACATCTGTAATGCTAGCTATATGGGAGCCTATAGGAAGGAGTATCTCAGTCTAAAGCTGCCCCAATCAAAAACCAAGAGCTCCTATCTGAAAAATAACTACAGCAAAAAGGGCTGAAGGCATGGTTCAAGTGGAATAGTGCTTGCCTACCTAGTGCAAAGCCCTGAGCTCAAACTGTAGTGCTAAACTACTCAAGCCCTAAAAAAACCAAATGTGTGTGGTGGGGGGGCGGGGGCGGACAGTGTCCAACTGGCTGAACTTCTAGGAATTCAGGTACGAGATGACTTCATAATCTCTCCTAGAATGTTTTGTTTTGTTTTGAATGTTTCTTTTAAGATTTAATACATCACAATTATGGCCCTCCAAGTCATCAATTCATAAACATATAGACAATTGACGTCAGAACAGCACAGGGTCCTGCACTTCACCTGGCAAGATTTTTAAAACCATTTCCGACCCAGAGTCGACAAACAATCCTTGGAAATAGTATATGATTCTTCCCTGCCTTGCTTCCATGAATTGAATTTGACTTCGCTGACGTTTTTCAGTGGACTAACTCCTTGGGAGGCTTCAACTCTTAGTGAAACTAGAAACTAGGCAAAGTTTATCTTGGATGTCCCAAGGTAAACTCTTTATCCCCACCCTCCCTCAGTTTCTGTCCCTCTTCAAGCCCTCATATTTTCCCTATCAAAACAGTGGGGAAGAAAGACATCTGAATTCCTTAGCATAAAATAAATGTCTGCTGGGAGCTTCCAGGATGACCTTTCTCAAAGACCTAAGGAAGGAGATAGGAATCAGAGCTTTGAAGTACATAGGTTTTCAAGAGAAGAACCACAGAGACTAAGGGGCATTTTCCAAACAGCTGTGGAATTGCACAACCCAGCAGCTGCTTGCTTAACCTACACTATGGTTATCTGTTCAGCTCAATCCTTCTAAAACAGGCTCTTCTCAGCTAGTTGAGAGTTCACAAATAGGTAAACAATTAATTTTCCATTCATGAAAATAATTACAAGGATATTTAAAGGACACATTGGATTTTTTAAAGGGAGAAATATATAAATGGGGCAATAATTGAACTTGGTTTTCAAGAATGAATAATTTTAAGTTGTGCTGTGGGAAACAAAGTGAGCAAAGTAAGGTGAAGCATAAAGCTTTCTATGTGGAGCAGTATGGAGCTTATGTCTGAGGAACTATTGTGTTATTTTTAAATAAGTGGAGGCCGTGTTCAGAACGTTATTTCACATTACCCAGTGGCAAGATAATTAGCTAAACCTCAACAGGTTTAAAAAGGTCTTAACTCTTAAGTCTTTCCTCTCCGGAGAGTTCTCATCATTGGTATGATCAATTCTGCACGTAAGTATCAGTGCTCAGTTTTAAAAGAGATTTATATGGAGAAGATCACTCATGGATATTCACCATGTGGAAAATAAGGATGTGTAAAGCATAGTCTAACCACAAAGCCATTTACAGTACAATGGGTTCAGATAAAAGTGCGTGTAAAGAACCAAAGATCACTCTAAATGAAATCTAGGAAATTCCCAAGTCTAGACAAAGATCTCCATACCAGCAGGTGGGCCTTTCCCAGACCTGCCTTCACTCCCTCTCCAGCATGCAAGTGATGGAGAACTTTGTTGCTGCTGCTGCTGCTGCTGCTGCTGCTGCTGCTGCTGCTGCTGCTGCTGTCCATCTGACCTGTGGCTACATTACCCTGCCTGGTCCCATATCTTGAGCCCTTTGACTATCCCTGTAGCTGATTATTTCGAAAATGTATAAATGAAGTCAATATTTTCTTAAGGCTAAAAAAAAGTAAGGATAGATAGATACTCCTCAAAGACGTGGTGTTGGATTAACCCCATTTGACTTTTAGAGCAAATGCCTCATCCCTTCTGCCTTTCCCTTTGAGAGCAATATTGGCAAGCTTTGGATTCGCTGCTACTTTTGAAATTCTCTTTGGTTTTCTGGAATTTGGAAAGTCTTGCCTTTAGAATGAAGTATGGCATGGGCAATCACATGTTCCAGTCTGCCACCGCGGTGATGCTAGGCAGTGTCTGCCCTGGAAAATGAATGCATTCGCAAGGATGAAAACAGTCTCAGTAAACACAGACTTATTTGTTTGATGGAAAAAGAAATGAACTTGACATGCTGTAATTTAGAATCACAAAAGCACAGACTCCAGAGACACCTCAGAGACCATTTCATCTAATTTCTTGTTTTTATGAGTTGAAGAATTCATTCTCATTTTCTTCACTCACCCAAACCAGACATGATTTATCCCAGACTCACATCATCCCAGTGACAACGCGTGATCCCGAGGGTGGCGGTGTTGACACCACCTGGCACTTTCTAAACATGAAGATTCTTGAGTCCTATCCCAGTTCGACTGTACCAGAAATGATGGGGATGGGGCCAAGTCACCTTTAATTTAACAAGTCCTCGAAGTAATTCTAATACACTGGAAAGTTTGAAGATCGCTTCCCTACCAGTCGATGTGTTAGGCTCTTCAGTTGACAGCTTAAACAGCAAAGAGAATCTGTTGGCCCCATGCAAGTGAAAAATTCAGAAAGTAATCTTTCTTCCAGAATAATCTACAAAAATCATCATGAATTTGTTCAATATCTCCAAACTGCTTCCTCCCCCAACTATCTACTACTTCTTTTAAAAGAAATAAATATGAAGTGGTTGTACATAGGTTGCCATTCAATAGGTTATGAGTCCAATGCTCCTTGATCAATGTCACCCTACAATTGTTCTCCCTCATTTCCCCCTCCCATCTGGACCATCAAGTTACAGAGTTCAACTTTCACATGATGTACATAGAAGATAATGATTGCAGTTGTCCAGCCTTCCTCCCTCCGTTCCTGTGCCACCACCAAGCAAATGCTTTACAGTCATCTTCACCATACTCCCAGTTTCCCTATCATGCCTGATTATCTCCCACAGGCATCTCAGGAAGGGTCTGTGCTTTGCTACGCCTTTCCCACGTCCCACATTCTCAGTGCCTCCATGAAATCTCCCATTCCATCAGCCTGCTCAGACTTTAAAAGCAAACTCAAGTCTTACACTTCCATGAAAACCCTGCTCCAACTCTGTCTTATTAACATTCCCATAAACTCCTACAGCATCTGAGATCTGACTCCTACAATCTACCCCATAATTATATTTCTGCCTTAGTCAGAACTATTGTGTTATTTTTAAATAACTATATTCATTTAAATAAGTGGAGGCAGCATTCAGAACACAGAGGCATTATTTCACATTACCCAGTGGCAAGATAATTAGCTAAACCTCAACACGTTTAAAAAGGTCTTTAGTCTTAATAAAGAGACTTACTTCTTATGTTCCAATATGGACACGTCTTGACTTCTCTGCTTTACCTTTAATCAGCCTTGATCACTTATCCAATTAGTGAATTTGAAAAAGCCACACATGCATAGTTCAGTCCTTTCCCCTCTTCTTTTCAGGGGCCTTCAGGGGGGAGGAGGGGACAGAATGGTGACAAAATGAGCAGCGTTGTAAATTTGCAACTCTGCCTTTGACTAGATTGGTGCATTTATTCAGGGTAGAAGTTCCTATGACCCTTGTTACTGCAAGAGTAAAATTGATCTCTAAACAGCTTCATCAGTAAGGTGTGACACTTATTTTCTGTCTGCCTGGTTTAATTATCTGTCCTTCACTGGGTTTGGCACTCAGAAAAGGAAGAAAGAGATATTAATGATAACACTGAAATTTACATAATAGACAGCTACCTTATCTTTTGTTATCTGAAGCTGCATGTTTATGATCCCTCCTATAAATCCACTTAAATTCTACCTGCTCTGAAAATATTTTGACTTGCAGCTTCTGGCTCCTAATCAACTCGGGCATCTATATGGAACTAGTGTTACTACTAATCATGCAGACTACTAATTTTCCCCTCAGATTTATTTTCCTCTTCTTCCTAAAAGTAGTAAGACATCCACGTTGTAGGTTGGCAACTAGCAATCCACAATAAAGAATATATTTCCCACCTATATGGTCATGAGTTTTTAAGTCCTGGCCAATGAGATTGACATGGAAGGCTACACATAATATCTAGGAGACATCATAAAAGAGGAAGGAGTTTGCTCTTCTCTTACTATTTCTTCCTTTGCACTGGTTCAAATGCAGCTCTAATGGCTAGAACTTGAGCGACCATTCTGAACCATAAGAGAGACGCTGAGGCATGTTAGAAATGGTCTTATGTCCCTGAGACAGCAAACTGGTAAACTCTCAGGAATTTTGTAAGCTAGCTTTGAAACGATTTAGGTTAAAATTGACCATGGAAGATATGGTACTAATCAGGATCTTGGGTTTTATTTTTCTCCCAGAGAGTGAGTTCTTTTTTTCTCCCAGAAGCCATATTTTGGAGATGACAGGGCAATCAGACAGAAGGAGCCTGCATCTCTGATAATCATGAAATAGCTCCCCATACAAGTCTTGGATCATCTCCATCTTATTTTCCCTTCTGGCCCTCACAGCCAAACTCTAGCTAATACCTACTTGGAGCACTGAGCCCAATTCATCACTACCTGACTCCTGTTCTGATGTCATTAGGAAATTGAGAATGAAAATGACTAAGTTCACTTAAATCAGGGGTTCACATCTTTGGTGGAATCTGTGGGAAACTTACCTTGTAGCAAGGAGTTAGTCTACATCTGAGAAAGATGTGCACTGAGCATACACTCCAATCTAGGTCATCACACCACCATTTAATGTGTTATCACAGGGACCTACCTGTGTGTCTTTCCGGGTAGAATTGACTTCTTTTAAGTTATTTTCAAAACAACATTGTGCATGTATTTTCTCAGGCCATTGCAACATACAAAGGTTCTCTTCTACACTACATGGAATGGCCTGTACTACATTCTTAGCTACTCAGCTTCCCTGGCTTACATGTCTTATTTATTCCAATATGGTCTCTCTCCATATACTTATATTTTTTGTTCACCTTAACAATGCTTGACAAAATGGTTCCTATGACGGCTCTGTACTTGCTAAAAGGGACACAAGTATCGCAGGAAACCTTCAAATACCTGTTTTACTGAGACTCAAAACACCCTTGAGAAAACAAGAGAATAATAGCAGCCTCTAGATATCCTTTGAATTTCAGGAAAGCTCCCTAGATGTAGCTGCATCAGGGAAGGATGGACCAACATTACACAGCCAGAGGCACGTCATGACTGCAGGGCATCTGAAACCACCGGAAAAGTCATTGCAA
This sequence comes from Dipodomys merriami, assembly GCF_024711535.1. Taxonomy (NCBI): domain Eukaryota; kingdom Metazoa; phylum Chordata; class Mammalia; order Rodentia; family Heteromyidae; genus Dipodomys; species Dipodomys merriami. Next base: position 243,638 of record NW_027206130.1, read on the forward strand.
ACCCAGGTACGGTAACCAACATTCCCACTTTGAAAGATACATCATAGATAGCTATAGAGTTCATGACAACCAGAACGTTTCAGTAAATAACTCCTATCAAAGACAGAACCAAATTACTTACACACACCTAGAGTTTGATATACAACCAACATTCTTTTTCCCTGAGTTCCCAGACATACAGACCTGGAGAAACCCCAAGGAAAGACACACAGGCTCCAGGGCCAGTTCTGTAGCCTCGGGTACTTGTGTCTGCAGGTGTTTTGAAGACCACCCACCCAGCCATTCCACTTCTAGAGGGTCTGTAAAGCAGTGTAGGACAGTCTGAGCATTCTTGTCTTTGCCAGAGGGCTATTTGGGCACCTGAGGATCTGGGCTACACACTCTTCTGTGGGAAACCAGCTGGAAGTTAAGTACAAAGGGCACAGACAGGCCTGCAGGAAACAGCGAAGGGTGGAGGACACAGGAAAAGGAGCTTAGTGTATGAGGCAGTTTGCTGCAGGTTTGGCCACTCAACCAGGTGACTCACTTAGGAATGGAATGAGGGCAGGGAGGGGAGGCTGGTCAAAGTTAAAGAGGCAAAGAAGTGCTGGGCTTTAGAGCAAATCCTCAATTTAAAAAAATGTAGCTAGAATAACTTGCTGGAGTAAGGGCAGATTGTTTTCACTGAACCTCACTAGACCTGTCCAGAAAGACCAGCTTAAATCTCTGGATGAGCTACCTAGGAAGAATCTTCTCCCTCTTCCTTTCTCCAAACACAATCTGAGGGCTTGTTTTTGGGTAATTGGAGAACTTCAGCGCACCTGCATTTTATTCATTGGCGGCCACAGACAAACCACTAGAGGGCACTGTTTGCTGAAACTCCCCTACTTTCCTCTGACTTCGGTGCTCAGGCAGGACTAGCCACACATCCCGTGACAGGATATTTCTAAACTCTTCCTTCAATTCTCGGTGTTAATAAACAAACTCAGGGTGGATCCACCCAGATGAATATCTTAGCAACACCCAGCATGACTCTCCAGGTTAAAGTTCCTGGCAAATCCGGCTTTCATTCAATCCAGAGCTTAAAACCACCTATCTCCTGAACTTTGGTATTTCTCTCAAATGCTATCTCTAAGAGTCAAAGGAACTTTGAGATGAAGAGGCAAATTACACAGCGTAGTGAATCTGTATAAGATTCTATTTTGTTTCCATATTCACATTATAACTATCTGGTCACAGCAGGCTTTGCCCTACTTGGCAAAAACTGTCATGTCCCACAAAGATGGAGATCAAGAGCCACATATTTCTCTTGGCAGGAGACAAGAGGAGTATAAACTGGGGCCAGTTAATTTGGTCCACTAAAAGCATTTACTAGAAGCCTGAGGCTTTGAGGGTGGAAATTTTGTTCCTGCAAGTTCAATTTAGGGCTCCCTGGCATAGATCTCGTTCCCTACTACACAGGGGCAAGATCAGCACCTGGCATCTGTGGGCACAATATTTCGAGACTCCATGCAAACTAGCTTACTGACTGAAGACCTAGATGAAATCCTTGTTAGGAAACACAGGAAGGATGGATGAGCTTTTCTCAGATGGGGATTTTTCTGCCCCTGCACTGTCTTACTTCAAACAACAGATATTTGCTGATACCAAGCTTATCCTCAGTTTCTCAGGGAAGGCAGATAAGGTGAGGGAAATATTTGTAGGCTGAGAGATTTCTGGAATTTTCCTACCATGCTGACATACCATCCAGTGTTCCAGTGGGCCATATTTGGACAAAGATAGCTATGTTATTTTTTTTCCCCTCTGTCTTTTGTGTTCTCACAACACTCCTTTTTTGAGGTCAGTACTATTTTCCTAAGACTTTCCCAAAGGTCTCTCTTTCCTTTACCTATTTTATCCTCTCAAATGGTCATAAACCTACAGTGTGTTGCTGAAGGGGGAATGATCATAGAGAAAACTGTTTATTGAAATCGTGCAAGTAGAGCTTGTAACTCGGTATATCTGTGTTATCATGCAGGACAGCAAAGCAAAAAACTAGTCCTAAGTTTAAAGAATACAACAGAAAACTCCCAGGATTGAGGAAGACTACTGTGATTCACAGTAATACCAGAGAGAAAAAGTACAGAAAAACAAACAACGATGGAAGTGTGGTTTAGGAGAGTACACCATGAATAGAAAAGAATACTGTGGAATATTTCTCCTGACCTGGTAAAACCTGACAAGATAGAATGCTGACAAAGGGTAGAGGTAGGGCCAAGGGTTTGCAGCTACCACCTCTGGCAACCTCAGAAGCAATATCAAGAAGGCATCTCCATGGCCTTTTCTTTACGGGCTGTTGTTTAGAGGACTGGGACTCAGAAAATCAGAGACCAAGCACCTCTTCTCTTTCTGATCACCTTTACAAATCCAAGACTTGCCACATTGGGACAAGCAAAAGCAGAGAGCTAGGGAACTAAGGGTAAAAACAGGAGATCAGATCCCAGTTGTAACTTGGCTAAATAGAGTTGTTTCAGTACAGGACAATTTGGCTTCAATTTGTGTTATTCTGAATGTATAATTGATGGGGCCCATCTGTTTCCAGTAAAGGAACTTTTGTTTTGCCTTTTTCCCCCCTTTTCTACTTTCATTGGGATGAATGGCTTCCTCATTAGGCAATGTTCACATGCCCTCCAAAAATGTGTTTGGAATAGAAAGATTCTTCCGAATCACAGATTAAAATGCCAGCAGAGTTGAATATGTTCTTCCCATTCTGAGCTAGTTAAATGAGAAGTCATGCCGATCTCTATGCAGGAAACTTCTCAGGTAAGATTGTTAAAGCCAGGGAACTATCTACTCAGTGTGGTGATAGAAATCCTATGGCACTCTGGTGAACAGCATTATGGATGGAAAGGCAGAACATCGCTTCCCATTCCAATCCCCTTCTCTCTTGGAGTTATAAAAGCAAAGCATCTGGGAAAGTTTCAGGTCTCCTGAAATTCCTATTCTGCAGCTACTTACCGCACATTGCAGCTATTTACACCTACACAATGTATGGGTTCCAGAATATAGTAACTATTAACATCTAACATAGTCCTCATCCTTACAAAGTTTAGCGTCAAAAAGGAAACAACCAGCAAAAAGGTAGTTTTAATTCTGTATCTACTAGAGTAGTTATCCACACACACACACACAAACACACACACACACACACACACAAAGGAAAGATGGAAAGAAGCAAGGAGGGAGGGAGAAAAGGAAAGGACAAAGGAAGGAAGGAAGGAAGAAGGAAGGAAGGAAGGAAGGAAGGAAGGAAGGAAGGAAGGAAGGAAGGAAGGAAGAGAGGTGTTGGAAAGAATGGAAGCAATCAGACCCCTGATACATTGTTGCTGGGAATGGAAAATAGTGCAATTGCTGTGGAAGAGACTCTGGAAGTTCTTCATTCATAGAAATTCCAAACCCAACCCAAAAGTCAATCTGGTGAATAAGCAAAAAAGAAAAAAAGAGAAGAAATAATGTGGTGTATGCATATGAAGAAATTGTGAGGTTCAGAGAAAGGAAACCTCTATGTGGTTGTTCAGGTGGAAGAGAATTTATTAGGAGAAACCAAACCTGCGGGCCTGCACAAGGTGGAGGTGTGCAGAGAGCAACTATGACAGGGAGAAGTTATGTAAGGGAGAGGACCAGCAGAAGGTGTGACCCCCAGAGGATTCGGTAGTGACCTCAGAGCCTGGGGTCCTTCGCTGACTCACAGTCAGGTGATTACTGGTTTCAGACAGGTGATTTCTGGTGAGGTTACATACTATACTTCAAGAAGAGGAAGGGGTGAAGGGATGAAGGGGCTGTTCTTGTAGGAAGCACCCATGGCTCATGCCTATAATCTTAGCTACTCAGGAGCCTGAAGTTTGAGGATCTCGGTTGGAAGCCAGCCCAGCAGGGAAGTCCATGAGACTCTTATATCCAATTAACCAGCAGAAAACCTGAAAGTGCTGTGGCTCAAAGTGTAGATTACTAGCTTGAGCAAAAGAGCTCAGGGACAGCATCCAGTCCCTGAGTTTAAGCCCCACCACCGATAAAAAGAAAAGAAATATTACTCAGTCAAAAAAGAACAAAGAATTGATTAATGTTACAACAGGGATAAACCTTCAAAGAAAGCTTAGTGAAAAAGTCAGAGAGGAAGGTGGGAAGAATATAGTCATACAATTTAATGTCTATCCTACAAAATTAAGGAAGTTGAGGAAAGGGGTAGGGTTGGGAGAAATGGAGGAAACTCTGAAAGAAGTGACACTGATCAAGACAGTGTATGCATAAACTGCTTTCTTGAATGCAACTCCTTTGTACAATTACTTAAAATAAAATATATTTTAAATTATGGTTTGATTCTATATTTATATAAAGTTCTCAGACGAGGTACATTCATAGAGATAGAAAGAAGACGGGTTGTTGCAGAGGAATTGTGGAAAATGATAATGGAGATTATCTGTCAGAGGATATGTGTTTTGTGGGGGTTTTTTGAGGGGTAACTGTGTTAGTTATATTTGTATAGCTGTGACAAAAATACCTCAAAAAGCTACTTAACAAAGTAAGGACACATTTTGGAAGGGACTGGAGACCAGATAGAACCAGATAGATAGGCCTACTTTCAGTAACCTTTTCCCTCCAAACCTGCTTCCCAAATAACATCATCAGCTAAGGTCCAAGTGCTCAATGCATGAGCCTGTGAGGGACATTTATATTCAAACCATAACAGTACTGAAAATGTTGTTAAATTATATAGTGGTGATGTTTGCTCAACCTTTTGGATATACTAAAAGCTACAAAGCTGTATACTTTAAAAGGCTCTTTTACGGTAGCTGAACTGTATTTCAATAGAGCAGAGGTCATTATAATTCCTGTGAGGAGTGCCATGCTAGAATGGGGTGTCATTCTACACCTTCGGGGTGGTATCTGGAGAAGCAGTTCAGAGAGGATCATCAAAAGAAGTGACTTTTACACCACGACCACAAAAGCTAAATAGAAGCAAGAGGCAGAGGAGAAAGGCAAAACACATCCAGTACTGACCAAAGAGAATGTGCTACATTGAGAAGTAATGAGTTCCCCTGAGCTTTGTCTACAGCAAGCAGTGGATAGAGAAGAGGCTAGGGATAGAAGGAGGTAGCAAATCTTGCCAACGAGTTCTGACATTACTCCAGTAATAAATGGAAGCCCTTGAGAGAATCGATGGATGAACACGGTAGAATACAGCTTGTTCTCCAGGGCATCTTACTTTTTCAGTGCAGGGTAGAGAATGGGTTGTAGGTGGGGCCAGAATAGAGACTGGGAGATTTAGTTAGGAGGTTATTACATTGAGCAATTCGGAAGGTTGAGGAAGTCTTCCAAGCTTCCTGCGTTCTCTACCACCTGTAACAGCCCTAGGCTTTACTCAAGAAGATGTAGGTTCATCAAGAGGTAGTGCTGATGCTGAGCTTGCCCACACACTTCCCAGCAGGCCCTGATCCTAGTTTGGGTCCAGACTTTAAATCCAGTGCCCTTATACTCACTCACTCCCTCTGCAGATCACCAGGACCTTCTCTCACCATTTGCCACAGGAATATAGAAGAGTACAGGCTTAAGACTTAGAAACAGTTGCATTTCAATCCCAATCCTGATATTTCCAAACAATCTCCTGTCTCACTTTCCTCAAATGTAAAGTGAGGATTTGTGCTGAGCATTCTGTGATTATATATATATATATATATATATATATATATATATATATATATATATATATATATATATGAACTTGCACCTGGCCTGCTCAAGAAATAACAGCTTCTGTACCATTCAGGTCCTCTGGGATTATAATTCTGCACTTAAATCAAATATGACAATATGCAAGTATGATACAAATATGAGTAAAGAAATACCTGAGGCCTGGTACTTCCAATATTTTAGTAGGCTAGGAAAGACCATTGCACTATCATCCTAAAAATAACATGTTATTTGCCTCCATCATTCTTTAATGCCATTTCAAAGTCAAATGTATTTAAATTAATTCATTAGTTAAAAAATAAATGTCTGAGAGCTCCCCAGACAAGTCATCAAACCAAGCTTGTTTACTGTCAAGCTGGGAGGCCAAAGTTCCTAGTAAATGCTCTCCTTTCTAGAACACAGCATAACTGCAATGCAGTAGACCATAGAAATAGTTTGAGGCTCTGAACAAATGGAATGCTGTCTGGAATGATAATGTGAAAGAGGAGAGGGGAAAAAAACAGTTCCGGTAAACACACCAGGCCGTTTAACTTTAGGAAATACATTTTGAATGCTACCTAGCTGCTTTCCAGGCACAACTTTATCTCTGAGTTGCTGCTGTTGTTGTTATATACAGGAAGAAATACATTTAAAAGAAGCCAATTGTGATTTGTACAAAAACCTATATACATTCTTTGCTAATTTCAATTTTTGGCAGCAGTCCTGGGGCTTCAAGTCAGGGCCTACTTAGCTTTTTCTGCTCAAGGCTCTACCACTTAAACCATAACGTCACTTCAGACTGCTTGCTAGTTAGCTGGAGTTACAAGTCTTCTCACATATTTGTCTGCCTCAGCTGGCTTTGAACTGTAATTCTCGGGTCTCAGCCACCCGAATAGCTAAGATTAGAGGTATGAGCCCACATTTGGCTTATTAACTAATTTTTTAAATGCTACTTTATTGGAGTGAGACAATGCTCATTTCTCCTTCCTCCTTTCTTTCTACTCCTTTTTCTCTTTCTCAAATTCCATGTGATTGCAAATGTTTCCTCTCCCCTTCCCTGTATACCATGAACTAAAATCTATTCCTAAAGAAATGTAACACCTTGTTATTTCTTAGCTAATCATTGCAATGGATTTCAGAAAGCACAAGGTGGCAGAAGTAGACTAGAAATGCTACTGAATTCACTCAATGAACCCAGACCAACTTAGGCATCACAGAAACAACAGCAAAACCTTTTTGGTTTTTATTTAAACATAAAATGGTCTTTTACACTATAATAACAAGTACTCTAATAATGTGTGAAAAATATGAGAGGAAGATGCAGGGAAGAGAATTATATCATCCAGAAACAGGAATAAATGTTTCTTTCTCCATTCTACTGTGATTATTGTGATTATAGCAGATACGTGATTTTATCCTCTCATCTAAACAACGCCATTGCAGCATTTTCCAATTCTAATTATTCAAATACCTCACTTCCCAGAAGCTTTAAGGCATCTTCATGTATCCATATTTTTTAAAACCCTTTAAAAAATATCATTAGTTAAAATGTGGCTTGCCAGGCAGCAGTGACTCAGACCTGAAATCCTACTCAGGAAGCTGAGACCTGAGGATCATCAGCCCATGTAGAAAAGTCCCCAGAGACTCTTATCTCCAATTAACCACTTAAAATCTGGACGTATTTTTGTAGCTCAAGTGGTAGAGTGCTAGCTTGAATACAAAGAGGCTCAAGGACAATGCTCAGGCCCTGAGTTCAAGTCCCACAACCTACAAAAAAAATGTGGCTTGTTTTAGTCATTTTCTTCTTAGCAATGACTACTCTAATTTAAACAGTAACAGTAGCAGTACATGTGCTGATAAATTTAACAAAAAACAGTCATGTCAGTCGAGTGAAATAGTAACTGCTTTTATTTCAAAGCAGAGAATGACTGACAGTACCCTTTTTATTTAAACATTTATTCAAAGATCTTGGTAACTTGCATGAATAAGTAGAGACTACATTACTTTTGAGCTGGCCTGTGGGTACTTGGATTTTCATTTTCTCATTTTAAATCAATAGCTATAGTGTGTATATGTTTACCTACATATTATATTAGATACACGTAGACAGTCATTTTATATGCAGAAATTATATAAAATTATTTTGAAATGACTTAAGTATTGCAACAGCAATCAAAAGCCACTTATATTCTTAGAAGATTGCCACTAACTACTTTTGCTTCTGGAAAATTTATCAGAGCATAATTTATTTCCATTTTGGAATCATTAGCCTGCATGCTATAAAGAACTAATATTAAATCATTTACTCATTGGCTGGGGACAGGTGAAGTTACACTATTTCCTTATATTAGGACCTCCCTCAAGACTTCATTAGCATCGGACAGGGTACTCAGAGCCCTGTATCAACAAGTGGGAAAAGTCTATATTCTATCTTCATGATTTGTGAACTTAATTCATACCTTCAACTCACATATCAAAATATGTTAAATTAAAAGTAACATGAAGACTCTTCCCTCTCTTAAATGAAAACTAAATTTGTTCCATTAGGTGAGCAAAACAGACCTCCAGGAGAGGAAATCCAATTGTTGGGATCAAAAGTTACTACATTCCAAAGACTCAGGCATGCTTAGTCACCGCTTTCTTCTTTGTAAGAACTTATTAGGCATCCACAGGGAATTTCCTTCCAGGAGCCATGCTGCTCACAATTCCCCAAGTCAAAACTCCAAACTGACGGCAGCTTACTGATGAGTTCTCTAGCTTCTTCCTGGCTTTTTTCCTAGTTCAAATACTCTCAGCCAGTTCTGAAAGGGGATTTCCTGAACTCCAGCACCCAGGTTCAATCTGCAGTGCTCCAAAACATTGCAGACTGAAAAAAAAAAAAATCACTGAAGGGAAGAAAAAGTCAACTGAAAATCATTAGTGCTGGATATTCTTAAATATTCTCAACATTTCTTCTCCTTTGGAATACATAAGAAATAAAATGAGAGTGTGAGGTCCTGAATTCATGCCCCAGAGAGAGAGAGAGAGAGAGAGAGAGAGAGAGAGAGAGAGAGAGAGAGAGAGAGAGAGAGAGAGAGAGAGAGAGAGAGAGAGAGAGAGAGAGAGAGAGAGAGAGAGAGAGAGAGAGAGAGAGAGAGAGGAGAGAGAGAGGAGATTAAAGTCTAAGGTTTGATCATTTGGTTATGAATTTAGCACCAGACACTTTGTTTGCTTCTCTAGCTGATAAAATTTCCCAGAAATTGTGCTTATCCATTTCCAGAGCCCTGAAAAAAAATTAAAAACATGACAGATATTAAGTCATGTGCTTTATCTGTAGAGCATACCCATTTTAGAAGCCTGGAGATCCTTGCTTGGGAAAGCTAGAAAAAACAAACACTAACTATGATGACTGGAGAAATTAATCTGAATTCCTTTGCTGAATCTTGTCCACAAACTTCTAATAAAAATAATTTAAGTTTTGGCCCTCAGCACATGCCTTACTAAAACTACTTATCATTATACAAGAATAGATTCCCCTATTTTTATTTGTATCCCCTCCCATTCTATTCTTTCCCACATAGATTAAACCAAAGTAAGATTAGTCAAACTCAATTTGAGTCTAATCCAAACCACACACCCTATGTCTTCCATTCCAAATCAAGTTTAACTTCCTGATTTTTTTGGATCCCAAGTGAACAACCTACTGGAATGTCACAAAAAGGGTCACAGAAAAAGATTGCAGGCCAAAAAAAAAGGGAAAAAAATACAAGCGAGCTTGGAAACAACTGGCCCCAAAGACATAACTTTGAGTAAAATGTTTGTTGTGGAATTCAAATACAAAACATCAATTTTCCCAATGGGAAAAAGTAGCTACAGAGCAGAAGAAGCACCCAAATCCATTCGTTCATTCACTGAACCATTATACAGAGACCTCATATATTCATTAATCTTTACTCCAGTTGACTTGAGGACAGCATTTCTTGTGTCCAGTTTCATACCTCACCAGAGTATTCTTTCTGTATGTTGTAACATTTGTTTTTTTTTTTTTGAGGAATTTAATTTTATTTTATTTGAGAACATACTGTACAGAGGGGCTACAATTACATGGGCAGGATAATGCATACATTTCTTACCAAGCATTGCAGCCTCCTCCTTTGTTTACCCTTCACCTCCCTTCCCAGCCTCCCCCCTCCCCCCACCCAATTATACCCCCCCCCCACCGACATTGTAAAGCTGGTTTTGACATGACATTTTGTACTTCTCATTGTTGCAACAGGTCCACCTGAATCCTTAAACGACTTGTTTGTCCCCATCTCCTCCACATGTTATACTGACATCAAATATAGTGAAAGCGGGGGTTACACTGTGGGGGAGGGACATACAAAGCAACAAAGAAATAATCTTATAAATGCGTTAGAAACACATGCATGAAAGAAACGAAAACATTAAAATACATATTTAAGGGTTCATTTTCCTAACATCACATTATCTGACCTTTTCCGCTTGACTCATACCTATACTAGATTGTATGTTGTAACATTTGTGAACATAAACTTTTGCTCTTATCTATATGCTTTTACTTTTCCGTCTTTTATAAAATAGACTTGAGAATCTCCCTTTTGATTTTGGTAGTCCAATGTTTGACAAGACATGTAATCATTATCTAATTCATGTAATTGTAACCCCTATGTACAACATCTTTACAATAAAATAAAATTTAAAAATATATATAATAATAGCTAGATATTTTGAGTCAATATTGTTATAACTCATGATAAACTTTCACAATGTTTTGGTCCACAGACTAACCCTTACCAAATAGCAAAAGACTGAGAATACCATGAAAATTTTGTATTTTAGGTAGTAGATGCAGAGAGGGAAAACGACATGACCAAAGGGACACTCAGTGTCTGTCAGTCAGTGTCTGATTCTGCTTTTCCCAGTGTAACAAGGGTTTAAATCTTTAAACTCTTGTGCTTTGTACTAAGAATTAGAATTCTTATATTATACATAGGGAATATTTTTCCTTATAATTTTGAAGTTTTAAAATATAACTCTGAAGGTTTAAAAACAAAGATTAAACACATAATACCACACTACTAACATATCCGACTTCCATAAATAGAACAAAAATGTTCACTATTTAAAGTATGTCAGTAGGTAAACAGGAAATGAGAGAACTATTTTCATTCCTATTTTAGCTTTAGTTAGTGAGGTAACAGCTTAAATCTGTGCCTCAGTTTTACACACCATGAAGTGGGCATAAAATTGTCCTTTAAAATTTTAAAGCAATACAAAATCACTAATTCTAAATATCTTACAGAGTACCTAGTTCTAGTGGTGTAAGAATTTTGAAAAGGGAGAGGAAAATACTGATTTCCAGATTCATTTCATATGATATCTTAATAAACAAGGAGAATTTAGTGCTGTCTCTTTAGAAGATTGTGTCCATTCATTGAATTCTTTAAATTCCTTTTCCTGATATCCCTCTGGATCATGAATGCAAAATTATAGAGGCATTATACCTGTTACACAAGACTGTTCAGTTTGCATAAGTTATAAAATAAGCCAGTGGCAGGAGGAAAGGTCAAAATCTCTGGTCAGTATCTCAACCAGTCTAGATAAGAACACGTATTACTACTTTCTATTAACAAGACCCAAATGTGGCATCCTCTTTATTCACTACAGGATTTTTCTGAGCAGAGCTTTATTTTATCTATCATTTTCCTTTATCTCTTATATTAAATCTTTTTTTAAAGCAAGTTTTCCTGATCCTTTCTTTATGTTTAATAAGCAATGACACCGATAAAAAGAAAGCTAGGTAAACTACAAGTCAAGAAAATGGATTTCTTTTTTTTTTTTTAATTGTATTTTATTTTATTTTACAGGGCACAAAATGAATTTTTAATCTTTATTTTTGTGAAATAATCTTATAGCCACAGCTCCAAAATAGAGATGAGGAAATTCACAAGATGTGTTACAAAAAGGGAGAGAAAAAAAACCACCTGTGGAAATTCCATCAGCACGAAAAACTAGTAAAATAATAGTAATAATAATCTTTCAGAATAGGTCATCTAAATTGGCTGGAAAACAATCCATTCAAAATGTCCTTAGAGATTAGGAAAAAACATGGAGTTGATAGACAAAATGCACGTGGAAATAATACCAATATTTCTGTATTAACCATGTGACAACTGTTTGCCTAGACAGGTGGAGTTTTTTGTTGTTGGGGTTTTGTTTTTGTTTTGGCTTTTTAAAAAATTGTTTGTGTTTTGGGTGCAGGTCCCAAGGCTTGAACTCAGAGCCTAGGTACTATCCCTGAGCTGTTTCTTTTTTTCTTTTTAAATTTATTTTTCCTTCTTAATTTTGATTGTAAAAATACTGTACAGAGGGGTTACAGTTACATGAGTAAGGTAATGAGTACATTTCCTATCAAGCACTGTTAACCCCTCCTTTGTTTTCTCCCTGCCATCCCTTCCCTCCCCACCTCCCCAACTCCTCCCTTCCCCACTCCCCCTGAAGTTGTAAAGTTCGTTTTCAACATAGTGTTTTGTACATCTCATTGTTGCAATGGGTCAAACTGTATCCTTGTTTCAGCATTTTGTTATTTCCCTTCCCCTCCCTAAATTAGAAAAAGGTATATACAAGATGCAAGTCACTGACATCAAATACAGTGAAAACAGGGGTTATACCATGGGGGATGAACATACAAAAGAAACAAAAAATCACATAGTACATTACTATAATTATGCTAAAAACAATAGCAAGAAAGAAAAAAAAACACTTGTGTCCCTATCTTGGGGTTCATTTCACTTAATATCATCGTATATGGTCATATGTACATAGCTTTTGACCTTTCCTGCTTGTCCTAGACATACTAGTTATTGCAAATAAGGGAAGCCATGGGACCTATGTTTCTTTGAGCCTGGCATACCTCACTTAATATAATTTTTTCCAAGTATATCCATTTCCTAACAAATTGGATGATGTCATTCTTTCTGATGGAAGCATAGAATTCCATTGTGTATGTGTGTATAAATATATATGTGTGTGTATACATATATATATATATATATGTGTGTGTGTATACACACACACACCACATTTTCTTGATCCATTCATCTACTGAGGGGCATCTGGGTTGGTTCCATATCTTAGCTATGGTAAATAATGCTGCGATAAACATAGTTGTGCTGGTATCTGAGCCTTTTCTTTCTTTCTCTTTCATTCTTTTCTTTCTTTCTTCCTTTTCTTTCCTTCTTCCTTTCTTTCTTTCTTTTCTTTTTTTGTTGGTTGTGGAGCTTGAACTCTGGGCCTGGGCACTGTCCTTCAGCTCTTCAGTTCAAGGCTAGCCCTCTACCACTTGAGCTACAGAGCCACTTCCGGTTTTCTGGTCGTTTATTGGATATAAGAGTCTCATAGACTTTCCTGCTTGGGCTGGCTTTGAACCAAGATCCTCAGATCTCAGCCTCCTGAGTAGCTAGGGTTACAGGTGTGAGCCACTGGCATCCAGCTTCCCAGAGCCTTTTCTTTTCTTCAAGCTAGTACTCTAGCACTTGAACCACAGCTCAACTTCTAGCTTTTTGGTGATTAATTGGAGGTAAGAGTCTCATGGACTTTCCTGCCAGGCTGTCTTCAAACCTCACTCTTCAGCTTTCAGCCTCCTGGGTAGGGTCACAGGTGTAAGTAGTCGTGCCCAGTTAGAAATGCAGTTGTTTTATTAGATTAGGTTTTCAATGAGGGAACATTTTTTAAAATGTCTTTAAAATATTTGTTTTTTCCTCTTTAAGCCTATACTGCCTTTGGCAACCCCTATCAAATTAAAGTCCCAAGTATTTTTAGTTGAAAAGACTCTATTGCTCATTTTTAATTTTTCTGCTCAATTTCCCTTGCTGAGGGAAAAATGGTTCCTACTATTACTGAAGTTAATTTAAAAAGAAATTAAATTTCATAAAATCACAAGTAAATTCCTACGTGTAAGCAGAGCAGAGAGAAGATTGTCCTACTGCAATATATTCATTGGATATGTAAGGTCTAAAAAGGACCAATATATTTGAAAATGCAACTCTGTGGAAGTGTTTGTATGTCTAATTTCAATTGTACATATAATCAGACAAATAACCATATTCCAGTAAGGTTCTTTTTCTGATTCATAAAACATTCCTTTCAAACTTGTGCAACTCAGCAGGGATGATGTGTTGGTTCTATACTTTTAATTGTTTCTGTGGGCTTCTGCCATGATATAAAAACCATTCTTAATGCTAAATGTACAATTTTCATTGTTCTGTGTCTTGTGCATATGTGAGTCAAAAAAGAAATGGCTTCTTGTTATACAGAAGCTGGTCAGTAGATAAACAACCACCTATTGCTTAGATATGCTTTCGCTTCTCTACTGTCATAAAACTGGTTGCTGGTAATCAGATTCACTGACAAAAACAAGCAAAGTAGAGAAAGAAAATCAAGTTGTTGCCAACCACACAGTCAAGTTAGTTCACCATTTGTTTAGTTTCCATCTATGCTGGTTAATGATATTGATGTGGAATATATTTGTTCAGTAGGAAAACAGACTTAGTTGAGCATGAGGATCAGCAAATAAGAAAAATAAAACCAAGAAATATATGGAGCTTCTCCAGGAAACTAATGTAAGTAGTTCTTTCTAAATGTTGTCTTTATCTATGACTTTGCTCAAACTTTCTTGAGTCTGTACAATTTACCAGTGACTGTAGAGATTATATTACATCTGTGTCAACATACAGCTTTTTATTTTTTGAGGACAGCATTCTGATAACTTTGAGTTTCTAGCATAGTCTTCTTAGAAAAAGCAAAATGTAAGAGCAGATGTCAGTTTTCAAACTTCTCCTTTTTCCTCCTCCTCCTCCTCTTCCTCCTCCTCCTCCTCCTCCTCCTCCTCTTCTCCTCCTTCTCCTCCCTCTTCTTCTTCTTCTTCTTTTTGCCAGCCCCGGAGCTTGAACTCATGAGCACTGTCCCTAAGCTTCTTTTGCTCAAGGCTAGCACTACTCTACCACTTGAGCCAATTCTGTTTTTTTCTGTTTATGTGGTACTGAAGAATTGAACCTAGGGCTTCATGCAAGCTAGGCAAGCACTCTACCACTAAGCCACATTCCCAGCCCCTTTACAACTTCTTTATTGGTGCAAATTGTACCATGAGCATACATTAAGTCGCATACACATGCATTGTTCCATTTTTCACAGTGACTTGTAAGGTCATGCAATTATTTAGTAGTGGAAGAAGTAGGACTTAAATTCAAATAGGTCTAATTTGGAAGCTAGAGTCCAAGTGGTAGCTTGGATGTTATCCTCCATTAGTGTGTGTGCAGATTGCTGTACATGAAGCCCTCGCTGTCCTGCCCTAGCTCACCATTGCAATGTATTTTTTTTCTAGGTAATTCCATCCACCCTAATTAAGCTTGCTCCAAATGCTAGATCCTAAAATGTCTCCCACAATCCCTTCAGGAACTAGCCCTTTTCTCCTCTGTGCTTGTGTTTAGTCTATTTCAATCTATTCTTTGTAAGTGTAAGCTTTTTTTTTTTTTTTTTTTTTTTTTTTGAGAGCAGAGAGTCTGACTCATTTGGGTAAGCTCTATTAGCTCCAATTGCTTTTGATATAGGAGTAGAGAGACTTTCACACTTAAAGACACATTGCTTCAAACTGTTGTAACACTGATAGAAATCATGTTTTAAAAGAAGACCATAGATAAAATTAATTTCTACTGTGCTAAAAAAATTAACTCCTACAGTATTTCTAAATCTTTAGCTTTTCTTCTAAACAAACTTAATTGCAGACAGCTTATTTCAAGTACTGGCAGATAGGTGACTTTTTTAAATCATCATGAGACCTCAAGGTAAACAAAACACCTTCCCCTGCTTTCTTTTCCCAGTTATAGAGATAATCAGCTTTTTAAAAGTAAGTTGAGAAAATACTAGAAGAAAATCTACTTGAGACCAGTAAGAGAATCTTCTCAAATATCCTATGGGAAACAATTCTGAACAATTTGTTTTTTAGGAGCATTTTGTTTTTTAAAGAAAGGTCTAAATTTATAAGGAAGTATGAGGTAAATTCTCCAAAATAAATCTCATTCCCCTAAAAGAATGTTCTCCACCCCCCCCCAAAATGTAAGGAAGAATCACAACAAAAGAATTAAGTATCTTGACAACTCAATTACAAAAAAGAAAAAAAGTAAAAAGATATTTCTGACCCTGTGGGAGTGTTTCTCAAGTAAGCAGATACCAACAGCATGGGAAGTACAATGCACTTAGTTCCACCTCAATAGAACAGCTCAGAAAGAAAGAAAAACAGAAGAAAAGTTTTATTTTACCATGAATGGCTTTGGGAATTTTATGAACTATAAGACAAATACTTGGAAATCCATTGCATAATTAAAAACAGACACTATCTTGAATAATGCTTGAAATGATCAGAATGTACTAGAAATGTGAGGCTATGACCCTCAGCCAGAACTTGAAAGCAACATCCATTAAAGAAAAATTCATATGGCAAATAAAATTATTGGAAACAAATTTGTGGTCCAAATTCCCACTCCTAATTCCTCAAGATGAGGGACAAAAATCAGTTGTTTCCAAACGTTAGACTTATTAACACTACTTTCACAATGCAAACTACAGCCCATAATAGATGTTGATACCATCTCTATAAATAAGTTTAATAGTCTTGGAAATAACCCAGTGGTCATCTTGAGGAACAGCCACACCCCCACCCTGTGTTGACACTCTTTCATTGGCACACTAAGAAATTGAATGGTTTGGGCTAGGATGTTCACTTTTCCTCACTTCCTGTTATGTTCCTAGTAAATAAAACAGATCCTAGCCCAAAGCAGGCACCACAATAAATATTTATGAACAACACAAGTTGCAAAATACAAAAGTTCTAGGCTATAGCTGGTGTCTATGTTCTGGAAGATAAAAAGACCTTTCTTTCTGGATAGAGGTGTTAATAGTAGCAGAGGAAGGATTTGCCTACATTAATTATCAGGTGGTCTCTAAGTGATGGCTGCTAGCAACTGGGCTCTATTCAAGCACTGAACAGACTATAGTGACTTGACTTGATGAGTCATAGGTTAATTTCACAACCTGCTTGTAGCCATCACCCAATACTCCTTCCTCTTCAGGACTGACTGAGAACCAGCTGTGAAAACTTTCCAATGGTTGGCACCTCTGAACAGACCCTCATTCACCAAGATTAGATAGATAGGAGGTATTTAGTCTGTAGTAAAACTCTCCAGTCAACTATAGTTCAAATTTTAATTGGGAAGAAATACAACTTGAGCATCACTTTTTAAATTGTGTGTATGTGTGTGTGTGTGTGTGTGTGTGTGTGTGTGTGTGTGTGTATGTATCTCCCTGGTGTCTTTTCACATCTAACTTCATGTATATGGTCACATTCACTTTATAAAGTGTTTTAACTACTCAAAAAATAGACTTTTATAATATGATTAAATGTTAATTTTCAAAGAAAAATCAAGAGATATCTGAGATCTTCCCCTCAAGTGTACAAACAAGTGAGAAAATAAATGCAGAAGGGCAGAAAACAAACAAAACCAAACTCAGATTTCTGTCCTTTTCTTAAACAGTCCCAGTTAAAGTAGAAGTTGCAAAAGGCTTCAATGTCTTTAGGGATTTCAGTTAGGAACACCATTACTGCTGCCCAAGGGTTTTATGTTATCTGATAACATAGATGGTTATCAAGGCTCTAATTCTTTATGAAAGAAAGTAGCTCTGGATTCCACATCCTGAAAAGGAAAAGTACAAGAAGAGACTGGGAACAACTTATGCCAGAAAACAAGTAAGCTATCAATAACCAAAAGGATACAAGAGCCAACTGGAAAGGGTTCCAACTGGCTAGTGATCAGACAATTTGGACATTAAAAAAAAATACTGTAATGGACTGAGCATTAAATATATACAACAAATTCATGACTTACCTTTCAAAGTTGCCAACAAGACTCTGGCCCATGATTCTAAAACTGTTAAGAATCAACATGATTTTATATTTCTTATATTTTAGGAAAACCAAGTTGTTGATGAAGAAATGCTCCTCTTTAAAGAATTCTAACTATTAAAGTGAATGGAATGACAGTATTAGAAACTCACTTTGCAACACCAAGTAACATCTTTGCTAAAAACAACACATGAAAGATTAGTGAGGAACAGTATAGTAATCAAGTTAGTAGCATCTGAGCTTACAAAGCCATCTTAATATAATTCGAAGTCAAACCAGACATTAATTGGCTTCTAATGTGATTCGGTAAAAAGTATAAACCAACTGGAGCCAGTGGCTCAAGCCTGTAATCCTAGCTATTGGCGAGGCTAAGATCTGAACTTCAAGATTTGAAGCTAGCCCAGGCAGGATAGCTGTCAGTGAAAGTCTTATCTCCAATTACTACCAAAAAGTCAGAAGTGGCTCAAGTGATAGAATGCTAGCCTTGAGCAAAAAAGCTCAAGGACAGTACCCAGCCAAGTTCAAGCCCCAAGACTAGCACACGTACACACATACAAATAAGTACAAACCACCCACTGAGTCTAAAACTTTCTATATTTCAAACTTACAGAAAGTAAAGGGTGATAAGACATGTTAAATAATGCCAGATGATATAACCATTACATCTAAAATGTAGAAATACGCAGAGCAAAATATTCAATTTCTGCAATTGAAAAGGGGCTAGGCATGGTGGCTCAAACATATATTCCCAGCTTTTGACAGGCAGAGAGGATGAAGGTTTAAGGCCAGCAGCTAGAACAAAAAAGATATCAAAAGATCCTATCTGAATGAAGCTGGGCATGGTGGTATGCAGCTATAATTCCAGCTATGTGGGAGGCAATAGTTAGGAGAGTCATGGGCTAATGCTGGCCAGAGCAAAAAGCATGAGACCTATCTGAAAAATAAGGAGTGACTCAAGCATCCGGCCTTGCTTCAAACCAGTGTTACCAAAAAAAAAAAAAAAAAAAGAAAGTAGCACAAAATGGGGGGAGGAGGGAGCTAGAGAAGTTAAAAAAAAGTCTTAGATTCACTAAACAAATGCAATGACTAACACTGACTCTAATGAAGATACTTACTGCAATGAGACAATAGAAAATACTCCTTAAAAAAATGCTGGTGGTTCACACCTGTAATCCTGGTGACTCAGGAGGCTGAGACTTGAGGATCTGGGTTCAAAGCCAACCAAGGCAGGAAAGTCCATGAAACTACTATGTCAATTAATCACCAAAAAACAAAAAAACAAACAAAAACAAAAGGCAGAAGTGGAGCTGTAGCTCAAGTGGGAAGAATGCTAACCTTGAGCAAGAAAGCTCAGGGACAGCACCCAGGTTATGAGTTCAAGCCCCAGGACTCACACATACAAAATAAAAAGTATCGGGGGAAAATCTGAACATAAAATAGTAGGTGAGTAAGGGGGAAACAAAGGAGGAGGCAACAATGTTTGATAAGAAATGTACTCCTTACCTTGCTCATGTAATTGTAACTCCTCTGTACAGTATTTTCACACACACACACAAAAAGCAGATGATGTGACAGCTGGGAACCTCAGGGTGGGTATTGATTGACTGACAGTATCAATTGCTGTGATCTAAATTCACTACTGTCTTCAGCTAAGGCCAACCTTCCTTCTTCTTGCCAATCATGGACGAGCATGAACAGACTGACAGTATCAATTGCTGTGATCTAAATTCACTACTGTCTTCAGCTAAGGCCAACCTTCCTTCTTCTTGCCAATCATGGACGAGCATGAACAGAAGAAAGGTCCATTGAGAAACCTTCAGGTACAAGCACCTATGGCTTGAGGCCTTCACCGGCCTTGTTGACATTGTTTTAAGAACTCTCTATGGATTAAGATTTCCTGTCCAACCATACTCCTGCATCATCCCTGTGCTGTCCTGACAGCCCACAGTCTTCTCTCCTTCCAAATTTCCCCCCAATAAACCTCACACATGCTGCTTCTTAAAGAACCCCAACTAAACAGATATTAAAGAATCTGTATTGGTTTGTTGGATATGATAATATTGGGGTTTTTTTTAAACTCCTATTAGAGGTACATATTAAAATATGAATAGGGGAAAATGATAGGATAGAAATTTAAAGTATTCCAGCAAACAAAACAAGTAGGGGCTGAGGGAGAGGAGAGATGCAAAAGATTGGCAAGGCATTAATAATTTTTGGAGTGTATCTCAACAGTTCATTGGAAGATGTGAGAAATCTCTGACCAGTACTGAAAAGTTTCAAAAGCATCAAAGCCAGGAACACCTGAGACACTGTCACAGCTGTGTCTGAGATGTGACCCCCAAGGGTAACACACAGGGCTGAACTGGATTGTGTTGCAGAGTACTGTAGGGAAAACCTGAGAAAATCTGAGCCAAATTAATTTATCAATATGGTTCATTACTTGCAAAAAGACACAATACTAATGTAAGATGATAACAAGAGGGAAAAGGTACAGAACAAACAGAAGCAGAACTTCTGCATTACCTCCTACAATTCTGTAAACCAAAACTCTTCTAAAGTTTCTTCCATAATATATAAGAAAATAAAATCCCAGAATAATCTTTTAACTTTATTGTGATTCGTCGGGGTGCAAATTGTGGATATCCAACTGGGTGCCAGTGGCTCATGCCCATAATCTTGGCTACTCAGGAAGCCAAGATCTGAGAATCGTCATTTGAAGCCAGCCCAGGCAGCAAAGTCTATGAGTCTCTTATGTCCAATTAACTAGCAAAAAAGCAGAAGTGGAAGTGTGGCTCAAGTGGTAGAGACCCAGACTTGAGCTAAAAATCTCCAGATTAGTTACCAGGCCCTAAGTTCAAACCCCAGTACTGGCACATATATACACAAAATCACTGGATTTCAATCCACTGATCCATTAGCTTAGAAGTACCACTGATTTTTTTCTGAACTCACATTGGCATTTTGAACATGTAGACTATTTGGTGACCACCCAGCGTCTACGTATATACCAACCACCCAACAAACAAACAAACACAAAACCATATACCAAAAACACTGTGCTTAATGAAACATTATTTGTTCCAAACTAGTTTGAAACTCTGACAAAAATGCATTGTTGTTACCAAGAACCTTCAGGCAATAACAGGGATAAACCTTAATAGAGAACAACGAAGTTTTCATTCTCCTGTCTCTGGCATTTGGAAGTCCATTTGAGTTCCAGAGATAATACGGAACTAATGAGGTTATGTCAAGCTGCCAATGTCCGTGCTGAGGCTCCTACTGATACAATCTTTTTCAATGAAAGCAATGAAGAGAAGAGCAGGCTATGTTTTAAACAAGTTCACATGATGTTATTTATATAATGATTCACTATCCAAAAAAAAAAAAAAAAAAGGCAAAAGGTTGTTTTAAAAAAATAGAAATGCAGGGAAGGGGTCTGAAATCTTTGACATCTCAGGATTACCTGGAGGACTTTGTTAAAACAAATGGAGGTGTGGAGTAAGGTCACTGAATTTTTGTATTTCTAACAGATTCCTAAGGTAATGCTAACAGTGTGGGAAATAGAAAACCTCAAAATACTTCCTAGAACAGTGATTAGCTCACCAGTTACCATGTTACAGTATCAAGCACAAAGCTTTGCAGTCAACACAACTAGCAAATTACCCTCTTGATCTGTTTGTTACAGGTTTTAAAGAACCAAATAGAATACATACACCAAACACCCTGGCATACACAGCTACTGAATGTTATTATGCTGCTCTAAAATCAGGTTGGAGTAAATCTTAAATTGTTGCCAGACTCAGTATGTTTATTGGCACCTGCAGCGTAGGGGGGTCCTAACAAGGCCTTTTCATTCATTTGGTCCATTAAAAATTTCCATGATCCTTTTGACTTAATAGTTAACACAAATGTGATTGGCAAAAACTTTCAATTAGTGATGTTGTTTACTGTACAGGGGTTTAAACTCAGTGCCTCACACTTGTTAGGCAAGCACTGTCTCTAGGGCTTTTCCCTACCCGCCCACACCCCAAGCCCTTAGGCCTGTGGGTTATTTTTAGATAGGGTATTGTATATTTGTCTGGGGACCATAATCCTGCCTATAGCCTCCTACAGAGCTGAGACCACAGACGTTCACCACCACAGCCCGATTATTTGTTGGGATGAAGTTTCCATTAATATTTTTGCTCAGGCTTGCTTACTGGAACCATGATCCTTCCCATCTCTACCTCGTGTATGAGCATACTCTTACCAAGAATGATTTGTGGTACTTCAGTGTGGATTTTTACACCGTTGTATATACTTTTGCACCACAAAAACAACAAAAGAAATCCAATACCTTTTTATTCATTTTTCAATAATTTGCTTCTGTAAACCTTAACTGTCCACTGATGACATCATGTACTTGGGCTGACCACAGAACACAGTTCATATTTTAAAGGAATGCTAATATTTTCTTTGGATACAAGACAGTAGTCTAACATAAAGATTGTGACTGACAGATCCTACAGTATGTCTAAACAAAGATACAACTGATTACTTATAAATTAAGACTAAATAAGTGTATGTTCAGACAAAGACATACACTGCTGGGGCTGGGAAGATGACTCAGTGGTACAGCGCTTGCCTTGCATGCATGAGGCCCTCTGTTCGATTCCTCAGCACCACATAACCAGAAAAAGCTGGAAGTGGGGCTGAGGCTCAGGTGGTAGAGCGCTGGTCTACAGCTGAAGAGCTGGGGGACAGCACCCAGGCCCAGTTCAGGCTCCACAACCGGCCAAAAAAAAAAAAAAAAAGACATACACTGCTATGAAAAATTTTGTTTTTATATGTATAAAAAGTTCAATCCATCTTTCTTAACTGGCTCATACCAATTTATTTTTACGTTGTTCAACTATCTAACACAAACCTTTGTTAAAAAGTTTGACAGATGGAGGGCTGGAAATGTGGCTTGGTGTAGAGTGCTTGCCTAGCATGCATCAAGCCCTGGGTTCAATTCCTTAGTACCACATACACAGAAAAAGCCAGAAGTGCTGCTGTGGCTCAAGTGGTAGAGTACTAGCCTTGAACATAGAGAGGCTCAGGGACAGAGTACAGGCCCTGAGTTGGAACACACAAACAAAACTTTATTACCAAGTCATGGGAGTTTTTTGTGGGAGTAACATGTATTTGATTCAGGATTAAGAGGAAAGATCTATTTTCCAGTTTCTCTTTATCTTTGTAGACATAAAATAAATGAATGGATTTTAAAGGACCTAACAGCCCAACCCCTTTTCCTAAGAATTGATCACAAATAAATGTAAAGATGAAAGCTCTTGCAAAGCTGAAGAGTAACTAGAGGAATGAGATTAAGAAATTATGTGGGCAATTTACAGTTGCTGACAAAGTGTATGCATGCATGCATGCACAAATACAGAGTGAATCTAGAAAGAAAAACTCCAGGGATCTGATGAAGTCTTCAGATAAAGGGTTCCAGTTTCAATGAAGACTATGAGATCTTGCAAAGATTTTCAACAGGTTTGCCGGTGGAATATGTTCTGATACAAGGATGTAAGACATTATCCAAGTGTACTGACAAGAATGTTGCTGTCTATTAGACACACAGGATATTACTGAGAGGATATGAACTTTAGAAGACTGATTAGCTTGGGCAGGTGTATGAAAAATAACATATCATGTAAAAGTTAAATGAATCATTTACTAAAACATGAAGACTAGATTTTTAATTTCCAAACCCCCATTTATATCTCAAACTATGAAGGATCTACAGTTCTTTGGATTCAGGTGTAGTTTGAATTCAGATTAAGTTTATATAACAGTTGCAATCATAAATCAAGAAATTAGTAGTTTTTGAACACAAAGACAAGGTTTGCAATCAGGCTGAACATAAAGCACACTTCTTCACTCACCAAGAAGTCCTATCATTATTATATTCAGATATTAAAGTTATATTTTTGTTTTTTAAATATAATTTCTTCTAAAATAATATAACCAAATACAGATTTTTGAAATATTGCATTTTGCTTAATTTCTTAAAAAAAAAAATCAGGGAGAGGATTTCATTAATAGTGTAAGGGAAAAAAATAACCAGTGTTAAAAAAATAAATGAAAATGTAACTTTTATTGAGTATTTTTTTACATGAAAAGCATATTGAAATTAAAGCTATATTACGTTGAATATCCACAATGAAAACCTATGCAGTGGGAATGGTCAAAGCTGCATGTACAATACTGTACTCAATTAACTGTCCAGATGTTTTCCCACACTTAGGTTATCTGAATTAGTGATTTTTCAACAAAACAGTAAGCTGCATATGATCTTTGCTTTCATATGATCTTTGCTGGTACCAATGTCTATTTGTTTTCTTAAATTAAAAAAAAAACAACAAGCAATAAAAACCTTGTATCGCATAGCCAAATCTTTTAAGAAACATGTTGATGAAAAGTAACATACATTCAAGAAGGCACCAGAGGGAAAAACAAAACACAAGCACTTAAAATTCAGAATTATTACCACTAACCTTGTAATCTTACTAGAGTGAATGCTAGTTTGTGAACTGAAGGGCAGAAGCTTAAATGTTTTAAGAAAGCCCTATTAATAATGTATATGGAAATACTAACCTGAAATCAGATTTGGAACAGTTTGGTGCACCTGACACACAATTCTTTTCACTTTATTACTGTTATAAATTCCTTAATGCTTCTTTCCTAATGCATAATTACTCAAATTAATATGGCAAGGTACTTTCAAATATGTATGTTCTTTCCTTGGACTAGTCAGTATTTGACAGTACCTATTAACTAGATCTAATGTAAGACAATGGCTGAATAATTAGCATTAAAAAGTACCTTTGAACAAACTGTTCAGATTAGTCAAACATGCTAGCTAAAACTGTTCTATGCAACTAACACACTACACAGAATGTACTCTGCTAAGTGGAAGAGTTGGTTCATATCCATTTATTTAAAACTTCAACATAACTATAACTCTATACCACATGATTGCTGAGATAGGTATGAATATTCAATGCAACTCTCACACTGATTTGGGGAGGGGGATGAGAACAGGATTTTAATGGGCTAGGAAATTCAGCTAAGCAAAACAAAAAATGTGGGCTAAAGGTTTTCTTACATAATGGTTCAAGTCTTTAATCCCAGAATCAAACAGCCAACTTATATAGATCAAAGAGAAGCTGAACAGCATGGGGGGAGGTGCTTTTGTTGATATACTTGATGAGCAAACTTTGTTGTCCATGTAGCAATTCACTTTCAGTTTAATGAACAACAGAATTAAAATTTTTCATCAATAGGATGTCCTTTATTTAGGAGAGCATAATTCCAATGCAAATCTAGCTAAACTGTAAATTTACTGTTACATATTAGGACTCAGATATGAGAAGTGTTAACAAAAAGTTCTGATTCTTGGATGCTAATTCTTTCTCATTTAACATATTCTCTCTAAGAAAAAGCTGGTGTGTTCTGGTTCATATATTACAAAAATGAAAACACCTAAATATTAGAACAAATTAGCAAAATGATGAGTGCCAGCATTACCTGAAAATTACTAGTCACTAACTCAAAAAATCACAAAACTGAAAAAAAAAAAAGCAAAGGAAGACTATCAACATGAAAGTTAAAGACATTAGGTTAATTGATCTAATTGATCTAATTGATTAAAAGATCTTCACTGTTTTTTCTTATGGTGTACAGCATGTGTCTTTGTATTACCCTAATTCACATTGTTTTCAACAAAGTATATGGACCCAAATTTGATGTCTAGCTACAAAAATCCAGACTGCTCCAAAAAAGATAAAACACATATAACTGAGGTAGGTTTTCCACCTTAAGAATATATTGCTTCTTACCACAATTAAGCAAATTTTAAATTATGGAAATAAAAGACTACAGTGCTTCATTAATACTTAATTTTCTACATTTTAATATACTTGGACATGTGTGACAGTGCTAATCTACTATTATTTAAAAGTACACGTCCCAACTCCTTCCCCTTCCCTCCAACAGTAAATGTATTATAATGAAATAATAAAGAACTCTAGAAAAATGAAATAAAAATTGTAATAACTTTAAGGTGGTCCGTATCAGCAATGGAGATAAACTTAATTTTGAAAATGTTGTAACTTTGGATGTGCTTTATTTTGCCACAAATCACAAGGAGTTATGAGAAATAATATTAATAGGACTGGATTTCACAAAATGTATTTTATTAACAACAAGCATGTTTCCTATGACAGTACACATGTACTTAGACTACCTGCTTAACACTTCCCCTAAAATTTATAAATATTTATTTGTAAATATTTAATTTATTGGTGAGAAAACTTTGTTGCCTTTGAGTATTGCTATGGTACAGGGCTTTGAACTTAGGGCTTCTCACTCTTGCTTAGCTATTTCACTGAAGGCTAAGGTTCTGCCACTCGAGCCAAGTCTACTTCCAGCTTTTTGGTGATTAATTGGAGATAAGGATCTCAAGGACTTTCGTGACAGGGAGGGCTTCAAAAGTGGATCCTCCAATCTCAGCTTCCCCAGTAAACAGGATTACAGGTGTGAGCCACCATCACCTACCTCTTTATATATTTAAAGGAAGAAACTGTAGTAAGTCCTACTTCAGTGTAAAACTCCTACATGAAATAAACACACATTTTAAGTAAGTGGGGAAGTGCAACCTGTGAAATGCTTTGCCTAAATCGTGAGGCTCCTGTATCTGCACTGGGAGTCACTACATTAAAAAAGCAAAAACCATTCCTGAAAATACTAGAGGGAAAAATTTTAAAACATCTCAAGCTTTAGAAGCATTCATAACTAGTACAATTTTAAGTGAAATAAAATGTGCCTTTATCTACATAGGAACTAAACAGAAAACTGAAACTAATTCTTTCACTAATATATTAAGGTAGGATATTGCCAGCATTTTCACAACATCTGCAGAGTTGATAAAGATCTGAGCAATGGAGACCTTTCTGCCACATACCTAAAAATGACTGAAGAGATGAGTACCACATAGCCCAGTAGTGATTGAGCCTGGCAGATACTGTAGCAATGTGGGCAGCTGATCACTGTTATGCTGGGCAAGTCTCCAAGAAGGAAGCTGTTCTTCAGTAATTCTTGTAGCTGTATCAAATTTCATGAGCTAACACTGAACTTCATGTGAGCAGCAAGCATATATATAGATGTACAAAAACTGCCCTCGGGCAGGGTGTGGGGACCCTAGGTTAATTATTACTTTAAAGGAAGAAAATAACTGGTAGCTAATTTGTCAATTACAGGACCTGAAATGGAAAATACACAACAACAACTGATTCCAAAACTACATTACACTAAAAATCAGATGAGCTTTAAAAAGTCTATAGAGTTCAGGTCTCAATCTAAATCTACTTAAGAGTTAGAGCCAGGGATTCTTTTTAAAACTGCTCAAGTGATTCTGAACATTGGTTAATTTTGATACTTCTAACTGCAGATATATTTAGAATTTAAAAGCTGATATTCAATTTTTCCCCATTGTCTTCCATTCCCTAATTTTCTAATGGTGAATAAGTAAGTTTGGCAAGTGAAGTAAAAAGAGACAGTAGGGCACCCTAAATGGGCTCTCCTATGTTCAAGCTACATCTATCTGTGCTTTATTAGATAAAATGACATTAGTACTGCTGCTTGATATTCAACTGCAGAAAGACATTTCTTCATGTTAATACATATTAAGGGAGGGAAGGTTCTTACTCAATATGAAAATATAATATGAAAAAACTCTAGGTACTAAGGATATTTAATAAAAGGTAATTCCTCCAAAAAATAACTTTTTAAAAAAAGTTTTCAGTGTTAGGAAAAAAAATTCCTTAAATCTGGGATAAGGGAATATTCACTCATATAAAAACAGTATCACAGTGTTTTTCCAGCTTAGAAATTAGCTAAAATATTTTGATACTACTTCTGCTTACATACTGTTCTGTTAATATATGTATAAATGTCTTCAGTGAGGACAAATACATTGGTTCTAATATTCTAGCATTTGCTAGAAAAAGCATGGGTTTCCTTCTCAAACACTGTCAATTGTACACAATTTTGAAGCCTGAAGAATGAGTAACTTTCTAAATCCCCCATATTTAATAATAAACCTTGAAACAATAAAGTAGTACCTACATAAGAAATTACATATGAAAAATTACAACTGTTTCTTAGGAATTAAAGTAATGTAACAAGTTTCAATATTCAAAAACAAAATAGTAAATTTTCATTTACTACAGCATAATTCAAGTATTCTCTTAAGTTTGTATTTAACTGACTAGAACATATTGACTTTTAAAAACTGCTTTCCTCTACAAGATTACTGTTATACAAAGTAGTGTTTCTGTTACTACTCCAAATCACATAGAACAAGAGAAAAGAACAAATGACAGTAGACAAATAGCTTTATGAGCGAATCTTCAACATGTAAAAGGTTGCAACATCAGTAATAAGGCATTGGTAAGTAATTTCCCCAAAGAATGTGAATTCATGTAAACAAAGACTACAATATATTCCTTTACGGAGAAAATACACTAGCATAGATAAAATATATTCAAACAACTGTGACTTTAAAACATATATTATTTGAATACCACACAAAACCAAGAAGCATTATCTATCATTGTAATAACTGAAAGATGTTACTTATTCATGAAATAAAAGATTTTTTTAACTCATAATGAAAAGAAAGTTTTGAAAATAAACATCCATTCATTTTCTAAAAATAAATATACAGTTATTTTAATGTACTGCAACACAGGAGTATTACACTAGCATTAACTGTAACATTCAATCAGTAGTTTTAAAGGATTTTTTCCACAAAGAGCCTTGAATCTTCTACCTCGTCAGCTGCCCAACAACTTTCAAAAGAGTTTTATTTTCCTGCTTTAGCTGTTCATTTTCATCTTCTATGTCATCTAGGTCCTTTAAGGAAAAAAAAGAAAAACAGTACTTTTAAAAAACTTATGGGCATTTTAAAAACATTTTTAAAATTCACATTTTAAAATGTGAATGGCTCAGTGGCAGAGCGCTTGCCTTGCATGCCTGAGGCCCTGGGTTCGATTCCTCAGCACCACATAAGCAAAAAAGAAAAAACCCGGAAGTGGCTCTGTGACTCAAGTGGTAGAGTGCTAGCCTTGAGCTGAAGAGCTGAGGGACAGTGAGTGCCCAGGCCCAGAGTTCAGGCCCCACGACAGGACCACCCCCCAAAAAAACTTTCATTTAATCAACTAATTTTAAAATAAGGGTAAGTTCTGAAAGTAACTTTCAATGGAAGATGTCCAACCTAAAGCAAGCATCTATTAGTTGATTTTTCATTGTTATCATAAAGATTTCAGGGCCAATTCTTGTCGGATTTTTGTTTTTCTAATGAGAGCCACAAACTGGGATTTTGAAATTATTAAAAAGTTACTTATAATGATGGGAAATTATGAATTTTCCCATCATTATAAGTAATTTGTCAATTTTTTTTTGAAAAATAAACTTTATTTCCCCTCCCCCAAGTTTATGTTAACCAGCACAAATAAGGGTCAGAGGCAGGATTCAGTGGTAAGAGAGTCTTTCTGGAAAGTGAGAGGCACCGAGAAACCTCAATACTGAGGAGAAAAAGCTGAATTCTAACACAAATGGAGAACTGCTTTATAATGAACCAAAAGGAAAGACCATATCTGAAGTCAAGCACTGGCTCACCATATGTGACTGTCTATGGCCTAGAGTAAGTTATAAACTGACAGCTTCACTGTCTTCGTTTATAAGTTGTAATTATAGCCTTTGAGCTTTACTAGAACAAATTTACATGTTTAATTTTATTTATTATTTTAGTGGTGCTGGGGCAGGGTACATGCAAGTACTTCACCATCTAATTTTTTTATAGTTATAGTTAAGACTGGTTTGGGGGTCTGTGTTTTTCCACCCTGAAGCAAACTTAATTCTGTCTTCTATCTTATATAAAATCCTATAATAAAGCCAAGTTTGGGGATATTTTTCTTATCACCATTGTCTATGTATGGCCTAGTGCTTTAAACAGGAAGTAAGCTCTGGGGCTAAAGACACACATAAGAGCTACAAAAAGGAGTAAGTAGAGCTTGGGACCTACCGCTCAAGTTAGAAATACATATAATACAAGGAAGAAGTGATGGGAAATATACACAAAGATAGCTGGAATTTCTTTTAGTGATAAAGTACCAATTTTTTTTATTAATGTAATTCTTTCCCAATCTCCTTTTATATTGGTAGTGGACAAGCTGCCTAAACCTCCAGACTTTTTTTTGTTGGTGGTGGTGTGACTGTAGGGTCTGAACTTAGGGCCTGGGTACTATCCCTGAGCTTTATCACTCTACCCACAGTGTCATTTTCACTTTTACTGGAGATAAGAGTCTCATGGACTTTCCAGCCCAGGCTTGCTTTTAACTGCAATCCTTAAGATCTCAGCCTCCTGAGTAGCTAGGATTACAGGTGTGAGCCACTGGTGCCCAGCTAAACCTCTAAACTTTTAAGAAAAAAACAGAACAAATTCACTAATTAGTCAACCCCCCAAGGAACAAAAATTGAGTTAAACTAGTCATTGCCTAAATGAAATAAAGTTATGGAATAAAATATAATTCTCACCATAAATTACTCTCTCATTAAAGAACTGGAAAATACAATTAAATAATTTCTTCATAAATATGCACTCTCATATCATTGCTAAAAGGAGACTTTGTAATTAAAATATGTAAAATACTTACTCTGTTTAATAAATCGATTTCTTCTTTGAGTTTTCCAATCATTTCTTCTTTATCTTGCATCAATCTCACAAGTCTTAGGTTTTCTTGCCTTTCTCTTAGTACTTCCTGGTAGATACAATTACAAAGCATTAATAGGGAAGTAACTTGCTTATTCATCTATCATTCATTCATTAATTCAGCAAGCTATTGTGCTAGTACTGGTGTTCGAATTCAAGACCTTGTGCTCTCATTCAGCTTTTCTGCTTACATCGTGCTTTCTTGAGTCACTTTCTCGATCCTCAGATCCCAGTCCTAGTCTCTTGAGTATCTAAGAATATAGGCGTGAGCCTCCTCCTAGAACCCAGGGCTTGGACAGTCTTTGAGATTTTTTTGTTCAAGGTTAGTATTCTACCACTTAAAACACAGATCCCCTTCCAGAGTTTTGTGATTTCCTTGGAGGTAACAGTCTCACAAACTTTTCTACCCACGCTGACTTCGAACCCCAATCATCAGACTCAACCACCGGAGTAGTTAAGATTATACCACCAACTCGGCTTGCAAAGGGATTGTTTTGTTTTGTTTTGTTTTTTAGAACAATACCTTTTACAAAATTGTATTTATAATGCAGGGACCGAGGCTGAGAGCCACCAGAGAGCAAGAGACAGGCAGAGCTGAAAGGTCTGGGTGGTCAGGATTTCACTTCTTTTCTACTGGCCCTCAGAGAAAGCAGCTATTCAAATCAATCAATTGCAGGCAACTACTGGCAATTAAATTCCAATTCCTCTATTCCAGAAGACATTCTGAGGAACCCCCCCTGAACACTACACAGAACGTGTGTGTGTTCTCTAAAGTTTTAAATTTAAATGCACAAAGCAGGAATGTTTGTTAAAGCACAGACATGACCTAAAAATAATTAATACAAAAAGAAATTTCAAAACTTAAATCTCTACTTAAAACAATCAGTTTCGTAAAATACTTATTCACCAAATAATTCAGTATCTATGAGACCATAGCTAATATTTATTTGAATTGTTCTTGCCAGCTCTGACTTCTAAACTTTTCAAAACTCTCAACATATTAAAGATAACGTATAGCAGAATGAGACTATCATCAAATATATTAAGGAACACAAGATCTCTTTCATTCCTCAAGTTTTAACTTCCTAAGAACTGGACAGAACAAGTGAATACCAAGTTGCTATATATCTTAAACTAAATACATAAGTGATGGTTATAAGTAGCTGCTAATTATAGCAGGGTGCCTGTGGCTCAAGCTTATAATTCCAGCTACTTGGAAGGCTAAGATTGGGAGGACTGCAGCCTGAGGCCAGACCAGTTAGAAAAGTCTACAAGACTCCATCTCTATGGAGGGAAGATGGACATGGTGATACAGACCTCTGACCCCAGCAATCACAGGATTAAAGCTCAAGCATGTGCCTATTGCTTGGGCAAGAACCAAGTCCTATCAAAAAACTAACCACCAGAAAACAGAACTGGGGCCAAAGCTGAAACAGTAGAGCTCCTGCCTAGCAAACATGAGGCCCTGAGTTCAATACCCAGTACTGTCAAAATTTATCAACAACAGCAAGTCTGATATTACTAGATGGAAATACCAGTCAATCTTTCATTATCATTACCCATTCTCTACCATTTTCAATTTATTTTCTATCTCACAGATGTTATTAAACGGAAAAAAAAATCCCTATGATACATTCACCTTACAAATCTTGAATAACTCATAATTCATACCTTTTCAAGATCTTCAATTTTCTTTTCCAGTGTGCTACTTGACACCAAATTACTTGCAACAGGTGCATCTCTGTTATATCTACCTCTATCTGTTCTGGTATATCTACTTGAAACTTCATCTTCTGAGGCAGTGGTTGTGCTATGCAAAGAAAAAGACACATTTTATAAAATCTTTAATAGTGTAAGGGACATTTTCTATTCAATCTTAAACAACATTTCCAGAGGATATATTGGTATAACAGCTTATTTACCATTGTATGGACTAATCATCATTCTAACTCAAGGAAAATTTAAAAGAAACATTGATTCTTCTAACTGGAATGTACTAAGTAACTGTGAGATATCAGACCTTGTTCTAGGTACTGAATATGTTAATAGCAAGCACAGGCCCGAACTTTATATAGAGCTTTCGGTTTACTGCCAGGCACTGATGGCTCACGTCTGTATTCTTAGCTACTTAAGAAGCTGAAATCTGAGGATCATGGTTTGAAGCCAGCCTGGGCAGGAAAGTCCGTAAGATTCATCTTCAATTAAGCACACACACACACAAAAAGCCAGAAGTGGCTCAAGTGGCAGAAAGCTAGCTTTGAGTTTGTCTTTAAAAAAAAAAAAAAGGCTGGGAAGGTGGCTCAGTGGCAGAGCAATTGCCTTGCATGCATGAGAACCTGGGTTCAATTCCTCAGCACCACATAAGCAAAAAGAAAAAAGCCAGAAGTGGCGCTGTGGCTCAAGTAGTAGGGCACTAGCCTTGAGCTGAAGAGCTGAGGGACAGCGCCCAGGCCCAGACAGAGTTCAGGTCCCACAACCAGACCCCCCCCCCCCAGCAAAAAGCTCAAGGGGCTAGGAATATGGCTTAGTGGTAGAGTGTTTGCCTAGCTAGCATGAAGACCTGGGATCAATGCCTCAGTACCACATAAACAGAAAAAGGAGAAGTAGCTTTAGCTCAAGTAGTAGAGCGCTAGCCTTGAGCAAAAGCAGCTCAGAGACAGT
Organism: Dipodomys merriami; assembly: GCF_024711535.1. Lineage (NCBI taxonomy): Eukaryota > Metazoa > Chordata > Mammalia > Rodentia > Heteromyidae > Dipodomys > Dipodomys merriami. Next base: position 276,736 of record NW_027206130.1, read on the forward strand.
GCCCAGGCCCTGAGTTCAAGCCCTTGAATCTGTACCAAATAAGTAAATAAATAAATACATATAGAGTTTTCATTTGCTATAGTACAGCATATAACCCCTTCACAGTAAGACAAAGCAGAATCTGTAAGAACTCTAATTTACATATACTGAATTAATAGCATGTGTGTATGTATGTGAGTATATATCTATATCTATATATCAATAAATGTTAACAAACAAGTTTACCTCTTGTTTGCTGTATCATTTACTACAACCAAAACATTATCTTAGAATTGTGTAGCTTTGGACAACACACATTAATTACCTCAAAGTTTCTTCTGTTCAAGAGTTCAGAGGCAGCCTACCTGGATGATTGTAATTAAGGAGCTTTAAGTCAAGGTGTTGGTCAGGTCAGTGCTACAGCCATGTGAAGGCTTGATTTCCGGGCTAGAAAATCTGCATTCAAGCTCACTTGTGACTGACAGCTCAAGTGCTTAGTTCCTGACTGGCTGCTGGTAGAAGCCCTATAGGGTCCTTCCATTTGGGTAATTTTCCATATGGCAATTGACTTTTGCAGAGATAAAGTGACAGAGCAAGCAGGGGAGAAGCTGAAATCATAACCGAATCTTACTAGTGACAAGATATTCCATCTGCCTTATTTTATTAGCCATGCATAATAAGCTTGGTACAATGAGAGAGGACATTCTCCCAAGTGGAAATACAAGGAAGTAGGCCTCTTGGAGCCATCTTGGAGCCTGGCTACCACATTTGTTAATTTATCAATCTAGGGTATACTGACGATGACTCAGATGGGATAAATATGAATCTAAGCTACTGGCTTTAAGCTACTTGCATGCAGAGGAATCAGTCCCATAAAATTATGTTAACAGGAACAAGATGAGAATTTTTACAGGAATTTCAGAAAACTTCACCATATTTTTAATCAAAAATGCAGAAAAATATGCTTTTCAATATTGTCTTCAATCTTTCATAGATAGCCACTGAATTATTTTGTCTAAAACAATCATAGTAAAATCTAAAGAAACTTTTGAAGAAAAAGGTAAATTCCTGATTTTTAAAATTTTCCTTCCTATAGATTCATTTTATTAAAAATTAAAGCTATCAAACATATCATTTCTGATTATAACTTTTTCAAATATGTATCACCAATGTCATAAGCTATTTGTTGACTATTGTTACTGCTTTATGGAACCCAAACTACCTATATAGAAGCTTTCACCCAGATTTTTAACATATTATGGACCTTATCAGCCACGGAAAAACATCAGACATGCCTTCCCTTCATAAAAGGCTAAATCAAGGAAGAAAGAAGGAAAGAAGGAAAGAAGGAAAGAAAGAAAGAAAGAAAGAAAGAAAGAAAGAAAGAAAGAAAGAAAGAAAGAAAGAAAGAAAGAAAGAAGGAAGGAAGGAAGGAAGGAAGGAAGAAGGAAGGAAGGAAGGAAGGAAGAGAGGGGGAGGGAGGGAGTAGGGAGGGAGGGAGGGAAAGAAAGAAAGAAAGAAAAAGAGGAAAAGAAAAGAAAAGAAAAAGAAGCAATCTATAAGCCAAATAAATTTGATTCACATATTTAAAGAGCTAAGGGACAATGCCCAGGCCCAGAGTTCAAACTCCACGGAAAAAAAAAAAAAAAAGAGCTGGCAACCAAAGTAGTTTCTTATCTTGTAAAAACACTAAACACTAAGAGTTTAACCCCAAGTTCAAATAGTCTCCACTGAAATTTTCCCTTTGAGAACCAATGTATAACTTAGCCCAGGACAGTGGATTAGCCTCAACTGATAAGTTCAAGACTGAAACTATCATTTAATGTTTTTGAAATCTAAAATTTAATGCATTAGTGAATAGTACACATTTGTAGTGAACTGTTAATTCAGCTGATAGAGTGCAGGTACTGTGTAGTTTATCTGACACAGCATTTTCTTATTTCTCTGTGAGAAAAATAGGACATTGGTCTTATTTCCAGCCCAAGTATTGTCTCTTTCTGTGCATAATTAGAATATATAACTTATAGAATTATAACCTCTTTGTACAACTACTTAATAAAATATAAAACAATACATTTTGTCAATGTAAAACTTCAAATCACATTTGTTAATACTGTAGCTAATTAAAAATGTATGTGCTTTACAACAAGCTGTGTTTATCAGCAATGAAACTGAAAAACGTTATTATTCATCATTTTTATGACAATAAAATAATGTATTCTATTCTGAGAGAACTTTGTCGGACATTTAGTCTTCTTTATTACTATCCTGTTCTTATTACGTAAACCTATGGTGTTGCTGGAAACTGGTATCCAAATTACCTTCTTTGCTACAGACTTATCCAGGGTTTGCAGGCAAACTCTTGTTATTTGTTGTATGTGGCTTCTCAATGTTGACAACTTTGTTCAAGAGACTTTGTAAGAAAGTAATAAATTACTAACAAATATGTGAAATCCTAAATATCTGCTTCCATCAGCTAAAGGAATAGTCTTTCTTTCAAATAGTAAATTTGGTTCTGGTTTATTTATACATGTAAAAGCCACTCAAATTCTAATTGTATTGTTTCACTAGCTAGTCTCTACTCACAAGTAAACCACTATGATTTTAACTTCTCCACAGATTGTAGTCAAATAAGACTTTCAATATATTGAGAGTAAATACTTCTCAACTGAATTAGTACCAACTGTAGTTAGTGCCTTTGAAATGACTTCACTGTCACCATTTAATGTACTGCTTACTTTCTTTGACATCCCCTCACCCAACCCTCCTCCCCCCCTACCAAAGTTGTAAAGTTTGTTTTCGACATAACGACTTGTACTTCTCATTATTGCAAGGGGTCCACCTGTATCCCTATTTAAACGATTTGTTTTTGCCCTTCATAGTCAGAAAAGGTGTACCTTTTTGTGTCAAAAAGACCAATAGTTTGCTTTTCATTAGTAAACTAGGATTAAAAGACATAATATAAATTTTATTTCCAAGATTTAGACAATATTTATAAATCAAAATTTAAAAAGAATGAAAAACAATTGTTTTTACTTTTTGCTTTTTTATTATTTAATTTAGCTATGTTGAGTTTTAATTCATTTCATGTATAGAAAAAATAAATCTAAGTAAAATTATAACAAGATTTTAAGCAAAATGAATTACATCTCCTTTGCTCCTTATGAAATCTGAGTACAAATAGTTAACATATAATACCCTATGCAGTAACATGGTCTTACTGGGCATGACTAGCATGCAACTCACCAGCACTTGAACCAGCATATACACTCTTCCCAAATAAGCCCATGGATTTGCAGGGGAGGATGACAATCTGAAATGCCACTGGGTTTCTACACACTTCCTCTAGTTTTCTACTGAGCTTGTCATGGATTGTGACAATAGTTCAAGGACCACACTATGAATTGCACTATGCTAGAAAATGTTTACACTTAACGAAGCAGTAAGAATGTGCAAATATCTAAAACTAAGAGTATGTGGCTCATTTGAGAAACAGAAAAGCCCAATATGGCTAAAGCATGAAATGTAAACACAAGAAAGATAAGATAAGAGGCTGGACAAGCAAGCAGGAAACATGAAAGTTATTTTATGGAAGAATTTAATGGTCTCCAACCTTTGTTTATATATATACCTATGTTGGGACTACATTTACTTATATACACGTTATGAGATTTACAAGGATTATATAAAAAGAATACACTTTAGGTATATAGCAAAAAACAGAATATAAACAGAGACAAATTATCGTTTTATTTATAGTACCGAATTTTTAAAAACAAAAATATAATTGATTGTGCTTCTATATTTCTGAAATCCTACTTTAACAATTTGTGATACAGAAGACTAGATGGCTGCTAGTTTGCATTTATGGTTGGTTACAAACTATCACACAAATAGCTTGGCTATCAGAGGTCCTCACAATAAGACTTGGAATTTTTTCTTTTTTGGGTCCGGTTGTGGGGCCTGAACTCTGGGCCTGAGCGCTGTCCCTCAGCTCTTCAGATCAAGGCTAGCGCGCTACCACTTGAGCCACAGCACCATTTCCGGCTTTTTTTTCTGCTTATGTGGTGCTGAGGAATCGAACTCAGGGCCTCATGCATGCAAGGCAAGCACTCTACCACTGAGCCACCTTCCCAGCACAGACTTGGAATTTTTTACTTAACATTTTAATATTATTTTTTAAATATTGGAACTGAAGTCAGTGGAATAAAGTATCTAGTACAAACAGAACAAAAAAAGAAAGAATAAAGTCTAGGAAAGATGGTTAGGTAATATCAACACATAATAAGTAGATATCAAAAAAAAAGTAGATATCAGAAAGGAAGAACTATAAAGAAGTAGATACTAGAAAAGAAATGACAGTAAGAAAATCAAGAGTAAGGTATCAGTGAGGTCATCTCATATTGCAGAAAAGCACCAAAACTTCTGAAAGAATCTTTTACATAAAAAAAAAAAAGCCCAGTTTCTTCATAAACTACAAGATATTCAGGCAGAAACTCTAATGCTGTCAAGTTCCACTTACAAACAAAACACTCAAATACGTTTGTCTTTTAGTGGTTCTGTAGTTGCTTAAGGAACAAGAATGAACTGCATTTTGAAAGTGGCTGGATGATCCAAGATGGCTGAGTCAAGAGGCCCAGCACTCATCTCCCCTATAGAACAACCAGGACAACAAATGTCCTGGTTTCAGGAAGGGAACTGAGGAAGAACAAACACCATGTGTCAATAAGGGAGTGACACAAACTGTACAGGAATCAGAGTCTTGACACAGCAGCACAGAGAGAGGAACAAAACTTACCACAAATGTGACCCTGCCCACCTGCCAAGGCCAATTCCACATCACCAAGACAAGGCAAACAAGAAGACATCACAGATCTCTGTCCACACCACGTAGTAGGAGAGGTTCCATAGCTCTCACTGGCTTTGATCCCAATCTGAAGAACTACCTGATGTTTCTGACTGTTTTGCTCTGGAGAAGTAACTCACTTTGGGCCCCACCTTGAGGACAGAGCCATGGCTAGAGTTCATTCTGCCAAGGGACTGCAGCCACTGCATCTTCACCTCCCTGGAGTCTCACAAACATCCCAACAGCTCTAACACTGGACTGCCACCTCATGACTGCAGCTACTCACCTACACAGCTATGATGTCAGAACACAAGCCTGAGAGCACCCTGAACTTTAGGACAACTAATGCATTCAGCCTGAGGCTCCATCTCCAGCTCACTACTTCAATGCTTTTGGTCTCAGTGCCTCAGCTACAGTTGCCATCATCAGCTTTCCTCTGTGAAGTATGACTGCCACACTATGAGAGAGAGATCCCACCACTATTGCAGCATTCACCTCACAGGGCCTAGGAACCCACTTTACCAAAACCTGGAGCATCACAGGTACAACTGTGAGAGGCCCTCACGACTCCAGCCAGCATCCACTTCTGCAGATAGCTGCCTTAATAATTTTACAGATCCTTCACAACAAGCTTGTCAGTATATAAAAAAGGCACCATTATGCAAGGGTAAACGCAAGACATAATTATTACTGGAAAATAAAAATACTGCTTTATTCCCAGTACATATTAGGTATGAAAGAAGTACTATCATAATTATGAAGAACTGGTTACTTGGCTTTACTGCCAAGTCAAACAGTTTATCCAAAAAATAAAAAAAGTTTTTTAACCTACTTTGTAGCCCAGATATGCAAAATGGAAAATATTCAAAATAAAAAGTTGTTTTATTAACTCCAAAAAGATTGTAATGTTCTACTTAGGAATGTTAACACAAATCTCTAACTAAGATCCCAACAGAATCTTCCTCCATTTGCCCTCAGCTACAACAATATTAATTATAATGTTCAGAAAAGGGAAAATCATAACCAGTATCACTAAATATAAACACCATCTTTTACTGGAAGATTCCCCCCTTCTGAGTATTTCACATCTTCTCTGGAAAGATAAGTGCTGTGTTGGAGAAAATAACAATGTTATTCTAAAACTATCATGAAAGTGAGGTTGGCAGCACTAAGATTACAGCTAGAAGAATTTTCTGATAATATAGACATCTTAAAGCTTAGCAATTAATAGAAATACAAGACTCCTGGGTACAATCCCACTTTAAGAATGGATATCAAATATGTAGAAGCATAGGATGTGATTTCCTACATGACCCAACAAGGGCATGGGTAGTCTCCATATTTTTAGCATCTCTTACTACCTTGCCCTCCCACTTCTCAGTGTAGCTCATGCTGTCTAAAGGGTTCTCTCTTTTCTTCTTCCAATTAGACACACACACACACACACACAACCAATTACTAGCAATCAGAACCAAGTCTCCAATTCTAATAAAAATGATATATGCTATGCAGAAATATAAAAATAAGCTTTATCAGTAACCCTATCAACCCAGAAAAAATGACTATCCTTTTTAAAACGTATTAATAGGTTCCTAACTTTTCTGGATCACAGAAATCTTCAAAAATCTCAGTGAAAAAAGAGATCTCCCAGGAAAATATTATTTTTCCTTTTTTATTCTTTTGTCAGATGTGGGACTTGAACTCAGGACCTGAACACAGGCCCTGAACCTCTTTGTGCTCAAGGCTAGCGTTTGAGCTATAGCATTACTTCTGGTTTTTGAGTGGTTAAAGATAAGAGTCTCATAGTTAGAGATAAGAGTCTCATGGGGAATTTTCTGCCCACGCTGACTTCAAACCACAATCCTCAGATTTCAGCATCCTGAGTAGCTAGGATTACAGGCACCTGGCAAGAAAATATTCTTTTTTCTTTTTTTTCTTTTTTTTTGTTGGTTGTGGGGCTTGAACTCTAGGCCTGGGCACTGTCCCTCAGCTCTTCAGCTGAAGGTGAGCACTCTACCACTTAAGCCACAATGCCACTTCCAGTTTTCTAGTAGTTATTGGAGGTGAGAGTCTCAAGGGCATTCCTGCCTGGGCTGGCTCTGAATCCATGATCCTCAGATCTCAGCCTCCTGAGTAGCTAGGATTATAAGCATGAGCCACCAGCACCCAAGCTTGAAAATATTGTTCAACAGAATTTTAGTGGCACATGACATTAGATCTCAGATTATATATATATCATATATAGGCCAAGTCTACAGTAATGTATATATATTTTTTATTTGATAAATTTTTAACACTCTTCTCCCTATTCTACATTTAATTTAAGCAGGTTATAACTTTCTTATGCAATCCTTATTTTTCTATGCCATAATTTTAATAACTACATTTTTACTGTTTACAAGAATATAGCACAGCTTTAAATATGTCTCACTGTTAAAAATTTCAGTTGTTCCATTTACAAGTTATCATTTATGCTCATGTTTGTCATACTAAATATAGGGAATTATCCTTTTTTAAAAAAAATCAAATAGAATAGTTACTTTATCGAAAGTACTTGGCTGCTCAACTATTACTACTTGAGAGTTAGACAAAACAAATTCAGAAAAGAAAACATTCTTCTAAATGTCGTTTGTTATATCCCAGAAAGAATAGCTAAAATTATACAGTATTATTAACTTACCACGAGTCTCTCACACAGGACTTCACAGCTTAGAATGAGTCAATAAATATTTGACATATAATGTTCCTTTTGCTTTGAGGGAAAAACCCTTTAACAAAACAATACAAAAATTTTCTATGTACTAAGAATATATCAGAATCACCAAGTGCCAGTGGCTCATGCCTGTAATCCTGGCTACTCAGGAGGCTGAGATTTGGGGATCACAGTTCAAAGCAGATTGGGCAAGAAACTTTATGAAACTCTTATCTCCTGCCAAACCTGCCAAAAATCTGAAGTAGAATTGTGGTTCAAGTGGTAGAGAGCTAGCCTTGAGCAAAAAAGCTCAAGGACAGTGCCTATACCCTAAGTTCAAGCCCAAGTTGGGGGGCGGGACCAAAATCTTGTACATGAATGTTTAAAACATATTCTCTACTCTGTATTACATGCACCTATAACATTTCATATTAGCATAAATAAGTGATGAATGACTAAATAAGATATAGTAGATTTGTGAATTTTCTGATATGCTAAGTGAAGGAACACAGTCACAAAGGGCTACATTGTATATGTATGGTTTCACATATATGAAACATCTAGTATAGATAAATCTATAATGACTGAAAGTAGATTATTGCTAAGAGCAATAATTAAGGCCTGACTCTTTAATGAGTAAAGGCTTTCCTTTCATGGTAGGAAAATAATTTCTGGAACTGGATAGTAGTGATGGTTATAGCACTGTGAATACACCTTAAAAGGGTGACTTTTATGATGTTTGAGTTACAACTCATGAAACTCCTTTTAAAAAGAGAATAATAAAAATCATTGTGGGAGGCCTTACACCTATAATGCTAGCTAGAGACCACCCATGCATATGAATGCTAAAGTAAGTCTGCCTGAGTTCAAATTCAGTTTCTGCTAGTAAGTTTGTAGCACCAAGAAAAATATTCTACCTCTAGAACATCATTTACCTCATCTATCAAAGAAAGTAAAATTTATATCTACTTTAAAAAATTACCAGGAAAACTGAGACTGCTATTGAAGTGTCTTAAAACATTACAAGAACCCATTAATCTATGTTTTAGCACATTATAAGCACATGTTTCAGCAACCTTTACAATCTCACCAAGACCAGGAAGTTAACCTTTCTGGTACTATCTATCAATGAACAACTTTTCACAATGACTGCAATTACGTTCCTATATACGTACACATATAAACACTCTGGTGTTTATTCATCACTTAGGTATAATATAATAAATGTATTCAAATCCTACCCACAATGTTACTGTACTTATTAACAGGCATTTGAGAGATAATCAGGTTTAGATGAAGTCAGGAAGGTAGAGGTCCCTCCATGATGGGACATCATAAAAGGGACATCAAAAAGCCAGTCTCCAACTTCACTACAGAATAATACAAGATGGCTAACTGCATCCCAGGTTTATTAAGACAGCCCCCATCAAAACCTAGCTGGAGTGGAAATATGATCATGAACACCTAACCTTACAAACTGTGAGTAAATTAATTTTGTTGTTCAAGCCACCTATAGCTTTATGGCATTTTCTTAATATAAGTGGAATACTTGTATTTTTTTTTTGAAATTTTACTCTTGCGTTAATTGAAATGCACACTCATGGGGCATTTGCCTCTCCTCACAGAGAGAAATCTCTCCCATCACAGATCACCTCCTTCTCATTTGTTACAATGGATTTTTCTTTTTTTTAAATAAGTTTTTTATTGTGAAAATACTGTACAGAGGGGTTACAATTACATGAGCAAGGTAATGGGTACATTTCTTATCAAGCACTGTTGCCTCTTCCTTTGTTTTCCCCTACCATCCCTTCCCTCCCATCTCCACAACTACACTCCCCACCCCCCACCTAAATTGTAACAAGTTCATTTTTCAACATAGCGTCTTGTACATCTCATTGTTGCAATGGGTCCACCTGTATCCCTATTTAAACAATTTGTTTTTTCCCTTCCTTCCCCCCCCCCAAATTATACCAACATCAAATACAGTGAAAACAGGGGTTATACCGTGGGGGAGGGACATACAAAGCAACAAAAAAAATCACGTGGTACCTTATAAATACATTAGAAACAATAGCAAGCAAGGAAAAAAAAACACTGTGTCCTTATGTTGGGGTTCATTTCGCTTAACATCATCTTATCTGACCTATTCTGCTTGTCTCAGACATATACTATTACAAATAAGGGAAACCATGGAACTTATGTTTCTTTGGGCCTGGCTTACTTCACTTAATATAATTTTTTCCAAGTCTTTCCATTTCTAACAAATGGGGCAATGTCATTCTTTCTGATGGAGGCATAGAATTTCATTGTGTATATATACCACAGTTTCTTGATCCATTCATCTACTGAGGGGCATCTAGGTTGGTTCCATATCTCAGCTATGGTAAATAATGCTGCAATAAGCATAGTTGTGCTGGTGGCTTTAAGTACTTGTATTTTCAATAGTTGAATATATGAGGTAAAGTGATTCTAAGTTTTTATTTTGCAAAGTTCATCAAACTATGCAAATTCACAGTGTGGGCAGTTTTCAAAAACTGCAGGATACGTCAGAATAACCTATGGTCAGACAGACATTACATGCCTGCCTACAATGTAATTTCTCACAATATTAAGGTTTCCTGCTTTTCAAAAAGCTACTTTAAGCAGTTCTACTTACTTAAGTAATGGTCAGACAGACATTATACTCATGTCTACAATATGAGTAACAAATTTAAGATTCTTACCTTTTATATCTGCCTGAAACTGTTCTAGATGATTCCTATGAAGTAAAAATAATGACAAATCAGTTTGCATGTGCTTAAGTATACAATCACTAATAGACAACTGATAAAGAATATCTAATTTTGAAAGAATCAGCTGAGTGCAATAACTATTACACTTTTTTAAATTCACATCACTTATCAAACAAAACTTGATTGTTTAAAAACTTGGTGTTTAGCTCAAATTAATCACTTATAAATTGTTGTCTAATATGTATTTTAAAAGTTCAGAAAATACTTGGGTAGGCCATCACTTATCAGTGAACTTAAAGCTTTCTAAAATATTCTATATAAACTAAAATTAAATGTATACCTAATTGGTACTCATTTAAATAAGCATGAGAAAAATGCTAATCATCTCTGAATCTCCCAAATGCAGTAAAGCATCTCATCTCTCTCATTCTGATTATATGCAAAATATTTCTGAACATGCTACATCACCTTCCTGACTGAAATGAAGGAAGCAATGAAGGACGGCTTTCTAAACAAGAGCAGCCCTACTGACTTGGGGGTTACTGCTCTACCACCTAAAATACTATGAGCAACCAGGCAACAGGCTTTTCCTTATGACTGCCAACTACTATTAGTACAAATATGCAGCAAAATTTTAACAAATGCAGAAGTATGAAATGGAAGACAATAAAACTGAGTGTTATTATACTTATTTAACATGTAGATTCAATTATAAATTACTGAAAGTAGATAGCAGACAAGCTTCCAGCTTAGTACATTAATAACAAATTGCATAATAGTATCACGCTATTTCTTTACAGGCTTAAAAAAAAAAAAAATCCAGTCACTTATAGAGTGCTTACCTCGCATGCATGAGGCCCTAGGTTGGATTCCTCAGCACCTCATAAGCAGAAAAAAGCCAGAAGGGGTGCTGTGGCTCAAGTGATAGGGCACTAGCCTTCAGCTGGAGAGCTGAGGGACAGCACCCAGGCCCAGAGTTCAGCCCCCACAACTGACAACAACAAAATCTCAAAAGCTTTTGTTTCCTTGCTTGTTTTTGAAATAGTGTTTTATCATGTGCTTTAGTCTGGCCTTAAATTTGAAACCCTCCTCCCTATGTATGGCAAGTGCTGAAATTATAGGCAGCCACAAAAATTTCCAAATAAAGGAACTTACCTCTATAAACGTGTATTAATAACTAGTATAAACAACTAATGATAAACTTAATTCACTCTAAATGTGAAATAATCTTCCTGGACGTGTATTTATCTCCTCTTACCACATATAAACTTTGTTCATTGTTTCTGAGTTGCCATTCCAATTTGACACTGCACCTGTAAAGACCATTTTCCTGGGATTTCCTTATTGACAGTACAAGCTTAAATGAGCCAGAATGTTTTATTTAAACTTACACAAAACAGCCTGTGCTCTGCCAACATTTTCTTAGCTCTACAAGGTGTTTTCCTTCCCTTTGAGCAATCCAAACTATCCCATTACAGGGATGACTGTTTCAGGAAAAACGTATTTGATATCTGTTGTATAACAGACATTTGAAGTTTGGGGAAGATAAAATTACAGCCTTTGAAATTTGTGAGACCAGGAGTTATACTTTCTACAGGCAGTTTCAGTAGAGTAGGATTTCTCCGTTTTTTTCTACATTTGTATTTCCTATAAGTAAACATGAGACAATAAAAACCGTTGGATCTATTACCAAATGACTGATTTATAAGCTATTATTTTTAAAAATATAATTCATCCTTACTTTAAAATTAAGAAGAAAAGACCATGTAACTAACTTCTTCAGACCTAAGTAAATGGTAGAGTCACAGGCAACTAAATGTACACAATTCTGAGTTTGATCCCACAAAAGACATGATTTGGACAATTGGGAAAACCTGAATAAGGTCTCAATCAATAGATAGGAACAATGCGTCAGGTTTGATTTCTTTCTTTTTTTTTTTAAGAGCTATGATATAGTTACATAGCAGACTTTATTTCTGGAAAATACAGTAAATTTTAGAGAAAATGAAGGCTCAGAGTAGTAATTTACTATCAATTTTTAAAAAGTATTCTGTGTAGTCTTTCAATATGTTGAATAAGCTAACACTAGGGAGAAATGAAAATAATGCCTTCTGAAAATTAATAATCCCCTCTAACAAAATAGCATTACCTACACAAATTGATCTGATAGGCTATTTTATAAGTAACAGTATATATTGAGGATTTTAAAAAACCCTTAAAACATTTTTTGTTTTGTTTAGTTTTATAGTACAGTTAAGCTTCACTCTGAAAATCTGACTAAAGAAATTCAAACCACATTTATAACAATGCCAATTCAACTATTATTTAAAATAAATTTTAACTACTATTTAAAATAAAAATTCTATGCTACTGAAAACATTAGTTTGGAGTAACAAAAAACTACCTATACTACAAAGACCATTTTAGAAATATCATCAAAATTACAAAGGCATATTTCTTTTCATCCAGCAATTCTAATTCTAGAATTTTGCCCTATAGATTTACACATATGCAATATATATATGTTTACTGTTTCACTGCTGCATTATTCAAGACAGCAAAAAATTATAAACAACCTTAATGATCAGGTAGTTTAAAAATTATAGTTCATGTGCAAAATGGAATGTTCCACATTTATGAAAATATGGGTATCTTTACATATGATTGCAGGAGTCTGCAATACTGAGAAAAAGGGCAAGATGCAAGACAACATGTTTACAATATCTTCTGACGCACCAAAAACTTATAATAGAAGGGGGAGAAAGGAGGGCAGAAAGAAAGAGTAACCTAGGGTGATTTTGATCAAAATACATTATATACAAGTTGTAAATATTACAATCAAATTCTTTGTACAAGAAATTTATGCTAATAAAAAATAAAGCCAACTCCTGTGTTAGATCAAGAAAAAGACTGAAAATATTTTAATCTTTCAAAAGAATACTTAAGTGCCAAATTCATACCCCACTTGTTCTTCATTTTTAAAGACTGACTAGGGAAGTGGCTCAGATTCACAGACAATCTTAAGAAACATACTCCCCTATTCAAAATATCCTTGAAAACAACCAATGATGCCAGAATTTATTTTTTCTGCCATATACATCTTCTACTGCTTTTGATTTTGGAGTTGCAGCAGATATCTATCCTTTATGAGTAATGGAATATGTGAATCAGATAGTAACTGGGATCAAGAGGAAGGTCATCTATGTGTACCAAGCATTTCTTGTTCCCACTTGAACTCTGAGAAACCAATTTGGGTGACCCAGGGGAGCTCCTAAGCCTCACTACGATCCTAAATAAATAGCCAGGCAAAACAGATACTTTACGCCAAGGTCACCAATGAGTGGCACAATCACTAACCCCAATTGCTAATAAAACAAATAAACAAAATCCAGAGTAAGGAAGAGTAGGACTAAGAAAAGATCAGGAAAAACTACAGTAAAGAAGACAAACTAGATGAGGCCAGATCTTCAGGTTCCTATCAGCTATGTTCAGGGAATTCCATTTTTGTCTATACATTTAGACAAAACATTAAACTCTGGGTAATACTCTGTTTCTTCAGAAAGAAATCAGATCTGTTTCTAAAGCCACTGTCTGATACTGTCTGAGTTTTCTACTGTTTGAGTATCCCAGAGTAAGTACAAAGGCCAAGAACTGTAACTAGATGTCCAAGACATGGTAAATTGTCTCTATCTCAATAAATAAAGCCTTCAACTTACAGGAAATGTTCACTGAAATAGGTCCAGATTAAACTTCAACTTTATGAGACAGAAGACACAAAGATGTTTTGTACTACAATTTATCACAATTATTGTGACAGTTGTTAGCTTACAGCACATTAAAATATAGTATTACTTTTTCCCAGAATTGTGATGATTACCATCTACCTACTAAAAATTTTGTTTAAAAATTGTTTACATCTTTTTCAGAATATTTTATTTCTATCTGCCTAAAGGCTTCATAATAGATGCTTATATTTTATATCTCTTTTCATCAATAAAATGGGAAATGTACATATTCTTTTGAAATTTCTTTCAACTCTGAAAAGACACATAGAAAACTTAGGGCCTCAGAATATCACAAAATAATTCAATACCAGATTTTATCAAGGATATTCCCAAAATAGAGTTTATATAAAATGGTTCTGGGGCTAATAATATAACTCTGTGGTAGCTCAAACATGTGTCTGGTGTAAGCAAAGACTTGGATTTTCTCCCCAGTACCACCAAAAAGTAGAGTGAGTTGCTATGTATTTAAAATGACAGCTCATTATATGGTATAGATGTTTTAGCAATTAACAATACTATATATTGTGTTTGTTACTTTTTTTGTGAAAATACTGTACAGAGTGGTTACAATTACATGGGCAAGATAATGAGTACATTTCTTATTGTTTGTTACTTTTAAACATTTGATTCTGACGGATCTTTCTGTTCAACTTGACTGTGTTATGTAATTCTAATTCGAAAATCAACCTAGAACAGTTGAACTGATTAATTCAATCTGTTAATTGTCCTTATTTTCCTTGGTTATTTTTAAACTTGATGCTTAAACCAGCTTGTCAGTCAGTCATCAAATATTCATTGTTCAGAAACTATGAGCCAAACATTGCTTAAGTGAACAAGTATCTGAATAAAAAAGAAAATTAGTGGCTAAAACAATAGAAAACACTTTAAAGAAGCTGATGCTACAAAAATTAGACTGGAATAATTATTAACAGCAACTTAAATACTTACTAAAGTAGCTAGTGGCTTCCTGGTAGTTTTAAATACTCACTCACCTGTGGCAAATAGGAGCTGCTAGGATCTAATAAGCTTGCAGCTTCATTTTGCAATGTGTTCTGCTGTGTAATTGCATCCTCTCGTTTCCGCTCTTTCTGTCCTGCTTCATCATCTTCATATTCATCTAAGCACTGAAAGAAAGAAGAGTTTCCAATTCATCTTCACATATATTAAGAGTGTTTCAATGGTATATTGTAAAAACAAATTTGATGGAATTAAAGAAACGTTTGTATATTTAGGAATTACACAATAAATGTGTTCTTTTCAGCGAGATGTACATTTTATTCCAGGAAATTCTCTACTTCAAACTGATACCTCCATACACATTCATATCCCTGGCAACATGTCTTCCCTCTTAGCTCTAATTAGCAGGGACCAATTTCTTTAAAAAAAATTCATTCTTTATTATTCCTTCAACAATTAAATTCATTGTGTCTACATTATACAAGGAAGGCACTCTGCAGTGTAAATGATCTATTATAACATTTAATTTATAGTTTAGTAAAGAAGATAAATAGGTCAGTGTATATATGAATATGAAGGAGAAATAACCTAGTGATAAAGGTTACATTCTAGCTTACTATTCCTATAGTAATATAAAGAATATTTTCACTGGGGGAGTTAGGTAAGCATGATATAATTTAAAGGATGGGTATAATTTGGAGCCAACAATTGTCTATCACCAGACTTCACACACATCTCTCTAGTGTCCTCATTATGTAGGTTATCTGTTCTTTACAACATATTTGTAACTAATATACTGATCTAAAGAGCTCAGTGAGAGACACAAAACAGAAAACTTCTTTGCAAGCCTTGTTTACAAAGGCATTAAGACACTGACCAAACCACAGTAAGCAGGGAAGACAACAAGGTTTATAAACAGTGCATAAGAGAACAAAACAAAGGCCACTGTATAAACCAAGAGGGGTCACTGGAGGATTTGTAGACAGCAAGAACTGAAAAGAAGGGGTGCTAGCTTGCCATGAAGCAATTTGGAATGCAGCAGTGGTACTCACTAGACACTATGTGGAATATAAACTATACAACTTGTTAGTAGGGACAGAAGGGGAAAAGTGAGAGAGAACAAGGGAAGAAGTGACATTGTCAGAAAAGAAATGTACTCATTTCTGACTTCTGCCAGGAAACTAAGAGCTTCTGCCAGGATTCACAGGATAACATTCTAGACTCATAATTTCAGGGCCTCATAATTCCTGAGGTCAAGACTGGAAAGACATATCCTGATCTCCAAGAAACATGAATAATAGATAACCTGAGACATTTATACATTTCCTTACATAGCACCAAGGATGTTAATGTTGCAGTTCCTTGGAATATAAGCATAATAGGATCAAAACTACTTTTCAGGAAAGAACCTACGTATAGCTATTGGCTATTAAGAGTATAGATTAATAGAGTTAAACTACAAAAGTAATTTGATCCTGTGAAAAATTATAAATCCTAGGTCAAAAATAGCAATTAGTAAAAGAAATCTGATTATGTGCTACAAATATGTTAACTAATTAGAAATCGCTCAGGAGGGCTGGGAAGTGGCTCAGTGGTAGAGCGCTTGCCTTGCACGCATGCTGGGTTCGATTCCTCAGCACCACATAAGCAGAAAAACCTGGAAGTAGCGCTGTGGCTCAAGTGGTAGAGCAATAGCCTTGAGCTGAAGAGCTGAGGGACAGTGCCCAGGCCCAGAGCCTGGACCAAAAAAAAAAAAAAAAGAAAGAAAGAAAGAAATCGCTCAGGATATTTTAAAATAACCTTCTCAGGGAGCAGGGGAGGGAAGATAGTCTCTATAGGTAGGTGGACTTGTAGGAAGGGGGTGTGCCTAGAGTGAGGATATAAAGAAGATTGAATACTGTCAAAATAGACTATTTGCAACTATGAAACTAGAACAAGGAAATAGAATACAGTGTAAACGTGTGTACAGATGTAACAATGAAATCCCCATCCTTTGTATAATTAATTTAAGCCAATAAAGAAATTCTTAAAGATTAGTGCATGTAATGACAAAGTATTAACAAAATGTTAATAAAATCAAACTCAAGATATGGATGTCTGCTGTCATGACTTCTGGAAGTACTGATAAAATCAAGCAAGAAAAACGAGAAGTTTTAGCATTATGAGGGACTCAAAAACTGTCATTTAGATATAATTTTTATTTAAAAAGTACTTTAGGATTATGAGTTACATAAGGTGCCTTTTCAACAATAAGCACGAAAATAAACATATATTCTTAAAGTAACATCCATAACAAATGGAATCCATGACCCAGGACTGACACAAAAAGGACTCCCTTTCTAATACATTAAGAGAGAGAAATTCATTATATATACTACTATTAGGTTATGTATTCACCAGTTGGTAAACATCTGCATTACTTCTACCTGAGCCAATAAAGTGTGCTGCTTTTCTTTAAGAAATAATAACTATTAAAAGTAAAAAAAAAAAAACACCAGGCACCGGTGACTCATGCATATAATCTTAACTACCAAGGTTCAAAGCCAGACCAAGCAGGAAAGTCTGTGAGATTTTTACCTCCAGTTAACCACTAGAAAACCAAAACCAAAACCAAAACCAAAAGTGGTCCTGTAGCACTAAGTGGTAAAACTCTAGCCTTGGGCAAAATAACACAGAGACAAAGCCCAGGTCTAGAGTTCAAGTCCCACAACCAACAACAACAACAAAAAAGTATAAAAACCACTTCTCTGTCATACAAAACTAAGGCTCTGCTGATCCTTACTGCAAAAAACAAATGGTCTAGATTCTTCCACTATAAACAGCAACAAGAGGTAAAGGAAAAGAGATCTATAAACTTAGGCTACAAACTCAAAGGACATATAAAACTGGCCATGAGTTGAAAACTGGTGAAGAATGTGTATAGGGGACTTCTTCCTACCCTCCATACTGTGCATATTCTGAAATTCTGCTTAAAAAGTTGTTAAAACATCAATCAAAATGTAGCTTCATTTTAGTCTGACTAAACTATTTTATTCTAAATAGAAAAACACTTTTGCCTCTTGAAAATAAAATAGTGAATATCATTTGAAAACTTTTTAAAAATAGTATACACTTGGAAATATATTGTAAAGGAATCTCTGAATGAATAATAGGAAGAATGAATGAATACACTATCTGTATGCTGATTTCTTTGTTTTCCTTATAATCATCTGAAATGTGTGTTAAATACAAAGTTACAAGATCTCAGATTTTGGAATCAGAGCCTAGATCCAAATCCCAAGTCTGACACCTAAAATAGCAATAGTAATAGTATATTACTATTTGACTATTTTTTAGATGTAGGTCACTGTAAAGCACTAAGTTGTAGTATGTCATATAATTCCCACAAATCCTTAAGAAGTAACTGTAAAGAAGAATCCAAGAACTAAGTTTACCCAACAGGTTTAGCAAGGACATGAAATGGTTGAGTGGTACAGATAAAACTCCAACCCAAAAACCATCCAATGCCAAACCCTGAATTTTCTAATGGTCAAATGTAACATGTTTGTCAGTTATGACCTTGATGTGCATTGCAATGGAGGGTTTTCATGAAGAAAAAGAAACAGGAAAAAATAGAAATTATCAGTCAGTATTTTTAAATCTTTTGTTTGGCTTACCTGTGAGTCTATTAGGTCACTGTATGAATGCAGAAGCACTGAGAGGTACAGTCCAGTGCCTACAGGCTGATGATTATTGGAGAGAGATGA
This sequence comes from Dipodomys merriami, assembly GCF_024711535.1. Classification (NCBI taxonomy): domain Eukaryota; kingdom Metazoa; phylum Chordata; class Mammalia; order Rodentia; family Heteromyidae; genus Dipodomys; species Dipodomys merriami. The sequence goes on from NW_027206130.1 coordinate 295,473, forward strand.
CAGTTATATAAGAGATCATGTGTTCTATGTTTTTCTGTGCTCACTCTTGTTTGTTTCTTTTTTGAGACTACCAAATAAAAGAATTCTTTCAGGATCCTTTCCACATCAATCTCAGTTACTGACAACAGGCCGCATTAACCCAAGCTTCATCATCACTGGATGGACACTTGTTTCCCTATTTCTCATGTACCTACCATCCTACTCTGATCCAAGCCTTGTAACCCTTTGCTCTCCTTCAAATTATTCCATTGTGTCCTCTAAACTTTTATGATAAACCTTGTTAACCTCAGAGGCAAATGAAACCTAGCTGGGTCCTTGAAAACGCCAGCTCCCTGTAGTACTTCAACAGGAAACTGCTTGTTTTCATTTCCTCCATGCCTGACAGAGTTAGTGTCTTCTCTGCCCTTTGAAACAAGTCTCTGCTGCAGGTCACTTTTGCTTACAATGCCAGATCTGAGCAATTCTTATTGACTCAGTAGTAGAATTTTTTGGAGGCAAACTTTTGTTCATCTTGATGTCAGAAGGGATACTACTGGGTTGTGGAACTGAAGCTTGGAATACTATATCATAATTTGGAAAAAATAGTTCTGTTAATAACAAGTAAAAGGGGGCTGGGAATGTGGCTTAGTGGCAGAGTGCTTGCCCAGCATGCATGAAGCCCTGGGTTTGAGTCCTCAGTATCATATACACAGAAAAATGCTGAAAGTGGCCCTGTGGCTCAAGTGGTAGAGCATAAGTCCTGAGCTAAAGAAACTCAGGGATAGTACCCAGTCCCTGAGTTCAAGCCCTAGGACTTGAACTCAATAACAAAAATAACAAATAATAACAAAAACAACAATAACAAATAAACAATAACAACAAACAAACAAACGAGTAAAGCCAGGCGCCAGTGGCTCACGCCTGTAATCCTAGCTACTCAAGAGGCTGAGATCTGAGGATCAAGGTTCATAGCCAGTCTGGGCAAGAAACTCCGTGAGACTCTTATCTCCAATAAATCACTCCGAAAACCAGAAGTGGTGCTGGGGCTCAAGTGGTAGAGTGCTAGCCTTAAGCTGAAAAGCTGAGGGACAGCGCCCAGGCCCAGAGTTCAGGCCCCAAAGTTGACAAAAAACAAAAAAGCCTAGTAAAAGGCTAGGGGAATCTCTCAGCTTACTACAAGAACACTTGCCTAGCATGAGTTGTATTATGGAAGGGGAAAAAAGGAAAAGAAAACTCAACCACTTATCTATGAACATATATACATATATATTTACAACTTTTATTAATACCAATCCTGAAAAAGTAGATTTTGCCTAGACATGTCTTTTTTTTTTTTTTTGGTCAGTCGTGGGGCTTGAACTCTGGGCCTGAGTGCTGTCCCTCAGCTCTTCAGCTCAAGGCCAGCGCTCTACCACTTGAGCTACAGCGCCACTTCCGGTTTTCTGGTGGTTTATTGGAGATGGGAGTCTCAAGGTCTCTCCTGCCTGGGCTGGCTGTGAACCACGATCCTCAGATCTCAGCCTCCTGAGTAGCTAGGATTACAGGCGTGAGCCACCAGCGCCCAGCTTTGCCTAGACATGTCTATACAACGTACCCTGACCAGACTCCCTTCCTCCTTTGCTCTCTCTCAATCCTCTTCCTGGCTTCCCAAACCAATCTAAGGTTTCACAGTTCCATTTTCACACAGGTACATAAAGATCTGGACCATTTTCACTCTCCTTCTCCCTATCTCCTCTCTTACTAGTCCACCCATGCCAAACAGGCCTTTGTTTTGCATTCTTGTCTTTTGTTGTTGTTGTTGTTGTTAGTGTAAGGTCTGCTCCTGGATGGCCAGCAGACTCCACCCTCCTCGCAGCAAAGTCTCCGCCCAGTACCTGCGTTACCTAGGCAACTGGGACACCTGGAAGAGACACATCTGCATCTGCTGAAGTCGCATCTGAATTTGATGTGGCCACACCTTTCCCCGCCCATACCCTAGATAAGGCCTAGCCCAGGCCCAGACTCTCTCTCTGCCTTTTTCTAGCGCTCTCTCTCGCTCTCTCAGTTCTTTTCTGCTCTCTCTCTCTGCTCTTGCTGCTCTTTTCTTGCTCTCTCTGTTCTATTCTAGCTCTCTCTCTGTTCTTTTCTTGCTCTCTCTCTTTCCCAGCCACGTGGAGGGCCAACCTTGCCTGGTCCCAGCAGGTCTACTGAATAAACCTACCCCTTACCTGCATACCACGTGCGTGCTGGTGCAGTTCTTACTCGGCTACCTCTTTTTAAAAACCTAACAGTTAGTGTGTAAGATTTTTAAACATTGTCATTGTGGAAAACCTGGAAATTCATTAACAGCAAATCTACTTATGCTACTTGTACCACATATTTATCTGTCTAAAAAGTTTGAAAGTTATAGGACCTTGTTTGGGGCGAGAGACACACAAATGTAATTTCAGCATCATTACAGTGTTTCATACTCTTATTATAAAACATGACATATACAATAAATATACATTGAACTGGAATACTGAAGTGTGTGGTGTAGAGATCAGACTGATTAGATCAGATTACCAAAAATCAATTAAGGCTAAGCAGAAAGTATTACTTGAAGTTCAAATCATAAAGAAACTAGGACACTGGTTTTGGAAGACTGACAAAATAAGTTTATTTTCTTCTATCCAAATGCCTCAATCTATGTACCATATACATTGCTGATGTTACTATGAAGAATCCATATAAGTTTATTAGATGTTTTATAACTTTGCATTAGTTTTTACAAAATCTATTGTCTATGAAGCTCTAGCACTATGGGTACTAGCACAAGTTTTTTCAATGAATTAAAATGAACAGAATCACAACAAAACTAAAACTCAAACAAGTTCAACTGTATTTATGTTTAGTCAGTCATATAAATGTGTCCCTAAAAGCATGATGACTGTCAACTTAATTTTAGACACTGGCAAATGACGTTATTCAAAACTTTTTAGGGAAAGAGGGGTAATTATCATGAAGAAGTAAGTCTCTGTTTTTGTGATCACATAAGTACAAACCATGAATGTGAATTAAGTGTGCTTTCCAAAACAAAAGCTACTGCACCCATGACAGGTATTAGCAGTATTAGGAAAGATTCCACTTGTTTCCTTCATCAAGAACCCTTTAGTCCTATCCATCCAGCTGGTGCCTGATCTGCCTCCTGTGGTAACAACCCCCTTTCATCTTTCAGTGGACCTTTATCTAGCACACACTGCTCTGTTATCACTCAAGTTCCTGCCCTGCTTTTCTTTACCTTCTATCTCTGCTCCAAAGACAACAGGGATTGCCAGATAACTGAACAAAAACAATTTTTCCAAAATAACAGAGAAAGTTGAAATAAGACCAAGTTATTCAGCACCTCTGTGAATACTGTTGGCAAAACTAAACAAGTAATCTCTTATTAGGCAGCAGAAAAAAAAGTGAATATCCATGCTGTGACAATTAAAGCCTGTTATACCCTTAAGACAGAAAGTACAAAAACGGAGTGGAATTAAATTATCTGAATATTATCACATACTCTGGTTTACCTTGCAAAATGCTTGTTACCAATTTGATTCATCACATTTAATTAGTATGCATTTTAGAGCAACAAAATTCAGAGGATCTGATTTTATGGATTTAAAATATTTAAATTTATTATGTATACCAAAAAAAAACCCATCTCTTTATTGCAACAAATTTGATCCTTCAAAACCAGAAACCTTCCATTACAATTCCTTATGTTCACATCAGATGTAATCCAGGCACAGTCAGTATTCAACCACACTACTGGGATCTCATCAGATCTCAGGGCTAAACCATATCAAGTTCTCTAAATATTCATGATCAGAAAGACGACTTTCTCGCTGTCATTTGTTTCAACAAGAATAAACTAGAACTAGTTTCTTTTTATTTTAAACAAACAATGGCATTTTTCCTGACTGCAAAATTAATGTATAGTAGAGAAAACTACAAACAGAAAAGAAAAAAATAATTTCCCAATCTTAAACTGTTACCAGTGTGATAAATCTCTTTATTGGTATCTTTTTTTATTTGGAGAGCTGTGAGCATCTTGTTTTGAGATGTAAATGCATCACCTCATCATCTGAAACAAAACTGCTAGTGGCCACAGTTGTCATTACAGTGTGATTTACTTGTGTTGTGTTGTGAGACATAAGAGCTAGTCTTTCACATGAAATACATGTTGGTACAAACCTAGAACTCCAGCTACAAAGGAGGTAGGAGATGGGAAAATCATGGTTTAAGGTTAGCCCAGAGAAAAATGTTAACAAGTCCCTCATACCTCAACCAAGAAGCTAAGTATGGTGGGTTATGCCTATAATCCCAGCTATCTGGAGATAAAGGTAGGAGAACCATAGTCTCACATGATCTTGGGTAAAATAAGACCTTACTTAAAAATAAACTATACGAGCCGGGCACTGGTGGCTCAAACCTGTAATTCTAGCTACTCAGGAGGCTGAGATCTGAGGATCATGGTTCAAAGCCAGCCCAGGCAGGAAAGTCCATGAGACTCTCAACTCCAATAAACCACCAGAAAACCGGAAGTGTCGCTGTGGCTCAAGTGGTAGAGCACTAGCCTTGAGCTGAAGAACACAGGGACAGCACCCAAGCCCAGAGTTGAAGGCCCATGACTGGCAAAGGAAATAAACACATAAACTATACAAAGGGTGGGTGGTATGGTCCAAGCAGGTAAAGTATCTGCTTAGCAAATGTAAAGCCCTGAGTTCACACCCCAGTACTGAGGGTTTATTTTTTGTTGTTGTTTTTTTTTTTTAAGTAGGCAAAGGATCTGAAATTAATCTGGGCTAAAACAATTGCAAACAGTAGCCCCTAAAACTTTTAAGTTCTGCATTTGTGGGAATGTTTACTCATGAAAACATTCAGAATTTCTCATAGCTAAATCACCCATTGATATGTCTTCATACAGGAGGTTCAATAAAGACTATAGAACTGAAGGCAATGTATCAAGTCCTGAGATTTCTCCAACCCAGAAGGCATTTGCTGAGAATGTAAAAGTATTTGGATAAACACACTGACAGAGTAATTTGTATACATACTTAGACAAAAAGAATGAGAACACTGAAGAATCCTTTGGACAAAGCTTAGTGATCCTGGAATCATTTTTATGCTTTGAAAAACAAAATCAAGTAGTTTCTGTCTCCTTTAGTCAGAATTCTCAGAATTTAACTTGTGATAAATACTACTAAAACAAAGTTACTAGGCAAAAGATTATGGGAAAAGGGATCCTAAAAGAAGAATGAGCTAGGGGCTAGCACCTGCCTGGCAAGTATGAGGTCACCAGGTTCACACTTAAGAAAATGAATGGCAACAGGTTATTATTATTATTAAGCATACTTTGAAAGCACTGTGCTCAGATTCTATGTAGCATATAATTTTTTGTTTTGTGACTATACCTCAAAACAAGGAAAAAAGTTTAGTTCTACATTTGAGGCTAAAATAAAAGAACTACATAGGATTTTAAGTTACTTTATCTTAAGAAAGTGTCCTTATTTTTGGTTTTGCTCTTTTGTGTGTGTGTGTGTGTGTATGTGCCAACCCTGGGGCTTGAAGTCATGGCTGGGTGCTACCCGTGAGCTTTATTTTGCTCAACACTAGCATTCTACCATTTGAGTCACCAGAGCTCTACTTACTTCCAGATTTCTAACTGATTAGTTAATTGGAGGTAAGAGCCTCATGGACTTTCCTGCCTGGGCTGGTTTTAAACCTTAATCCTCAGATATCAGCCTCCTGAGTAGCTAGGAATATAGGAATGACTTAAAGAATTTTCCATTAGGAATGGAAGAGTTACTTTCAAACAGTTTTCACACTTTTATAGAATATGTAAGATAAAACTATTTTTCCTTGACTCTTTACCACCTTACAATGTGATCAGCCGATAGTATTTGCTCAATTAATAAATATACGGGGGAGGGCTAGGAAGGTGGCTCAGTGGTAGAGCGCTTGCCTTGCATGCCTGAGGCCCTGGGTTCAATTCCTCAGCACCACATAAGCAAAAAGAAAAAAGCCAGAAGTGGCGCTGTGGCTCAAGTGGTAGAGTGCTAGCCTTGAGCTGAAGAGCTGAGGGACAGCGCCCAGGCCCAGAGTTCAGGCCCCACGACCAGAGACTCCCCCCTCTAAAAAAAATAATAATAAATAAATAAATAAATAAATATACGGGGGGGAGAGTTATAAGGGGAGAAAAATGTTCACCAATTTAGACAGTAGCACTCATTACTGATATCTGCTTTAGTTTGGTACTCCGAATCTGAACGTTCAATGAACATATGAAAATGCAGAGTGTAAAGGGTAACCAACTTTGCTACTTACAAACTTCTATTTCACAGGTCTTACAAAGCAAGAAAATCTTCAGTCAGAATAAATTATCTAGCTCCCCTCTGTGAACATGTAAATGTTAATTTGTAAGAGAAAATCAGTGACACAACAACTTTAGAAACTTTTCAAAATTATTAGGGTGAATAGAATTGCCAGAAAGTCCTCTAGAATAGTTTTGTTTGGGTGGTGTTGGGGACTGAACCCAGACTTTTGCATGTGCTCTACCACTGAGCTACATCTCAACCCTAGACTATTGTTTGCATCTAACTAATTCTGCTGTTTCAACAAGAATTTTTTACAAAACATCACACACACACACAGCCCTTATGAAACACAGCCTCTAAATACAAGTTACTCCAAACCCTAGATATTCAGAAATTATTCACTGTATATGGTCAGTCCACATAGTTTATTTACATTTGTGGCTTAAGTCTACAAATGAAAGCAGAGTAAATTAAAGACATAGCTTAACTGGTTACCTGCTATCAACTGTGGAAAAATCCTACTGAACTTTCACAAAGCAAAAATAAAGTGGTATCTCACACATTGGGAAGTGGGGTGGTTGGTGAAATCTTTCATTGTACAAAAACTATCTGAATGACACAGGATTATGAGTTACCATAGCAACCAGATCATTTTGGTCCATACCACTCCAGAAATTCCAGTCGTTTAAAACAAAGCAATGCTAAGGCACTAACACTACTTTACAGTCTCATATGTGTCAAATCAAACATTAAAACACAACAGCATTTAGAAGGGAAAACATTCCTGCGGTACAAATGTGCTTATTATGTAGTTTTTCTTCCTTATAATTGAAATTTAAGATTTGTTAAAATTGCCAAAATCCCGTACCATTGGGTTTTAGTTTGTCTTAAAACTATCCAAAGTTCTTGATCTCATGTCAGGACAGACAAGACTTTTATAATGAGAAAACAAAATGTCTGCAGAAAATAAGTTAATTTTGTCTTAATTTGGACTTGTATGAAAAAATGCTCTTGAGCACATTCTTTTCCAAGTCATTTAAAGAATGATAATAATATGCCTTTCCCATTACACAGTTCGGATCAAATTATATGTCTAACAATTACAACAACTGTGAAGTACTCATTTACATACTTTCCTTCAGTGTTCAGAATACCTTTACTGTTCACCACATTGGAAGACTTAAGAAGTAGGTAACACTAGGTAACAAAAAGCATTTTTTCATACCTCAATTGTTTTTATATTCCCTATATCAAATAACCATTGGTTAAATAATAATTTTCTTCAAAAAATTTTAAAAAACAAAACAAAAACCATTATTCTTGTCAATGATTCCCTTAAAACAAATCTGTTGAGGACAGACAGGAACATTTGTACTTAGTTTACTTTTGCTTTGCAAAAATACTTTCACTTTAAAGACTAAAAGCCCAAGGTAAAGATAACTTAAGGTCTAAACTAGGTTTAAAATTCCCTTGGATTCCAAACAGACTTGAGGCTACACATCATAGTGTTAATAATTCTTAAATAAGAATGGCAGTTTCCAAACAGTGTACTAAAGGGTGATAAGCTCACAGACTCCTCAAAAGACAGTTTGAGGAAACAAAATAACTAGCTATCTGGAATACTGGTTTAACCACTAGCTCAAGCTAATTTGGTTTAAAAAAAATTAGATGATGTTATATTCCTTCCCAGGTCACCGTATCTTAACTAAACTGAGTCTCTATAGTTAAAAAAAAAAAAAAAAACATTTATAACATGTTACTTGTTAAACAACCAACCTAATAGCTATATCATCCTTCTGATATTTCTTTACGCATTTAGAAAATTTATTTGCATGAAATATATTAGAAAGCAAACAGTGATATTTGCTATTTTGTTTCCAAAAGAATAAAACACGCAGTGCCTGAGACCTAAGAAAGGAGGGCACTGTGTATGAACAGCAGATAGCTTTATATGTCTTTATAGACATTATACATTGCCACTGTGTAGGAATTGTCTTCATCTGGGTCCTCTGATGCTACAATAGAATGCCACCAATTGGTAATTTATAAATAATAGAATATTGACCCATGGCTCATAAGGCTAGGAAGTCTAAGAACACAGTACAGTGAAGAACTTGCAGATTCCATCCTACCAGGAAGGAAGTGGTCAATATTTTTATATAAGGTATTGTATTAGTCAATGAAGACATGTAGTTCTCCATGTGGAATTTAAGGCTAAAGTTAAGTAAAACAATTAATAATTGTATTTAATTAATATAAGTATGTTAATAACTTCCACTTAAATAACATGAAGACATTTTAATGACATTAGCATATAATAAAAACAGTCCACAACAGAAAATAGAGAAAAAAGAAAAAAGGAATTCCAGTGATTAGAAAACCATCCAATCTGTCATGCTTTATCTAATGAATAAGGAAATAAGGCTACTACATAAATAAAATGGTTTTATTTTATACAGGGGTTTGAACTCAGGGCCTATTCATTCTTGCTCAGCTTTCTTGCTCAGGGCTGGCACTCTACTACTTGGGCTATACCTCCCACTTCTGGACTTTTGCTAATTAATTGGAGATAAGAGGCTCTCAGATTTGTCTGCCCAAACTGTCTTTGAAGGTAGATCCTCATATCTCAGCCTCCAGAGTAGCTAGATTATAGGCTGAGACACTAGCATTCAACTAACAAAATAGTTTTGCATTTTAAAATGTATTAGAAAAAGTACGGTTGGAGTATGGCTCAGAGCAGAGCCCCTGTCAAGCAACCACTAGGCACTTAATTTAAACCCCAGAATCATCAAAAAAGAAAAAAAATACATATCTAGTATTGAGTCAGAAACTGCACAGACAGTATTGCTCAATCAAGACTAAGCTTAAAAAACATAGTAAATAATTATCAACCAAGGTGCTCTGTAAAAGTAACAGCAATATAAAAAGTTATGAGCATATTACTGAAGAGATGGTTACTAAACTGAGTTGGCAAGGTTAAAGCCAATAAACTAAAATTCTCACAACCTTCAACGATCCCTTCAAATGTAATTCTAGAAACTTTCTTTAATACACACACTTTAGGAACCAAATGCTTTTGGAGTTATATTGGCATAATGTAAACTGACTAGACATTCTTCCTCAGAGATAATTTTATCCAAATCAGTGACAATGTTTAGTAAAATTAATTATTTGAAATATGGTCATTAAAAGTTCTAAAAATGGCATAACAGACTATATGAGGGAAGAAGAAAGCTATCTTTATGGGATTCCCCTTTTATGGATTAAAAAATCAAAGTCCCAGAAGTTAAATAATTTACTTGTAGTCTTAGTTGAGGGGGAGAAAAAGTTGAAAGGAGAAAATGCACATCATACAAGGGAAGAAACTTTGGTAACTACAACTAAACTGGTTAACATTCCTATATGGCTAACATTCCTAATCTAAAAATCTTACAAAAATCCATGAAGTAAATAAAATTACTAAAGACTAGTAGGTAAAACATGGCCAATAAATTAGATTTGCTGCATTTAATATTCCTTTTTTTCTGTACCCAGAAAAACAGAGCAAAACAAATCCTTAAATTTGATAGGTCAGATACATCCTGCTCATTTTATCCTAGCTGAGGCTTAATTACATTGCTGGTGGTATCAATGAAGAGTCACTGCCAAAAGAATGCCCCAATTTTTTTTAAATGACCACAGATCTGTTTTTCAGTGAAGCAAAATCTGAAGGTATTGAGCAACCCAATTCCCCAAAATAAAAACAAACCTTTTGGCTATATGTATTACAATGATATGGTTTGTGTCCTTACAAATCCAAAGGACATTTAACAACACTAAATTCTCTTAAGTTTTCAAAAATCCCCCACACTTGCCTTTATCATAAAAAGTAGTAATGCTGAAAAGCTGAAGGGAAATCCTGATATTCATGTTTTGCAAATGTGCTTTTAATTTCTCTGATGACTAAAGGCTATAATAATGTCACTAGGAAAACAGAAGAAGGCTGAGTGAGCATCTGAGGGTAAAGAGGAATGTTTTCACAGGCGCAGTTGGTAAATACCACCAGCTCTAGCTGAACATTCTTCCTTAACTGGAAGCCAATCACAATTCAACTTTAAAAATCTTCTTGCTACATACAGCAACAAGAGGCCATACTTGTCCCAATTTAATATACTGTTCCTTGAAATAAAACTCAAGAGCTTAAACATTATAAACATCTATTCCTTTTTATGCTGTTTCCACAATAGAATATATAGCAAGAGGACTCAAGAGGTCTGACTTCACTGAACTAATCTAGACAACAGGTTCATAAGTTACTTCTCTACTTCTTGTAATACAAAAGGTCAACATTAAGCTGTGTGCATTCATTTTGATTATGCAAACATACAAGCACTCTAAAAGGATAACAGCTAGGGACATCCAATACAAAACTTTAGTGTCAAGGAAATCCTTCACTGTAGTATAGGCCAACAGGGTGAATTAGGATATGGTAATAAGATATAGTTCTCCACAAATGCATCCTATTGTTACAAATTTGCAATACAGTTTGGTATTAAGGTATATAACCTTGATAAGAAAAAATAATACTTGAACACTATGTAGAAAATGAACTTTATAACTTCGGGAGGGGGGGTAGTTGTGTGGAGGTGGGAGGGAAGGGAAGATAGGGGGAAAACAAAGGAGGAGGCAACAATGCTCAATAGGAAATGTACTCATTACCTTGCTCATGTAACTGTAACCCCTCTGCACAGCATTTTTACAATTAAAAATGTACAAAAAAAGAAAAAAATAATACTTGAGAAATGCATAAACCAAAATAAAAATAAGAACACTTTAAATGAAGTAAATGTTATGCTTCTAAAATGCAAAATGTGTTTCTTCACATTTAAAGACTAAGTGACTGAAGACTGAATATACTGTGAACATCAACAGAAAAGGGGCACAAACACCCACATTGCCAGTGGCTCACAATAGTAATTCTAATGCCTAGGCTCTGAGTACAAGCCCCTGACTGGTGCACGCGCATGCACACACATGCACATGCACACGCACACACACATACACACACACACACACACACACATGTACAAACATCCCAAAGTAAGTGTATAATGTTTATAGTCCCAAAGAAAAGCAAATTATCACAAAAAAGAAAATCAATGAAAGAAATTTTGGCAAGTAATTTGCATTTAAAGCATTTCCTCCATATTTCTAAATCCCAGGGCCCAGATCAGCTTCAGTATCTCAGCTCCATCCCTCCAAATAGAGCTGCCTCATCAAGTGCTGCAGTTCTGGATCAGGCTAGGGATTAGCTATTCTCATATTCAAGCTGGGCCAGCAAAATCTTGAGTGACAATGGGAAAAAAATCAAAGAAGAAAGAAGTAATCCCAAAGCTTAAATTCATTGGTCCTTTCCATAGGAGAAATTTAAAATGGTAATATAATGAATGTTTTATACATGTACTATAAAGGGGAAGAAAAAGAAGCAACCCAGTGTCCATCTACTGATGAAAAGATAAACTGTTATATATATTGAGTAGATTAAGTAGAAGACTGTTACACATGCTACAATATGGATAAACCTTAGGTGACACTATGCTAAATTAAATAAACCAGTCACAAAAGGGCAAATACTGTGCAACTCCACTTCTATGACATATCTAGAAAAATCAAATTCATAGTAAGTAGAATGGTGGTTGCCAGAAAGTGGAACAGAGGCATAGGGGAAGACAGAGAGTTGTTTAATTGAATGCAGCAGAGCTCCAGTTTGAAAAGCTGGGAAGTATGGAGACAGACAGTGGTGACAGAGGCATACCTAATGTCACTAAACTATACATTAAAATGGTAAATTTTGTATTATGCAGTTTATTTAAATTTTAAAAAGGGAAGTAATCAAGCTAACAAACTGCAAATACTCTGAAACACTTTCAAAAGCATTAATAGCAGTTAAATATTTAATTTACTAAGTAACACAAAAATATTCTCTCGCTAAATGTACCTTGCAATACAGACTACAACCTGATGGATGTGAGGATTTGCGCTGATTAAGGAAAGGCTTTCAATCACTTTAAAGCTTTTATGTGGAAAAAGCTTTAAAGATTTGTGAGTCTGAAGAGAATGTGTCCTTTCAAAAGATCTTTGGAAAGAGTTTAATCATAAAATAAGATAAAAACATCAAGCCCTAACATTTTCCAACCTCTATATTAACCTCTTCCTGAAATGTATTTACAAAGAATGCATATTCTGCAACAAATCTTTTCATCAATGGCCCTGTGAAAACCTTTGGCAGGGATACTGTGCATTCCTAGGAGGATTTAAATTAAGTGTGTGAGTGACTAAAACCTGGCTTCTACAAACTGGATTTAGGATTTGACAAAGAGTTTCATTTCTGAACAATTTAAACTGTTCTAGTCTCATATGACTTTTCATATTTATATTCTCCACCATCAGTTAAGGAATATGAAAATATAAAACCCAAATTAAAATTACCTAGAGGTAGTCTCATACACTTACTGTGTTAGCTTTGTCTACCACAATACAGCATTCAAAAATCACATCTCTACTTTTAGTAAAAGAGAAAGTAAAATAGACAAAAAAACTAAATTAAATATTCCAACCACAGGAAATCCTATTTTAATGCATTTATAAATCTCTTCACTGATATATTTCAGAGGAAAGGGAGTTTTCTACTCGCAAGCAGGATAGTTTTGCTTTGTTTTTAATTGATACAATTCCAGTCACCTTAAATATTTTTCACTTGAATATTTTCCATGCTTACTTTTTAAAAAATCACCCTCTTGGTCCTTTTGTGTTCCACATTAAAATTCTTGTCTTTTTTTAAAAGGTTATTTTGCAAATTAAATTATAGGCTACAGATTCATTCGATTCTGCAACTTTTGATTTATGCCTGAAAACAAATAGAAAATACCATGTGTACTGTGGTAAATCACTCACACACTCACACACACACACACACACACACACAATCAGAAACAATAATGGAGGTATACCTGAATGATATGAAATCTCCCTAATAATTGCCACATTGTCAGATCAGCTTAATTTATGTAGTGAAACATGTTTAAACAACTGCTGCAAACCTAAGTAAGCAAGATGAAAAGATTAACAAAAGTGACTTGACAATCCTTAAAAGGGCAGGGGAAAACCAAGATTCTTGTAAATAGTACAACAGGTCTATGACTCAGGGAAACAGCATCCATACTGGCAGAGTAACAGTAATTAGGATAATGGATGAAAATCTACCCACAATGTTGGCAGCCACCATTCAATTAACATAAGTATGTTTGGTTAAATATGACTGCATTTAAAATGCATCTTAAGTACAAATACTAAAGCAAAGAATAAGCAAAGAAAAGAAGGGAGGCACAGTCAATTCAGTGGCCATAATGTGAACAAAAATAACCAAAAGGCAGAGCATGGGATCAATGCATTTTTTTAAAGGGGTGTGCTTCTAGGGAGAGGGAGAATGATGGAAGAGGGGGTAATTGGGATATATGGTAAGCATGTGTGGAAATATAACAATGAACCCCGCATAAGTAATGCAAGCTAAGGATAAATTTTAAAGGAATGTATTTTATATAACAAAGTTTTGCATCAATTCCTAATACTCAAAAGAGTGCGTTTGTCCCCTATGCAAAAGCAATGTGTTACTTCTTCCAAGAACCAACTAAACAAAGCTCTAGTAAGGTTTAGATTCCCTTAACTCTGAAAGCTGCTCAAAAAGCCTGGTTCTGGTACTGTTTGAAAAACCCTAAGGGGGGGGGGGGGACTGGTAGAATTTAAATGTTCTTTATTCTGTTCAGAATTTTTTTTTTCATCTTGCTAAAATGTGTGGTGAAACTAGCACTTAGGAATAGTTACAGAGATAGAAGTGCAAATTTGTTTTCCTTAAAATCACAAAGCAACTGGATTACCTTTCTAATGAATACTTGGAAGCTTGGTACAAATGCATTATCTGTCTGGTGCTGGTAGCTCATACCTGTAATCCTAACTACTCAGGAGGCTGAGCTCTGAGATCACAGTTCAGAGCCAGCCAGGACAACAAAGACCTTGAGACTCTTACCTATAAATAACTACCAAAAACAAAACAAAACAAAAAATCAGAAATGGAGCTTGGTTTGAGTGGTAGAACACTAGCCATATTTCCCATTTCCCAGGCTCTGAGTTCAAGCCCAGGACACACACACACACACACACACACACACACACACACACACACACACTTTTAAACAAATCTAGTTTCTTAAAAGAAAATCTGAATTTTAACAGGAGCCTGACACATTGGGCTCCAGTAGTCACATCTACCAACTAGGTATCTCCTATTAGCCCTAGGCCTCATTAGTTAACACCTCAAGCCAACCATTTAAGATTTAGGATAGAGGTAAGATCAGCCCCAAATCCTTAAACATAAAGTAGCACTTTCAAATTAAAAACTAGAATGGCAGGTATTGAACAACAGCACAGGTCCTTATGGCCAGCTTAACAAAAATAATGGTGCCCAAAACCTATATACTGAAGGATTAAATTACCAGGCATCAATTCCCCAAATTATAGCAACTTACACTGATTACCTACAAAAGGTTATCAATCAGTAAACTACAACACAGCTTCTCAAACTAGGAAGCACACATCACCTGTGGATCTTCTAAAGCAAATTCTGATTCTGTAAGTCTGGTGAGGCTTGACATACTGCATTTATAACAACGTCAGGAAGAACTGCTCAACCACTGCCTTTTTAGTCTACAAACTCAAGAACAGAGGGCAAAAACATTTCTTGCTCTCAAATGTATGAGAGTCAAGTGTGAATATATAGTCTCCAATTCAAAATATTCACAACATGCTAAATGCTGTTCTAAGTAAAAATCACTAACAAAATTAACAAGATACAAAAGTGTCATGTTCATGGAGCACATACCCTATGTAACATATAGAGCCCAGATCAGGGATCAAGGAGATTTCTACAATGGTATCTGAGAGAGAAATGCACATTTAGAATGGAATTCCTCCAGGAAAAAGGTGGCACATATAAGATCTGAAGGTAAGAAAAATCCTGTCACATTTGAGGTAAGCAGAACGAACTATTGCTAAAGTTAAGATTGTGAAAGACAAAACATCTAACGATAAAGACTGAAAGGGAAAAACAAAAGGCCAAAACATGAAGAATCTTAAATATTTTGCAACTTAAGTATTTTGGAAAAATATAAGCATATAGTTGTGCCTTGAAAGCTAGTTTGAAGCATGAGATTGAGGAAGGATCTGGAGCAGATAAATGAATTAGGGGCTGCTACAAGGGACCCAAGTGACTCATAATGGTGGCCTAAACTAGTTTAGTGGTAAGGATGGAAATAAGCAGACTAATGTGAACAGTATCTAAAAAGTAAAATAGTTATGACCACATGTGGTGAATGAATGTATATTACATGGGGTGGGGCAGGGAATCAGGAAGACATGTTACTTCAGAGCATTCCTGCAGGGACTTCGATAAACTAGGTAATGGTGGTGCCACTTACAATACGACTTCCAAGTTAGGGGATAAAAGAACAATAAAGTTTAGCAAGAAAAATATTTTTTTCTCCCGTGGGGAAAAGAGCAAGTATGTCCAATAGGCAGACTGGCAAACAGGTCTCAAAATCAAGAGGAAAATCTAGGCTGTAAATGCATCATAGTAAACTCAGTAAGGACATCCACTTCTAATTAAGTTGGAATATGAGCGAGATTAAACAACAGAGAAAAAAAAGATCAAATGCAAACCATCAAATGATGGTTTTCAGACACCAAACATAGGAGAGCAAATGGCTAGGGACCCATAAGAGATTTTTTTTAAAAAGAAGAAGAAATACTGTGAGTTCATCAATTTCTGCAGTTTGTGGATTACAGGACAATGAACCTGCAGACAATCTACTATCTCCTCAAAATAGAAGTAAGGATCTAGGAGGGCCAGGGTAGCTAGCTTAGATATTGGCTGAACTCCAAAGAAAACAGAGCAGCCCACAGGTTTCTCCTTAGACTAAATTTAAACACTAAGTAGCATATGCACAATGAGGAAATACTCAAGTCAAGATAGAGAAGTACACCTGTAAGGATCAGAGGAAACACATCTCAAGAAAGTTGATTATAAGCCTTGTGAATTTCAAAGTAACTGTGTTGAGAGGCTGTGTGTGTGTGTGTGTGTGTGTGTGTGTGTGTGTGTGTGTGTGTGTGTGTGTGTGTGTGTGTGTGTGTGTGTGTGTTTGTGTTTAGACAAGTAAACTTTTGGGGTTGTTGGATTGTTCCTTCAATACTTTGCCTGTCTACACCAAATTAATGCCAATTATTATTCAATAAAATTTTTAAGAAACCTATCAGTAACATACAGTTATGCAGGTGGTTAAGACTGCTAAGAAATCCTATATAGATTTAAAAGAGGGACTAGAATAGGACAATAACTAAACCTATATTAAGAATATAGTAAAGCGAGAGATTGGAAAAGAATGTCCAAAAAACTTAGAAGAGAAAGTCGATTGAGTGTGATAATTAAAGCAAAGTTAGGAGAATTTGTCCCAGGTAGAGAAATAGAAATAATGTCAAATAGAAGATAAAGCTAAATCCAAGTACAAAGGAGAAAGATAGCATGTAAGCATCATGATGTAGGAGAAAGAGCACCAAGGCAAACAATACTGATCAATTGTCCAACGAAACATATCACTTCGCATAGAACGATCACGAAATCCAGATGAATTCTTTTGTTTTAATGCAAGAGGATCAGTCCAGGCAGAGGGCCACTAAATCATTTGGTACAAATGTCAGGAGAGACATGTAATGCTTCTCATCAGCTGCTTGTAGCTTGTCTACCTATATTGATAATTTTGTATGGCTCATGATGATGTCATAAATATCCAAATGGCCCTTGGCAGAAAAAAAGTTCATTATCCATGATAGACATGCTAATCAGGGGGTCTAACACTGAATTATATTTCAGTTCTTAGAATTTTTACTTCGGATTTGACACTTAAGAAAAACCATGAGGGGCTGGGAAGGTGGCTCAGTGGTAGAGTGCTTGCCTTGAATGCCTGAGGCCCTGGGTTCAATTCCTCAGCACCACATAAGCAAAAAGAAAAAAGCCAGAAGTGGTGCTGTGGCTCAAGTGGTAGAGAGCGATCCTTGAGCTGAAGAGCTGAGGGACAGCACCCAGGCCCAGAGTTTCAGGCCCCAAGACCGGACCAAAAAAAAAAAAAAAAGAAAAACCATGAATCCTGGATTCTTGAATCTGGCATTGGAAGCCTCCTATTATGCTACATTCAGTATAAACAATAATTAATTGTCCTTAATTGGATATTTAAAAGAAATTAAATCACAATTGTGCTAAGAGTTATTAATTCACATACTCATTAAACACAAAGGTCAACTTGAAGACCTATCTTCCCAAGTTTAATAAAAAAAACTAAATACTTGAATTCTTAGTCTTTCTTTTAAATGATTAGTAAAGTTAGTTATGTCCCATAGCTCAGACAAACAAGCAGAAGAGCAAGGTTTTTTTTTACTTTTGTTAAAATAAACATGATCACATCATCAGTAAACCTGATAATTTAAATGAATAAATTAAATTTGCTGAACAATCTTCAAAACAAATGCCTATCTATTTTATATAACACTAAAATTCTAAGAGCATAGTCATCCTTCAAGATAAGTATAAAACAAGACAAAAGAAAGCAAAAATAGTAACATGGCTGAGAATGTGGCTTAGTGGTAGAGTGCTTGCCTCATATGCTTGCCCAGTGCTTGCCTAGCCCTGGGTTCAATTCCTCAGTACCACATAAACAGAAAAAGCCAGAAGTGGTGCTGTGGCTCAAGTAGTAGAGTGCTAGCCTTGAGCAAAAGGAGCCCAGGGACAGCACCCAGACCCTGAGTTCAAGCCTCAGAGCCAACAAAGAAAAAAAAATAGCACCAATGAACAATGAAACCTGAAACCTCTTGTTTCAATTTCCTGAAGTTAATTTAGATAATTATATGATCAGCTACACATAGCTATTGTACCTTTGTGATTCCTCTTCTGTCTTTGGGAGGGTAAGGAGGGGCACAGAAATAGTGGGACAAAATGTACTCATTACCTTAATCATGTAACTGTAACCCCTTTGTACAGCATCTTTACAAAAAAATTTTTTTAAAAAGAGTGAATAAATGCAGCAGTGATACTAGACACTGCTGAAAATGAACTATACAACATGTGGGTGGGGAAGGAAGGGAAAAACTGGGGAGAGGGAGGAAAGGCGTAATAACACTGTTCAAAAAGAAAAGTACTCTATCTAACATGTAACTGTAACCCCTCTGTACATTACCTTTACGTAATAAACTTTTTAAAAAGATAAATATGAAAAAGAGCCATGTTTAATTGCTTATGTTAAGTGCTTATATCCAATTTATTAAATATCTTAAAATGAAGAAGAGTTTGTCTCTTGACTCTTGGCATTTAGTTGTCTTTTTTGATTTTTAGTATTTCACCTCAAGTTTAAAAAGATCCCTGTAATGTAATACAGCAGGGGCATAGTAGACTAGCTAAAATAAGTAAGTCTAAAAGCCCAAATATAAGCATACTCTTTTACAAATGGACTGCTGTATTTGTTAAAGATAGTAAAAACACTGCTCAGTCCTCTACCTCATGTCATCAGCCTAATCTCCTTTTGTACAGAAGAAACACTAGAGAAAATATAATAATCCACATACTGTCCAAACCAACTAATACCTAAAGACTAAAAAACTCAGCTATTTTTTATAATAAACCTATTTATAACTATGCACATTTTATCTGTAATCATTCAGAATATTTATTGCATTCTTATGCAACTAAAGAGGAAAACAATTTCGTCACTTGAGCATTCACATTAATTATAAATTCTCTAAAAAATTAATCAAGTTTTATGAAATTATTTTGCGATATTGAGAAAATATTTTGTCTGTAGTCCATCCTGTTTACATTTTTTCTTTTCTGATATTTGACAAAAGAAATATTTGGGTTTGAAAGACTACATACTCCTCCAAAGTACTTTTACAAATTGTCCAAAAGAAAAGAAATCAAGGGGGCAGAGGAAAGACATGGAAAAAAAAAAAAGATTCACCCTCTGTAATCAACTATTTTATTAAACAAAGCAACAAGAAATAATAACAAACAGAAAATGCTAAAAATTTCTCATAATATTTAATGCTAGGCCATATGTTAGTACTTTGGGAAACATACTAGCCACTAAAAGGCATTAAATGAAGGTATCACAGACAACAGGGTTGCTGTGAATGTTAATACTAGGAAGTCTGAAATCATCTGCAGATAGCTGTCTGAAGACTGACAAATTATCACAGTTAGACTAACCTGGGAAATGAAATGAAGGATACAGGAAACAGCACAGATAAAATTCTTTCCTATGGGTAAACCTGAGAAGCAGTAACAGAGAAAGAAATTATTAAGTTAGACATAACAATTCAAATGACAGAAATGGAAGCAAACAGCCAACATGCTGAAGATGCATCCAGATAGGACAACATGATGAATTGTTGGGGGTGGGGGGGAGAGAGACTATGAAAGAAAACAAAGCTTAAAATCTACTTTCAGCTGGGTGCTGGTGGCTTACCTCTGTAATACTAGCTACTCAGGAGGCTGAGATCTGAGGATCTCAGTTCAAAGCCAGCCCAGGCAAGAAAGTCTGTGAGACTCTTATCTCCAAATAACTACCAGAAAACCAGAAGTGGTGCCATGGCTCAAAGTACTAGCCTTGAGCAAAAGAGCTCAGGTATGGCATTCAGGCAGCAAGTGCAAGCCCTACAACCAACACCCCCCAAAAAAAAAAGTCACTTTCAAGAGATAAGGTTTATGCACACCCCACAGTGATCACCACCAGCAGCACCTCCTCCTCACAAGACTAAAATGCCTTCTTCTGTTAAATTCTTTCCCAACAGTAGACACTAGAAGTTCTTAAACTCTAGTGTGCATCAACACAGGATAGTTTGTTAAAACACTAGGTTAGGCTGAAGACAGAGAATTAGCATTTCTATCAAGTTCCTAGGTGATGATATGGTTAGACCCCTGAAGCACATTAAAAAGCATTGGTCTCCAATTATGCTTCGTGTAAACAACCAATTCATGGTAATGGTCTAGTCAAAAGTACCAAAACTTAAATCGTAGTTTTTCTATCTCATTTTAGTAGAATAGACTTAGGCAAATTGTTTACTCTTTTCACTTACTTTACTGATGTTCTTTCCTTTAAATTAGTGTTGTTGCTATGGTTCATTTGTGTTCGTTTTATTACCTAATGAGTATCTTTGTGCACTAAACAATATGATGGCCGAGAATGTTAGGGTATAAATTGATGGGTCTTCATTTATGAAAGATACCAGATGAGGCTTAGAAGAATATCAGTAAATATAACTTTTATTATTGCTGTCATCACCATCCTTAATATTATCATATATATGAACTCACAGATAAAGCCCCATTTCAAAAACGTTGGCAAGACCCACCCTAAACCAATAAACTAGACATGATAGCACACATTCATGATCCCATCTACATAGGAAGCCATAGGTAGTAGCATTGTGATCTGCAGCCTTCCCCAGGCAAAATGTGAGGCCCTACTTGAAAATTAAATAAAACACAAAAATAGGCTGGGGACATAGCTCAAATAATAAAGCATCTGTCTAGTAAGCAACAAGTCCTTGAATCAAGTCCCTGTACCAACCCAAAAAAGGAAGAGAGGGTTAAAGACAGTTACAATTTAGAGACCTTAAAGTATTGGGTATTTTCATATACAGGAAGAGTTGTATCTGATAAAGATTGGGGTACAATTTACGGGAAGACAGATAACCCACAAATAATAGTGGTCGGGGAGGTAAAGTACCAAGGAAAAAAAAAGCAGGGGCAACATTACACTCTCCTAGGTATGTTCAGAACTCATAAAGTAGTCCCTGAAATATGCCAGCCATGCTTGATCTGACAGACTTCTTTCTCAGAAGTTGCATTTCTTAGTTCTTATTTTAGGGTTAGGTTGCATATACCCTTCTTGGAAATACACTATAACAACCTGGTTTATAGAGTTACAACATATGTGACACATTCCTAGAGCACTGAAAGTACTCATAGACTAGAGTGATAGAAGACTTCAAAATACTGTACTATGATAGTATAACTCCTTAGGATATGAAACGTTTACTGTCCAGAAGTGACTTGTTGACATTTTAAGAAGCAATGATTTGGGCTGGGAAGGTGGCTCAGTGGTAGAGTGCTTGCTTTGCATGCCTAAGGCCCTGGGTTCGATTCCTCAGCACCACATAAGCAAAAAGAAAAAAGCCGGAAGTGGCACTGTGGCTCAAGTGGTAGAGTGCTAGCCTTGAGCTGAAGAGCTGAGGGACAGCACCCAGGCCCAGAGTTCAGGCCCCATGACCGGACCCCCCCCCAAAAAAAAGAAGCAATGATTTGTATAATAAACTTGAAAGTGACATACCAGCAGCAAGTCTTTTTCTAGTTAGTAGAAATGAGGCTGATATGATCAAATTATAAAATGCACATGCATGTTATTTAAGCTGTCAAGGTCTATTTACACAAATTAGCATTGATGACTGCTTTAAAAAAATAAAAACAACTATGACTTACCTCCTGAGAAAGTGGTTCACTAACAAATGGTTGTCTCTCTGTATTTAAAAAGAAAATCACTTTTATAACTAGTATTTATAAAAAATTTTCTACCACTGTATCTTTAAAATACCTATGCAAGTTGCTTGTCAAACTATTTAATGATAACAGATTTTTCAAAATTTATAAAGATTTTTTCATCCACTGATAAATAACTAAACATTAAAAGCCGGATGTTTCTATTATGATTCTCATCCCACTCTGCTCTCCCTATCTAAATCTGAGAAGTAAAACTCTAATGAACTCAGTTGTACAGGGTGTGCTTAGTATGAGAAAGGCCATGTATAAGAAGGGTAAAAGATTGCTGGGCAGTGGTGGCTCATGCCTGCAATCCTAGCTACTCAAGAAGCTGAAATCTAAGGATGTGGTTCAAGGCCAACCTAGGCAGGAAAGTTCGTAAGACTCTTATCTCCAATAAACCACCAGAAAACCAGACGTGGTACTGCAGCTCAAGTGGTAGAGTGCAAGCCTTGAGCTAAAGAGCTGAGGGACAGTGCCCAGGCCCAGAGTTGAAGCCCCATAACTGACCAAATAATAATAATAATAATAATAATAATAATAATAATAATAAGTGTTAAAGAATGAAACTTTAAGACATACGTGTCACTTTCAGTGTTCTAATAGCTATATGAAGAAAACATAAAGAACTAAGTAAAATTACTTTTAACAAGATATTATATACCAAAAATATCATTTTAACATGTAACTTAAATCAAGTATTAATGGGAGGGGTTTAAAACCTTAAAATTATTTTAATAATTTAATATTACTACTTTTTCATTGGAAGTCTTAGAATTTTACTGTGTACTTTGTCCTGCAGGTACATCCCAAGGCTCTTCTAATTTCAGGGGCTCAAAAGCCACATGTTGCTATTTGGCTAATACAAAGGTTCACTGAGCAGAAGGTCACAAATTCCAAACTAATGCTCACCCAATCTATTACAAATCTGCTATAGGGTTTAAAGAAGAAGGCCCCTTTATTCATCTCCCCATTTACCAGAGTTAAATTGTGATATTAATGCATAAAACCAGGGACTTCCACTATGGCAAAATGGCAAAACTCATTGGCACATCATCATCCCCAGATACCAGAAAAGATCACCTGATGAAAGTGAAAATGGAAATCTTGTATCTGACATATACCTATAAAAATACAGGAATACCTGCATCAGTCAGATTCCTGGGGAAACTGCTAGACCCTTTTTGCCAGGAACATGTTCTTTGGGTCACAAATCCATTGCTAATACCGTTCACTCATCCTCAACCACACTATCTCCACTGCCTCTGGCTAGCCTTACAAGGGTACAATGTATGGCAATCCCTTCCATCAGCCCTCTACACAAGCATATGCGCTTTAAAATGTTGTTTTTTTTTGTTTTTTTTGTTTTTTTTTTTGCTGGTCATGGAGCTTGAACTCTGGGCCTGGGCACTGTTCTGAGCTCTTCAGCTCAAGGCTAGCACTTTACCACTTGAGCCATAGCACCCACTTCCAGCTTTTTCTGTGTATGTGGTACTGAGGAATCGAACCCAGGGCCTCATGCATGCAAGGCAAGCACTCTACCACTGAGCCACCTTCCCAGCCCCTAAAATGTTGGTTTTCCTTCTTCAGGAATTTCTCAAATCCTTCAGTGTATTTATGTGAATCCTGAACTTTCAACAGGTTGATATACAGAATTTTCCATGTTTACCTAATAGCTGAACTTTTCTCCTGCATGTCAGACTCTCTAAACTTTCCTCTTATCTTTCCCCCAACCCCAAACCCCACCTAAATCCACTCATACCCAAGTCTTTCATATCTAATCTAGTCCTCTAGGTGATCTGCCTATTTTTACCTGGTTTTAAGTAACAAATTATTAGTTCTCAAAGAGTGGTGCCCATTATAGCAACAGCATCACTCACTTAAGAACATACCAGAAATGCAGATCTCAGACACCCACACAGGTTTACCAAATCAGAAACCACTGTTTGGGTGGGAACCAATGCTGAATATTACGACCCTCTTCCAAGAGATAATGACATGCCCTGGTGTTAAAAGAACCATGGCCATAGTGACTATGGTTATCTCTAAAATGCACCATACTCTAAGTAAGGTCTAACTAAAGCTAAGGAAATAAATATAGAAGCTAGGATGCTGCTTGATCACATTCAAGAAGTAAAAGAGAAACAATCCCTTAAACAATAATTGAAATATTGCCACTGAAAAATCTTAAGATTCTCAAACTAAAACATCATTTCAAAAAGCCCTAGTTAACATCGAATTCAGAGCATATTACCAGAATTAACAGAAAAATCTCAATGTAAGTGTACTAGTTAGTGCTCAGAAGATATATAAGATACAAAATAGAAACTAACACAACTTGCTAACGGGGGTGGGGGGGAGGGACTTTACATGTGACAAAATGGTTCTTACAGAGAACTATTTATTTTCATTTGAACCTCCAAACCATTCTGAGAAGAGGCTATTATACACTGTAACAACAAAAATCAAGGACCGACCAACCAGAGAATTTTGCTCAGAATCATAACAGTTAAATCCAAGATCTTTTCTTTTAGTCCTGGGTCCGCAGAACTGTATCTATTATATGAATTGATTATCTTGCAATTACTAATTTCTTGCCTCAACTAACATTCTAGTTCTGGACTCTTCACTAACAGACTGCAATTCAAACTTGAACTAGAAATGAGTTCAGTTTGTTTCCCTCTATCCCTTCTATGCATATGTATCTATCCTTTCTATGCATATGTATCATATATATCTTCAAACTTCAAGCCACAAAATGGCACTCATTCTCCATTAGGCCTATTCCTAAGGGACAAAGAAGATAAATACAGATTTAGTTCTAAAGTTTATGAACTAATATTTAAGTGCATAGGAGAGACAGAGAAATAACCTCAGATGATGACTTTACCTCATGGGAAAAAAATCTTTTAAACACAAAGCAAGTGACTGAGATTCCACAGCACAACAAGGAAGCAAGCTTCACTCACACAACTAAAACTACTACCCACTCATTGTTTTCTGATTATACAACACTTGACATTGATGATTTGTAGAATAAGAATAATGTAAATCTCAATCTCAGAAACATCAGTTATGTGCTATGTAAAGTTAGGCAGGTAGACAAGGTTTCTCATTAGTAAAATGGAAATTTGCTTGTTTACCTTTAAAGTTAGGATTAAATAAAAGCAGGTAAGAGCTCTGAAAGGAGGAGCAGCTATATTTATTTGTAATGACAGCATGAAAACACAATTTATTTAATGTGTGTTAACAACTGGAAGGATGTAAGGAAGCTGAACCACATGAAATAAACTATGGCTCAAGTGGTAGAACAAACAAATATCTCAGTATTTTTCATTAAGTTTAAAATTAAAGTCCTAAATGTGATCATCAAATTATTTTAAGGTCAGGGTAGACTTTTTTAAAGCTCTGATATGTTTATTTTAAAATGAAAAAGAAACACAAAACTGATTTTTTAAAAAAAATTTTTTGTCAGTCGTGGGGCTTGAACCCTGGGCCTGGGCACTGTCCCTCAGCTCTTTAGCTCAAGGCTAGCACTCTACCACTTGAGCCACAGCACCACTTCCAGTTTTCAGGTAGGTTATTAGAGATAAGTCTCACGGACTTTCCTGCCTGGGCTGGCTTTGAACTGTGATCCTCAGATCTCAGCTTCCTGAGTAGCTAGGATTACAGGCATGAGCCACCAGTGCCTGGCTATGATAATTTTATAATTGTATTGGTATTGTTAATATTTATCCAATTTATGTAAATCCAAACCTTTAGAACTTTGTAGTAAACATTCAGCTATACCATTATTCATTATTTACAAAAGACTACATCCTTCAATTTCTAATTTGAAAATAGGTGTCCAATAAATCTTTTTACCAAAAATCACCAAAACTTCTATTTTATGATTCAATTGTAAGGAGGCTTGCTATGTATATTATAATAAGTATGATACAGGTAAAACAATATTTAATTTTTTCTCTAATCTGAGATGCTTAAATGGAATGATAATATTGCTCATAGGATTCTCAAAATATCAATTTTTCTTCAAAAATACTGTATAAATACAAAAATTATTTTTTTTTAATTTTTGTGTGTGTGTGCATGTGTGTGTGTGTGTATGTGTTGATACTAAGGCTTGAACTCAGAGCCTAGTACTGTCCTTTAGTTGTTTCATTCAAAGTTGGTGCTCTACACCTTGAACCATAACTCTGTAGCTCAACTTCTGGCTTTTTGGTGACTAAATGGAGGTAAGAGTCTCACAGACTTTCCTATTCCAGCTAGTCAAACCATGATCCTCAGATCTTTGCTTCCTGAGTAAGCTAAGTTGGCAGGTACGAGCCCCTGGTGCCCCACAATTTTTTTTTTTTTTTTTGGTCCGGTCGTGGGGCCTGAACTCTAGGCCTGGGCGCTGTCCCTCAGCTCTTCAGCTCAAGGCTAGCGCTCTACCTCTTGAGCCACAGAGCCATTTCTGGCCTTTTTCTTTTTGCTTATGTGGTGCTGAGGAATTGAACCCAGGGCGCCTCAGGCATGCAAGGCAAGCACTCTACCACTGAGCCACCTTCCCAGCCCATAACCCTGATATTAAGTTCTTATCTCTAAAACAATTTTCAAGTCCTAAACAACAGAATAAGTTTAACTGCAAAAGATTTATTATGCTGACAGATTATTCCACTTGGGTCAGCTTCCTTCCATCCTTCAACTCACATCCTTCCTACTACTAACCCACATTAAATAACTATTTACACTGCCAAATATTTAAGATCTATAGATAGTTGGCTCAATAAATTCATCTCAACATATTTCTATCGTATCATAAAAATTCCAGAAGTCAATTAAAATACAGGGAAACAGACTTCACATTTCATCTCAAGTATATACAAGTAAGGAATTAAGATGACCTTCCCCTTTCATTTTTGTTTAAGGGCAAAAATTAAAAATTTATTATGCCTAATTAATCTATTGCTCATGCTCCTCTGACATACATCTCCTCTCTCTCAACTTCATTCCATTCCAAGTTCCATTCTCTGGCTTTTATCATTTGTGACAATTTACAACTCCTAATCTTGCTTCAAGATTGATCAAAATTTGGAAGCAATTCTGGAAGCAAATTAGAGACAGGCAAAAAAAAAAAAAACTTCAGCCAAACTCTACAAACCCTAACAGCCCATATTTTTTTCCTCCCATGCAGTTAACAATAAAAGTTCACAATAAAAGAGCACTTTAAGCCATTCAAAAACATTATCTTCTTAATCTTTACAATGTTTCTATAAAGGAAGCAAACAGGTGACAGCATCTGATAAACTGAAAGATTCCTATCGGTTGGTTTAGACTCCTCAAGCAAGTTTCTTAGATTATGTTATTTGATATAGTACTAAATAAGCGACCTGTTAAGACACAAACTACATGTTAATAATTTAAGAGGGCAACTCAAATGTATGAGCAGAGGCCTTCCTTTACTTGTATCACTCTCTAAGTGGAAGTGGCTTCAATTAGTACAAATGGGGTTCAGTCCTCTCTTACCTTTCTCCTGTGCTGAAACAATGTAATAAAGGTTCTAGCTCTTCAGCATTTAGCTTTCCTTATTTGTACAAAATTGTGTCTCAAGGTAATTTAGCTGCTAATGAAAGGAAATTTATAAATTATAAAGGAAAAAATATAAAATCAGAATATCCCATCTTGCAACCACTAGTAAAATTGGATTTAGGCCAACATCTATCAAAACATAGTCCAGGTACTTCTGAAGACCCCTAAGATCCTTTTACCAGGTCTACATGTCAAAATCATTTTCACAATACTAATCTGTTACCTGACCTTTCCACCCTATCTTATTTTCTCCAAAGGTTACACAATATCAAGCCCCACGACCGACAAAAAAAAAAAAAAAAGGTTTCCATTACAAAGGTTACACAATAGGTGATTCACAACAAATGGAATAATGAAGCAGATAGGAGAATCCAGCTATCTTCTGTTCAGCAGGACAATTAAGAGCTACAAAATTATAAAACAATGTCAATCTTTTAGTTTTTTATTTTAGAAAATAGTTTCAAAAACTATTATTCATGTAAATATGCAATGGATTATTTGTTGGTGTCATGATATTTGTGTGTGCTGATACTGGGGCTTGAACTCCAAACCTGAATGCTGACCCTTACAGCTTTTTCTCTCAAAGCTGGTGATCTACCATTGAGCCACAGTCCCACTACTGTCTTTTTTCTTGGCTACCTAGAGATAAGAGTCTCATGGATTTTCCTGCCCAGACTGGCTCTGAATTGTGATCCTCAGATCTCAGGCTTCTGAGTAGCTAAGATTATAGGTGTGAACCACCAGCACCCAACTTGCAAGAGGTTTCTTATTATTTTTAAATAAATAAGGCATTTCCATCAGTTTTAAATATCTAATAAGGCAAACACTAGTAAACAAGTGATATTTAAACATAAACTAAAATTCATTTAACAGTATTAATCATCAGGTATCTAAAGATATCTAGACTAAAAAATTTGGTTACAGCTCATCTGACAATTGGTTAATTACTCTAACACCATAGAAAGAGCATGGACCAAATTTTAAATTCCCTCTGATAAAAGAAGAGTAGCTATGAGGTATTCTTGCATTTAAAAAAAAAAAGCAAATCTGATCAAACCTCTAGTTTAAAGCTACCAATTTATAGGATATAAAAGGTTCCAAGGATTACATTGAACACCGCATAGGAATGCAACCAGCAAAATCCAGATTGTCTGAAACACAAAGGCGAAATGCCAGCTTTATTCAACAAATGAATTGCAAAGAGCGAGAGTGAGAGAGAGAAAGAACATTAATAACTGAAAGAAATATGAAGTATGAGATACAGCAACCAACTGCAGCATAGAGACTTCGGACAAAATATAGCAGACATATGAGATAATCATAAAAATTTGAACAGTGGATATTTGACATTAAAAAAAATTACTATCTCTGGCTGGGAAGGTGGCTCAGTGGTAGAGCACTTGCCTTGCATGCTTGAGGCCCTGGGTTCGATTCCTCAGCACCACATACGAAAAAAGCCGGAAGTGGCGCTGTGGCTCAAGTGGTAGAGCACTAGCCTTGAGCTGAAGAGCTCAGGGACAGTGCCCAGGCCCAGAGTTCAGGCCCCACAACTGGACCAAAAAAAAAAAAAAAATTACTATCTGGGAGGCAGTGATAGGATCACAGCAGTAGAGTGCAAAAGCATAAAAAAAAATTGAAAAATAAATATTTGAAAAATAAACCAAGTATATATTTTACATATTAGGTGTACTGTAGTAATAAAAAAAAAAACAGGAGTCCTTATCATTCATAAATTCATACTGCTTACAAATAAATAGTTATCTAGGATTTCCTAAAAATGAGAATTTATAAAGCCAGATAAAATACAATTGGCCATAAACTGATAATTATTGAATTCATAACTGTTGAAAGTGGGTGCTACAATCATCCATAAGACTCTTTTCACTACCTTTTTTTCTTCTACTTGTTTTTTTCTACAATAATTTTCTACAAAAATTTTTAGAATGTTCTTAATGTTTTAAGCTAGAAGGAAATTTATTTCCCTTGGTAATATATGAATCATTTACTAGTAAGCCTCATTAGGTTGCTTGATGAGGTGGTGTCACTGTCAGATTATTCTACAAATTAAATGTTCGATGACTATGCTACAAGTTACATTTCACTACTGTAACTTTTCTTTTCCCTGATCAGTTTGCCATCTTAAGTAGGCCACTTATGTGGGCTACTGAACCTCAATTCAACTACACAAGAAATGTTTAAACCAATGCATCAGAAACACTGGTGTTATGTTCTGTGCATTTAAGGTAAAAGCAGCTTCTCCAAATTAACTTATCTGTCATCTAGAAATGAATCCAGGCAAAAAGCACACAATCACTTCTAGACAATTTGTCCTTCTGAAATTACATTGAATCAATCAATCAATCAATAAGAAATAAACATTTCTAAGTACCTCTTGAAAGTTTAAGACTTCGGAAAGTCAAAGGTAGACTTTGATTTGCTTTTTAAAAACACTTGGCCTGTATTAGGTATCTGTCTTCCTTGTCTCACATATATCACTCTAGGTAAGTACACCTTTTCAGTATAAGCTGCAAGACAACTCCTGCCTCACAGCCTGTTCAATTTCTGTACCCTCCACCTCTACCTTAACTCCTTACCCTGATTTTTACATGAATGGATCCCTCCTAAAATTCAGATCTCAATTCAAAAGCTTTGTTCCTGAGGCTCTGTCCCTGACTGCTCTCCATCACCACCCTGTAGTCCCCACTGTCCAGCCTTTCCATAGTCCTTACCATTAGACATACTGTCTGCATCAGCCACACACACACAACTCAACGTGCATGCATCTCCAAGAAGACTTATTTTTCTAGAAAATTTCACACATACATAGCAAAACAGAAAACAATAAAACATGTACTCATTTGTGCATCACCAGTTTCAACAATTTCCAGTTTCACTGACACTTCTATTTACTGCTTCCTCCTGTATTACCTGGAAGCAAAATTCCAATATATCTTATCTGTAAATATACTGCTCATGTGTAATCTCTAAAAGGATTCCTTTAAAACACCCTCTATATAATGACAACAAGTGAAATAATGAACACTTTATTTCTCAATATTACCAAATAGGCAGTTGGAAGTCAACTTTCTCAATCACCACAATTATTAAGTGAGCCACTTTAATCATTTTTGGGTTATAAAAAGCTAGAGGGAAACTGAAGGGAGAAAGGATCTGCTCCTTCAATTCTGCTTCTGGGGACTTCCTTTCTCCCTGGTTCCTGTCCCTGTCCCTTTCACCTAAGCCTCACTTTTTCATTCTGACAGCATTCATTCAAGTAGCAGCAGCTGAGCCAGCCTTCCTGCCCCCCTTGTGCCTCCAGAGTCTAGAGAGCAGAGAGTTGGAGGCCCCTGTTCACAGATCTGAGTCTGAGCCCCTCTTTCAAACTCAGTAACCCAGGACCAGGCAAACAATGCCTCCTTCTCAGATGTCTGAGTCTCAGCCCCACAAGCTGAACAAGCTTCTAGATTTTTTTCCCATCACTTTTTTTCTCAGTAAACTTTTACAACTTTTAAAATTTAATTTTCTTAATTTTTGAAAGGTAAAAAAATGTTTCCTCTAGTTGGTACTTCCATGATATCTTAGTATTCCCATCTACATCTCTGTTCCCTAGTTAACAATTTTATTAAATTATCTGTTAAAATTTGGTGTGGTTTCGTCTCATAGATTCTAAGTACTGATCGAGAATGAACTTTCCTAACTCACTGACACAGAAAAAAGTCAGTATGAAGATAACAAGAAACAATTATCATTCACACAAACTTGGAATAGTAACAAAATCAAGTTATAAATTACTCGAACTTTGAATTTGTCCAAATCCTGACACTAATAGTAAGAAAGTATAAGCAGCATTCCAAAAGGGCTAGTACAATGTCTAACATATAACATGCACTAACAAGGCAACATACTGGAAAATCCAAATTATAGCATATTCTACAGTCATTAAGAATAACAAGACAGCCACATATTTATAGATATACAAAAATGTTCATAGCATACTGATAACAAAAATGTTGTAACTATTTGCAAAATGATTAAATCTCTACATAACTAATTATTCATGTTATATGTATCAAAAAATAAGTACAGAAATTAGAACTCAAAACTACAAATTACAGTCATCATTATGGGAATCACATTTATATAATAAACTAAAAGAGAAATGATTAACAGCTCTACTTTCAAAACAAGTTTTAGAAAAGGTTTTAAAAATGTACATATTGTTTAATCCCAATAAATAAAGATAAGAAATGTGTCAGAATAAATGCTAATCTACATTTCATCTTGCACAATCCTGATTATGTGGTCTTATTACAAATCTTCTACACCAAGAAGGCATTTTTTTTTTATCATTAATACATTCTTAAAATGTGACTTAGAAAAGAATCTTAGTTCCCCAAATATATAAAAGGAAAAAGAAAGGAAGGAAGGAAAGGAATATTTATAGAAACTAAACAAGTAATTTTTAGGAAAAAATTCAAAGACAATGATCTCACCCTTTAAAGACATTCAAAAATACGGGAAGAACCTAAATGTTCAATAAATGCCTGCTTTGATATTCATGCAGGACAAACTAATAAACTTCTAAACTAATACACTTCTCCATGGTTAGGTACAATCACAGCAGACTAGCACCTTACCATCACTAGAGTCCTTCAATTCCACTGCATTCTGTCCACTCCAATGAATTTGGATTATTCACATATTTAAATCAGCACATTTATTTCTATAGCCAGAAGCATCACTTAGTATCACTTTGCCAGATCCCATCCCCTACTTTCTTTCTAATTCACGATTTATTTTCCTACATGTCCATTATTTTTACACCACTTTATGTTGTTCAATACTCTTGAATAGATATGTCTCTTACTGGACAATTATTTCATATTAGGAAGGCAAACTTTTTCCTTTCCAGAAGCTCTGAGAGTTATTGTATAAACAGGTGTGTACAGGGGGAGGAAATGTCCAGTCAATAATACTCACAAAGAACAGCAGAATACATTCTGAATTCCTTAGCATATCATTGGGATCCCCATAAGAAGTCAATCCTCTTTAACTCTTCTCCATTCACTCTCACCACCAACTCTCTGCACACGAAGGTTTCCATTGTTAGAACATATCACTCTTATTTTCAACAATGATAACCAGTATGTGTGCACTGGCATCCAAACAGATTTGAAGTCAAAGCCAAGTTTTGCCTGCACAGTCTTTAGACAAGTCACAACACTTCAGTCAGGCTCAACTTCCTGATCGTGTAAAGTGAAAAAAAGCTGTCTTGTGAATTAATGTGAAGATGAGAAATAACACATGGAAAGCCCTCTACTCAGTGGTGGGTACACAGAAGACATTCACTACAAAGCTATAATTCTACAGCTGAACCTCTGCACATGCTATTTGCTCTACCTAAATAGAATGTTACTGGTCCCTTCTTCACTTGGAAAAACCCTTCTAGCAAGAAAGTCAGGGCTCATTTTGTGTAAAGGTGTCCCTGCTTCCTTTAAGTAGTGACCCCCTCTTCTCTGCTAATTCACTATTAGCCCTTTCCTCCATCACTGTTCTTATCACACCTAATTTTAACTGTTTTGGTTGGGTGGTTGTTTTGTCCCCCTTGAGAGAATACAAAAGTTCCTTTTTTTGTCTTTCCAAAAGTTCCTTAGTGAATACAATTGTAGGAACACTGAGGCACACAGCAGAGAAATGCTTCCGAATAAACCAACTAAAAGAGAATCAATAAAAAAAGGCTATAGAGCCGGGCCCCCTAGAATATCTATACATGGTATGATGAATTTTAATAAGCAGGGCTGAATATTTGAGAAAGGAATAAAATGACAGATCTGTGATCTCCAATGAGTGGGAAGTATTTTAAAATGACAGTGGGCGCAGTGGGAAGATCTTCTAGAGGTAAGATCTGCTATAAATGAGAAAGATGAGATTAAAATATCTAAGTTTTGAAGTAAAAACATTCTGTGAAGACTTAATGCTGCTGTTTAAAAAATAATGATGAACCAAAGGTGGCTTCCACTTGTAATCCTAGCTATTCAGGATGTTGAGATCTGAAGATTATGATTTGAGCCAATCTGGGGGAAAAAATCTGCAAGATTGTTATCTCCAATTAACCAGAAAAAAAAGGGCCAGATTGGAGGTATAGCTCAAGTGGTAAAGAGTAGCAGCCATGAGCTAGGCACTGGTGGTTCATGCCTGTAATCCTAGCTACTCAGGAGGCTGAGATATGAAGATATCAGTTCAAAGCCAGCCCCGGCAGGAAAGTATGTGAGAGTCTTATCTCCAGTTAACTACCAGAAAACAGGAACTGGCGCTGTGGCTCAAAGCACTAGCCTTGAGCTGAAGAGCTCAGGGACATTGCCCAGGCCTGGAGTTCAAGTCCCACAACCAAAAAAAAAAAAAAAAAGAAGAAGAAATACCAGGCCTGAGCAAAAAGGTCAAGTGAGAGTTCAAGGCCCTGAATTCAAACACAAGTACTGGCACAAAAAAAATATATAAGCAAATAAATAAACACAAATAGATGAACAAATAAATAAGCTAGTTCCTTTCTTCCTTTTTTTTTAAAGGTCATGGTCCTTTTTAAAAAAAATCTCAATTTCAAAAAGAAATTATCTTCAATAGTAGGTCAAAGGAATTCAATGCAACATTTCAGGTTAAAGACATGATCTTGTTATATAGCCAGGCTGGACTTTGAACCTGTAATACTTCAGCCTCCCAACTTTCAGATTACAGTTTTTCTGACTAGATCATTTCTAAAGACTTTCTCAGCACAAAGCATCCAGTTTTGTGACTTTTAATTCTAATGAAAATACCTCTCATATCAATCTCTTCATTTCCGCCACTGCCATAGCAAACTATTAACATAATTTTGTGTATTTAAAATAAAACAGGTGACACTAACACAAGTGGTCCATAACCTAACCCCAGCCACATCTTTTAAGACATTGTTTTAATTTTTATTAGTAAACCTGTAAGCAGTCTAAAACTGCATATTTAAAACTATGAATCAATTCTCAAATAGTAAGATGATAGAACTCTGCAATCTCCATAAAGGATATGTAAACACTGACATAAACTTAAGAAATTCAAATCAGTTAAACATCCTTTATATCAAGTCAAAACAAACTAATTCCCACATTTTGAGAATATTAAATTGAGAACAGTCCATCATCATTTCTTTCCTCTATGAAATTTAAGAGTAATAAACATTTTAACTTATTCTCTTCTCATGGCTTGCATACTACACCCTACTAAATAGAGAGCTAAAACTTACATACCACAAGTTCTGAAGAGATAATAAAAAAATTAAGATGAAAGTATAAAAGCACTTTCTGCCCAACTTTGTATAAAAAATAATAAAACTGTATACATTTTTTTCTATGCTGGGGAATTCAGAGCTTTATATATAGGCAAATGATATAACTTTAAACTCTAAGACACTATCAGCAGTACTATTAAAAAACCTAATTACTTTCTGCTTATATCATACCTGCAAAATACCAACATCAAAACAATGAAGAACATAAACAAGCCATAAGCTTGATAGTAATTTTAAGTCAGAATTTTAAAGCTAATATTTAACATTTAGTTCTCAATTTTTTCCACAAAATCCTACTTTATCTTTTATAGTAATTATATAAGTATCTTAAATTGTACCACAATATCTTTGTATTTCTTAAACTATGTACATGGTGTGTATACAATACAGTCAAGTATAATAAAGCAGTTAGTAAAGACAAGACTGAGAATGCAAACTACCTCAACTTGTCACTACACAAATAAGTTAAGGCAAGTTAGTAACCTGCAGTCTCTGCCCTACCTCCTTTTGGGCTGTAGTGACAATTAAATGCACCATTATGTGCAAAATGCTTAGAACAGAGACTGACAATAATCATACTATCAAAGTCATCTGTGTTAATAATCATTATTTTTATAAGAAATAGCATCCCAATTCAAACAAAACACTACAAATCCTGATAATGTTGAAATTTCAATTTGCTTTACCAATGAGCCCAAACATTTAAAACAGTCAAACTTAGCATCTTACTATCCTATATTGACCCCATTCAAAAGTCAAATTTTCTCCAACTCTGAGTCATCTTTAATTTATCTCCTGACTCATCACAGAGCAAGGTGGACAGTCTGGAACATAATGGGATTACCAAAAGTTATTTCTTAAATTACCTGGATTTACAGCTTACCAAGTAGAACATGTCCTATGAAATACTCAATAAATACACTGAATAATCATATCCTACACTGTGTTTCTGTGAAAGGGTGTTCTGCATAATAAATGTTTTATTTTCTGTTTTGCTATTCTAGTTTAAATTATGGAGTAGACAGTCCATCCTGACAGAAAAATGTATCATTTAAATAATATAAAAATTCACATTCTTTAATTGCTAGCCAAAAATAATTTTATACTCTGCTGATAGCCTAAAATCTAGCCAAGTAAACTTAAGATTCAAGGGTAGAAGACCAGAAAGCAATATCTAAGACTTCACATTTGACCTTAATTTATATTCAATTCCACACTTTCATTTTTTCCTTCATTAGATGTTTATATTATTTAAAATGACTGTGATAAAAAAGTTAAGGAAAAAATCTAAGGAAATATGCTAAATAATGGAAGGCAGGTTAATTTTCTAAAAATTCCTTCAGATGTGCACTTACACAAACCACATTTTCTTCCTATGCAATCTTTATGAGGTGACAAATAATTGCACGTCTGAATTTTGAGGCATTTACTCTCTATGCCTTCATTCCCCCCTCTGGAAACAAGCAATAAAAGAATAGGAGCCGGGTGCTGGTGGCTCATGCCTATAATCCTAGCCTCCTAAATGGAGGCTGAGATCTGAGGATTGCAGTTGGAAGTCAGCCCAGGCAGGAAAGTCTGTAAGACTCTTATCTACTAAACTACCCAAACTATCAAATGACTTAGTCTTAAACACTAACTGCCCAAAAAGCCAGAAGTGGAGCTGTGGCTCAAGTGGTAGAGCACTAGTCTTGAGCACAAAAGCTGAACGACAGCACGTAGGCCCTGAGTTCAGGCCTCAGGACTGACACACAAAAAAATAAAAATTAGCACCACGAGATTGGTATGATGAGCTTGGTATTCTGAATACTACACCACTACACAAGTGCAAGCTTTCAATGTAGGTTTACTTTTTAGACTTAAACCAAAACTTTAGTGTCACCATTACCTATGGAAAGCTTCTATTCTCTGTGGAACTACCTCTATTATTCATGTAAATCTACACAATGGCAGTAACTTCACAGACACTGTAAAAATGCATTCACAATTGTCTGGGAAGTTATCTTCAACTTCTCTGTGAATTAGGTATTCTACTCAGAGACAAGTATGTTTGCCATATTTCCTTATTTTACTTGAGAGCGCTTTGTGGGCAGTGCCTGTTTTCTACTCATTCCTGTATCCCCAGATTGCAGCCTAACTTAACCCGGACTCGTATTAGAATTACATGGGGAACTTATAAAAACATTAATGCCTGGGATCCATCCCAGACCCATTAAATCATAAGGGAGTGGGAGTGGAGGGCAGAGAGGGCAAGGAATCAGTATGGGGAGCATTTATTTTAAGATCAGCACGTGGTTTCACTGTGGTGCCAAAGTTAACTACTACACTCTGACATTTAAAGTACTGCATCTGTGCATAGATGCATGTGAAGATATATGCATAAATACATAGGTATAGAAACATGTATAACTCAAGCCAAGATTTTGAACACACAGTAGTCTAATATAATCAATTATATGCTTCATTACCATGCTTTTAAACTGTTACATAGCACTTTAGCTTTTCCGTATAATTATGTGTTATCCTTCTTTCTAGATTACAGCCTTACTCACTGAGAATACAGGCTGCCTTATTTTTCTTGTTTTCTCCAGTTTGCATAGGATATTGCCTGGAATAGACATGTCAGTAAACATTTGTCTGATCTAGCACACACACATGAAAATTACTAGTAGGAAGCATGTTGCCACAGCCAAATTATCTACTTCAGACTAATCACTACCAAAAAAGTAAAGTAAAATAAAAACAGACAAAGTAAAACTCTAGGGAAAAGGTGGGGTTTTTTTAACTTAATAATGAGAACCAGTAAAGTTTTCTCATTAAGGAGCATCTGGGTGTTAGGACTATTGCAGTCATCAGACAATACCCACCTTATTCCCTATCTCCTAATCAGTCAGTTTCAGCTTTTAACCTGCTTTCCTTAATAAAACTATCTGCTACTTGATTTTAGTATCTTTAGCTGCCATTAACAATATTACCTTTACGATATTAAATAATCCTGTCACTAATAACATGAGTTAGTGAAAGCCACAATGAAGGCGGCAGGCAGATGTTCAATATGTACCTCTTGAAAGAACTCTTAACCACCAATAAGTCCTCTGCATACTAACCATATGGTAGTCTAATATAAACTTGTTTGAGAATATTGTATTGAAGTCAGAAGAGTCTTACTCAACATAAGATGAAATATACCTACTTTTAACTACTGACAGTCCTTTCACAATATTTTTAATACCTGGAAGTTTTGTAAAATATAACTTCTTAAAACCACAGTTTTACACAAGAAATCCCTTCTCACTGTTGAAAACTAGAAGAAATGGTAATTCTAAATATGCAACCATATAAAGACATGGGAAAGGACTAGCTTCTATGTTTTGCAGTAAAAGCCTCAAAAACCTAGAAAGGAGGCACTCAAGAAATATGCCTGCTAATTAGATTCTGTGGTAAAATATTACTTTGTTTTGTTTGTTCCTACTGCTTGAAACACAGAGAGCCCTAGTTACCACTGAGAGAAAGCAGTCCTCAATTCCCTAGTCAATAAAAAGGTTCAAATTCCACAGACAAGAAAAAAAAATGGTACCCTGGGTTGTTTGTTTTTAAGGAAGATTAAATTTAGGAGTTGCCAACACCCAAACGAAAAACATTCCAGAGCATTAGACTCAATTGTAGTGGGGAGTCATCTACATTCTCAGCACTAGGTTCCTGTTGAGTTAACCAAGGGTGCTTCTTCAGATCTCCCAACATATACCCTACAGATTTCCCCTAGTGAACATCACTTGGTTTTTTAAAGTACTCAAAAAAATAATTTTAGCAGGCAGCCAGACAGAAAGTGAAGTTTAACATCTGCCAAGATATTTCCCAAAATAAGACCCCTGTCAGATGAACAATGAGAAAACATTAAATATGACAAATTCTTTTATTTGGCCCACAAGCTACTTTTAGAGTTGAGGAATGTAGCTTTTTCCAAGTCTTGTCTTCAACTTCCCCTTAATCTTCATATTTTTACATTTTAAAAAAACTGGAAATTTGATTACCTCTTATAAATTCCTTTGAAAGCAATTTAATGAATAACAGATATTTGGTTCAAGTAGCAAAACACAGAGGACAGTTCTGCTGGCTGATTTTAAAAAATTCTCTAAAATTATTCACATGAACTCACCCTACTGACACACATTAGGTACAGAAATCATATTAATACTTGAAAACGATGTGTATTACTGCAAATACTTTCACTGAAATCACAAAGTTAATTTTTCCTCAAGACAAGGTTTTGCTATGAGTCCAGTGTGGCCTTGAACTCATGACTCTCCATCTCAGCCTCCCAAGTGCTGCTGTACAGGCTTGAGAAATCACACCAGGCCCCTCCAAAGTTAGGGATGAAACCTGGGACTCTGTGCACGTTTGGCAAACACCCCATCACTGACTCAGTCAGTGAAACAGTAAAATAATTATTTAGTAGATAGCAGAGTTGAGTAAATTAGGCAAGGAAAAGGAGGGAAATGTGACATACAAAAAGTCATTCAGAAAAAATTGTGGCTACTTGATTGAAATAAGGTAGTTATTTCCAAACACAGGAGCTATAAAGTTACCTAAACTTGTCTGGGATTGTTCTGTGTTGATTCAAGTTGATTATGTAGATTATACACTACATACGTGTGTGTGTGTGTGTGTGTGTGTGTGTGTGTGTGTGTGTGTAATGGGATGCCTCAGCAGCTGCCTGCAAAAATGTTTTTAGACTCATCAAAAATCCCAGAAACATATGCACACAAAAAGCACAGCTCTCACAAATGTTTTTCAGATCCTTAAATACAAGATGAGATCTCTAAGCGTGTGAGTTGTTATAGCATCCCTCCTGACCTAAGTATCACTCAAAAGAAAAAAAGAAGTCTGTTGGAGAACTCTATTTATAAAGAGCTGATTTATACAGGATCCGGTGAGGATGGGATACACTCATCTCGAGTTCCTTGCAGATAAAGCTGTCTTGGAGATTCCCAAGGCTACATTTTCTTTACAGGTGCTGGTAAACACTGCTAAGAGGGAAGAGATAAACAATCTGAAGACTTGAC
This sequence comes from Dipodomys merriami, assembly GCF_024711535.1. Taxonomy (NCBI): domain Eukaryota; kingdom Metazoa; phylum Chordata; class Mammalia; order Rodentia; family Heteromyidae; genus Dipodomys; species Dipodomys merriami. The sequence continues at coordinate 335,394 of NW_027206130.1, forward strand.
AGGGGCACGTGGGAAACTCCACCATCACAGCCATGAATCAATTTTCCTAACTGATCAAACGTACACAGATCCGTCCGGTCGGCTAGCCCTGGAGCCACAAGTTTGTTTTTTTTCCCCAGTATTCTAAAGCAGTCTTTTCTAGTATTCGGAAGCTCTGAGAACTTAGGCTGGAAAGAAAAGGGAAGAAAAGAAAAGAGCACGTGTCGCCCTTGGGGTTTGGGGAACTTCCCAGGAAGCGTCCTTCCCCGGCCGGACTCGAGCCAGGAGAGGCCGAGAGAGCGAGCCGGAGAGGGAGTGAGCACCGTGCAGGGAGACGCAGCAGGCGGCCGCCCCCGCTCACACCCGCCCGCGCCCCGCCGAGCCCGGGCCCGGAGCCCGGCCCCGCCCGGCTCACCTCGGCGGCGGGGATGTTGACCACGCCGGTGGAGCGCCGCTTCTCCCGCAGCTTCCTCTTCTCGATCTGCCCCTTGCCTTTCCTGGCACTGGGGCCCGAGCTCCGGCCCTTCTCCGGGGCGCCGTCAGGGTCTTCCTCGTCGCCCCGGGGTGTCGGGATCCCCGAGGAGGCGGAGGCAGCGACGGCAGGGGGGTCGTCCTCGGGTCTCCGCGGGCCCGGAGGACCCGCCCGGGCCAAGGCGGCGGCGGAGGCCACCGCGCAGTTCACGCCCCCGGGGCCGGGGACGGCAGGTGCGGCCGAACCACCTGGGAGATTGTTGTTCAGTTCGTTGGCCGCCGCGGCCACCGCCGAGGCAGCCTGCGCCCCGACGGAGGGCTTCCCGGCCGGGTCGCCGCCGCCCCCGGGCGCCCCGGCCGAGCCCGCAGGGTTCTGCTTGGCGCGCATCTTCTCGCGCTTCGCCTTCCATTCCTCCAGGAAGTCTGTGGTGCTGCCACCGAGGCCGCCGCCGGTCCGGTAGCCACCGGTCGCCATGTTCCCAGAGGGACCGGCCGGGTCCTCACCTCGGGCCGCCCACCGGGCTCGGGCCGCGGCCGAAGAGATGCGAAGGGAGCGGCCCCCGGGGCGCCGGGCGATCCCGACTCCCTCGGCCACTGGCGGGTCTGGGGGCTGCGGAGGGAGACACAAAAGGGGGCGGGAGGAGCGTCAGGTCCCCGCGGGTCCCCCTCCGCGCGCGGCCACGGGTCCCCCCGCCGGCCCGGAGCCGCCGCGTCCCCGCCCGGCCGAGGCTCTCCGCGTACCTACCCCGCGGGCCCCGACGGTCGCCGCCCCCTCGAGGGGTGGGGAGAGGAGCTGACCCCACCCCCGGAGCCCGCCCCGTCCCACCAGGGTCCGCCGCGCGGGCGGCCGGGGCGGGGCAGCCCGGGCTAGACCCCGCCACCTGTCGGCGCGTCCCACCGCCTCCCGCTCCGAGGTCCCGGGGCCCAGGCGGCTGCCCGGCTGCGGAAGGGAGGATGGGACGGGGCGCGCGGGCCGACCGCAGCCCCCTTACCTCTCAAGAGTTCGCGGGCAGCCGGGCGAGGGACTGGGAGGGAACGCCCAGGTGAGCCGAGGGCTCAGCGGGCGCGCACGCGCGCGAGCGCAGCAGAAGCGGCGGGCACACTCGCCGTCCTGAACCCGCGGCGGTCCCGGGGCGAGTGGGGAGCCGTGAGAGGGAGAGAGAGACAAGGAGCGAGGGGCGGCTGCGACCCGAGCGGCGCCGAAGCCCGGCGGAAAGAGCCGAAGTGGTGCGCGAGCCAGGGGCCCCCGGGGGGCGGGGTCTGTCCCTCGGGGCCACGCCCACCTGGGCCACGCCCACCTCCCCGCTCAGGTGCGCGGCGCGGCGTCCGGCCCGCCCCTCCCAGGGGCCGTCCTCCGGCGGTCCGCGGTCCGACCGCGCGTTCCCGGGCCCGCAGCCTCGTGGCGTCCGGTGGTGCGGGGAGGGAGTTGAGCACTTTCCACGCCCCTCTGTCTCTTCTCGCTGCTCTTCTGCGCCTCAGTGCGTCTCCCACCACTCGTCCTTTTAAGTCCAAGATCGCGTGATTCCGGGGAAAGTTCCGACTGTTGAAGGAAAGTGCGATCAGCCTGGGGTGGTGATTCAGGATCTGGCTAGACAGGATGGGAAAATACCCGGGCCATCTTCTTCCTGCCCCCCCCTTTCCAGACCTGCTAGACGTGGCAGACGGGATTACAGTATGGATACAAAACGCGACACCCTCCTGATCGATATCTAGAGTGCCCGGTGGTCCTGATCAAGATGCGTTGTACTTATAAACTAAAGGTTACTTGGTAACCCTTTTAAAGTATCTATAAGAGAGAGAGAAGGAGGGAGGCTGAGACAGAAAACAGGTGTCCCGAGACAGGAGGTAGCTGAAAGGCTAAAATTGTCAGTGAATTATCAGAAATGTACTATTTATTACCTTAGGCTCGCAGGCTCGTCAAAACTCCTGACAATGCCTTTCCTGGTCTCACTTGTATGACCTTATCTCTACATTGCCTCTTTACCAATAGTGGATTTAGCAGCCAAACTCCCTGCCAGAGAACTAAAGCTGCCTGGATCTTGATTTGAGATGAGCTGGAGTGGCTCACAGTCTCTACTTGTCCATTATTTTCTGAGCCAAAGGGTAAATCCTAGGTGAAAGTCACCGAAGATCTCTGGATCAGGGTTGGTGGGCTCCACTGACAGGCACCAGAGGAAATAGACTTTGCAATATACAAGTAATGTCAGGGTTCCATTTTTGTTTTTAAAACAAGCAAACAGAGCCCGGAGTCACAGTCTTACCTAACACAAATCCTTCTTCCTACTTAATTCCTGTTTTGCCCAGGTGGCACATTGTAGGTGGCGTCATTAAGTGTCTGCCAAATGATTCATAATGCTCTGTATCTCCTAGAGAGAAACTCTCCTAATTCTGGCCTTTTAATCTAGCTGTTGGAGTAAATATTTTGGTAAACGAGAAAATGGAAAATTCCTTGGAAATTTAAAGGCCTTCCTTGGGGGTAGTTTTGAAACACTGCTTGGCTCTTTGCCTAGCTGGTAGGAATGTGAGGGCACCACCTGAGATTGCTCAATTACAGTTTTGAGGGTTTTTTTCTTAAGTTTTAAAGGTGGAAGTGGAGAATTAAATGCTAAATTATTAAATATATGCAACTCATGTACTTTCTAACTTAAAGAATTTTGTCTTTGGAGGGTATTTTGGATTCAAGCGTATGCTAAGTAGCTGAGATATCTTGAGCATATGTTTAAATTCTCTGAAACAGCAGTTTTCTTTACTGTAAAAATCAGCAATAATGGCATTTTCTAAAACTTCTTTTTGCTGGCCCTAGGGTTTGAACTCTGGGTCTGGGCTCTAGAGGTCCTTCAGCCTCTTTTGCCAAGGATAGTACTTGAGCCACAGTACCACTTGAGCCACAGTACCACTTCCAGGTTTTTCTGAGCAGTTTATTGGAGAAGAGTCTCATAGACTTTCCTGCCCAGGCCAGCTTAATAATGGCATATTTTAACGCTCTTTGAAGAACTGGCATTGCATGGAGGGTCCTTGGTTCATGAAAGACACCAATATAGCCCATCCTATCAATCAGGTAGGAAACTAGTCTTGGTTCTCTTAAATGTCTTGAGAGACTAGAAGGCATACTAGAAGAGGTACTAAACATACACTATGAACTTGAAAACAATACACTGAATGAACTAGAATAACACTTATGCCATATAAATTTATCACTGCATGTTTTACACCAGTTCTTTTAGTATTAGTAGGCTGTGAGTCAGGAGTGTTGGCTATTACTGACTTGTGTGGCTTTGGACAAGTTGCTTAACTTTTGTACCTCTGTTTACTTACATATAAAATGGGGATAATAATACTTCCTACATTGTGAGAGTGTTGTGAAGGTGCCTAAGGACCTGAGATAAAAGGTAGTAAGTGAGGACCAGAGTAGTTATTATTAGTCTATAAAGTGCCCAAGGAACTATGGATGAAAGAGATTATTGAGGTATAAAGCACCATGCTTTGTTGTTGTTATCACTTATTATAACTTTGTCTTTACCATTCTCAATATTCCCAAAGATGTATTTCACACTCAGACTGTGTCCCACACTGGGCCAAGATATTTAGCTGAAGCAGTGCTCAATTGTGAGATGTTGGCTGATCATCAGTCTTTCTGTGTAGAGTTCTGATGAAATAATCCTCAAAGACACAGAACTTAGTTTCTCAACCTCAGTGCTGTTTACATTTGGGACTAGATATATCTGTGGTTAAGGGTTTGCCAGTCCATTGTCATTGATTTCTACCTTATAGATAGATATCAGTAACACCCCCTAATGTTCCCTAGGGAATGGCTGAGAGCATTTGAGAGCCTATCATAACTAGCTTTAGTGGTAAGAAAGGAAAATATGACAATGCTAACAAAATAAAAACATTGTTTTTAACATGTCAGAGTGAAATAGATTATAAATGTTACGGCTTGCTTAATTTTTTTCAGACAGAAAGCTAGCAATGACGTGAAACACCCAGTTTGTATGTGTTGAAACAATTAATAGTACGTTGGGAAATAGCCATTTTGACTTCAATGCAAATATTTCTGCAGCATACACAGTTCAATCTCTAATCAAAATAATAGTCACATATAGTATAAAAAGTTAAATACATTAGTCCTATAAAGATTACAACAAAAGGCAGCATCCATTCCTTATCTTCCATCCATTCCTGCTACAAAAACCCCACCTGGAATTTTGAACTCTTCAAACTGATTATATCAACCTTCAGGGATTTTTTAAAATGTGTTTATTTGCCATTGTTCTTTTCCCCTTTGTTTTTCTACATTTCACTGTAAGTGAATTTAGCTGCCTTGTACTAAGTACACATTGTCATTCCTTTTTTTTCCCCCCATACTTGGGTTTGAACTTAAGGTTTTATATGTGCTCAGCTTGCTTGCTCAGCTAGTAGCTACCTATCATTTCAGCCACACCCTGCTTCAAACTGTTTTGGTTTGGTTTGGTTTTGTCGGTCATGGGGTTTGAACTCTAGGCCTGGGCACTGTCCCTCAGCTCTTCAGCTCAAGGCTAGCACTCTACCACTTGAGCCACAGCACCACTTCTGGCTTTTTCTGTTTATGTGGTGTTGAGAATTGAACCCCAGGCCTCATGCATGTGAGGCAAGCACTCTACCACTGAGCCATCTTCCCAGCCTTATACTGGTTATTTTGAAGATGGAGTCTCATGGACTTTTCTGTCCAGGCTGGCTTCAAACCATCATCCTTCAGATCACAGCCTCCTGGGTGACTAGAATAACAGATGTAACCACTGGCACCTGGCTGTATGTCAGGATTTTTATTGAATATGGCTATATTTTGTGTTCACCAAAGCCATGTAGTATATTCTGCATTTCTTCCATATTTTCTTAAAACTGTTTTTCCTTGTTACACAACCATTTATATTTCCTGAGGTTGAAACATTCTTCTTTTTAAAAAATCACTGGCATAGTTTTCTATATACTGTTCACAAATTAGGGCTGGAGGTGTGTCTCAAGAGGTAGAGTGCATAGGTCCTGAATTTAAACCTGAATACTACCAAAAATATTACAAAAATATTGTAAAAGCAATATTACAAAAAGGCAAATCCCAATTTTCCTTTTTCTCAATGCAGCTTATTATCACACAGGGAAACATCAGTTCTGTTATTATTAGAAACATCTCTTCTGGAGCTTCAATCCTCTGCTTTAGTGGGCATTGATTTTAAAACTATTCTTCTGTGGTAATTCTGGGATTAGCTTTCCTGACATCCTGAAATCCTCTGTGTGTGTGTGTGTGTGTGTGTGTGTGTGTGTGTGTGTGTGTGTGTGTGTGTGTGTGTGTGTGTGGGTGGGTGGGTGGGTGGGGGTGTGTGTGTGCATGCGCATATACACAGACCTCTTAGTATTTCTTTTTTTTGGGGGGGTCCGGTCCTGTACTCTGGGCCTGGGCACTGTCCCTCAGCTCTTCAGCTCAAGGCTAGCGTTCTACCACTTGAGCCACAGCGCCACTTCCGGCTTTTTTATTTTTGCTTATGAGGAATGGAACCCAGAGCCTCAGGCATGCAAGGCAAGCACTCTACCACTGAGCCACCTTCCCAGCCCTTAGTATTTCTTTTGTATGTGTATTTGTGTGTTATACTGGTCCTGGGACTTGAACTCAGGGCCTAGACCCTGCCCTGGAGTTTTTTTTCTCAAGTCTAGCACTCTACAACTTGAGTCATATCTCCACTTCTTACTTTTGGTATTGAATTGGAGATGAAGTCTCAAGGACTTTTGTTCCCAGGCTTGCTTTGAACTGTCATCCTCAGATCTCAGCCTCCTGAATAACAGTCTAATGACATGAACCACTTGTACTCAGCTTTCTTCCATATTTTGCTCTCATTTTGCCCTCATTTTAGAGGAGTACATCCACAGTATATTCTGAAAATAGTACAAATAACACATTCTTGAAGATCTTGCATGTTGGAAATGTTATCTTCATATTTATTTGGGCATAGGACTCTAAATTGAAAGCAATTTTTCTTAATTTTTTTTTTTTTTGTAGGTCATGGGGCCTGAACTCTGGGCCTGGGCGCTGTCCCTCAGCTCTTCAGCTCAAGGCTAGCACTCTACCACTTGAGCCACAGTGCTACGTCCGGCTTTTGGTGCTGAGGGCCTCATGTATGCAAGGCAAGCGCTCTATCTCTGAGCCACCTTCCAATCCCTTTTCTTAATAATTTTGAAGGCATCAATATGTTGTCTTCTTCTTTTCATAGTTTCTGGAAGACTGAAGGCATTATATGTTTTTTCTGTTTTTTCTCTGGAAGCTTTTTGAGTCTTCGTAATACATTCTGAAATATATTGAGGATACTCTGATTTAGTCTTTTTTATAATTACCATGTTAGGTTTTCAGTGAATCCCTTTAATATGTGATCTTTCCTTTAACTGGGACATTTCCTCATCGTATTTCTTTGACAATTCTTTTATTTGTTGCTTGTTTTGCCCTCTCTTTCTTGAACTCCTAATAAGTAGATGTTAGAGTATTGAAGATTTTCTAAGAATTTTTTAATCTTTTTCTTTATTTTCCATCTCCTGGAATGTCACTCTACTTTCAGAGACATTGTCTTTACTTTCTATTCCAGACTCTACTGAAATTTTTTTCTGCCACACTTTTTTTTCTGAGAAGACTTTCTGTTCTCTAGATGTTCCTTTCCCATACTGTCTTGTTCTTTTGTCACATATACAGCATCTTTTCTCACTCTTATTTTTCTTCTGCTGACACTGCACTGTATTTCTTGCCTGTATTTCCTTTCTTTCCTTTGTTTCACTCTTCATCTGTTATGCCAGAGCATTTTTGCCCATCCGTCTTCTGCTCATTCATAGTTAAAATTAAGGAACAGATAGATGATTGGAAGGTCTTCTGCGAAAAGGTGGAGCATAACTCATGGACTTCTTAGGGAGCTGGTGTTTCACTCAGGCATTGTGTAGGGGCATGTGTCATACATCAGCATCTGCAGAGCTTGCCTTTGGGCTGGACCAGTTTCCCTGAGACAACCTGTTTCTGCCTGTAACCAACTCTTCCAGGTGCCAACTAGGGGAAAAGGACTGAGGAGTCTCATTACTCAATGAATGTTTCCACTCCATTCCTATGCTTTATAGGACTGGTGTGTCCAAGTTCAGTACATTTATGATTCAACATCCTACAATGTGAACTTTCCATCCTCCTCTGGGAACAACAGAGACTGCTAGCTTGCTACTGAGCCCTGAACCCCTGCCACACAGGACTCTTGAGAGTTGGTTTTATTTTGACAATTTTCAATGAAGCCTTGTGGTTTTTTTGCTCTAATTTTTTAATACTTTTTCAGAGGTATATATTTCTGTTTCCAGACATTGAACCCGTCTTCAGGATGTGTAGAGGGGAAAAAACATTTTTATTAATTGTTTTCTTTTCGCCAGACCTGGAGCTTGAACTCTGTGCCCGGACGCTGCTGCTGAGCTCCTTTTGTTCAAGAATCGCACTCTATCACTTGGGCCACCGTGCCACTTCTGGCTTTTTCTGTGATTAATTGGAATCTTACAGACGACTTTCCTGCCCAAGCTGGCTTCGAACAATGATCCTCAGATCTCAACCTCCTGAGTAGCTAGGATTACAGGCATGAGTCACTGGCATCCAGTGAAAAAACATTTTTTTTGTTGACTTCTTTTTCTGCAAGGCTTTAGAACTCACTTTTCCTGCTCTGCTAAAGTCTATCTGCTTTCCATTTTTTATCCTCCAAAATTTTGCTCTTATGTCTCGTTCTGTTTGCTGTTACTGCTTTATCATTTTACTTTTGTTTCAGTCAAGTTATTTGAGGGGGTATAGATAAATGTGTGTTTAATCTGTTATCTTTCTGTGTATTTGCAGATAGTCCATCAGTCCAAGTCAATAGGGACTTCTGCATCTTATTTCCCTCTTAACTAAATTACATCCTAAGATAATACTAATTAGCACAGTAAAAAATGTTTTGTCTTCTTTATAAAGATGTGGCCACTTAAAAACAGAATGTTACTGGGGTTTGTTTTTCTTGTTTTTGTTTTTTGTTTTTTTTTTTAAAAAAAGGTAAGCAGGATGCTGGTGGCTCACGCCTGTAATCCTAACTACTCAGGAGGCTGAGATCTGAGGCTCACAGTTCCGAGCCAATCTGTGCAGGACTGGGCTTCTTATCTCTGATTAACCAACTATAAACTGGAAGTGGGGCTGTGGCTCAATGTGGTAGAGCACTAGCCGTGATCAAAAAAAGCTCAGGGACAGTGCCTAGGCCCTGAGTTCAAGCCCCATAACTGACAAAAAAAAAAAAAAAAAGGTAGGAAAAGAACTCTGATATCTCAGTTTAATATAGAGTTGACTCTCTTGTCGCCTTTTTTCAAAAGCCATAGTAAACTATGTTTTAATTAAAATTTCCCTTCATAAGTAAAATTTCCCTTTTTCAATTGTATGCGGATAATCTTAGACCAGCTTTTGGCCTAATCTTGGAAGACCTGGATTTTATGGTGTCTAAAGTTTATACAATTTGATGAACGTTCTTTAAGAAGAGAATAGAAACAAATGTGGTGGCTCACACCTGTAATCCCAGCACTCCAGAGACAGAGGCAGGAGGATTAAGTTTGAAGCCACATTGAAAAGGAGGAGAGGAGCAGGAGAAAGAGAGGAAGAAGGGTAAGTAGAAAGTAGGAGAGGGAGGGCTGGGAAGGTGGCTCAGTGGTAGAGCACTTGCCTTGCATACATGAGGCCCTGGGTTCAATTCCCCAGTACCACATAAGCAGAAAAGGCTGGAAGTGGTGCTGTGGCTCAAGTGGTGGAGCGCTAGCCTTGAGCCTTGAGCTGAGGGACAGCGCCCAGGCCCAGAGTTGAAGCCCCATGACCGACCAAAAAAAAAGTAGGGGAGGGAAAGGAGAAAAGGAAAAGAAATATTTTCAATAAAAAAGGTTTTTTTAAGTGATAAGCTTAAATAAAGTGGCAAATACCCTAAATATAAAAACTAGAAATCTGTAAATTATTCATTTATTATCTATTATATTTCTATGGTACTATTTTATATACACTTTATTGTTTAAGCCTATTATTCTTTATTAATGCAGAAAATGTGTGAATTTACATGAAGATATATCTATGAATCATAGTACAAATATATTCAGGTTTATATAAATAGAATACTGATACACTCCATTTTATTCTATTTCCATCAAAAAGAAAACAATGTACTGGACATTCATCATTTCATACTTTATATTATCTAATATATTCCTGATTTCTTTAAAAAAATTTCTATTTTGACTAACTAAAAATACATCTCTTCTTACTTTATACATCTGATGATGGGAAGACTATCCCTCAAACTTAATTTAATATCATCAGAGTATGCCACCCCCGTAAGCAATCTCCTTGTTTCTGTCACTAGTCCACTTCCCAGTCATTCTTCTTCTTCCATTCCGTCAGGCATTCCCATAGTCTTATCATACCTGTAAATGAATCTCCAGAATCTCAGTTCTAAAATCTTTGCATGTGTGTGTCGGGGGAAAGGGACTGGGGCTATCCCTCGGCTTTTTTCACTCAACCCTGGAGCTCTACTACTGGAACCACACCTCCACTTCTAATTTTTCCTCTACTACTTGAACCACACCTCCACTTCTGATTAAGGGTGTGAGCCACCAGCATCTGGCTTGAAATCTTATTTTTCAACCATTACCTTCTACCTTTTCAGCATATTTACTCTAGTATCCCCATTCCAACCATTTTTAATTTATTGATCTACCAATTTTTCATACCTTAGCATTGTTTAATGTCTCTTACTTGGCTTCAGTTCTGAAGTTTATCATCAGCCTTCTTTCTGTGTGCACCTGCTCAATAAAATTTGATTGAAACAAGCCATGATATGCTTAAAGGCATAACCATGGTCAACTGGTAGTCCATGCTTTCTGGCAATTCCATATCCTAGGAAGACTGCTTTCCTGTGCTCCAAAAAGACTAGTTCAGGTTGGTGTTTTCAAGTCCATTACATCTTTATTCCAACCTTATTCTCAATTGTTGAACTTGCCTTCATATTTCCCTTGACCCTAGACTTCCTGTGTTTTAATAAAAAGCTCTCAGCCTGCCAGGTGCTGGTGGCTCACACCTGTGATCCCAACCGTTCAGGAGGATGAGATCTGAAAGGTCCCAGCAAGACACTTATTTCCAATCAATCACTCAAAACTGAAAGGGGAGCTGTGCCTTAAAGTGATAGAGTGCTAGCCTTTAGTAAAAGAGCTCAAGGACAGCACCAAGGCCCTGAGTTCAAGCCCCACAACTGGTCAAAATTTTTAAAAAAGTAAAACACAAAAAAATGTCTCAGCCTCACTCAGTACCATCTGTGTCTCCCCTCTTTCAAGGGCTTTGCTCCTACAATTATATACATCGCCTTCTAGTCCTTGGATCTACTCACTGGAGGTTGTATCTTCAACACATGAGCCTTTGGGAGGACGCTTTGTATCTAAACCATAAGGTTTATCATATAAAATCAATTTCCCTTCTCTATTACATCATTTCCTTCAACATACAAATAAGCTATAGTGATTCTCTGTGTGTTAGTTTTCTTTTTTTAATTATTATTTATTGTAAAGGTGAATACGAGGGAACAGTTATGTAAGGAAGGTAATGAGTACATTTCTTTTTGAACACTGTTACCCCCTCCTTCATTTTCTCCCGCTTTCCCCTCCCCATACCCCTCCCACCAAGTTGTAAAATTCATTTCCAACATATTGTCTAGTGAGTATTATTGTTGCATTAGTTCATTCTTTGTCCTGCTGTTTCTGTGATTCCCTTTCCCTCCCACAGATCAGCTAAACATATACAAACAAAGGGTGCAGAAAACTTAAAAAAAAAAAAGAATAAAAATAACTGAAAACAGAACATAATAAAAACCTCTTGTTTCCAATTCTTGGAGTTCAGTTTTATATGCCTCATATATGCACCTGGTGGTTGAGCTATTGTGATCCTCTGCTAAGACTATCATAGATGTACAATGGAATTCTATGCCTCCATCAAAAAGAATGACATTGCCCCATTTGTTAGGAAATAGAAAGACTTGGGAAAAAGTATATTAAGTGAAGTAAGCCAGGCCCAAAGAAACATAGGTCCTATGGTTTCCCTTAGTTGCAATAACTAGTATATTTCTGAGTCAAGCAGAAAAGGTCAGATAAGTTGATGTTAGGGAAATGAACCCCAAGATAAGTATTCAAAAAAAAGAATATCATAGATGTAGTCTAGTTAAATGCTACAAATTTGAGAATCTGGAAAAATTTCTAGCAAATATTGATATACCCAAAGTAAACCAAGAAGGTTTACTACATTGACCTATATCAAGGACTGAAATAGAAATGGCAATGAAAGACTTCCAATCTAAGAAGAGCTCAAGATCAGATGGATTCACAGCTGAATTCTACAAGGCCTTCAAAGCAGAACTCATACCAATACTCCTCAAACTATTCAAATGAAATCGAAAGCAAAAGTTCACTACCAAACATTCTACAAAGCCAGTACAACCCTCATCCTAAAACCAGACAGGGACTCACAATGAAAGAGAACTATAGACCCATTTCTTACGAATCTCTGAATATCAATGCAAAACTTCTTAATCAAATTCTGGCCAACCGGCTTTAACAACTCATTAAAAAAAATGATATACTATGACCAAACAGGATTCATTCCAAGGGTGCAAAGCTGGTTCAATACACACAGGTCCAGTAATGTAATTCAATACATCAATAAGAACAAGGACATGATCATCTCTATAGGTGCAGAAAAAGCATTTGACAAGATCCAACACCCTGTTATGATAAAAGCGCTGTAGTTTTCTTTTAAATGTGTGACATTTTTTCTAGATTTAGCACATGACTTTATCATCTTACAGTTTTATAGAAGTCTCCCACACTAGACTCACTGAGCTAAAATACAGAGGCCAGAAAAACTTCATTCTAAATCTTTCTTTTCTTTTTTTTCTTTCTCATACTTAGGATCTACCCACATTCCTTAGATGGTAATTCTCTTCTTCTCAAAAATAAACAAAGGTGCGTCTCTCTGCTCCTTTTCTCCATAGTCATTTCTCCCTCTGGCTCTCTCTATTTAATCTCCTTGCTCTACTTTTGCGGATCCTTGGGCACACTTGGATAATCCAGAATAATCTCCTTCTTTTAAGACTAGTTCATTATTAATCTTAATTCCCGTGTGCCATGTTCACAAGTTCTAGGGGTATTGGAGCCTGAAGCCTTTGGGGGCCTCAATCTGTCTATAATACCCTCTTAAGGAAATAAACTTCCCTTGATTCCAATCTAGGATTCTATTTCCCTGTTGATGTTCTTGGACAAGTTATGTTTAGTCAGTATTTCTACTTTCCATTCTTCCCATTCTTCCTCTAAAGATTTCCAAATGTTCTTGGTCACCACTCCAGTCAAAATCATCACCAACCTTATGTTGATATACAGTGTTTATATCTCTTTTTTAAAAATCCTACTTAGGTGCTTCACATTATTTGGAACAAATAATGAAGTCTTAAATCTTTACATTTTTGTTCTTCAACTTTCTATTAATCAACAGGAAAGTTTCCTTTTTGCTCATCATCTTCGCTGAATGCTCCTTCTTAGCTTTCTTTACCCATTTTTTCTTCTATGGGTTAACCTCTAAAGACTGAGGTCATTGTCCCTCTTTTTTTCTCAGGCAGCATTCTCCCTAGATGATTCCATGGAATTCCGTGGTTTTAGAAATATTGCCAAATGTGTGTTTCAAAGTAACCTTTTCCTCTCTAAATTCCAGACTTTCATATCCCATTTTCCCATTTGACAACTACATGTTGATATCTCTAAAGGAATATAGCCGAACAAAACTCTCTCATCTACTTCTCCATCTGCTCCACCCCATTCCTCTCATTTCTTCCCCTAATGATGACATTGTCTCAAGCAAAACCTTTAAGTTTCTTTGATTCATCTCTTTTCCCTTGTCCCATAAATGTATTGCGTCATCTTATGACCAGCCATTGCAAAATAGAGTCAATCCTCACAAACAACCAGTATGATCCTCTCAAAATATAATCAGACCTATGATTTATTTCCTTGTATTTAACCTCCAATGGATTCCAGAACAGCCACTGCAATTCAAGAAAGCCGGGTAGATGCAAAAGTCACCGGGGCATAGTAACCAGGCAGAAGTTTGCTGCTGTGTTGGAGCCCCTGCAAATCACAACCAGTACAGTGATGCCTGTAGTGCTGTAGGAGTAGAGCTACAATGGGACCCCAGGGCAGAATATCTTGGAAAGCTGCCAACATCAGTGTGGCAACCATGTGGGCATCAAGTAGGAAAGCTTGAGCTTAAAGCTGCTTAAAGCTCTGGGGGCCCATGCTCAGGCCCTGAGTTCAAACCCCAGTGCTGGCATGCATGTGCAAACACACACACACACACACACACACACACACACACACACATAAAGACTGCAACTCTAACAAACCTGGATTTGTCTCATTTTGTTACAGGGTATGCTTAAAATCACCATATATAATATTTTATTATATAAATATAATTTATATATAGCTCTCTATACACAGAGAAATATATATATGTGTATATATATGTATATGATATGTATATGATATGTACCCCCTCCCTATATTTTTTGACAAGCAAACTCAGCCACCCTCGTATACATAACTGTACAGAACTTTATAAAGCCATGTTCCTTGGAAATACTTGAAATGGGTTTGTACCTTGGAGCAAAAAGAAGTAAACTGAAATTAGGACAATTTCAAAAGGCATCATTTCCTTTAGAAGAACTAATCTTTCTTCTAATTGCACTGATATTTCATTTAATATCTGGAAATCGATCTCTAACTTGGCTCCTAAAGCTGTTTACTTGCACTGACAGAGGGTAGCACAAAGCTGCTGATGCCTTTCCTTTGAACACTGTCACAATCATTCTTCCTTTAGATATTAAGAAATATTCCAATTTTCCTAAACCCCATTTGAAGCTTGACAAACCATGGTCATTTTGTCAATGGTGAAAAGGCATCTTTGTGAAGGGAAGCTTTTTTTTTTTTTTTTATTTTTTTATTTTTTGTCCGGTCGTGGGGCCTGAACTCTGGGCCTGGGCGCTGTCCCTCAGCTCTTCAGCTCAAGGCTAGCGCTCTACCACTATGAGCCACAGCGCCACTTCCGGCTTTTTTCTTTTTGCTTATGTGGTGCTGAGGAATCGAACCCAGGGCCTCGAGCATGCAAGGCAAGCGCTCTACCACTGAGCCACCTTCCCAGCCCTGAAGGGAAGCTTTTTGTAGATATTGTCTACCCAGATGGAGCCCTGTGCAGCTCACAGACACACCTGGTTTGGCTGCTTTGCTGAGGATGCTCCACACTGCTGTGACTCATGGCTGTCTCCATCAACAGGAATTGAGCTGTGCCAGCAGTTCTGAAAGGAGTCTTGTCTGTTGCTGTGAAAGTCATCAACTTTATCAGGGCCCAGTTCTGACCTTGGCTTTAAAAAAATGTCCAGGAAACAAAAAAAAAAAGCCCTTTTCTCTATCACACATAGTCCACTGACTTTCCAAGGAATAAGTGTTAAGCTTTGTCAGTGAACTTCATGGGCAGGAGGCTGGTGAAAGAATGGCTGGAAATAATTAGGGAACTCATTTATGGTTTTGTTCCATTCTAGACAGTTTTGATCATAAGACTAAGGTGAATCTTTTGATCCAAGATTCTACAAAGAGTATTGTGAATGCTGGTAAAAGACACCCCACTATTGGAGGCATCAGTGGCTCCCACCTGAAATCCTAACTACTCAGGAAGCTGAGATCTGAGCATCATAGTTTGAAACCAGCCTGAGCAGAAAAGTCTGTGAGACTTTTATCTCCAATTAACCAGCAGAAAGCCAGAAGTGGAGTTTGTGGTTCAAGGAGAAGGAGTGCCAGTCTCGAGCAATAAGAGATAACACTCCTTAGGCTCAGGCTGAAGTTTAAGCCCCAGTATCTGGGGAGAAAGAAAGAAAGAAAGAAAGAAAGAAAGAAAGAAAGAAAGAAAGAAAGAAAGAAAGAAAGAAAGAAAGAAAGAAAGAAAGAAAGAAAGAAAGAAAGAAAGAAAGAAAGAAAGAAAGAAAGAAAGAAAGGAAGGAAGGAAGGAAGGAAGGGAGAAAGAAAGAGAGAGGAAGAGAGAGAGAGGAGAAGAGAAAAAGAGAAAGGGAGAAGGGGAGAGAGGAGAGAGAAGGAGAGAGAGAGGAGAGAGAAGGAGAGAAAGAGAAGAGAAAGAAGAAGGAAGGAAGGAAGGAGAAAAAGAGAGAGAAAGAAAGAAAACTAAAGAAAGAGACAAAGAGAGGAGAGAGAGAAAGAAAGAAAGAAAGAAAAAATAAAGAGAAAGAAAGAAGGGAGAAAGAAAGAGAAAGATAGAAAGAAAGAAAAAAGAAAATGAAAGAAAGAAAGAAAGAAAGGAAGGAAGGAAGGAAGGAAGGAAGGAAGGAAGGAAGGAAGAAAGGAAAGAAGAAAGAAAGGGAAGGAGGAAGGGGAGAAAGAAGGAAAGAGAAAAAGGAAGGAAAGAAGGAAGGATGGAAGGAAGGAAGAAAGGAAGGAAGAAAGAAAGAAAGAAAGAAAGAAAGAAAGAAAGAAAGAAAGAAAGAAAGAAAGAAAGGAAAAAAAGAAAGAGGGAAGAGAAGGGAATGGAAGGAACTACACCAACTTGTAGAGTTTGGCCATCATTTCAAACAATGGAGGTGAAATGTAAAATTCCTTGTATGAAGGACTTTCTGTGGCCTGAAAGTCCTACAAGCAGAAGTCATCACTATCTAAAAACACCACTGGATTCTTTCAATGTTACTTCTGCTCATATGAATTTAAAATTAAACATGAATTTGCCATCCTTTTTGTCTTACAAAAAACCTTCAAAGCTCTATATCTCACCAAAGATGATTCCATAGATGTACAAGAGTGATGATAAGTCATGCATTCAATTCAGTCTTAAGAGTATTGACATGTGTGTGTTGATGTTTTTCTGTTTTTTGGAAGTCAAAAATATGAATTCATCTGGATGGCCTAGATAGCAACTTTTTTAAATCAAAAGAAGTCTTTCACTGTTATTGAGAAAAATTTAAAGCTGATGTTTATTTCATTGACACATTTAGATATAATACAGGTTCCTAGAAGATATAATTCAGGTTCATTAGAAGAGCAAGAAAGTATTGTTTATTACCAGGCTAGCCATTTCATTTACAGTACCTACTTGAATACTTTATGTTCTGAGAGAGGAGCACTAAAATTACTTTCCTTCCACAGATGAGGAAAAGAGACAAAGAGATTGAATAACTTGTCTACTGTTACATGGCTAGTACATGATAATGCCACATATTCCAGCATATGTTTGCATGATTCCACAGCCCATCCTTAGCTTATACAGCAAAGAAATTGATTTTTAATGCAAGAAATTCAGTAGAATGCTAACACTTCAGTTCCTGTGCATTTTTGATGAAGATTTGTTTGGATTTCATCAAATTTTTAGGGCACTATAATCAAAGACTAATAATCACAGACTAATCAGGTAGTTTTGACTTCCTAAGAAATCTTTGTCTCTGTCTGCACATAGTACCTGGCATAGAGCAGGTGCTTTGTGAGTAAGTACCTGTCGACTGGCAATGGTCAGGATGGCTGCTCTATGTTGAGCTAAGAGCAGCTCATTGTCTCCTAAGGCTTTGGTTGAAATGTGAGGTAGGTGGATTGATTCATCATGAGTATTGATTGGATCCTTAGTCTTGTGGACTGTATCAATATCCAAATGGCCCATTAGTGTCTTTGGGACACAACTTATTAATATAGCCCATTTTTGTGATGTAGAAGACCCAAATAACTCACTGATTTATAAGAAAAAATATGAGAGCAGAAAGATAGGACCATTGAAGTCATTATAATCAGCATGTACTTTCTAAGATGGCAGATGTATATAGGAATGAGAAGTTTACCTAGTATATATGGAAAATGAACAACTGAGGGGAGAATGAAATGAATATATGCCATAGCTAGGTAAGCCTGAGATACAGCTCTCTATACATAATTAGAATCCCATCAAAGTGGATGGAACAGAATGGCTGTCCTAGAACCTTTGCAATACAACTCTGTTTGCTAAAGAGGCTGATGGGTGTGTTCGACCCTTATTTATGCTTGTGATTTTAGTCTGGTTATGATCAGGTATTTTGGTTAGATCCCTTTCAAGTGAATTTACATATCTTTTAGAAATCAATTCATTTAAACTTTAAAAAAAAGTTTAATATCTCAGGACAATTTTATTGATGAGCATGTTTATATAATTTCAATAGCCTAATGACTAAATTTTCTTTTTCTTCTTCTTTTATAAAAAAATTACCAGTCCTGGGGCTTGAACTCAGGGCCTGAGCGCTGTCCCTGCATTTTGTAGCTCAAGGCTAGTGCTCTACCATTTGAACCACAGCTCCACTTAGGGTTTTCGGTGGTTAAAATGGAGTGAATATGGCTATTGTGTCTAACTGGTGTCATCTTGGCAGATGAGGGGGACTTTACCAAAAACTCTTCGAGGTGAAATTCACTCCCCACCCCCACCCCCAGGTGATAGGCATGCCTAAATGCCTAGAAACAGCTGGGGCAGGGACTTGGATAATAGGTTCCTGGACCTGCCAGAGCTGTACCATTAACTTGCTAGACCTTTGAACTTTCGAGCTCCCTGTAACTCTGCTCCCTGATCATGACCCTACTTATGCCCCACCATGTCAGCTGCCATTGCACGATGCAGCGTGTCTCTTGAATCTCCTCAGGTCACCATACCATCCCTCTTCAACTCTGTTGATCTTGTTTATTGAGATTGTTTTCCGCTCTTTCTGTACTACCCTCATGGCTCAGTTTCCTAACAGTACTAAGTGCATTTGAGGCTGCAGGTGTTTTGGGAACATGAGTCCACTCGTATTTTCCAGCTTTCAAATAAAGACTCCCTATTCAACCTCTCAAAATGTGGCTTCTCTGCAGCTTGCAATCGAATTCCCATATAACAAGAGTCTCACAAACTCTCCTTTCCTTCGCTGGCTTTGAACGGCAATCCTCTGATCTTAGCCTCTTACGGGTGTAAGATACTGATGCCTTGTCTAAGTTTTTCAAAGGCCACTCAGAAGAGGTCTATTCCCATTATCTTCTCAAAGAAATTTCTCTTAATTTTATTTTATTTTTTCCCACTGAGTAAGAAAACAAATTTTAATGGATTTTGTTGTTTTATAAACCAAGAATGGGTATTAATGCTCTAGGTTTAGTTGAAGGTCCACAATTTTTTAACTTTTTTCAAGTGAATCATCTTTTTATTGTTGTTGTTGCTGTTTGAATTTACTTTATTGTTATTGTAGAGGTGATATACAGAGGGGTTACATGTACATGAGTCAGGTAATAAGTACATCTCCTTTCATACAGTGTCATCTGTTCCCTTATTTTCCTAATTTTAAAGTATATACAAACACATATATTATATTATATTATATATGTAACTATATATTCCATATATATTTATGTATTAAGTAAATATATTTATATAAATATATGTATATATTATATATAAGCTACATGAAGAAGAATATTTCAATCTTTCACTGAAGGAACATTTGGAGGATATGTGCCAGGCTTGTTCTATTTAAGAGTCAAAAGAAAATATTAACAAGTTTTGTTATAGATCTGGTTGGCTTTTATTTGCAATTAATGAATAAAAGCCATTTCCATTCTAAACTTTATAGAATGGAATTCCCCCTGAGCAATGTCAGAACCATGGGTAACATGAGGATAAGAAAACAGAGCAATAGACAAGAGAAAAACAAAAACCCTTACTGGTTAACATTGGATTATTTTTTGTAAAGATTAAAGCAGGTAGAACTTCCTTCTGCTGACTTGCTACACTAGAGTCTTCTATCTTCAGGAAAAACTGGTCTGTTGGGACATCTGCTTCCTTAAAGCTCCAGTTTGGTTTGGTGATGTGACATTTACTGTGAGTGACATTCGATCTGGTTTGTTATTGCAAAAGTGAAGTCTAAAGCAGTAACATTCCATGATTTTTTGTTTAACACAAGTTACTGCCTAGGCAAGAGATTACAGAGATGATCAATAACTCCACCTGCAAGGGGCTTGCAGGTGTGTAAACAAATATTCATACAAAAACAGACATAAAGAATAAATAAGATTTGTTTAAAAAAATGATGGCATTCCGCTCTAAACAGAAACATGAACAAACTGCTGTAGGAAACCCAGAATGAGGAAAAAGATGTCTTCACCAAGAATGAAGAGATGTTTTAAGTAGATGAGACAGGTAAGTGAATTCCTCTTATTCCACTTCTATGCAAAGGCACACAAATGTGAAGACTGCGAAGAATGGGGGAGACAGTGCCCCTAGGATTCTAAAGATTGATGGAAGAGTGGGAAAGAACAATTTAAACTCTCAGAGACAATGACACCTCTTCTATTAATCCTGTCTCTTTCTATTAATTCTCCATTCATTCCTTGAACCAGCAATTCAATATTAGTTTTGAAAGCATAATTCACATAGTTAACATAATATACAAGCGTGATTAGGGCAAAGGGAGAAAAACCCAGTCCTGATGGCTAGCTGTCATGCTCTGCTTGTTTGGTCCTTGAGAAAACCATTGGATGAATTTGCTGTATATCCTCCCAGAAAGTCTCTGAACAGGTAAGCATGCACTTGCGCAGGTGCATACAAATATGCACACATACATGTGTAGGTAAGGCTTATGCATGTAAAACTTTGCATGAGAACACAAGTAGGTCTTGATTTCTTCACTTTAGATTGCATTTGGGAGCTCTTTCTGTTTTAATTCATTCCTCCACTTATTTATTTGGTAAAATCTTATCGGTAAAAGTTTATTCATTGCCTTCCCTATGCCACTGCAGTGCAACAAATATATAACACATCTGCCTTCATATAGCTTACATTTTAACAGAGCGAGTGTGGGCAAGTCACACCGAAACCAAGTTAGAAGTGAAATGGAAATAGTGGACCAGATGGTGATACGTGTAATGAGAAGTTGAGGAGCAGCTGTAGGGATCTAAGAGTTGGAGAGGGAGGAAAAATAGAGTCAGACAGAGACAGAGACAAAAATATGGAGCCTTGCTCCATTATTGGTCCCATAGCATTCTGTCAGGTGAGCATATCACAAATTGTTGAGTCAGTCCCTTTCTGATGAGCATATTTGTTGTTTCTGATATTTTGCTGTTACAGCATGGGAGTCTTGGGCACAGTAGTTTGACCCATTTTAGAGCAAATGTCTTTGTTCAATGGAATCGCCATTTTAGGGGGCCTGTGGCGTTTTAATTTTAACAGCATTTTCAATCGCTCTCTAAAGAAGCAATTTTACAATGAGATGTACAAGTCGTTATGTCGAAAAGGAACTTTACAACTTTGGTGGGGGGGAGGGTTGGTGGGGGGGGAAGATGGGAAGGGATGGGAAGGGATGGAAAGGGAAAACAAAGGAGGAGACTACAATGCTTGATAAGAGATGTACTCATTATCTTGCCCATGTAATTGTAACCCCTCTATACAGTATTTTCATAATAAAAAAAAAGAAGCAATTTTACTTCTATCAACAATGCAGGACTGTGCCAGATCCCCATCAACACTGTGTGTGGTCAAGAATTATGCTGGTGAGTAATACATGAAATCTCACTGGATTATGTTACCTGCATCTCACTTTTTGTCATGGAAACCTAGTGTCTTCTCATCATGTAAAGGCCGTTTTTATTTTTCTAATTTTTTACAAAAATGTCTCTGTTTTTGTCCCTTGCCATGTGTGTATATGTGTGTGTTTACGCAGCTTATATTGCTTGCTTGTTTTCATTTTTTACTTGTAGAAATTCTTCTTCATAAAGAATTTAGCTTTGAAGCTGGGCATCAGTGGCTCATGCCCGTAATCCTAGCTACTCAGGAGATTGAGATCTGAGGATGGAGGCTTAAAGCCAGCCAGCAGAGTAAAGTCTGTGAGACTATGATCTCCCAATAACCACCCAAAAGTGAAGCTGTGGCTAAGTGGCAGAGCACTAGCCTTGATTAAAAAAAGATCAGTGTGCACAGGCCCTAAATTCAATCCCCAGGTCCAGCATACACACACACTACACACACACACACACACACACACACACACACACACACACACACACACACACACAATTTAGCTTTTTGTCCAGCGTGTGGGTAGTAAATATTTTACACAATTTATTAGTTCTCTTTTGATAGGGTTCACACACTGTTCACAATGCATGTAGAAAATTATGTTGTCAAACTACATAATCTTTTTATGGTTTTGGAAGTTACTTTTTGTATTTTGTGTGCTTTACTACTTTCTGAGTTAATTTTTTACCTTTAAGCTCTCATATTATCTGGAACTCATTCTGGATAAGATGTGAAGCACAGCTTATTTTTTTTCCCATTTGGTTACCATTTGTCTCAATATAATTGATGGAATATTTTCTTTTCTCTCTAAGATTTTGAAATTCCACTTTTTCATATGCTTAATTTTAATAAGTATGTTGGAACAATTTATATTTTCTGTTGAATTCTATTTATTTCATAAGCATATACTAAAATATGTGCCTGGCATTTATGTTTTGTGTATATGGAACACATGTTATCATTCACATAGTTAGCAGTATTTTAGCTTATAAATTATATTTTACCATCTGATAGAAAAATGCATCTCATCTTAGTTTTATTGTTTTTGTTCTGTTGGGGTTTTTTTAGACTTTCCCTGGCTCTTACATAGTTGTTTCCTTCTCATTTGAATTTTAGTCAGTTTATATGGTTCCAAATGAGTCATTTTTATATTTTTATGGAATTGTGTCAAATTTATAAATCAATTTTAGGAAAAATTGACGTCTTTGCCATGCTAAAATTTCTAGCACAAGAGTACTATATGTCTTTTGACACCTGTCTTCTCTCCCTTTCTCTCTCTTTCTCTCCCTCTCTTTTTCTCTCCCTCTCTGTCAATCCCTCAGTAGCACTCTTTGATTACATCATATATATATATATATATATATATATATATATATATATATATATATATATATCCTTAGTTTCCATGTATTTATTTTGTATCCTTTTATTCTGAGCAGTGTTTCACATGATTCTCTTGAGTTAAATAGATAATCATATGCCATTAACAAATTGTGCTTTACTTTTCCAATTTTTATTTTTAATCATTATTGTTATCAAATTATGTTAGTTGAATAATAGTAGTGGTTGAAAAATATTTTATTATTTTGACACTAAGGAACACTAATATAAGCTTCTTTGTCATAGCTGGAAACAGAAGTCTCTAACCAGGAACCAAATTCCTTAAATAAGAAGAGATTCATATATAGCTTCTTTTTAGTAAAGGGGATTTATCATAAGGATACTTGGAAATTAAGTTTGAAATTTATCTCATTAAAAATTATAGGAGCAAGGCACCAGTGGCTCATGGCTGTAAACCTAGATAAGATCTGAGGATTATGGTTTGAAGCCAGCCAGGGCAGAAAAGGCCATGTTACTCTTATCTCCAATTAACCACCACAAAACCAGAAGTGGTGCTGTGGCACAAGTAGTAGAGTTGTAGCCTTGAGTAGAAAGCCCAGGGACAGCGCCCAGGTCTGAGTTCAAGCTCATGACTAACAACAACAAAAAAGAATTATAGGGTATATACAAAATTCTCTGAATGGAAGCTTAATTAATTAAAATTTCACTTTATTGCCCCAAAACTGCTGGTTGTTTAATGGCTATTATGGTAAATAATGAAATTGCCAAACAAAAGAATAGAAAGTGATTACAAATTTTAAATAACTTAGTGGTACACTAACTCATTAGTCCTTAATTAATAGTAAAACAATAAGTACTATGGATCAGTGTTTCTGAAACTTTAATGTGCATTTAAATCTGAGGATCTGGTTAAAAATACAGAGTTCTGGTATAGAATGTAGCTCAGTGGTAGAGCACACATGCTTAGCAAGCACAAGGCCTGAGTTCAATCTCCAGTTTAAAACAAATAAAACTGTCTTCCTCATCTCTCATAGGGGATAATCTTCTCTCTCCTGTTCAAACATGATCATCATCCATGGAAATTGCCAAGCTTATTTCTCATATTATACTAAATTTAAGATGCCATAATGTGGATGGTATACTATTATTTATTACCTCACAGAAAAGGCAAAAAGGAACACAGTGCCAACAACTAGGTAAACAAACCATCAAATAGAAAATGGATTTCAATTTCAGAGAATCAAATGTGAAAAATGTACTGCTTAAAATTGATGAAATAGGGCTGGGAAGGTGGCTCAGTGGTAGAGCGCTTGCCTTGCATGCATGAGGCCTTGGGTTCGATTCCTCAGCACCACATAAGCAAAAAAAAAAGCCGGAAGTGGCGCTGTGGCTCAAGTGGTAGAGTGCTAGCCTTGAGCTGAAGAGCTGAGGGACAGCGCCCAGGCCCAGAGTTCAGACCCCATGACCGGACCCACCCCCCAAAAATAATAAAAATTAAAAAAATAAAAAATAAATTAAAAATTGATGAAGTGTGTACTGTTATCACTGTGCCACCAGTTAAAAACCTAGAGGTCATCACGCAGTTCCCTCTCTAAACTCTCATATCTAGTACTGGAGTTTCTATTTTCCAAGTCTCATAAATGCCTGCCTCATTTTATATTTTGGAAAACTCTCATCTGCTTGATTCAGATAATTCCATTAACCACAAGTCACTTCCGATACTAGAAGCATAAAGATATTCTAAAATGTAAATCTGATGATTATACTACTAGATGAAAATACTTTTCTCTAATTTGCTCCAGGGTAAAGTCTAATCTCTTCTTCATAACCTAAACAGATTCTGTAGTGTTGTTTTTATCTTCTGTTCAAAGTAACATGCAGAAACAAAGAGGAAAGAGTAGCATTTAGAAATTGTACTCTCTCTCTCTCTCTCTCTCTCTCTCTCTCTCTCTCTCTCTCTGAGTGCTTTTCCTTCTACCTTTCCAACCTTGAAAACATCTGCTTATCTTTCAAGAATCGGATCAAATATCTCCTCCTCAGGAACATTTCTGTGATGGCCCCTATGTTCACAGCCAAAGAATCTACATTTTCTTTCTGTGTTGTGTAGCCTTTGCCAATTGCTAACACTTTCTCATTTGAATCTTTCAAGGTCAGCAAAGATGTACATTACTATGTCTTCAATGGGTAGCATTGGGCCTTGCACACAACCAGGTGCTTAGCAAATGTTTGCCAAGTGAATAACTAAATGATGTGAAAAAGAACCACCCTTAATAAATACTATGAGATCTCAGAGTCATGAAGTTTATATCACTTTCAATGTGGGAGAGCAAGTCAGGCCCCAAGAAAAGGTTTTGCGTCTTTTACCTTCCTCATCCCTCAATTTAAAGTCCACTGCTATGGTGTGAAGTCCCAAAGCAGGAAAGAATCTCAATCAGAGGATCCTCTGTGTATGTGGTATTCCTGAAGCCTAGGTTTGTGAGACAAAACAACCTAACTGATCTTGGAACTTGGGGTATATTTTTTGTTGCTTACTTTCACACTCAACAAAAGGAATCTAGATTTAAAAGTGAGTTGAGCCAGGTACTGAT
This sequence comes from Dipodomys merriami, assembly GCF_024711535.1. NCBI lineage: Eukaryota > Metazoa > Chordata > Mammalia > Rodentia > Heteromyidae > Dipodomys > Dipodomys merriami. The sequence continues at coordinate 360,450 of NW_027206130.1, forward strand.
GGCTCATGCCTGTAATCCTAGCTACTCAGGAGGCTGAGATCAGAGGATCATGGTTCAAAGCCAGCCAAGGCAGGAAAGTCTGTGAGACTCTTTTCTCCAATAAACCACCAGAAAACTGGAAGTGGCACTGTGACTCAAGTGGTACAGTGCTAGCCTTGAGCTGAAGAGCTGGGGGTCAGCACCCAGGCCCACATTCAAGCCCCATGACCAACCAAAAAAAATAAGTGAGTTGATCTATATGGTTTTTATCACTGGAAATTCGTTTGTGAACTGTTACCACCATATTAAAAAACATCATATCTAATAATTTACAAAGTATAGAATGAGAAAAATAATCCCTGCCAGATTTCTCTTTATAACTTCCCCTTAAAAGCACCTAGTCAGGAAGCAGAAAAGTCCAAAGAAAGCTTAATCACTAAGTATATAAACTTTTAAGTTATTCTAAAGCCAAGATGATGACTTTTTTCCCCCATTTTGCTTCTTCCTATATCTTAAAGACTCAGAGTGCCAATACATTATGAGCATTTAATACATGATGATTTTAAAATGTTGAAAGAAAAACATTTTGCCTTGAACTTGTTTCTTCTAAACCTGGGTAAATAACAGGAAAATAATAACCAGTAATTAAAATCATGATTGCCTTCCATGTATCCTTATGATACTACAATATAAGCATAACAGCAATGTTGTACATAGAATGCGATGTTCAATATGTAGCAGATCAGAAAAGTGATAAGACTGGTTTAGAAGAAAGATGTAGAACCAACTTTCTTTTCTGTGACAGTATTTCTTGTTATATGTGATATGATCAACAGAGTTTGAGAGAGCAAGAGAGAAGAAAGAGAGAACCAGATCTATTCAAAAAGTCAGGGGAAGGGCAAGAAAAGACAGCTATGTTACATTAAAATATAAAAATTGCCACTATGTCATCAAAAACAGCTGAGTATGAGCTATTTCATAAAGTTGAACCTAATGCCAATAAGGAATATGAAATAGAAGAAAAGTATTTCTAAAATGGAAAATCATGGTCACCCTGTTAGTGCTCCAAAGGCCTCCCCAGGAACTAGCATCAGTGTGAGCCACAGGCAACAGAACATATTGCTTAAGATAGAACAGTTTTTTCTTGGTGGGTACTGGTGGCTCATGCCTGTAATCCTAGCTACTCAGGAGGCTGAGATCTGAGGATTGTGGTTCAAAGCTGGCCCTGGGCACAAAAGTCCATGAGACTCTTATCTCCAATTAACCACCAGAAAATCGGAAATGGTGCTGTGGCTCAAGTGGTGGAGTGCTAGCCTTGAGCTGAAGAGCTGAGGGACAGAGCCCAGGCCCAGAGTTCAAACCTCATGATTAACCATCCCCCCACACAAAAAATCTGAAGTCACGCTGTGGCTCAAGTGGTAGAGCGGTAACCCTGAGGACAAAGAGGTTCACTGACCAGTGCCTAGGCCCTGTTCAAGACCCATAATGGAAAAAAAAGAAAAAAGAAAAGAAAAGAAAAAGACAGAAAGTTAAAAAAATAAAATTGTTTTTTCTAGTTGCTATTTTTAAGAGTTTAAATGTTATAATAAAATGATATATTTATCCTGTTAATCATGTTGTTTTGCAATATATATATATATAGGAATAACTAATTCAAGTCAATTAGCATATATGTTACCTTATATACTTATCAAATATTATAGACTACACTTAATATCTACTCTTTTAGCAATTTGCAAAAACATAAGTAGATAGGAGAACAAAAGAACAGGACAGAGGGAGTTTTCACATAATTGTGAGAGATATTTAGATAGAAAGATATTCCTAGGCATGTATACATTCAAAAAGAAAAATACTGAATTAAGGATGAGATCATTGCTATGCATTTGATTAATGGAAAAGACAACAATACTTATAGGAAAAGTGCTTTTATATGACTCGAAAAGGTAGAAATTGATACACAACCTCCTAGAACCTCATTGACAAGGAATGTATTTTTCCCTGAGGCTCAAGAGCTTTAAAGCCACATGAAATATTTCATTGTCTTATGATTCATAATGCTGGCGCATCTTATATTACCCTCAATTAAAGAACAGATTCTGTTTCCACACATCACACTCCCACAGAGAACCTGAGGAACATGAAGGCAAGTGTTTCTATATCAAATAGTTTTGTTCATTTCTTGTTTGATGACTCTCTACCTGACTTGGAAGTTTCTGCTTTCAATATTACTGAGTGCTCATATTTGTAACATTTCAGTTAGCAGTAGTTTAGTTTGGGTTTGAATTAGGCAGGAAATGCCTGGAGTTTCCTTCTTTTCTGATTGCAAGAGGAACACACTGGTATGGCAGAATGATTAAGTTCATAATTTTGTTTGAGACAGAACTTGTCTATATTCAAGAACAGACTTATTGATGTCTCTAAGCCTCAGTCTTCTCATTTGTAAAAATCAGTATGATAGTAATGTTTATTCTATTTAATTATTAAGAACATTAGTTCGATGAAAGCGACTCAAAATAGTGTTGGGCACATGGTAACATTAAAACCATTCTCATTCTTATGAACTTTGTTTAGATAATGTCTGAAGAATTATAAGACTTATAGAACGACATTAATTCTTTAGGATGAGATCTCAAGTCTTTCTTGTTTCATGAAAAGTTCTTAAACAATAACAATGTCTCTTACATTTTCTCTTAATTATACACTGTGGTATACTTTCATTTTTATTTTCTATGGTAGAGATAATTACTTAAATATTGGGGATAAAAAAAACAGAAATTAAACATCTACCTACATCTGGGAAGGTAGAGTAGATGGAATTTCCCCTAATTATCCTATAAAGGACAACATAAAACTCTGGATATTATATCTAAAAGAAACCTAAATTGAACCAGGTGCCAACTGCTCATGCCTGTAATCCTAATTACTCAGGAGGCTGAAATCTGATGATCAAGGTTCAAAGCCAGCCCAGGCAGGAAAGGCCATGAAACTCTTATCTCCAATAAACCACCAGAAAACTGGAAGTGGTGCTGTGGCTCAGTTGGTAGAGCATTTGCCTTGAGCTGAAGAGCTGAGAGACAGTATTCAGGCCCAGAGTTCAAGCCCATGACCATCCAACAAAGAAAGAAAGAAAGAGAGAAAGAAAGAAAGAAAGAGAGAGAGAAAGAAAGAAAGAGAGAAAGAAAGAAAGAAAGAGAGAAAGAAAGAAAGAGAGAAAGAAAGAAAGAGAGAAAGAAAGAAAGAAAGAAAGAAAGAAAGAAAGAAAGAAAGAAAGAAAGAAAGAAAGAAAGAAAGGAAGGAAGGAAGGAAGGAAGAAAGAAAGGAAGGAAGAAAGGAAGGAAGGAAGAAAGGAAGGAAGGAAGAAAGGAAGGAAGGAAGGAAGGAAGGAAGGAAGGAAGGAAGGAAGGAAACCTGGACAGACTTGGAAAGGTAGAAAGAAGGCCAAGTGAAGACTTTGGGAACTAAGACAGTAGTCTGGTTTCTTTAACAAAGAGCTAGGGAAAGAGATCCTAGAAAGATGGTAATTTTTCCCTGATTTGATATACAGACAATATAATAGCAACTAAAACCCTGGCAAGTTTTTCTGTAGATATAGACAAGATTATTCTAAAACTTATAAACAAAGGCCAAGGAAGTAGACTAGTTAAGCCTATTTTGAAACACAAAAAGAATGGAGTGGAAGGGAACAAAGGAAGGAAAACTTTTTTTTTTTTTTAAAGATATTGCTGGAGATAACCCACAGCAATTCTAGGAAAAGATGGCAGATGAAAAGTTTCCTCCATGTGACCATCTGAATTACAACAAGAAGAGGCTGTATTCTGGAAGGGGGCGGGGAGATAGCAATGAGAATTAGGAAAGGTGAGTGGACAGTTGAACAGCACAGATATTGCAGAGAAAGATGGGAAAGAATCTGAAGCTCTAACCTGACTCATCAATGGGAAGAGGAAGTTGAAGTCGCCACAACAAAGAGTCTGGAGCTATGGGCAGCTCTGGTGGTAGCATTCTGGCAGTCCGAGATGCAGGAAAAACTAACTGTTCTTACAAGCCCTTAAGTAGAGTGCCAAAATTTGATTCATGGCAAACTACCATCAGAGAAGAAATCCATTCCATCACTCCTTGTATTTTAGAATGCTATAGACAGGCAGAGGACCTAAAAACAAGGCACAAGAACAATCAGGCAACCAAGCAATAACCTATATGATGATTGGGTAAGAGGGTTCCTGCCAGAGTCAATCACGGAGAGAATGAGGGCTGAATGTGTATCTGCTGTGAAGTCCAAGTGTCAGGGAGCTTGGCGTTGTAGGTTGGTAGTGATGGGCTGTGCCAAGGAGTGAATCCCTTTCTCAGTGGAATAGTGCAGTGAGCATTAAGAACTTTGAGCCTATGGCTGGTCATTATTTGGCCCCAGAACTGCGTGTCGTTTTCTGCCTGGCTGGACTGTAAGCTCTGAGTTCAAGTGTAGAAGATGGCTCAATCTCTGTAGTCTCATGCTTTCCACAAGAGGGACTACTGCTAGATGGAGGTCTGAAGGCACTCAGATTAGCAAGTCGTGGGCCCAGTTTTCTCTGGTCTCCCCTTCCAGTGCAGACATCATTACTTTGTTTGCCTCCCAACTCTCTGATACACTGCAGGAGAGGGGTTCTCCTCTTCTGTCAAACCAGAGTGACAATAGCTGCTCAGAGGGACACAAACTGGGCACCTGTGGAGGAAGAATGAATCTGTTTAGCTCACAGGCTACAGAGCTCATTGGGACAAGCAACAGCCCCTAATACACAAAGCCCAATATAAACTGCTGACAAAGCCAACTCTCAGCCTAAATAGGCACCAACCTGTGGGAATAAGAGAAACTCACTGGGGACTTAAATAGTCCCCAGCAATGGCCTACTGCTCCTTCCCTGAGACCTGGTGGATTCCATTCTTAGGAATCCCAGAAAGAACTTTTACCAATTCGGTTCTTCCTTCTCCTTCTACTCCTCCTCTTCCTGCTCCTCTTCCTCTTCTTTCTTGTTACTTGTAAGAATATTTTTGTATTGTTTTTACTCTATTTTACTTTTAAACATATTTTATGCTTTTTACATTTTTATTAATCTTATCTTCATTGACTTCTACTTATGGATTTATGTGTTATAGTAGATTTGTCTTTTAGTCTATCTTTAGTCTTCCTCTTCCTTATATTCTTTTCCTTTTATATTTTTCTTTCATTTAACCTTGTTTCTTGTTTCCCTTTCTCCACCCTCCCTCCTTTACTTTATCCTTGTATTAATATTATTTTGGCCTCTATTAATTTTGAACTTCTCAGTTTATAATGTTTTTGCCACTATATTTCCCATGGTTCTTGGTGATATAACACTGATATAACACGTCTTTAAGGAATCTTAATTGCATTTACATGTCTTGCTTTTTTTTTTTTAGGGGGAGTACTGTTGCTGTTAACATAGTTTGTTTTCTCCTCAGATTGGTATAAGAATTAGATGCTCACTAAAAAGATATCCATCACAACAAATGCACAAATTACAACATAAAAACACAAGAAAGTTGTTTGAGTTCATAACTAACAGTTCATAACTCTTCCATTACTGAAACCAAAGATTAAAATGGTTGAAATGTTAGACAAAGACTTCAAAAGCTCTTCAGGTTCATAATCCTAGCTATTAAGGAAGCTGAGGCTCTTGGTTAGAAACCAGTCTGGGCTAACAAAACTAAGGGCACTCTCCAACTAGCAAAGAGTGAAAACTAGAGACAGCTCAAGTGGTAGAATTCCGGTCTTGAGTGAGGTCGTGAATTCAAAGCCTCCCCCCACCCCCATGTAAACACAAGGAATTCAAAAGTCTAGTTTGACCTTTAAGGCTCCAAATAAACATGTGAATGAGGGGAAAAGTGAATTCTAGATGTGGACAAAAAAATTCAACAACTTAAGAAATTCAGCAAAGAGATTGGTTGGGATGAGGACTCAAACAAAGAGTGATCTTTGAAGTGAAAAGGCTCAGCAAATCAAAATTTAAAAACTCAATAGAAAGTTATCACCGAAAGACTGAATCAGGGACAAAGTATCGGGGATTTACGACAAGGTTGAGGAATTACTATAGTCATATAGCAATAAAGAAAAGTCATCATAACTAGAACATTCAAGACCTTTGGAACATGCTTAAGAGACCAAACCTATGAATCTATGGTATAGAAGAGGGAACAATGATACCCAAGGGGCAGAAAACCTGATCAAAGAAATTGTAGCCAAAAATTTCTTAAATATAGGGAAACAAATGGAAATATAAGTCTAAGAGACTTTTAGAATTCCAAATGGGCATTACAGGAAGAGGAACCACAGGTCAGATATTGGAAGCTCTGTGGGAAGCAGGTCAGGTGTTGCCTCTTACCTCTCCTTTTTCTTCCAACATCCAAGCCATTTCCCTCCCACCTCCATTATGATTTCTTCTATTTCCCACATTATGATTCTGAGAGATGTGAGAGGAGAAAAGGGATTTTTTTTCCCAAACCAATGGCACCAGTCCTAGACTTTTATTGAGCAAGAGACTAAAAACCAAGGAGTTTAGTGATGAACTCAAGACATAGAGATAGTAGGTGGGCGAACTAATGTCAGAAAGAAGATTCTCTACACTCAGTCCTATGTAAGTTTTTCCTAATGAATCATTATAGTCTTCCTTCCTTCCTTAAGCAGATACATAGAATTTGTATATATGGTTGGTGATAGTTCGGAAAATTGTTTATAGGTGGATGAAATTTAAGGAGTCTTAAACATACATTGTTTAGTTTACATATGGGGAAAAGCTTGTTGGTGCCACCTAGTGGTGCAAATGATAGCTCTTAATAACAGAAATCCAAAAGCTATTTTAACACTCTTGCTAATGTTATTTCAATTGACATGGGAAATGTCATTGTCAACTTCCTCACTCTTTTTACTTACTTAGTGTTGTAGGTTAAAATGTTTTTTCAGAATGCAAAGGAAAAGACAGACTTTTAGTTTATAAGTTTATCTTTGCTCATTAAAAACTTTCCTCTTGATAGAATGAATAACTTCGATAAATTGCAGACCTAAATTGCTTGCTAGTTGCAACCGATTCTTAAAATAGCATCTTACTCTTTTAGAAGAAGACTAAGAAGACTAATAAGAAGACTAAAAGACAAACCTAATTATAATACATAAATACATAAGTTGAATTTGATAAAGATAAAATTAATAAAAATAAAAAGCACGTAAATCCTCCATGTAGATCCATAAGATTGTTATAAAAATAATAGCTGGGTTCAGTGTACTTAAATGTACTAACATATACTTTTCTTTTAAAAGCTTTTGTGACCCAGATTGTCTACTAAATTGAGTATTACTCTGTGTAAAAAAAAAAATCTGTGCCATATTTCAGGCTGATATCTTAAGAGCTGCAATTAGAATTAAGTGCTCAATTGAATCATTAAAAGGTTTTAACTGTTTGAAGTTCCTAATTAACATACATAACTTTCAGTGAAGTTATACTGAACAGATATAATCCTGTCCTAGCATCAAAGCAATTATTTGAGCAGACCAAAACCACTGGTATAACTATTGAACCTTTCAAACAATTATGTCTATTCTGACTGTATAGCAATCTTACTTCTTTTATGAAGGGTTATGAAAGGAGTGAATCATAAAATAATGTTTGCTCAAGGTGTTATTAACTGTAGAAATTGCTGTTCTTCTGAGCTGCTCTACTTATCAGAACTATTTTCAGAACAATTATGACAATGATGACTATAGTACACAAAAGATATTAGGTAGACAAAAAAAGGGGGAGGAGTTGTTGACAATACTGTAAAGAGAACCGAAATTTACAGGGAACTAAAATGGTATAGGACCCAGAGACAAAAGCACGGAGAAAGGCAAAGCTCTGAGACCATTGCTGAAAGCTAAAACAGATCAATGAATAGGAGACATTCAGAAAATAATTTTAAGTGCCTATTTAAAAGTTTTAACCTGTGCAAATTAGGTTGTTGGTTGTTCCATAATTATTTTCACCATTGAATGTTAAACAATTAACTAGACTGTGTTTTTCAGATTGCCAAGTCAAAAAGAAACTAAGAAAACATAAATGGCTCAAGTGTATGTAGGAGAGAGAGAGTGATTCTTCTCCTGTAAATGTATACATACTGCCTTGTGATTATCATGAGAATTTACTGACATCTATGCTTTAGGTGCTCAACCAATGCCTACCTCCTCGTGGGTGGGTGGCCAAGAAATGCTAATTTCATTTTTCTTGGTGACTCAACATACCAGACATTACTTTGTAAAGCAACAGCCAGGCCTTCAGAGTTCTTTCTCAGTCTTTTGGTTTCTTTGGTTGAGTAGACATGCACTGACCAAAAAAAAAAAAAAAAAAGCACAAGATGTTTTTCACAAGTTTCATAAAAAATTCTTAGTGCCCCAAGAATCTATTCTTATACACAATTATAACAAGTAGATTTTGTGCCAGGAATACATATTTTTAAATCTAATAATTATAAGACAGTGAAAGTCACATTCCATTTTAACTTGTAGTTGCAAATTACTTAGTTTGGAGCCAACATGGAACTTTTGAAAGAAGAGGCGAATAATAAGTATGTAAGCCACAAAAATAACTTCTATTTTTAGGGTTAGTGTCAGCTTTGTGTGAAATGGTGGTTTCTAAAGAGATTTTTATGCTAGGATTTGAGAAAACACTCTTATTACTATCAACATTTACAAAGATGTAGAAATAAATACAAATGATAAATATTAAAGAGTTTACCAAAGATTCAGTACCCTTCCCAGTGTTATAACTGTCTAAATTTAAGAAACATAACTGTGCTATAGTGAGTCGAGTGATGCAGGATGTACATTAGGGAGCTCAACAACCATCTAAAACACTCTCACACTACAAATTGTGTTTGTAGATATGTTTTCAGTTAGTGATGGACTTAGGAGACAGAGAGACAGACAGAGACAAAGACACAGAGAGACATTATGGCATGATGAAACATTCTCAAGGGGCAAACTTGGCTTTTTATAAAAATCTGTCAATATTTAAAGTAAAAAATATGTTGAAATTTCTTAAAAACATTTAAAATGTTGAGTTCTACTTACATGTGAGATAGGACTTAATCGTACCTCTTAAATTTGCCATTTGGAATATTGCTATTTTCTCCCCTTACTAAGCCATCACATAGATTTTTATGTCCTTTCCCCCCTCCAAATAGATCCTTAAAAAATAAAAATAAAAATGAAGCCCATGAGAGCTGGGAAGGTGGCTTAGTAACAGAGTGCTTGCCTAGCATGCATGAAGCCTGGGCTTGAGTCCTCAGTATCACATAAACAAAAAAAGCCAGAAGTGGTGCTGTGGCTCAAGTGGTAGAGTAATAACCTTGAGCAAAAAGAAGCTCAGGGGCAGTGCCAAGGCCCTGAGTTCAAGCCCCAGAAATGTCAAAAAAAATGAAGCCCGTGAGTATTTGTTTTTGCTTTTTATATTATTGCCACTTGATATTACATCATTCTATTTATTTGGACATTCACTCAATTCTGGTCATCTCTCACAATATGGCAAGTTTCGATTTTCCTGTATCACCAATGTATAATCCAGTCAGCACTTTGAAAGAAATACATAGAAGGACATTTCTTTAATTAATCTGGGAAGTTATCTGAACTCACTTCAGTATGTTCATTGTCCATTTTGTGGGTGGGAGTGGTACTGGTGTATTCACCTACAGCCTACAGTAGATGCTCTCCACCAGCTGAGTCATGCCTCTAGTTCTTAGTGCTTTAGATATTTTCCAGATAGGGTCTCGCACATTTTCCCAGGGCTGTGGTTACAGACTGTAATCCTCTTACCTCCATTTCCTGATTAGCTGGAATAACAGGTGTGTATCATCATACCTGGTTTGTTTTTTGAGACGGAGGTTTCCTAACTTCTTGCCTGGGTTGTCTTCAAAGTATGGTCCTATTTTCTTCACCTCTCCAGTAGTTGTGATTATAGATGTGAGCTACTATATATGTGAGTTGTTCTCCTTTTATATTGGTCTTTTCTCCTAACTCAGGAAAAAGGACAGAAGTGAGGATAAGCGCTTCACAATGTTGCTCACTCCCTCTCCTCCAATCCAGATATAAAGGAGAGAAAATGTGCCTACAGATGACCTCCACAACCACTGACGTGTGCAAGGTGCCCCTGGGTATATACACATGCAGAGGGCTTTTTCACATCTGTGATTTTAAGTTATGAATATTCATTCTTCTCCACCCTTGCTCTGGCCTGACCCCGGGGCAGGGGGTGGGGTAGGGAGGCAATCTAAAAGGTTTTAACATTGTGTTCCAGTGACGTTCACTGAAAACTGTGTTAAATTTTGTGAACAATCAAATGCTTTTTAAAACTTAATAATGTAAATTTTTGTTACATTTGTGATTATGCTTTTTTTTCTATGACTCTGAACTGGTTGGCCTCCTATCATATGATAAGACTGTTTTAATGTTTAAAATGACCCTAAAAGGATTGGAATATGTCCAAGTACAAAGGGAAGAAATGACTCATTTCAGGACTTTAGACAAAAATAAGATGGTCTAGTGGGAGGGACTGAAGTGTTCAGAGCCAATTATTACTGCTATGGCAGAAGCACAAAGCAATTCCATGGGAATCCAGAGAAAATCAGGCTTCATAAAGCTAATACAAGTCCTTATAAAAAAAAAATCTGGAGAGGGTCTCTGTCTATTGTTGTCTATGAATAAGAGAGCAGGTTCTCAGTAGACCCTGAATCTTCCACTATCTGGTCAACTTCTTAGCTTCTAGAACAATGGGGCAATTTGTCGTAGGATTACAAATTAAGACATCCTATACAAAGTTATTATCTTTCCACTTGTTAATATTTCATCCATTTCACTACACTATAAACTAAGCTGTGAAGAATAGGGATTTTACCTGGCTTACCTTTGTTATCTCTAGTGTCCCTTACTTTAGAAGGCCTCAATAAAATATTTGAGGAAGGGAAAGAGACAGCACGGGATGAGTTAATGGAGGGATTTGAATACAAAACCCAAGTCTGTAGGACACTGTCATACCTGTCATTATCCTGTTCTAACTTCTGAGCTTACAAACTGCTTCTCCACAAATTCTTTACATTCATTCAGTAGCAATGCATTAAATACCTAGCATGTAGCCAATATATTATTATGCACAAGGGAGAAATAGGAAATTCATAAATACTATAACTCAGAAGATATTTATCAAGTGGGGTTCTTTCTTTCTTTCTTTCTTTTTGGGTGGGGGCAAGTACTGGGAGTATAGCAGTAATAAAGCTAGGCTTATGTTCACAGAGTTTATAGTCCAGTAGGAAGCATTAAAGCACAGTGGTCAGGGCTGGGGGTTTAGCCCAGTGGAAGGGCGCCCGCCTGGCATGCACAAGGCCCTGTGTTTGGTTCTCAGCCCTGGTTAAAAAAAAAAAGACATATAAAACACAGTGGTCATATTACATAGAGAGGAGACTAATACAGTCCTCTCATCCAGTAGATACACATTTATATTAGAGGATGGATGTTCAGGTTGATACCTGAGACATGACTCAGTCAAACCAAAGAATTATTGAGGAAACAATATGTGAAAGGAATTGAAGAAACCAAAGAAGTTTTATAAGGATGGAGCTCAACATTCTCAATTTCCTAGAAACTTACAGTCCAGTTGCGAGGATAAAATATGGGCATTTTAAACAGTGAAACAGAAAATAAAAGACCCATGGTCAGCCATGAAAGAAAGAGAACTGGGAGAGTGCAGGGTAAAGGACCTTGCAGGTCCTGTGGGAGCAGACAGGAGGCAAGAAGAACATGGACAAAGGTGATTGCAGTTTTTAGACACATAACCATAAGACTGTTTTAAATAAGCATATTTTTTGATGGATAGAATTTTGATGGGATAAAAGGTATCCCAGACAGTAGGAAGTGTGTAAGTAAAGTATACCATATGTTTGTGTAAAGAACATGAATCATCATTTGTCAGCTGTTAGATAAGAGCTCTATGATTTCACAATGGTGGAGAAATGTTGAAGAATTATAAGTAAACAGCAAACCTCTTCCATATATAGAAGTAATTAGCTTTTCTGAATTCTGTGTTATGTGTTAATCATTTGGGGTACCTAACTGTGGAGTTAAATAATCTACCATAGGTAGCCTTGCCTATTTTATTTAAAAGTTCTAACTTAATATAACATTAAATGAGCAAAATATGCAATACAACTAATATTATGTATACATTTACCCTAAATCAGAAGGGGATATAAAAGCAAGTAATTTCTGATGAAGAGATTGAGGGTGTGTGTGTGTGTGTGTGTGTGTGTGTGTGTGTGTGTGTGTGTGTGTGTTTGTGTGTGTGTGTGTGTGTGTGTGTGTGTGTGTGTGTGCGCCAGTAATGTGTTTACTAGTAATGTGGCTTGAACTCAGAGCGTTAGGAATGCCAGTGCTCTACCACTAGCCACAGCTCCACTTTTGTTTTTTTGCTAATAAGTTGGCAATAAGTATTTCATAGACTTTCTTGCTTGAACTAGCTTCAAACCTTAATCCTCAGATTTCAGCCTCCCGAGTAGCTAAAATTACATTTGTGAGCCATTAGCACCTACCTAGGGATGATTTTTGTTGTTGTTGTTGTTGGTGGTGGTAATGAGGCTTGAACTCTGGGACTAGGCGTTGTCCCTGAGTCTTCAGCTCAAGGCAAGCACGCTTATCACTTGAGCCACAGGGTCACTTCCGGTTTTCTGGTGGTTAATTGGAAATAAGAGTCTCACAGACATTCCTGCCTGGGCTTTGAACCATAATTCTTAGATCTCAGCCTCCTGAGTAGCTAGGGTTACAGGTGTAAGTCACCAATGACTAGGAATGATTTTTAGATAAGAGATCTGGATTTCTTTTTTTCCAGGAGCACACAAAATATTTTTCATAATACAGTGTTTTTGGAAGGTGGCCTCTGGCAGAGCCAAGAAAACTAAGAATCTATAAAACTTTCTTTCTGTCTGCTTCAAGAGCACTCTCACTCGTTTTATCTGCTCAAGAAACTATTAAAATTAAAATGAGAAGAACATTATCAGAAAACCCTGCTTCTCCTTTTCTCTCCTTTCTCTCTTCTCTTCTTTCTTCTTTCCCAGTGTTGAGCATTAAACCCAGGGCCCTGAACCTCTAGGCAATTTCTCCACCAGCATACTCCCCAGCTCTCTAAAATTACTTCACTTAAAATTTTTTATATTCTGGGCACCAGGGGCTCAGACCTGTAATACTAACTACTCAAGAGGTTGAGATCTGAGGATCACGGTTCAAAGCCAGCCCAGGCAGGGAAGTCTGTGAGACTCATCTCCAATTAATCACCAGAAAACTGTAAGTGGCACTGTGGCTCAAGTGATAGAGCGCTATCCTTGAGCTGAAGAGCTGAGGGACAGCCCCAAGCTCCAAGATTGACAACAACAACAAAAAAAATGTGCCCAGTTTGAGCTTGAACTCAAGTCTAATGCTTTTGCGTAGCTTTTCATGCAAGCCTGGTGCTTTACCACTTGAGCTACACCTCCACTTTTGGCTTTTTGCTGGTTAATTGGAGATTAAAAAAACTTTAAAATTTATGTACCCGAGTTGTCTTCAAATCAGGATCTCAAATCTCAGGTTTCTGAGTAGGTAGGATTACGAGTATAAGCCACAAGCACCCAGCCCTAGCTCTACTTTTTTTTTTGTTTTTAAATAGGATTTTGCTCTGTAGTTTAGGCTGGTCTTGAACTCAAGATCCTTCTCAGTGCCGGGATTACAGGTATGTGCTATCACTCCTGGCTTACTCTATAGACTTTTTAAGATAGTACTCATAAATTAACATGATGAACCAAAACTTCTTTGTACAACAATTTTTTTGTGGTTTGGAGGATAGGCTTTATTTCAACTGGCATATGAGTGACTAAAGTCTACTTTATAGCAGAGAGAAAGTTTCAAGCAGGAAAAATGAGACTCAGCTTATCCCTAGAAGAGACAGGTGGTTCTACTATCCTGCTCTAAATGTACGTGATTTAACCAGCAAAAAGTTGATACAAACAGTTGTTGATAATACCCTTGGGTACATTTTTGGTACTTAGCCACAAAATGTTGTACAACTATTTAAAGATAATAAAAAATAAATTTTAAAAAGATTCTTAAAATTATAAAACATTTTGAATCATGGCAGAGAAGCTTATATTGGACAAAGATTCCCACAGATAACTATTATGGACTCTGGCCAAACTTAGAAAATAACTAGATAGTGACTAAGGATACACAAATTGGAAAGGATTCATAGGTACCATACCTGGTGAGACCCATGTTGAAACAGGTTTATTCCTGTGGATACTTATTTATTGATCAGTACAGAACAGAAGAGCTGGAACTCAAGTGGAAGTTGTATTGGCTTGAGGAATAAGAAGATAGTTTTCTGTGGCTGCCAGAATGGCTGGACGTTAAAGGGGAAATTTCTGAAAAGGCAAGCTTTGACATGAAAATATTAAGTCTGAATATCAACTGCCTTTAAATCCTCCAATAATCTCTGAACCGAACAATGCCTCATCTCAAAATAGGCAGTGGAAAGTAACAGCTGGAAAATTCTGAGAAAAACTTCAGCTATGGCCTACGGAAGGAGAGACTTAGGTGAGAGTTTGCCGTCTACCAGAGGGGTGTGGCACTTCAGGCTTTCAGCTGAAACTGGGAAGGTGCCTCACATCTGGAGTAAAGACTATTTCTTTGGTCTAAGAATATGAATAAAATTGAACTGACATCCTAAACTTATATAAAAAAATTGAGCTTAGAAGGTTAAAAAGTCATCAACTGCTTGTTAGAATAAAAAACCAGCACTCTTCAGAATAAGATGAATTAACATTATATACAATGCCTACTATAAACACTGAAAATATAAGGAAACAGAAAATGTTATGCAACATCAAGGGGGGAAAAAAAGCATAGTGAACAGAAATAGTAATAATAATAATAATAATCGTATGTTGGAAATTACAATGATGCCAAAACAGTTCTAAATACTTTCAAAGACTTAAGAGATAGTTATAGTGAATAATGGAAGAGTCTTAGAGAAATAGTTATTTATTTATTTATTTTTACTGGTGCTGGGGCTTGAACTCAGGGCCTGGGCACTGTCCCTGAGCTTCTTTGTGGTCAAGGCTAGAGTTCTACACTTGAGCCACAACACTACTTTTGGCTTTTTTGACTAGTTTAAAAATAAGTTTAAGATAAGAGTCTCACAGGGACTTTTCTGCCTGAGCTGGCTTCAGATTGCAATCCTCAGATTTCAGCCTCCTGTGTAGCTAGGATTACAGGTGTGGGCCACCAGTGACTGACTGGAATTTTTTTTTCTTTTTAAAAACCACTGAAATTGGAGGGGGGACCAAGATGGCGACGGGGCAGTAGGGAAACGCCACAGCTCTCTCCAACCAAAAAGAGAGTTCGAGCTCCAACGCTTAATCTCCCCAAGAGACCGACAACAACAAAAAGACGAACACTCAGAGAAAAACCAGAGGCGGAGAATAACAAAAAAAGAAACAGAGGAAAAGAAGAATTTCAGAAGAAAAGCGAAGACCCCTCCCCCAACCTTTACTGGCCGCGCGGCAGTGCGCCAAGCCGCCGGCCAGCCGGCCCGGCGGGGGCTGCGGGAGCCCCAAGAGACACAGCAGAGACACAGGGGGCCGCTTTCAGATCACCAGGTACTGGTTTACAGAACAGCGGATCGCCAGGAACAGAGAAGCCTACCAGCCGGGAGTCTCCACGAGGATCCCACCCCCACCCCTCACTCTCCACCCGAGCAGAGAGGCTCCATCCCGCCAAAGCCGCTTGGCACCAGCAGCGCCCGCCCGATCGCGATCGCAACGACCCGGCACTCTCCACCCGAGCAGAGAGGTTCCATCCCGCCAAAACCGCCAGCAGCGCGCAAAGGGAACTGTCTGCAGACCACCCGCCCGCCCGATCACGATCGCAGCGACCCGGCGGGGCCACTCGGGCCCCAGAGGTACCGCGAAGAAGCTGCCTGAGCGTGGACACTCTTGACCCGACAGCTTCGACAGAGGCAGAGACAGAAAAGAATCACACAGAGCCACCACCGCCCAACCCAGCCCGGATTGCAACAACAACTGACGACCTACACCACACAGAAACAACCAGCTCCAGGGTGAGTACCCCACAGGGGAAGTGTATCCCTCAAGGGAGACCAGAGCTGGAGGGAATCCCCAGACCCTGACCTAGACTCCCTACCCCAACACCCGGACCACAGGACCGACTAAAACTGGGAACTGTTTGAGAGCTCCACCAGCCCGTGGAGCACACTCAGCTGGCCAGGCTAGAGCAAGAGCACCCCTGGAAGGGAGCTTAAATGCCCAAGCCAGGAACAGCGCCCCTGGGTCAAGACTACCAACAGTAGAAGAAATTTGAACTGTGTCCCCCAGGCTGTATAACCTAGGTGGTATACACATCAGCACAGGCCTAACGAGTGCGCTCCAGGCTGCATAACCTAGGTGGTATACACATCAGCACAGGCCTAACAAGCGCGCTCCAGGCTGGGGCCGGAACCAGGCCCGGGGATCCGGCGCCTGAACAACACAACCAACTCCTCCCAATTGAAGTAAAAAGCTGAGCATACGCCTCAACAGAGGGGAGAAAGCCAGGAAACAACACTCCCCGGGGAAGCACGCCTGTGACAACAAAAGACCTGGAGGCCCAGGACAAGAGAAGCCCAAACCCCACCAAAACTCCACCCATATACCCTAGACTGGGAATTGGGCAACACAGGCTGCCAGCACCTGATAGTAAGCAGGAGCTCAGACTGTTAAGGCGGCTCAGCAATAGAGTGATAGTCTTGGATGTATGAGGCCCTGGATCTGATTCCTCAGCATCACAAAAGCAAAAAGGGTCAGAAGTGGTGCTGTGGCTCAAACGGTAGGGTGCCAGCCTTGAGCTGAAAAGCTGAGGGACAGCACCCAAACCTAGAGTTCAAGCCCACAACCAGCCCAAAACAAACAAACAAAAACACATCAGGAGCCCATAGCAGACTCCAGCATTTGGGAGAGTGCATCCAGAGCATCTGTTCTTCACAAGAGCACCCGTAGGAGCAAACACAAGCAGTCTAGGCTGCTCAACCCTTCCAAAGGCGGGAACTGCCAGCAATCTACAGCAGAGAGCTGAGAATCCTAAGTAAGTCAGAATAGCAGCTGGAAATAGGCTCCCAACAGAACCCAGATCAGGCACAGACTCTCTCTACCAATACAGAATCAGCAACCAAGCAAAGACAGACACACCAAAACAAAATTGAAGAGCAGTCTCCCGAACCTCCATGCGAAAATCACAGAGAAAAATCACAAGGTTTACTACCACCCAGGACAGCAAGCTCACCTCAAAAGCCAGCAGCCACACAGGGGAGAGCCCCAGTGGGAGCAAAGCAGGAATGGAAGACAAAGGCTACTTCCAAGGGTTGCTGGAGGCAATGACTCAAGAAATAAAGCGAGAAATTGATCAGAAATTGAAAGAGCACAAGGATGAACTATCCAAAGAGATACAGGGTATCAAACAAGAGATGCATGCAAAAATAGAAGCTGCACAAACCTCAGTAAGAAGTGAGATAAACGCCAAATTAGAGGTAATGCATACCTCATTGAGAGGTGAGATCAGTACTCTGAGAACCAACATTGAATCCATAAAGGGATCCATTTCCTCCATGCAAACCACAATAGAAGCCACTGTCAACAGAGTGAATGATATGGAAGGTAGAGTGTCAGATACAGAAGACAGAATACACCAACTGGACCAAAAAGTGACAGATATGGAAAAATCACTCAAGTTAAACCAAAGGGATATTCAAGAGCAAGCAGATAATGCTAAAAAATTTAACCTTCGCATAATTGGAGTGGACGAAGGTGAGGAATTCCAGAGCAAGGGAATGCAACACCTATTTAACAATATAATCAATGAAAATTTTCCCCACCTCAAAAACGACCATCTTAACTACATCACAAAAGCTTATCGAACACCCAACAAGCAAGACCCCAGGAGAAACACTTCTAGACACATTATAGTAACAATGATAGATCTGAATAATAAGGAAACAATCCTGCATGCAGCAAAAATGAAGAAGGAGCTATACTACAATGGGAAAAAAATAAGAATTACTGCAGATCTCTCCACACAAACAATGAATGCAAGAAAAGCCTGGGAAAGCACCATACGAGCCCTGAGAGCCAATAACTGCCAACCCAGACTGATCTACCCGGCAAAGCTAGCATTCACATTCGATGGAGAACTGAAAACTTTTAATAGCAAAGAAAAACTAAATGAATACATAAACATTAAGCCAGCATTACAAAGAATTCTAAGAGGGGGGACACAACCTGAAGAAAGCAGCCAGGAACAGGGGCCTGCCCCAAACAGGCGTTACTCAAAGTCTAACTGAGCAAGCACAGGAGGAAAGGAAAAAAAAAAAAAAAACTTAGGAAAACGGAATGGCAGGGACAACAATGCATCTCTCTATACTTTCTCTTAATATAAATGGGCTGAATTCGCCAATCAAAAGAAAACGAACTGAGGACTGGATCAGAAAACAAGACCCATCCATCTATTGCCTTCAGGAGACTCACCTCTCAGCCAAACATACAAACAAACTCAGAGTGAAGGGGTGGAAAAGGATCTACCAATCAAACGCCCCCAGTAAGAAAGCAGGTGTAGCTATCCTGATATCTGACAAAATAAACTTTTCACTAAAATCAGTACAGAAAGACAAGGACGGACACTACATATTAATAAAGGGAACAATCCAAGAGGAGGATATAACCATCATCAACTTATATGCCCCAAATATCGGTGCACCCAGATATGTCAAACAAATGCTCTCAAACTTACAGAATAAAATAGATCCCAATACGATAATACTAGGAGACTTTAACACACCACTCTCACCAAAGGACAGGTCTACCAACCAGAGGATTGGCAAAGAAGCTACCGAATTAAGAGAGGCCATACTTCAAGCGGAATTAACTGACATCTACCGAGTATTTCACCCTAAAACAACACAGTACACATTCTTCTCAGCCGCTCACGGAACTTTCTCCAAAATAGACCATATCATAGTTCATGCAAGGAACTTAAGCAAATACAAAGGGATCGACATAATCCCCTGTATCCTATCTGACCACAGTGGAATCAAGCTAGCTCTCAATAACAAAGCATACCGCAGAAATTTGTCTAATACATGGAAATTGAACAGCACACTCCTTAACAATGCCTGGATAACAGAAGAGATCAGAGAAGAAATAAAGCATTTCCTACAACTCAATGAAAATGAAAACACCTCACAAAGAAACTTGTGGGACACAGCAAAAGCAGTCCTGAGGGGCAAATTTATTGCCCTCAGTGCCCACATCAAGAGAATGGAGACAGACCAAGTAAATAATCTCATGTTGCAATTAAAACAGCTAGAAAAACAAGAAAAAATGGGACCTAAAGCTACTAGACGAAGCCAGATAACCAAATTAAAAGCAGAGATTAACCAATTAGAAAATCAGAAAACCATAACCAAAATAAACCAAACAAAAAGCTGGTTCTTTGAAAAAATAAACAAAATTGATGGCCCATTGGCTAGATTAATTAAAAAAAGAAGAGAGGAAACCCATATTAATAGGATTAGGGATGCCACGGGAAACATCACAACACGTACCCAAGATATCCAAACAATTCTAACAGACTACTTTCAAAAGCTATACTCTCTAAAGGAAGAAAATCGGGCAGAAATGGATGCATTTTTAGAGAAATACAAGTTGCCCAAACTGAGCAAAGAAGAAGTTAACCAATTAAATAAGCCAATATCCTATAATGAGATACAGGAAGCTATCAAAAGTCTTCCAACAAAAAAAAGCCCAGGACCAGATGGATTCACAGCAGAATTCTATAAGACCTTTAAACAAGAACTAATACCCATACTCCTCAAGCTCTTCAGAGAAACAGAGAAGGAAGGAGCTATCCCAAACTCATTCTACGAAGCCAATATCACACTCATCCCCAAACCAGGCAAAGACCCAACCAAAAAGGAGAATTACAGGCCAATCTCCTTGATGAACACAGATGCAAAGATCCTTAACAAGATTCTAGCTAACAGAATCCAGAAACACATAAAAAAAATAATTCACTATGACCAGGTAGGCTTCATCCCAGAGACACAGGGATGGTTTAACATACGTAAGTCAATAAATGTAATCCAACATATCAACAGAGCCAAGGTCAAGAATCACATGATTATCGCCACAGATGCAGAAAAGGCCTTTGACAAAATTCAACATTCATTCATGCTAAAAGCTCTGGAGAAAATAGGAATAGAAGGAACATTTCTAAAAACAATAAAAGCCATTTATGACAGACCAATAGCCAATATTATACTTAATGGGAAAAAGCTACAACCAATTCTCCTAAAATCAGGAACAAGGCAAGGATGCCCACTGTCTCCACTCCTCTTCAATATAGTCCTAGAACCCTTAGCCAGGGCAATAAGGCAAGAAAAAGACATTAAAGGGATCCGCATAGGGAAAGAAGAAGTTAAACTATCCCTTTTTGCAGACGACATGATACTATACCTCCACGATCCCAAAAACTCCATCCCCAAACTCTTAGAAATCATAAATCACTTCGGCAAAATAGCAGGATACAAAATAAACCCACAAAAATCAGTTGCCTTCCTATACACTGATAATGTACAGGAAGAGAGGGAAATAAAGGGAGCAACCCCATTCACAATAACCTCCCGAAAAATAAAATATTTAGGAATTAACCTAACCAAAGATGTAAAAGAACTATTTAATGAGAACTATAAAAAGTTAAAGAAAGAAATTGCAGAAGACACTAGGAAATGGAAAGACCTCCCATGCTCCTGGATAGGCCGACTTAATATAGTAAAGATGGTAATACTTCCAAAACTAATATACAAATTCAACGCAATTCCTATTAAAATCCCAATGACATACATCACTGAAATACAGAAAACAGTCCAAAAATTCATATGGAACAACAAAAGACCTAGAATAGCCAAAACAATTCTAGGGGATAAAGACAATATGGGAGGGCTATCCATGCCGAACTTCAAACTCTACTACAGAGCTATAATAACAAAGACAGCATGGTACTGGCACAAAAACAGACCCGAAGACCAATGGAACAGAATAGAAGATCCAGAAATAAATCCACAGGCCTACAGCCAGCTGATATTCGACAAAGGAGCCAAAGACATACAATGGAAGAAACACAGCCTCTTCAACCGCTGGTGCTGGGAAAACTGGGCAGCCACATGCAGAAAACTAAAAGTGGACCCCAGCCTATCACCATGCACCAACATCAACTCAAAATGGATTAAAGACCTTAACATTAAACCTGAATCTCTGAAACTACTGCAGGACAGAGTAGGAGAGACACTTGAACTAATAGGCACAGGAAGGAACTTCCTGAACAGAGTCCCAGGGTCACAACAAATTGGAGAGAGACTCGACAAATGGGACTACCTTAAAATAAAAAGCTTCTGCACAGATAAAGCTATCGCAACCAAGCTAGAAAGACAACCAACTAATTGGGAAAAAATATTTACCAGCAATATATCAGACAAGGGGTTAACATCCTGTATATACAGGGAACTCAAGAAACTAATCCCTCCCAAACCTAACAAACCAATTACTAAATGGGCAAGGGAACTAAAGAGGGACTTCTCAAATGAAGAAATAAAAATGGCAAAGAAACACATGAGGAAATGTTCATCATCCCTGGTGGTGAAGGAAATGCAAATAAAGACAACCCTGAGATACCACCTTACCCCAGTCAGAATGTCCACATCCACAAATCAGCCAACGACAAATGCTGGAGGGGATGTGGAGAACGAGGAACACTATTACACTGCTGGTGGGAATGTACACTCATACAACCACTTTGGAAAGCAGTCTGGAGGATCCTTAGAAAGCTAAAGATTGACCTCCCTTACGACCCAGTCATACCACTTCTAGGCATCTACCCTGAACAACAGGAACCAATATACAAGGACACGTGCACCTCCATGTTTATTGCAGCACTGTTCACAATAGCTAGGATATGGAAACAACCTAGATGCCCCACCACAGATGAATGGATCCAAAAATTGTGGTATCTATACACAATGGAATATTATGCAGCCATTAGAAATGACAAAATAATGGCATTTGCAGGGAAATGGATGGAGCTAGAAGGAATCATGTTGAGCGAGGTAAGCCAAGAACGAAGAGACAAACAGTACATGGTCTCCCTGATAAGCGGATGATAAATCCAAAATGTTAGGTGATATGACAAAACTAACAGGACTTAAGAAACAAAGAACTCCCACTCATCTGGTTGAACCACTACTAAATATCCCCATGCTGCTGATCACGTGTATGGTATATAACATATGAACACCGTTATATATTACAGACTGTGATAGACAATTTGCTCCAGGAAAGTTAGAATGAACGTGTGACTTTAAATGAGCATCATTATTCCACAATACTGTGAATTTCCGGAAATTAAGTAATCACTTAATCACAATAAAAAAAAAAAAAAAAAAAAAGAACCTTGGGGAAGGGAGGGAGGGAGGGGATGGTAGGGAGAAAACAATGGAGGGGGTAACAATGTTCAAGAGGAAGTATACTCATTACCCCACTCATGTAACTGTAACCCTCTGTATAGAATCTTTACAATAAAAAAATTAAAAAAAAATAAAAAATAAAAACCACTGAAATTAATTCTATAATTGAAGTATAATATTTGAAATAAAAATGTTTCTGGGTAGCAAGGGAAAGGGTGACATTTTTCAAAAAGAGATGTACTCCTTATCTGACTTATATAACTATAACCCCTCTGTACATCACCTTTACAATAAAAATTAAAACATGTTTCTGGGTGAGCTTAGTGTCAGACTGAAGATGTCGGGAGGGTTGGTAAACATAAGGAAAGATTAATAGAAAATAGAAGAAAGATGAAGAAAAATTAACAAACCTTTAATAAGCTGTTGGGTAATCAGGTGACCTAACACTCATGTGAGTGGAACTCTAGATAGACAGGAGAAAAGTAATGGAGAACAAGTATTTTTTAAATGGCTACAATTGTCCCAAATTTGGGGAAAATATCAATTAATAATTTAAAAAAAACCCTCAGTGAACCCCTACTCCAAATCACATAAAACCACACCAAGGAACCACCAAACTGGACAATCAAAACTACAAGAAAGTCTTTAAACAACCAGAGGTGGATGGGGGGAAGGGAGGAAGATTTGCTTTCTGTGGGCAAGATAAAACAAATTTTGGCTGAATTCTTAGAGAAATAATGGAGATCAGAAGACAAGGGCAACAACTTTAAAGAATTGAAAAACAGAAAAAGAGTATGTCAACTCCTTTCCTTCCAAGAAATTGTCTTCCACAAATGAAAGTGGAGATTACCATCTCCAGCAGGCTTCCACCCAGAATACAGAACGGTGTTGAAAGCCAAGCAAGCTGATAGGACAATCTGATCGACTAGAAGAAATAAAAGTACCAAAAGATAGTAAATTCTAAAAGATCATCTTTATCAGTTTTCGACCACAAATGACTACAAAGTTATTTACATTACTGCTTGCAATGGGTTCCTGTGTTGAAATCAAGTGCTACCAGAGTGGTGCTACACTGCTAAAAGCTTGTCAGGCCAACTACATCTCTTGGTTGAAGACCCTCCTTCTCCACTTTTAAAAATCAGCAATGTTGAGTCAAATCATCTCATTTTAGAAATTCCTGTGATTATATGGAACCCATGTGGATAAGTCAGAATGTCCTAGTTATCTTAATGTCAATTGATTAGCAAATTAAAGTCCATCTGTAACATTAATTGGCTTTTTACCATATAACATAACACATTCACAGATTATGGGATTAGAACATGGACGTATTTGGGAGTCATTATTTGGGTGGACATTTTAGAATCTACTAGACCAGTTTTTCCTTATGATTTTGTTAAAGTACATGGGTTGAAACTATAAAAATAAGGGTCCTTTTTGTATTATAAAAACATAGGTACAAAATATGTAATAGTAATACCACAGAAGGGTAGCAAGTTGGATAAACTGCTGCAAATGTCTGTTTTACATGAAACTTTTTATAGGAAGCAGTATAGTAATTTATAGTAATATATAGTAGAATATATTTAGGATATTTTCTTTCTTCCTCTTTTCCTTCATCATATCCTCCCTCTCTCCCAGCTTTCCTCCCTCCTTCCTTCTCTCCCTTCCTCCATGCTGGGACCAAGCTTTGTGCTTGCTAGGCAGACATTCTATCATTTGGCTATACTCCTCAGCCCTTGTCATTCATATTTGAGTGTTTTAGCCCTTGCACAGTGTCTGAGACAGACTTGAATTCTGAGCATTTTCATTTTTAACATCAGATGTTTTGTTTTTATCCCTTTGTCTGGATGTTTTTCTCTTTGGTTTCTAACATTTTGAATATAGTTTAGTTGTTTTCTTTTGTTTTAAAATTCTTCTGGTCATTCTTTGAGCTTTCTGAAATTGTGGTTTGATATATTTCACCATTTCTGGAAAAAAATGTTAACAATTCCTCTTCAAATATTTCCATCTGTTCACTTTATCTCTTTTCTCATGGGGAACATGGTAGACCATATGATATTGTAACAGTGTTCTTCTGAAGGGCACCGTTTTCCTTTTTTCTTTTTGACCTTCAGTTTGGATCATTTTTACTGACATATGTTTAACTTCACTTTTCCCTGAGGCCACACTGGCTGGGAGTTTTAATTATCTTTAAGTGTTTCTAAATTATCTTTAGTCTTTCAGTTGAAGCATTCTCAAAGTTCAGGCAAGCTAGTGTAATGGCAGAGTGGTGAGAACTGTTACCACTGGACTTAGGACATGGCTCATGTCCTCAGGGTTCTGTGACTGGTCCCTTGCACAGGAGTCTCTATAGAAAGATGTCTTGTCTACTTCTGTGCTACTTTTCACTACAGAAGTATGGGATGTTTCCTTTTGGGGATGTGTACTGGAACCATTGATGGCCACAGTAGCTTTATAGGCTATGTTCCAGCCAGGCAGGTTTCCATTTGTTCCATATGACACTCAGTTGTTTCTCCAGGGACAGCAAACATCTGCCTGGTAAAAAAGATATGCCACAATGTAGTTCTGGAAGTCGGGATTTAGAGGTCTGGGCTGTGGGCTCTGGGCCCCACCTGGCAGTTAACACATAGCCAGGAGGGAGGTTCCAGAGGCTGAGTATGCTGCCAGCCACTGGCTTGGTGCTGTTCTCACCATGATTTTTAGATGACTGAACTCGAGCCTTGCCTCCAACGATCACACCTTTCACTGCTGAAGCTCCTCCATTTCAGACTCATTCCTTCTCTAAGACCACTTTTTATAGCAGCCATGCTTGGTCTTTGTTTTCATGCTCCAGAGTAGCTCTGTCTCAAACAGGATGGCATCTTTCTCCAGATAGCACATTTCTATAGTTTTCTGAGTGTGTGTGTATGTGATATAGAACTTTCTTTACTGCAGCTAGCCTTCCGCATTAGTGCAGTCACTGTGTCACCATGGTGAAAACCATGGGAGGTGTGGGCTTATCTTGCACTAAGAATCACCACTGTGTTATCAGATTTACCTTGCAATCATTTCATTCCTTTCCTCCTTGCCCAGAAAGCTGCCAACTGCTGTTCACTTTTGCCTTTGTGTCTCTGCACTTTTAAGCTGTCCTGCCACTTCTCATGTGATCCTCAATGTTCTCTCTTCAGAATATAGTTTCTTTTGCTTCTTCTCTTCATTCATGGACTCAAAACAAGGGACATTTCCTCCATCTTGCTGTTATCCTCATTTTTTTATTACTGCAAAAAAATATTGCAGTGAAAATGTCATGTGATGCATCTGTGTGCTTATTAAAGATACAGGTTCTCTTTACGTTGCCTAGGCGAGTCCCAGACTCCTGGGCTTCAGCAATCCTTCTATGTCAGACTTATAAAAATAGATAAGGTTTCAGACACGTCCCTGCTCCAGGGATGTGTTTACGTGAATTTGTTTTTAAATGTGTCCTAAGGGTAGGATGGTTGATTGGGTGCTGAAGTGGTTGGATCTAGAGTTATAGATCTGCAGCTATGAGCTGACGTACCCATTTCTCCAAGAGTACCACCTTGTATAAGTCCATGAATATAATTTTCTTGATATGCTATGATATAAAAGAAGTTTGCAACAAGCACTGCTACACAGGTTGAAGTTATAAAATCAATTGCTAGAATATGGCTCCACTAGAAAAATTTCAACTATGCCTTGCAAATATTCTCAATATGTGATTTATTTCATATTGTATACATTTAAATTTGAATGTAATAAAATGACAATATTTTCATATGTGGTTTTATCTTTAAATATCCTCATTAGTCTTAGGTTAAAAGACAGTCCCTTCTAGTAAACATTATGTTTAGGCTTGTAATTTGCCTCAAATTTATTTTTGTAGGTGAAACGAGATAGAAGTCTAACTTTATTATTTTATCCAGATAACCAATTGTCCTATTTTTCTTATAATGATTTACAATGCAAAATTTGTGACTTATCAGGTTTTGGTAGAAGTCTGGGTCTATTTTGAAGTTATATAGTATGAGTGAGATCAGTATTGTTTTAACTGTGATTTTTAAAATATATCTTGATAGTTATTAGGGTAAGATATCACCTTTAGTCTTTAAAATGTTCTTGGCTATTCATAGCATTTTATTCACATAGAAATTTTATACCCAGAATTCAAATGTTCTGCAAGTCAACTATTTCTTTTCTTTTTAAATTAGAATCTAAGAATACAATTGAGTTTTAACATAACATTGTATCCCAAGACCTTGTTAAATTATTAGTTCTAATCCTTATTTTGGATATGACTTAGTATTTCTTAAGTAAGGTTAATTTGCAAGTGCTTTTTTCTTTCAAATATGCATGCCTTTGTTTTTTCATTACTGCACTAGTTGTAACTGTCAACATTGAAAGCAATAGTGAAGGGTAGCCTTGCTCCAGATTTTACAGAAAGCATGTAACTCATGGGCTTACACAGTTTAAGAGATACCAGCTAGGTCAAACTAAGATATTAAAACTCCCACATGGCCTTGACTCCTCCAACTATCTTAAAATAAGAAAGTGTCAGAGAAAATCCACAAAGACCCCCAAATCCTTTACATGTTATTTCTGGGGTAGCAGTTTAGGATACAAAAGGCAAACTGGTGATTATTTGGTCTCTTAAGGTACAAGAGGATTAAATTTCCAGTTGTGTAAATCTTACAAGATAAAATAGTCCAGAGGGGGAGGGAAACTTAAGGGTCTTCATTGACAAGGAATCAGGTAGATTTACCAGAATCAGAATAAAATTACCTGCTCCTGAGTTGGGGATCTCCTCTTCTCCTGGCTGGTTTGGGGTCTAGTCTCTTTAGAGAAAGAATTAAAGGACAGACAACAGAAAAGACAGCATGAGCAGTTTTATTTATGCAATGCAAAGAGAAACAAAAAGAATGCAACCTCTAGCAGGAGTGTGTGTATGCTGTGCTGTAGGTCCCAAGACCTCAAGCTTTTACTCTAGTGTTTCAGAGCATAAGTAAGTGATCTAAACATACATGCTAACTAAAAATGAGGGAAATAGACAGGTGTACAGATCAGTATGAAAATCCTATGAATTTATCTAGTGTCTATTTTCCTGAAGGAATTGATGAGTTTAGTAAATGCTCTACCACAGAGATACATTCTCAACTCCCCACCAGCCTGCCTCCTTCCTTCCTTCCAGCTCCTCCCTACTCCCAGGGCCTGGGTGGTGTTCCTTAGCTTTTTCACCCAAGGCTGGCAGCCTACTACCACTTTATCCACAGCTCCAGTTCCAGGCTAATTGGAAGAGTCTAGGGGACATTTCTGCTGGGGCTGACTTGGCCCCTCAGCCTCCAGAGTAGTTCGGATTACAGAGTGAGCCATTAGCACCTACCTGCAAGGCCTTTTGTTTTGGTTGTTTCCTGTGTCTGGGAAACCTTTTCCTTCACAGAAGATTGCTCAAATTATGTCATTGGTGAGGCCTCTAGAATTAGCTGTGCCTTCACTCCTAAAATCTCCTACTCTGCTTTAGTTTGTTGCGTAACTTGCCTACTATCTTCTCAAATAATGTTTAACTGTTTAATCTTACCACTATTTGAATGTAGATTCCACAAGTCAGAGTTTTAATTTTTGCTTGTTTTGCTTTTGGCTGTATCCTCATCTGGTGACTGTATGGTATTTAAGTACTAAGGAGGAATTGTTCAATTACTAACATAAAGTGTGAAAGAATCAGAATGTTTTTAATTTGTGGTGCTAGGAAATGAGTTGTGGACCTTATGCATGGTATGCAAGCCCTGAGTAATATAAGCCTAGGGATACATTTAACGAATCTAGAAACCTTTCTTGAGCTCTAGATGTTAAGGTTGAGGGTATAACTAATGAAGCACTATTTGGCTGATATGTGTGAGGTCCTGGGTTGGAACTTGAAAGTAAATTAATAAATAAACAGGAAACACAAAACAATCTCCATGTAAGCCAAGGTATTTTTATTCACAAATATATACCACAATTATTCAGACTTACCATTTCCTTTGGAAAACATCCAATAAATACCTACTATTTACCAGGCACTGTGTTAAGTGTAGAGAATGAAAATGAGTAAGACTCTATTCTTTGTGGGAGCCCATATAAAATACACTTTATTTTTTAAAGCAGAAATACATGGTATGTAGGATTTGGTAGCAGAAAATACTAAAATCTAGTACTATTCCTCTATGCTTTTCTTGTGATTGGTCCCAGTAAAGCAACAACTAGATAGCTGAGGTGTAGAATAACAGAATGAGATGGGCAGGATTGAAGTTTCACACAAAAGAACTGACCACAGATTAGAAAACTTATGCAGAAGATCACTATGTACCAGTTAGGCTGACAAATAGCCCAGCTGAGCCAAGCATAGAAAAGCAATATGAAAACCTTTTTAATTACCCAGATTAGTGTTACTCTTAATGTTCCAACAACTATAAATTTTCTACTCTGCCAAGCACATTTTGTATGTGACATCTAGAAATACTCAGCCATTTACATGTGCTTTCTTTCCAATGGTTCAAACAAGCCCTCAAGAATCCCCATCTTCTACCTTTACTCTTACTGGTGTCAGGATAGAAACTGTTTTAGAAACTGGGCATATTATTTCAAATCCTGTGTGCTGGTCCTGGAGTTTGAACTCAGGGCCTGGTCACTGTCCCTTAACTTTTTTGTTCAAGGCTAGAGGCTCTATCACTTTAACCACAGATGCACTTCCAGCTTTTTCATAGTTAATTGGAGGTGGAGCCTATAGACTTTCATGCCCAGGCTAACTTTGAACCATTATCCTCAGATCTCAACCTCCTGAGTAGCTAGGATTAAAAGTATGAGCCATCAGTATAGGTCTCTAATATGTTTTTTTTTTTTTGTCGGTCATGGGGCTTGAACTCTGGGCCTGGGCACTGTCCCTGTGCTCTTCAGCTCAAGGCCAGCACTCTACTGCTTGAGCCACAGCACCACTTCCAGTTTTCTAGTGCTTTATTGGAGATAAGAGTCTCACGGACTTTCCTGCCCAGGCTGGCTTTGAACCATGATCCTCAGATCTCAGTAGCTAGGATTACAGGCCTGAGTTACCAGTGCCTGGCTAGAGCTCAAATCTTATACTACTACAAGATGCTCAAAAATACTGACATTTATCAAGTGAGCCTGGGATTATTTATGTCTGAATCCAAATGTTCATGTCAGTGCCCTTTGGGTTTTACAAAGGTGATTTTGAAATCCCACTGACTCTGATTTTGTCTGCCCAAAGGTTTTAAGTTTTAGAAATTACAAAAATACATACAGGTAAAATAGCAAGTTAGTAAAGAATACTAAAGCACTAATTAATACCACAATTTTGTATGGAGCTCTGTACTGATACTTTGGGGTTTTACTGTGTATGTTTTTTTAAAATTATTTTTTAAATTGTCTTGAACTATTAAGCGTGCTACTGAATTTCAAGACAGCACTAGTTCACTAGTTATGTTGACGTGAATTTGTGCTCTATGCTAGAATACAAATAACACATTTTTATTTAAAAACGCAGATCAGGTACATAGATTCACAAACTAAGAATAGTGGAGTTTTCAAATGAAGGAGTCCTGCTACTATGATGACAATGTATTAAAAAGAGTGATTTTGGATACTTTTGCCACTGAATCAGCACTATAGCTACTACGTATCTAGCTAGGACTTTAAAAAGTTTTGAGGGAATTGCACTTTAATTTCCAGTTAAAAAAGTAAACATTTTTGAAAAACATAAACAAAATTTTTGACATGGGCATGTGGAATCTTTAACAAATGTATGATGGCTATAGTCAAAATCTTTACCAGGGAACCAACTAATGCTTGAGAATTACAGCATTCATCAACTAGTAAAGAACAATAAAAACAATGTTGTTAACAGGTCAAATGGTACTTAGTAATAGAGGAGGAAAAATTTAGTAAATGTGGGAGCAAGGATATGGTATTAGACTCTGAAGGAAAAAAAAATCAAGAAATGCTAGCCTCAAAGTTAACTGGTTTAAGCCTAAACACAAACTCATAGGTAATTTACAAAAACTACCTTCAAAAGTATCTGGCATATTAAAAAAAGCCTTGGGTTTTAGAGGTAGCATTAAGGTTGGTAAGAACTCTGCCATGTAACAGGTTTTTGGGGCTAATTTATAATTTGCAACCCCAATTTTCTTACCTCTAAGATGGTGACGTACTCTTATTTCCCTAGATCAAATTAGATAAATTATTAAAATAGAGCAGTATCAAAATAAACCCATAAGAAACTGGGTGTGAAGATGGAGAGAGAAAGTAAGTTATCATCTTTTTCCTACTACCATTCTCTCAGAACCATTAGCACCAACTGCATGTTTTACTAGATATATAGGGGACAGAGTCTATAAGTACTGTATAAGTACTGTTAATTTCTCCAAATGTCTCCTCTTCCTTCCTTCAGCTTTTTAAACAATAAAATCTGGTTAAGTCCATCATCTAGACATTTATTGAAATTTAGTGATATTTTGAGGTAGCTTTGTTCAAAAGAGCTATTTATTTCTAATAAACTTTAGAAACCTTTAATAAAAATTGCAAGTTATAGCAATAAGGCAGAATTCATTGTTTGTCACCATATTACAGAATTTTACAGTTCAGGTTCTGAAGATTTTTTTTTTTTGATTTAGTACTTTGTAACCTGTAATCTACTTATTTTGTAGGCATTGATCAGCAAAATGATACTGTGTCACCTAATTAAAGAGAAAGGACCCTGTGCATTATATAGTAATTAACCATAGAAAAATTTTCCAAAACAAAAGCTAAGAAATGGATTTTATATATAGAGAAACATATGAAATGATAATGGTTAGAAAATCAATCACATTTCATCTTAAACTCCAAATCCATAATTTCTAAGTAGATACATTATTCTATTGAACTAGCACATTCAAAGACTACAAAGACTGTGCACCAGTCAACTTTCATCTTTACAATAAAGGTGTTCAATCGTAAGTCAGGACTCATAGTTGATCATTAGTGGAACATTCTCTGTATTCTGCTTATAATGACAAAGCAAAAGAAATTCTACAAAACTATTAAGGTCTTTGGGAAGCATAGTCTTAGTTTAGAAGAATCTGGCCTTCTGGATATTTTCTTCATGCCACAGTGAGAGTTGTTACTTGAGTCACAATTGTCTCAGATAAGCAAGGCCTAAAAATAAAGGCAAAAACATAAAGCAGCCTGATGGATGGATTAGCAAATATTTATTTTTCATATAAATAGTTGGAGACAGTTCTAAAGCTGCTTTCACTTAGTTTTCAAGCATCTGCATATTAAATGCTTTTCTTGTTACAATATGGACAAGTAAAAGTAATAGAGATAATTCTGTGAGTATGAATAGGCAAAATATTCAAAGTAGAGGTAAGGACAAAACTCATTAATTTAGTTCAATACAGACTTACTATAGGTCTTAACTACTACTCTATCAAATGTCAAAATTGAAAATAAAAAGGCATGTTGCTACGTGCAGTTGTGGATGCCTGTAATCGCAGCTGTGTGGGAGGAGATGTGAGGAACATGATTTCAGTCCCATTCAGGGAAGAACCAAGTTCAGCACACCTTATTACAAAATACATCTTATCTCAAAAACAAACTTGGCATAGTAGTACATGCCTATACTTCAAGCTACAGAGGAGATGGATGTAGGAGGACTATAGTTTAAGGTTTTTCTGGAACAAAAGCAAGAGACCATATATGAAAAATAAATAAAGCAAAAAAGATCTGGAAGTGTGGCTTAGGTGATATGCTTGCTGGCAAGGACAGGGACTTGAGTTCAAATGTCACTACCACCAATTAAAAAAAATGTTAGCTACTTACATGTTAGACTGAACTTTAGTCAAATCTAAGTTGGACAATGACCTAATAGTAAATTTATTTTAGTGGAATATTATTTTCATATGTATTTCTAGACCTAGACTTATAACTAAGACAGAAGAATAAGTTTAATTAAAAAAAACACAAAACTTTTATGTGAATAAAATTTTGTGCTACCTACTGAGACTGTTACCAATATTTTTTTACCCACTTATAAAAAACTAGTTCTCAGATTCTGCATACAGACAGCTTTATGTAAAATATATAAACATTTGTCCAAATTGGTACACAGATTGCATAAATATGGCAATTAAGATTGCATTTACAGATTGCACGTACAATGTTGTGCAAATTATCACAATATTACAATTTCAAAAGTTATTTAAATTGGTATCCAAATAATTAGTGAAAAAATACCCATGCAGAATTTAAATATCCTAGAACAAAATTTAAAATGTCTTCATTAAAAGTTCACACATTTAAAATAGTTTTATTCATTTTATTTGTATATGTCAAAATACATTTTTATTTCCAAAATAGTGGGTTTTGCAACTAGTTTCATGCAGAAACAAGGTCTGCTCAATACTACCAATAAAATCAATATAGCACAGTAGCTGTTCAGTTTTAGATACAAAGAATAAATAACCTAAATACAAAACACTAAAATATTAGAAACATGTATTTAATCATTCTTCACAGGCATCCAAACTTCACAAATATAAACCACAGCATGCCTTACTGTTGTGCAACCAGAACATGTTGCCGTCACTCAAACTGATCAGTTATCTGTATATTTCACCTCCACATGAGACCATGGAAACTCTATATTCAGACCCACCATTCATACAGTTCAAATATAACCAAAAATAGATTCCCCACAACTATCCTTGTACCTTTAAAATCAAGAATCCTGAGCTTGGTAGTAAGAGCATAACCTTATATCTTCATAAAACCAATCAAGAAAGAGGACTGAAATCCTGCTTACCAAAACACCCTTCCCCAACCCCAAAATAATCTAAAATAGGCAGTAGGACACAATGACCTTTTAAAATGAAGGGGTACAAATTCACATTTAATAAAGTATACAATACACTCAATAATACAGTTAGCTACTATAAGCTTTACAATGTACAATTTATTCAAATGGCGGAACTGTTCAGTGGTTAAGGAGACAGTTATGTGCCAAAAAGATGTAGTATTTTTTGCATGGTTTAATGAAAATATAAAAGCTATTTTGTCCAAATAAAAGCCATCTTTGCTATATACTTAGTTTTGCTTTTTTTTCTTTCTCATTTATAAAAAGGCCATTGAATGTATAAAATGGTCTGAACATGATGGTGGTATCAAAGTCAATGCCTCTTCATATGGCAATAACAGTGCATTTAACATTAACTCACGGGTTAGGTCTGCAAATGATTTCATAGCATTACTTTGGCTAGCACAACAGTTTTAGACAGCACTCAGATAAATATAGGTATGTGAAATGTGAAGCAATTATCTTATGCAACTTTAATTATGTTTGAATACTATCAGATAAAAACAAAATAAAAGTACAAGTCCTTTACAGTAGAAAATTTTGTAAAGCTAGGGCTCCATATAATGTGTAACTTTTAAAGTTGTTGTATCATATTGTTAGCAAATTTGTTTTTAACACTATCACGGAGTAGCCTACTTTGCATTAACAGACATTTGAAATAAGAAAATAGTCAAGCATGCCATGTGGTGGTCTAAAAAATCAAAACAATACACT
The DNA here is from genome assembly GCF_024711535.1 of Dipodomys merriami. Taxonomy (NCBI): domain Eukaryota; kingdom Metazoa; phylum Chordata; class Mammalia; order Rodentia; family Heteromyidae; genus Dipodomys; species Dipodomys merriami. The sequence continues at coordinate 394,620 of NW_027206130.1, forward strand.
TATTTATATATACAGCATCACTCAGTACCTGCTAAAAATGAATGTGAAAGTTACAGAATCTAGTATCTTATACTACAATTAAAAAAAAACAACAAAAACGAAAGGTGACCAATGAAGACAGAAAACAGGTCTTAAAAGATCTAATCACAACTGACTTTAAAGCATTCATATAAGAAATAAATGCATATTGCACAAACAGTGAAAGCAAATGTTCCACCAAGCAATTCAGGTTCAGGTGGGAGACAATACATTAGCATAATACATGACAATTACCTCAGAAGAGGAAGTTTTTTCAGTTAAGTGAGAAAGCTGTGAATACATAGAAGACTCTGCCACATGAAGAGTTAGAAAGAAAAAAATACAAACACAAACTTAGATGTAAAGAAAAAAATTAAATATTGAAAAACTGGAAACTGTGGCACATCAAAAAATGCTGAATAACTGTCTTCTGTGAGAGCTCAAAGTTTCTGTTGACACAAAAGTATCTATGTACAACTAAGGCTTACTGGTTAAATATCGGAGGCATACCTGGCCTTGAACACTTTCCTTATATGCTGGAGCTGTAAACAAGTTTTCTCAGTCATTAAAAAAAAATCTCAGCAGCTGCATTTACATGAAACAATGGTCTTGATAACGAAACAAAACAAAAATCCCAGAAATTAAACAAACAAAAATCCTAGATAAGAGGGCATTTGGCAGGATATCCGAAAATGACAGTCTCCAAGGATTCTTCTCAGGCTTCCAGTGACTGCCAATTATGGTCCACTGGGTAACTAGTATGTGCAATTCCTGCTGCTCTGTTTTTGCTTTTGTTTTTTAACTCTACTTGGAAAGTTTGCTTATAACTCTGATCAAGGCCCCATTTTCATCCTTTAGCCTCTGGTTGTCTGCTTTTAGGTCTGGTAACATCTACATGGGGAAAACAGAAGAACAAAAGTTGCAATAGAAAGATAAAACATTCTTAACAAATGTTATCACCTAAAATGTTCAATCTTTGTCAGTTATATGTATTTCTAATTTCTAAAACAAGGATCATGAAGGAAAAAAAATACTGCGAAGCTTATTAGTTTGATAATGGAATGAAATGTTTATTCTATCAAAGTTATCTACTGAAATGTAGTACTATATCACTTGATTATGACTAAGAAGCACACTGTATTAGTGCAGCCAAGAAAATGAAGCCTGCTTTTGTTAGGATAGGTACTTAAAGTGAATTCCTTTGAACGTTCCTGTTAATACCTAAACCAAAGTCTTTTTATTTATGCTAGTTAAAACCATAACACTGTTGTTCTACAAGAAAATCAGTCTATTTAGGAAAGTTTTGAGGGAGTTAGGCTTGTTTTAAATTATTAAAATTTCTTAAGCTTAAGTACCTAGTACAATGTCTGTTCCAAGACACGTGCTTATTAAAAATAATTTTTATCAGAATAGTATAAAGGAAATTTTAAATTATAGTAAAACATGTATCCAAGAAAACAATCATGCACAAAACAAGTATCTGAAGCAAAGAGAAAAGCACCTATCTTTGCAACACTGAAATTCAATTTTACAGACAAACTGAAGGAATGAAAATGCTACAAATTAAATTAATTTTCTACTAAGAATAATTATATAAGCTTCCATTTATTATTTAGCTTTGCCAGGTCAAATAATAAATGGAATAGTTTATATTTGAGACATGAAATAGTATATTCCAAAATCTTCTCACAATTACTAATTATATAAACTAAAACTTCTACTTGAAAAACTACCTTAAGCCACGTCTTTAGGAAGTTTTTTATTTTATATAGAAACAATTAATTCTTATTTGTGTTCAGAATGTTTAAATGTAAAATATACTAACTTGAATTTACACATTAAGGTATCTGTAACAAAGAACTAAATGAACATAACTTCAGATGGTTCTAAGTGAATGTTATTTTCAAATAGATGATATAGGCTTAATTTGGTTTTAAAATATATTAATTACTTGTTAATTATATGCTACTTTTTTTGCATTCCACTTTCTTTCTAATAAAGGACTATAAACATTAGACATATTTTAATCCCAAAACATTTTTAGCACAAGTCTTTAAATTCCTAAATCTTTCTTTCCCTGGTCTTACACTGTAAGTTACAATATGTTATTAGTGATACTTTAAAAAAATTCTGAGAAGCCATGCATAATTAAGGAGTTATATGATAAACTTCAGACACATGGTATTAATTTGTAAAAATGTGCTTTTACAAAAAACACACTAAAATAAAAACACCTGCCTGGCTCTACCAAGAAGAAATGATGAAACTATAATTTACAGGCTCACAGAATGCGGTTGCCTACAGAACCCTGAGCGCTTGGCTACCACTCTTGTCAAGGCCCTATTCTCAGTCAGCAGTCTTTCATTTAACTCTCTCAGACTCTGAATCTGCTTTATTTGGTGCAGGTTCTGTAGGAATCAGAACATAAAGACATAAAAATAAAAAAAAAAAAAGAAAATGAAGAGTACAGTCAGAAAATAAAGAATTACAAGGTAGTGAATAAAAAGGAGCATTCCAAAAGATTTAGAAAGGTAAACAATGTATTACTAAAATTCCATTTCAAACTGAACATACAAGCAAATAAAATCCAAAAGACTTGCCGCTACTTTTCAAAGCCTCTCAATAATAATGGTCTAACATTATGAACTAAATAATTCAATAGAACATTTAAATATTGAATTTTAGAATGTTGTACTATGTCCTAAGAGGACAATTTATTTAAGGCAATGTGGTAACAGGCCTTTAATTAGCTGATCTTTTTCTGTTTTTCCTGCAGAGTGGTCAAAATTCTAAACAAATATTTTCACAGAGAATGAATTTAATACATCTTTGCTTGTCCCTTCTTCTAATATACTTTATTTCCACAGAAGAATTTTTTTCATCTCCTTGTATTTATTTATTTTTGTTCGGTCATGGGGCTTGAACTCTGGGCCTGGGAACTGTCTCTCAGCAATTCAGCTCAAAGACAGCACTCTACCTCTTGAGCCACAGCGCCATTTCCGGTTTTCTGGTGGTTTATTGAAGATCAGAGTCTCACAGACTTTCCTGCCTAGGCTGGATTTGAACCGCAATCCTCTGATCTCAGCCTCTGAGCCACTAGCGCCCAGCCATGATTTATTTTTAAAGAAACATAAAAGTATACTTAGACATAAAGAGCTTCACAAAACCTTTCCTCTTATAGTTATTATCTAATTTTTATACCTGAATATCGAAAGTGTTATACATTTAGATTGTCAAAATGATTTGGGTTTTACATCTTCTTCTAGCTCACTACAACCTGGATTTAGAAAGAAAGAGAAGCAAAAGATATACATAACTCACTAATTGGGTAATTAGCTCTTTGAACAATATAAACATTTATACTTGTATAACATTTAGATCCATAAGCAGTACTATTTCTCACATGATCTACTTACTTTGAGCTCTTCTTCCATTTCAGATATTCTTCTTTCTAGAGCTCTTCGTTCCTAGATCAATTTAAGGTACCATTAATGACATAATGATTTCAGTTTCAATTTTTTCTCTATATTGTGAAATAGTGACACTTTAGAATCAATGATAAAATCAGGAGCAGTGTATAGAAAAATGTGATGCCAGTGATGTGAAAGAGCTTTCCAAAATGAGAAAATATGAAGATCTTTATTTTTTATTACTCTTCATGAGCTCTTTTTTTAAAGCTCTAACTTTCTGGTGAGATGCTACATAATGTGTTTAATCATTTTTTTGTTGTTCATATAAAGTATAGGCAACCAATCTCCAAGACTGAAGACTGTATAAGAAAGGAAAAAAAAAAAACTCACACAAAGATGCAATTATACTACTGTGATAGAAGCAGAAAAGCAAAAGCAAAGGTGCCTAGGATATGTGTACTTTGCAAATCTAACCACTTTGTCCTCTAACCACAATGTTTACTGGCCATTATTTTATCCACTTGCTTTTATAGTTTTGTATATAGGTTGATACTGTGTGTAGCATTAATGCGGTGATCTAATGGAGTAGCAACTCTAGCATAACTCATTTCAGAGTGACAGGCAAAGCCAACATACAATATATTATTGCAGTGTACTGTTTTATTTCCTTTATCAAATAAGCATTCTATGGTGTTATGCCAAAAGCAAGCAGCAGTAATTGATGAACTGTAAAACTGGTTAGGTCATACCGCCCAGAAGATACTGACTCTTGCCGGTCACCTTTCAGATACAAACCATTTACATTTAGTTTAATGACACTGAAACTTTTCCCAAGACATTCTCAGATTAATAATTCATGTTGATTTTTAGTAATGCAGTACATTTACTGTAAATGTAAATATCTATTGTTTTTGAAATATGTAACTTTAAGAAAAAGATAGCATCCTACTCATAGCCTTACAAGTGCTATATAGAATCTAAAAATCACATGGTTCAAGATTTCAAGTCAAAATTTACTTTCTCTATATAGACCTTTCTCCTAGATAATAACACATAAAAATTTCATATGAGCAATTACATTTTTGAAAATACTAGCATAAGGGAAAAATTTAATCCTCAAAATTTGTCAAATATTGCCAGGTGCTGGTGGCTCACGCCTGTAATCCTAGCTATTCAGGAGGCTGAGATCTGAGGATCAAGGTTCAAAGTCAGCCCAGACAGGAAAGTCCATGAGACCCTTATCTCCAATAAACCACTGAGAAAATAGGAAGTGGCGTTGTGGCTCAAGTGGTAGAGCTAGTGCCTAGAGCTGAAGAGCTGAGGGACAGCACCCAGGCCCAGAGTTCAAGCCTCGCAACCAACAACAAACCTCCTAAAACTTTGTCAAATATCAGAAATAGAATTTTGGTTGAGAGATAATTTACCCAAGTCTCAATTTTATTAGCTGTTTTCAAGGTTTTAAAAGTAGTAGAGTAAGAAAAGAATTCTATTCTCAACTGCTTAATTTTATAGGCTCAAACATACAGTTATAAAATTATAGGCCATTACCTGTGTTGGGTAAATGTATTACATTAAAAACATTAAAAAATATGGTTAAGAGAAAATGCATACAAATTGCTCAGCCCAGTGTTTATCTGATATACACAAAATGCTGAATACATGTTAGCAGTTCTCAATACTACAAATATCAATGTTTGTTAAATTGAGAGTAGATGAGCTACTTTGTAATTTACCTGCATCTGACAAGCAGAAAAAGGAGGTGAGGTGAAATGTGAGAATATTAACGAGTGAATCACAAGGATGGATACCAAAGTATCAATAATCTCTGTTTGATAAGATTGATAAAGATAAAAATAAAGATAATATATTTGATTCTTATGCTAAGATTAGGTTTTTGTGACCAAAATATACTACTTTCCTAAGAAATAGAAACTATTCTCGAGTATGATTGTGTAACAAATACAAATATTCTGATTGTGTATTTTGTTCTCTTTCATATCAACCATTAATGAGTAGAGAATTAATCTAATCACTTCTGCATAAATTATCAAAATTCAAAAGGTTATATAAAACTATATGGTAATATAAATATATAATAACTATCTATTACATTTAAAATATAAGTGATTCTGTATTTTTAGTGATTACGAGTTATAAAATTTTTTTCTTCCTTTTTTGAGATCACAATTTTGCTATGTAGCACAACAGTGTGATCTTGAGTTCTACAATACAAGTCAGGCTGTCCTCCTGATTCAATCTTCTGAAGACGAGCATTACAGGTATGTACCACCATACCCAACTAGTTGTATCAATTAAAAAAAAAATGACCATAGAACTTAATTTTAAAAAGTTTCAGAATGCTAAAAGGATAGTGTTTTTACAATATAATTTAGTACATGATAGACATTAATAAATTATGTTTAAATTTGTACTTGTTTTTCATTTTTTTTTGTGTAAAAGGCAAACTGGTAATTTTCAAAATGGAATAGAAAAAAAGTTTTCAATATTACCTTGATGTCATAGCTACCAGATATAATTTTTTCTTTGACAAAACCTCTACAATGAGGCTTAGATCAACTGCACTGCAGACTTGCAAACATTCTACAGGCACATTTCCTTTTTTGTGTGTGCTGTCCTGGGGCCTGGGCACTGTCCCTGAGCCTTTTTCTTTTTATTAAACCATGATCTTTGTATCTCCTAGATTTACAATCTGTGGAAGTAGTTGGGTGCTGGTGGTTCACACCTGCAGTCCTAGCTCCCTAAATGGGCTAAGAGCTGAGAAGGATGATTAAAAGCCAGCCTGAGCAGGACACTTTGTGAGATTTTTTATTTCCAGTTAATCACTAAAGAGCTAAAAGTACAGCTGTGGCTCAAGTGGTAGAGTTCTAGCCTGGAGTATTTTACCCCAGGCCCTGAGTTCAAGCCCCAAGCCCAGCTCACGTGCGCACCCCCCCCCCCCCCCACAAATGGAAGTATTTAAAATTTGAGAACTGAAGTAAATGTACACAATTAAAATATTTTAATAAATATACATATATTTATAAAAAAGTATTAAATATTACTATAGAATACATAATTTCAGTACACATGATTTAAAAAATTCTCTAAAATACAGAAATACAATACATTAACTCTTAGGGCCATTTCCTATCTAGAGAGACAAATTAGACTTAATTAAAACTGTCATCTATAAAAACAGAATACAAGAAACCCACCACTGCTTATACAAAAAATAACAGTTAATAAAATGGAATACTTACCCTTTTTTCCATTTCCAATAGTGACCTATCAGCAAATCTTTCTTGTCTCTGCAATAAGGTAAGAAATTACAAAATGGGATGTAAGTGCAATGAAGATGGGAAAAGTAACTTTCTTTAATGGGTATTAAAAGAAATCAAAATATTCAGGTGGTATAATACACATTCAAGTGTATAATAGGTTTGAATAAAGGAAAGAAAAAATGATGGACTTTGAATTTAGTAGATTTAAAATTGTCAAATATCTGAGAAAAAATTTATCAAATGACATGTCTTTCAAAAGCAGATTTGCTAAATAACCAGTTTTACTAATTCACAAAGAGTGTTATTTGCCAAAAAAAAAATTTTTTTTTTGGTCAGTCGTGGGGCCTGAACTCTGGGCCTGGGCGCTGTCCCTCAGCTCTTCAGCTCAAGGCTAGCACTCTACCACTTGAGCCACAGCATTATTCTGGCTTTTTCTACTTATGTGTCCTGAGGAATTGAACCCAGGGCCTTAAGCATGCAAGGCAAGCACCCTACCACTGAGCCGCCTTCCCAGCCCTGTTATTTGCCAATTTTAAGAAATGCTTTTTGTTACTACCAAGCACAAAATATATGTTGTATGTCATTTTAGTTAAGCACAATTTCACTGTTTAATGTGGTAATTGTGTTTTGTGACCAAAACCAGGGCTTTATGGAATGCTAAACAGTACTTAATGATCCTAATATGGTAATTTAAAAATATTTCCTTTATATAATTATTTTCTGCTTTAATCACATTTTAATATCTTCAGAACTTGAAGCTAGGTTTATTATTATTATTATCTTAAGTACTGATGCTGGGCTTCAGCACTCTCCTCAAGCTTGTGTTCAAGGTTAGTGCTCTACCACTTGAGTTACAGCTCCACTTATGGCTTTTTAGTGATTAATTGGAGATAAGAATCTCATGGACTTTCCTGTGCTAGCTGGATTTGAACAATGATCCTCAGAGCTGAGCCGCCTGAGTAGTTCAGTTTTACAGATAGGAGGCATTGGCACCTGGCTTCCAAGATAATTTTTGATACTTTCTTTCAGAATTTCTTCATTTCAAATGTTAAGACATATAAAATTTAAGAAAGGCCTGGTGGAATTCACTTATAATTCCAGCTACTCAAGAGCTGGGGAAGATCATAGTCTGAGGCCAACATGGGAAAAGTTAGCTGGATACCCCACCTGAAAAAAAACAAAAAAAAGCAAAAGGAGTGGGGGCATGGATCAAGTGGTAGAACATGATATTTTACCAATTAAAAAAAAATGGTGAAGATAAGGGACTGGTTTTTCCAAGATGGAATTAAGAACTCAGAAGGCATATATAACATGGATCAACAAACAGCAGAGGGTGTGGGTATGTTTTGAGATTATATACAGTTAATATAAAGTATCTTAATGTCACCTTTATGTAAATACACCTTACCCTGTTCATCAAACTAGCCAATTATGAGCAGATTGTGAACTTGAGCTCTACCAAGCTGAGCAGAGGGGCAAGGCCTACTGTGTTAGGAATAAATAGGCAACGACCTGCCTCTTCTGCCTGCTCGCCAGATTTTTGGCTGATAGCATACTTGCAGAAGTAAATTTTGCCTTGCTGAGACAAAAGAGACTGGACAAAAAGAAGTATGTGGTACCATTATCAGAACTGAGTATGTAATTTTAGATTCAGCTTCCAAGCTGGATTCTTGTACTAAGAGGCAGGAACTAACTGCTTATGCTAGGAAGTACCATGTTAAAATTAAATTGTTTGTATTTTTATTTAAATTACAGGACTCCTTAGAGCTTTTAACATATAAACAGACCCTGTAAAACTTCCAAGATTTAAATTATGAAGCAATTCCCAAGATTCTTTGATCACAAAGTTTTGCTTTGCTTTTTTAAAGGATGAGATGTGCTTATTACTATTTCCCAGAACTAGAATGTTCCAAGGAGAAAGACCTTGGGAAAATTCCTAGATCTTATGTACAAGATGGTGAGTCTTCTTGGCTATCTCAATTTTGTTAACTGAAATTGCCTCTTTTGGCATTCCATAGGAGGAAGCACTGAAGAGTTAAAATTACTTTGTTCCAGCACTACACTTCATCAAGCATTTTTAACCTGAAGAATAGGAAATACTCATAAAATAAAAATTGTTATAAAGAAATTTTGAGGGCAGCAGATATAGCCCAGAGGTACAAGGCCAAGGCTCAACTCACAGCACAACACAAAAAAATTATGACTATAAGATGATCCCCTATACTATAAAAGCGTCAATGCCTTGATACAACTGGTATGTATGATGGAAGTAAAAATTAGATCCCATATATATCATAACAAATAAAAACTTGACTTTTAATTATATTTCTATTTAATAACTTGAAAAAAAGAATATATTTATCCATAAACTGCACAGTATTGATCTCTTATTATTATTAGTTTTACTAGTTAAGCTACTATCAATAACCAAATTTGTCTTATAGAAAGTTTCAATGTGATATTTTAGGTTCAATGAAATACAACTATTATCTTGAAAGTAACAGAGAAAAATACAAACCTGGGTGGCCTTTTCCAATTGCAATTTAAGATCTGTTAGTTCCATATTTGTATCATGTAGCTGTGCCTTTAGCTTTTCATTTTCTGCTAGAATTTGTTCATAAAGCTATAAAAATCAGGTGGAAAAAAAACCCAAATTATTTTTCTGCTCTCTTTTATTTTTAAAAAAGTTATCTTAATGATTATATTAAAATAGAAAGACTAATATAGTGTATGTACTAGAAAGGATACATTAAAATATTTCAACTCTTTGTGGATGCTTTGTGGTTATAAATAAGTAGTTATAGAAAGTTAATTTATTATGTATACATTTTATAAAATAATTCTGGCATTTAAAATGTAAGATGTTAAAAGAAAATTCTGATTTTCTAAATTCTTCTAAAGAATATTTAGCGATCTGACTTTAAATCAGGTCTACATATCTCCATTGCAAGTGTAGCTAAGAAATCACTGTAATTTTTATTTTGGAGTATATGAGCTTTTCTATTATTCAAAACAGGGTTACATTTATTATTTTACTTTCATGACATATAGCAATAAAAGGCAGGTAACATTTCTTGGAGTAGTTCAAATGATTCTTGTTCTCTTTCTTAAGACTTTATATCTACTGCTTCTTTTCCACTCCAACTTTTTTTTTTTTTTTTTTTGGGTCCGGTCATGGGCCTGAACTCTGGGCCTGGGCGATGTCCCTCAGCTCTTCAGCTCAAGGCTAGAGCTCTACCACTTGAGCCACAGCGCCACTTCCGGCTTTTTTCTTTTTGCTTATGTGGTGCTGAGAAATCGAACCCAGGGCCTCAGGCATGCCAGGCAAGCGATCTACCACTGAACCACCTTCCCAGGCCTCCAACTTCTAATACATCATTCTGGCTATAATCTGCTTTCACACTGACTGTACTAACAGAACTGTTTTCCAGTTCTCCTCCCAATCTGTTTTTTTTTTTTTTTTACATACAAGAGCAAGAAATACTTTTTAAAATGAAAATTCCATAATTTTCATAAGGAAACTGTTTTGCTATCCTCTACAAATTAAAAACCCTTGAATGGCCTTCTCAGGAGCCTGATTTTAGCTTAAATATATTAGAATTAAATTATTTCAATATATTATGTATCCTTCCACCATCAGGTCTATGCAGTCTACTCAGTCTAGAATACAATTCTCATTCCCACCAATTAACAACTAACTGATCATCTTTCTGTTCTTGGCTAAAACCTTACTTCCTTAGGAAGTGCATTTAACCTGTACTACTACTTTTTGTTGTTGTTATAGCTGTACACTTCATTGTTGTTGTTGGTCATGGGACTTGAACTAAGGGCCTGTGTGCTGTCCCTGAGCTCTTTTGCTCAAGGCTAGCATTCTGCCACTTAGAACCACAGTGCCACTTGCAGTTTTGAGTGGTTAACTGGAGATAAGAGTCTCATAGGGACTTTTCTGTCCTCGCTTTGAACCGTGATCCTCAGATCTCAGCCTCCTGAGTAGGTAGGATTACAGGCGTGAGCCATCGGTGCCCAGCTAGCTGTACACTCTTTATAAAACTGTTCTCCCACTTCAGAGTAACTGTCAAAGCTTTAATTCAAACAACTGTCACCCAGGAAAATGGACAAATATCACAAGTCTTCTCCACAAACTTCATCAAGCTTAAACTCTTATGTGAAAAATAATAATCAGAATTTTGTACTGTTGAGTTTCTAAGATTTCTTAATTATTTCCAACCTTCATCCTAATAGCACCAGAACTACCATACTTTTTCAGTTACCCAGGACTGCATTATTCTTTACAAACTATATTGCTGTATGCTTATTACCAAACAGGGAAGCCATATATGGTAGATCAGTATTTGGGAGGCTAAGCAGGAGGATTACAAGTTAAGGCGTGGCCAGCCTGGGCTATATATAGCAAGACCCTGTTAATGTGAATGTGTGCATACACCCCACACATCTGCCTACTAAATGCCCCTTTCCAGTTCAATCACAGTAATTGCACGAGACAATACATGTAAAATAAAGTCTTGGATACTTTTCCCTTTAGAAAATAATACGTAAGTAAATCTATGTACAAATAATTTACAAATACAAAAAAAGAAAGTCATTTTCATGATATTGATTTCATTAAAAGTTTTTCAGAGTAAGATTAAAATATAAATACCTCAACACAAGAGATAACTTATTTTTAATTAAATATAATCAAACAACCCAAGTACCTTTTTGAAGTCAGTTGAGTCATCCTTTTCTAGCCTGCTACTATAAGGTTTTCTGTCTTCTAAGTAACTATACGATCCAGAGCGACCCAGTAAGGAATCATACCGATCACTAGATGATGTGGAACTGGTATCATATCTTTAAAAGATGAGTTCAAATAAAAACTTTATTACAGGCTTTCACAAATTACAATAACATACATATTAGTATACAGTGACTTGTTATTCTAAAATAGTAATATTTTCCTTAATTTGCTATGAAATCAACTTTTGTGATACATTTTTAATTTTTATTATTAAAATATTTTTATTTTTGTATTAACTTGTATTGAAGAAAAAAGTTTAGAAAAAGAGAATCCTGATTTTATAGTATGATAAATTATTTCAACAGATTTAAACTATATTGTTTTCACATTTTAACATTTCTGAAATCAGAACACTTTTAAGTAGTGATGTATTAAAGTTTAATTGGTAATACTTTTCCTTTTATGGAGGTAAAAATGTTTTAACATTAATAACATCTTAAATTTGATGAAATATAACATAACCTAAGTGTCAGATAATGGGTTTTCCTAAATAGCAAGAATAAATCTTACTAACTGAATTCTTTGCAATTTGGTTATGAACTAGGCTATTTTTTCTGCATTTCAATTCAACAGAATTATCAGTGCATACATTTTTTTTGCTATACTTTAACAATTATAAACAAAGCAACTGATCATGATTAGATTTAAGGATATAGTAATTTTGAGCTGGATGATACTTAAAAAAATATCTTCACCCATTTTTCTTATATCTAAAGCAAGGCTAAGGGAGAAGTTACCTAATAAAATTTTTAGCCAACTGTGGATTTCATCAGTTCCTATGTCAATGAGACAATGTTGAAATATCTTAGGAAACTTTGGAGATCTTAAGAAGAGTCATTATTGGAAGGTTAAGAAAACTTCTTATTCTTTCCTAGTGCTTTATACTATCATAGCCAGTCAGCCAAAAATACAGCCTTTAACAAAAGAAGCTAAAAAATGTAACTAGTTCACCTAAATTTTTATGCATCTTTATTACCCATCTAATTCCAATTCTAAATTTTACAGAATCCAGAAGTAACAAATGCTTTTAGTAAAAATACAAGAAGAAAAAAGTATTAAAATCAAGTTAAACATACCTAGAAACAGAATCCGTCTAGAAAGAAAAGAAACACAGGTTTATTAAAATTAAACCATTAACCTAAAAAAAACTTAATGCAAGAATGATCACACTATTAAATTAACTTATAACATTCATTATGTTGGCTGGTTTTTTCCTCAGAGAGTAGTTGGAGATATAGTCAGTGACTGTTCTTATATGCACAGTATAATCACAATTAGAACCATGTTTTATACTTCCTACAAAAACCAACATACAGTATTTCTTAAAGAAAAAAATAAAATGATTAAGAAACATATCCATTATTTATGCTCACTCAGCAGGAAAAAGTGACATATTTATACTATGTTAGCATATTATATTGCCAACTTCATATGTTTAATTGTCAATTTCTCTTATTTTAGTGGATTTTTGCCTTGGTGTTATACTTGGCTCAAGTTTTTCTGTGTGTATTGATCCCTGGGGCTTGAACTCAGGACCTGAGCCCTGTCACTGCCTTCTTTGCAAGGTTAGCACGCTATCAGTTGAGCTCCAGCTTCAGCTCCAGCTCTACTTCAGGCTTTTTGATAGAGACAAGAGTCTCAGACTTTTCTGCCTGAGCTAGCTTTGAACTGCAATCCTCAGATCATAGAGTAGCTAAGTTTACAGGTGGAAACCAAGGAGCACCCAGCCAAGTTTTTATTACTAAGTTTTTTTTTTGCCAGTGCTGGGGCTTGAACTCAGGGCCTGGGCACTGTCCCCGAGCTTTTGCTCAAGGCTAACATGCTACCACTTGAGTCACAGTACCACTTGTGGCCTTTTCTGTTTATGTGGTACTGAGGAATCGAACCCAGGGCTTCATGCATGCTAGGCAAGCACTCTACCACTGAGCCACCTTCCCAGCCCAATTACTAAGTTTTTTGTAAGCTAAACACTTTTACCAACAAATAGCTTTAAAAACAAACAACTGACAAAACTAAATTTCTGACAGTATAAGGTAATTCAAATTTTGCATGATAAAAACTTATCTTAATTTATTTTAAAATTTACGTTCTATAGATAGCATAAGCTTGATTTACAATTTTCAGTAACCTTTCAACATTTAAGTATTTCTTTAGCCAAATAAATACATGTGAGGAAGTCATTTCAGCACAATTAAATAAACCACAGAAATTTTATAACTGAATATATTTTTAAGGTAATGATGACACCATTCCTAGCTACACAATTCTAACTCGTGTGGTACAGTTAAATTCCTATGTGAATATTAGAGCTCCTTAAAGTATTTTCTTTTTTTGTGGGTGGGAGGGGATGGGGATACCTTGAATTCACGGTCTGAGGGCTGTTCCTGAGCCTCTTTGTGCTCAAGGCTAGTGTTCTACCACATGACCCACAGCACCACTTCTGTTTTTTGTTTTTTTTTTTGTTGGTCATGGGGCTTGAACTCTGGGCTTGGGCGCTGTCCCTGAGCTCTTCAGCTCAAGGTAAGCGCGCTCTACCGCTTGAGCCACAGCACCATTTGCAGTTTAGTGGTGGTTAATTGGAGATAAGAGTCTCACGGAGTTTTCTGCCTGGGCTGGCTTTGAAACGTGATCCTCAGATCTCAGCCTCCCCAGTAGCTAGGATTACAGGTGTGAGCCACCAGTGCCCGGCCACTTCTGGTTTTTGAGTGGTTAATTGGAGATAAGTGTCTAATGGGGACTTTTCTGCCCAGGCTGGCTTTGAACTGTGATAATCAGATCTCAGCCTCCTGAGTAGCTAGGATTACAGGCAGGCGTGAGCCACTAGTGCCTGGCTCCTTAAAGTATTTTATCTTTTTGAATAGTCAAATTGAAAACAGATAAGGGAAGGGCAACTTAGAAAAAAAAAAGAAAGAAAAAAAGCATTGCAGAAGAAACTTTCATATAACTTTGCCATTTACAAAAGTAAAGCCTGAGACCATTACTTCTGGTTTTCTACTACTCTGAGTATCCATTAAATATTTTCATTTGGTCAAGGGTATTATTATTATTATTTTGCCAGTTGTGGGGCCTGAATTCTGGGCCTGGGCGCTGTCCCTCAGCACTTCAGCTCAAGGCTAGCGCTCTACCACTTTGAGCCACAGCACCACTTCCAGCCTTTTCTGCTTATGTGGTGCTGAGGAATCCAACCCAGGGCCTCATGTATGCAAGGTAAGCACTCTACCACTGAGACACCTTCCTAGCCCAAGGGTATTATTCTTTTTCTTGCCTTTTCACCTCTGAAGGGTAAATCACAATAAACTACCCTCACTAGAATGTTATTGGATGAGTTGACAACTGTTGCAAATCAGTAAAACTATCATTGCAACTGAGATCCACAATATCCCATCATCTCTAAGACATTCTTAGTGTTCCTATTCAATCCTTCCTTCCCTGACTTCCAGGTAACTACTAATATGATAAGTAGGTAAGTACTGTGTCCAATAACTGCTCTGTGTGAATAAATGTAATTAAATACAATTTAAAAGCAATCTTTATAAATATTACTCAATGCAAAAAGTCAGGCTGTTTACCTGAGTTTCTTTTTTATTGGACCCTTCTTCTGTATCTGATTGTTGTTCTTGTTCATTTTCATCACTCTGAAATAGATTACCAATTTTTTATGAAAATAGAAAAATATAAGTGACTCGAGAAAAATATATCAAGAAATAGAGCAAAATAAAACCTGATTTTTTTTTTTTAAACTGTAGTGCTAGAGACTGAACCTAGCATGTGCTAGGCAAGTGCTCTTTGATTATGCTATATTTCCCACCCAGGAAAAACTGATTTTAAGTTGGTTTTTTTCCTACTATATTTAGAAAAACTCTTTTAACATGATAAAGAGAAGAAATTCCACTTTATATGACAGTGTATATACTTCAAAAGTCAAAATAAGTACTTATTTTTCCACTCATAATAAAGCAGTAGAAACAGAACTAAATTCAAATTCATTGTTTTATGTTAAAATAAAAGGCTAGATTTGCTAAGTTAAGCAAGCCTAATGCAAACGTCATATTATGTTTAGTGGAGTTCCTTCTAGAAATCTCTTGGAAATCTATAGAGTATAGAACAGAAAATCAAAGTCATACTAGGCTAAAAATTTATAATCTAACCTATGTAAATATTCTATTGGAGGGTTATAAAAAATCTCAACAATTCGGGAAAACAAACATACTGATTCTAGGTTTACTATAGAAGTACTAGAGATTGCCAACCAAAAGCTAGTTCACATGGGACTTTTAAGTCACATGGGACTTAAAATTATTTTTAAAAATTTAGATATAATTACCTCATCAATAAAGTGAGTATATCATTTTTAGATAATTGTTCCAAAGATTACAGAGTTATACAAGCTATCATTTTGGTATCTAACAAAATGGGAAGTGAAGTCATCAGAGAGCCAGAGACACTGCTATTGTTGTATTAAGTTTCATGGGAGAACACAGGTATTAGAAAGAAAAACATGAGGATGCTGAGTTCCTAAAAAACAGTAACTCGGACCTTATTTTTTTATATTGTCTGCTACAGGTTTAAATATGATGTGACAAAAAGGGGGAAAAAGTCC
This sequence comes from Dipodomys merriami, assembly GCF_024711535.1. Classification (NCBI taxonomy): domain Eukaryota; kingdom Metazoa; phylum Chordata; class Mammalia; order Rodentia; family Heteromyidae; genus Dipodomys; species Dipodomys merriami. The sequence goes on from NW_027206130.1 coordinate 410,727, forward strand.
TGTTCCTGGATGGCAGATTAAAACCAAATCAGTGCTGGCTAAAACTAAAATCTTGTAGAGTGCCAATATGGACCTGAGGTAGGGGTCCTTATAAAGCTGTTCAAATGTACTCATCCAGAAAGTGGGCTTTGTGATAGAAAAAAACAGCGTGAATAAAATTGGATAAAAAAATAAAAATACTACATACAGCTTTACTTATGAAATTCCTAATATAAAATATTACTGGGGGAAAGGGCTGAGATGAGAAAAATGGCAACTTGGGGCTACAGCTAGGCTCAGTGTTACGTGCCTGTCATCCGGTACACAGGGGAGCTGAGGTTAGGAGGACTGACACCAGGCCAGACCTGGTATGAAAAAATCTCATCAATTCCTTCTTCATAGAAGGAGGTCAATGGTTTGGTGCACATTTGTGATCCCACTGATGATGGGACCTAAACTAGGTACATCAAGGTTCATATCTAGATAGGTGTGACCATATCTTAAAAAAAAAAAAAATCCCAACACTGAAAAAACATGGCTGAAGATGTGACTCAGCATTTTCACATTAATTTACCAAGTGAAAGATACTGAGTTCAAATCCCAAGTACTGAAAAAAAAAAAGAGCTATAAAACATAATAGTTGGGGGCTGGGAAGTTGGCTCAATGGCAGAGCGCTTGCCTTGCATGCCTAAGGCCCTGGGTTCGATTCCTCAGCACCACATACGCAAAAAGAAAAAAGCCGGAAGTGGTGCTGTGGCTCAAGTGGTAGAGCGCTAGCTTTGAGCTGAAGAGCTGAGGGACAGCACCCAAGCCCAGAGTTCAGGCCCCACAACCGGATCCAAAAACAAAACATATAGTTGGGGGCTGGGAAGGTGGCTCAGTGATAGAGTGCTTATCTTGCATGCCTGAGGCCCTGGGTTCGGTTCCTTAGCACCACATAAGCAAAAAGAAAAAAGCTGGAAGTGGCGCTGTGGCTCAAGTGGTAGAGCACTAGCCTTGAGCTGAAGAGCTGAGGGACAGCGCCCAGGCCCAGAGTTCAGGCCCCAAGACTGGACACCCCCCCTCCCAAAAAAAAACCATACAGTTGTACTCATAAGCTTTTTGAAACAGGTGTAATAAACTACAGTGTTTAATCAAGAAATTGACTCTCAAAATAAGGATGACAAAGATTTGAGTACAGGGATTTTGCATTGCCATTTTTACATTCATAAGGTATATTTTTACTATATGTTATACTTCAAAACAAGGTTTCCAGGCTGAGAATGTAGCTGTTATAGAGCACTTGTCTAGATTTAGTCCTTAGTTTTACAATAAAAATGAGTAAAAAAGAAAGCAAAGCCTGTTCTTTAAAACTGGGAAAATCAAGGTACTACAAAAAAGACAAATTATGTTTGCTGATCTGTAGTTATGTGCCATGTTGAAACAGCATAAATTTTTACATCAACAGTGCTATTGTATATAAATAACCATGTCAGACACACAATTAAGAGATATGGGGAAAAAAACCAATTTTGCTGTAATTTGATAAGTACTACTTCTACCCATAATTCTTGGACATGGAAATAGTTGTTACATACAACTTGCAGTTTTATTTTGTTTGTGAAAAATGAGATTAAAAATAAAAATGAGACTTGTAAAAGTTAGATAAAGGAGCAATCTAGCATTTTAAAATAATAAAAAAGTATATTTTGAGCAATAGCCATTACAATTTTTATTCCAAAATTGTGAAAGAATTCCTGCTCTTAAATAATAGAATATAAATATTTGTTAATCATTTTTATAAAGAACTTTAGTCTAAACCACAGTGATGAGTTCAAGAACATGTAATTTCAGACATATAAGAAATTATTAGTTTATATTTGGGCAACATTATGAAAACTATCAAGTAGTTCTAATAGGTTCTCACATCTTGTGTCCAAAAGGAAACTCCTGTAGATCTTCTTTTCTCTCTTGGTCGACGACGTTCTCGGATTGATTTAGGTTGCGATTTATCTTCACCTTCTTTCTCCTCTTCTTTTTTTTCTCCCTCTGTTAAAGATTACAATAGTGGTAGCAATTTATCTTGAAAGTGCTTTGAAAATATGTGTAAAAATAATTCTAGGTCAGCTTACTTTTAGAAGCCTCCCAAATGTATCCAGTAAGTTAGGTTTTTGATCTTTTTGGTGCTCCTGTACACTTGATATAAATGTGCAACTCTAACTTCTGGTAAGATACATTCCTAATGATCATGAAAATAATTACCTTCATTTTCCTAGTGTCTAAAATAACTTTTCCTGAAATGATAATAACATTTGCTGAATGGAAAATAATGAAATTCTTTAAGAAGAATGAGACTCTAGCTATTAATGTATGATAGCAAGGTTGTTATATATAAAGTTAATTCTAATAGGCAAAAAAAAAAAAATACAAACATATCAATGGTGGGAGAAGTTATAGGACCCATACAAATTTAAATCAATTTCTTCTACTATTACCAATACTTACATAATAGTAGTACAATATTTACTTTATTAATATTAGACAAAATTATGGCTCACACTTTTCTGAAAAATATATTTGTCTTTTGTTAAAAATAAATCAATGTATCAATAAATCAATGTTAAAATATAAATATAAAAATGTTAGAAGATTTGTTTCCTCCCTGCAAAGTTTCAAGCTTGTATAAAAATATATCAAGGCCTCAGAATACATTAAAAATGTACATGTACGTGGAACATAAATGATTTAACACTTACAAACTTAAGTATATTTAATTTCTATTAAATTAAAATAAAAATGATTTAAAAATAATAGTCATAACAAAAGAATGGTTAATGCTATTTTAAAATAAAGTTTGATCAAAGATCTAAAGCAGGTGGGTGTTGCTGGCTCATGCCTGTAATCCGAACTACTCAGGAGGCTGAGATCCAAGGATCACGGTTCAAAGCCAGCCAGAGAAGTAAAGTATGTTTCTTATCTCCAATAAGCCACTAGAAAACACCAGAAGTGGCACTGTGGCTCAGGTGGTAGAGTGCTAGCCTTGAACGGAAGAGTGCAAGGACAGTGCCCAGGATGAGAGTTCAAGCCACAGGACTGAGGACTCCCCCCCCCCAAAAAAAAGATCTGAAGCTCCAATATATAAGTGGGTACAATGAGACAATGGCCCAGGAGGACATAGTGATGAGTGGTGGTAGGTGTGTGTTTTATAATAGACTCAGCCAACTGTTAACATGTGAGAATTCAGCCTCAGTGTTGCAGTTCTTTTGTCTTTCTCTTCTAGACATGACTTGTGCATATTAAACAAATGACCTACTACTGAGTTACATGCTTAGCCTTCAACCTTTCAAGAAAAACAAAAAATACAAACTTTTTCCTTTTTTTGGTAGTATTTGGGGTTTGAACACAGGATCTCGTGCTTCTTAGAAATGTGCTCTATAGTTCCAACCCTTTTATTTTAAGTTATGATTTTGGATATGGTCTCAAATTTTTGCCTGGGCAGGCCAGGACAATTATTCTACTTATGCTTCCCACTGTAGCTAGGATAATAGGCAGTTACCACCGTGCTCAACTTTTTTTTGGGGGGGTCAGGTCGTGGGGTCTGAAGTCTGGGCTTGGGCGTGTCCCTCAGCTCTTCAGCTCAAGGCTAGTGCTCAACCATTTGAGCCACAGCGCCACTTGCAGCTTTTTTTCTTTTTTGCTTATGTAGTGCTGAGGAATCGAACCCAGGGCCTCATGCATGCAAGGCAAGCGCTCTACTACTGAGCCATCTTCACAGCCCATGCTCAACTTTATTGGATGAGATAGGTGATCTAATATTTTCCATGAGCTGCTGGCCTATGGCCTCAAAACTCCCCATGTCTGCAACTAGGATTACAGACATGAACAACAGCCCCTCAAACCAGTTTATATATAATTAATCCTAGGCTTACATGTTGCTTAAAATTTTTACAAACACTATATAGGCTTCACATCTAGTGGTTTAATGACTGAAATATTTCAATAACCACCAAAAAAAAATCTGGAAATTCAAAAAAACTTAATTTTATGACTTACCCTACATGATTATTATGCTTAATATTAGACTGTGCTTGAAAAGACAAAATGTCTAAAATTAAGAATAATTTTATTTAGTACTCACCTGTGATAACAAGTAGGGATTACAATTTTATTAGGAAGTGTATATTAAATAAGAAAGTAATGGACATGTAGATGAGAAATCTACTTTCTAAGAAAGCTTGAAAATTTTGTTTTAGCAAAGACATTAAATGTGTTAGGCGATTTTAGTTGAAAACAATTTCATATACAAACAAAAATACAATTACATAGGCAATTAAAAATACATTACATAGGCAAGAAATAAATTAACCTGAAAACTGCTATATTAATAAGTCACCACCAGTTTCTCTACATTCATTTCATAGGTGGACATGAAAATCTTTGTATTAACTTATAAAGGTTTTTGTATCAACTTCAGACCACAGCATTTGCTGTATCTGTTTTCTACTTTGCTCATGTTCATGCTTGCATTCTTTCTGTTTAGGCTAAGTAAGTCACGGTTTAAGTAATTCCTTTTCAGAATAGGAATATCCAATTTTAAACATTATATAAAGAAAACAATGTGTTAAAAATATTTGATCTTCCTACCTCTTTCATTTTCTTTTGTTAATCCTCGGGAGTAGGCTGATGTTATACCTACAAGACTATTTGGCCTGTTGAGTTGACTTGAAGCATACAGTGAACTACTCAAGGAAGAAAGTGAAGATGATGGAGTGGTTGAACTTGAAGTTGATACTGGTCTGTAACGTGGATAAGTCTGTGAAACATTAAAATTTAAACCTATTTGAAATAGTAAACACAATAAAAGTATATACAATACTTAAAAGTAATTTTCCAATTCCAACTTCCAGCTAAAATTTTTTCATATTTTATAGGTTTTGCTAGCACATAAATCTCTTGTATATTTAAAATCATACAAATGATTCATCCCACTTGTTATAGCTCATTAGATATATTACCTCATCATATGTCCTTGAGTACTTCTGTTTATATTCATCCTCTCTAGATGTTTCTGACTCTTTCTTTTCTTCTTGTTTTTCTTTATCCTGTTTTTCTTTCTCTTCTTTTTCTTTTTCTTCATTTTCTTGCTCTCTGGTTCTGGTAGAACGACTTCTTCCTATTGTTTTTTCTGCTTCCTGAAGATCAGTCAATGTCACTCCCTACATACAAAATGGGATAAATTATAAGAATAAAGTTTGTTTCAAAAAGAACATTTTTATAATAGATGAATGACTTAAAAGTCAAAGATGTATATTTAGAATTGGTTTGATAACTAAAATTTTGAACAGCAAATTATATTCATCTGAACTCTGGGACTGGGCACTATCCCTCAGCACTTCAGCTCAAGGCTGTGCTCTACGACTTGAGCCACAGCGCCACTTCTGGCTTTTATTTTTCTGCTTATGTGGTGCTGAAGAATCAAACCCAGGGCCTCATGCATACAAGGCAAGCGCTCTACCACTGAGCCACCTTCCCAGCCCCATTCATCTTTAAATGAAAAATAGTCGTACTATATGAGTACATGTTTCTAGTTCAAAGAACCGATATATTCATGATTTATATTACATGTATTTATGTTTTAAATTTAAAAAGTTAAAGTTTAATGAAGATTTCAGTAAGAATACGGTTTTTAGAGGTTATACCAAGAAAATAAAGATACAAAAATGAAAAAACTATGTTAAGACAACAGTTCACTTTGAAAGGTAAGAAATGGTTAAGACTGAAAGAGCTTTATACTGTGAAGCTGCTCAAAGTAAAAACACAAAGGAATATGAGTAGAATGACAAGGAGAAAGTAAGAAGATAATTAACTACTCCGAGAGACTTTATTTTCTCACAGTGTATATTAGCTGTTTAATATGTCCAAAAAGAACCTATTTTCCACCCTCTCAGACTTCTAAGTATTCACAGAACTATAGCAATTATTAGATACTTTATATGATTAATTAATTATGCACTTATCAAATACTCTTTGCCAGATATCAAATGAATGAATGAGGGACTAAGAAATAAAACAAAAACTCCTGAAATACTCAAAGAGAAACAAAGTTATATATAGGTAAATGTATATACTATTAACAGTGTAACCATAGTGACATCAATATTTTTCAGAGCAAAGTGAGAAAGATTATTTGTACATATTAAACATGTACAAATATTTGTATTTTTATTTGTGTTATACATGTTAAATATACCTGTGTTGATCGTCTAGACTGTCTTGCTTGTCTAGATCTTGCTTTTCTTTGGGATTCAGACTCTTCATCCCTAACAGGAGTGAGGTATGATCTATGGTAGTAAATTAAAAAAAAATTAGTTGGAGATAAGAATGTCTATGAATGCAAATACATATCAATGTTTGTGATTAAACATCAAGTCATATTTAATGAGTTTAAAGAAAAATAATCTTTACAAAATGGTTGCAGCCACTCTGAAATTGAAATTCAATAATAAAATCTGATCATTTCTTTTTAGATTGGACTAAATCTAAAAATTATGTAACATACCATATTCTTAATTTCTTCCTAACTGTGTAGCTCAATTTTTTTTTTTTTTTGCTGGTCTTGAGGCTTGAACTCTGGTCTTGGGTGCTATCCCTGAGCTCTTTTAGCTCAGATGAGCCACTACCACTTGAGCCATGGTGCCACTTCTAGCTTCTTCTGTGATTTAATTGGTGATAAAAGCAGACTTTCCTGCCCAGTCTGGCTTCAAACTGCGATTCTCAGATCTCAGCCTCCTGAGTATGAGGATTATAGGCATAAGCCACCGTTGCTTGGCTCATGTAGCTTAATTTTAAAAACAGGATACTAAGGAAAAATGTAAAGAACTGAAGATTAAAAAATTTAGCTCTGGGGAAGGTAGAGTGCTTGCCTTGCATGCATGAGGCCCTGGGTTCGATTCCGCAGCATCACATAAGCAGATAAAGCCGAAGTGGCGCTGTGGCTCAAGTGGTAGAGCTCTAGCCTTGAGCTGAGGGACAGCGCCCAGGCCTAGAGTTCAGGCCCCATGACTGACCAAAAAAAAAAAAAATTAGCTCTGTTGAAGAACACAGAAGCATTAAGCAAAAGGCTAATTTACCATAATAGAACAGGTCAGTTTTTGGTTGATTTTAATGGAAGAAGCTGTCTTACCCTTGCTCCAACACTATCCAAAAAAAGTGATAATCTAACCTTTGTTAATATACAACTCTTTCAAGCTTATTTTATTACTAGTTTTGAAATTTTAGTAAAAATTTACCTGTCCTCTTAAGGGACCACTTTCCACTATTTATTTATAAACAAAATTTTTTTTAAAGGAGCAGGATATGGTAGCTCACATCTCTTAATTTTGGTTGCTCAGAAGGCTGGGATCCAGAGAATCATGGTTTAAGCCAATTGGACTGCAAAGTCTTCAGTCACTTAGCTCATTTAAACCAGTAAAATGCTGGGCTTTAGGTATGTAAGAAGTAGTGGAGTACCAGTGGAGCAAGTGAGCCAATCAAGTACAGCGCCCTGAGTACAAACCTAGGAATAGGCAAAAAAAGAAAAAAAAAAGGTAGGGGTGTGTGTGTGTGTGTGTGTGTGTGTGTGTGTGTGTGTGTGTGTGTGTGTGTGTGTGTGTGTGTGTGTGTGTGTGTGTGTGTGTGTGTGTGTGTGTGTGTGTGTGTGTGTGTGTGTGTGTGTGTGTGTGTGTGTGTGTGTGTGTGTGTGTGTGTGTGTGTGTGTGTGTGTGTGTGTGTGTGTGTGTCTAAATACTTTACCAGTGTGTGTGTGTGTGTGTGTGTGTGTGTGTCTAAATACTTTACCAGTGTGTGTGTGTGTGTGTGTGTGTGTGTGTGTGTGTGTGTGTGTGTGTGTGTGTGTGTGTGTGTCTAAATACTTTACCAGTACTTTTAAATACAGAACGAAAGGTATACCAGGTGCTGGTGGCTCTTGTATGTAATCCTAGCTATTCAAGAGGATGAGATCTTGAGGACTGAGGCTCAAACCCAGCTAGGGCAGCAAAGTCCTCAAAAAATGAGATTTCATCTCTAAAATAACCAGCAAAAAGCTCGGCTAAGCTGCACATCTAGAGCAGAGGTGCTAGCCAAGCAAGCAAGCCAAACAAATGCAATTTAAGGGGTTCAAACCCTCGTACCCATAGCATAAAAGAACACAGGTATCAAATTACTTTCTAAATTTTTATTCACTAGCATATATTCCAAATTCCTTATAATACTGCTCTTAGCCCCCTTTCTGGTTTCCTATTAATTTTAAATGACATGTGGTTCACTGACTAAACTCTAGACTGTCACTGTCTTTGTCCAGTGCAATAATATAGTGAGTAAGCCATACTCCAAGCATTCTTGCCATTGTGCTTTTTACTATTGATATAATAGGTATCACATTCCTGTTCATACCATGAACAAAAAAACCTGACAATTCAAAAGGATATCTGCCCAAAGATAAGCAAAGATAAGACAGCCCTCTGAAACATAGCAGCTCACATTTACCTGAGAATTCTTACAAAATTGAGTGATTTTTTGGGTGTGTAAAGCTAAGTAAGTTTATTTTTTGCCACCTGCCTCTTTATAAATCCAAAACAACTGTCCAGTCACTTTTCTTTCACCAAATGCTCCTTCTTAAAAAAGGATTCTTCATTCTGCTCCTTAACATGACCTTACACATATAGACCTAACAAATTTCTGAGTTTTAAGTATCCTATCTTCTATTTATTTCCTGTATGTCCTTTAAAACGCTAAATTCAATAGCCTATCTTCAAACTCCTTAGAACCACAGGTTTTTAAGCATTTCTGTTCATTTTATATACACAGATATTCATATTTCTTTCCCTTCATACCCAATTTGATGACTCATTATTATCAACATTAATTTCTGTTTTATCTTCCCCTCCTTTATCTCTCTGTTTCTCTTGGCCTCAATTCTTCTATCTCCATATGCTAAATAGGTGGGATTACAGGCAGACACCTCCATATTTCCAGTCCTCCAACACCTCTTTTTGCCTAATAAATTTTGACATGAAGATAATTTTGACAGATCAAGACACAGTAGGGAACAGGGTGTAGTCCAGTGGTAGAGTCTCTGGTTTTCATCTCCAACTAACAAAAAGGAACAACAACAAATAAAAAAGAAACAAAGAAAAAAAGAGTAAAGAAAGAATAAAGATAAAAGAAACAAAGAAGGCTCTTTTTTCACCCAATTTTCTTTTGTAGTGCTGCCTTTCAAACCCAGAGCACATGCTAGTAAGAACTATACCACTGAACTCTACACTTATCTATACCTCTACCCAAAATTTTTATAATGTAAAATTAAAAAACAGAAATAGGTTAACACTCATCAAATATCTAAATAAAGGCAGAAAACAATGAGAAGAATTTTATCATGTTGCATCTAATTTCCCATTTAGATCTGCATCACAATTTAAAAGGAAGAACACAAAAATCTGGCTTGTTGCCTTTAAACAGTAACACTAAATCTTTCAGAAGCAGGCAATCAAGCCTAAAAACACATAACTGCTAGTTATATCAATTTGCCTAGTTCTGACCTGATGTATACAGTACTTCATTTATTAGCCTGCTGAAGAGATAGTTGTCAACTTCAAACATTAATGAACAATGAACAAAATGGAACAAAACAAACAAAACTCAACTTTCACCACAGGGCACACTTATCAGCAATACTTTAGAGCCTTTACACACCTGCGTCTTTCCCTGACCTCCGATGTGGAGGAGACAGTGCCAGCAGTAGTTGTAGTCAGGGTTGTGGTAGAAGCTGCAGCATTTACAACAGTTGGAGCAACAGGAATGGTCACTGCCGTAGGAACACTGTCCTTTTCTTTTTCAGTACTATCCTCAGCCCACAAACGATTTGAGGTACTATAGCATCATAAGCAGCAACACAAAAAAGAGAAAAGGAAAATAGCTAAACAATGAAAGCACTTTCTAGCAGCTGAAAACATGTGACAACAGGGATGGATTTTTTAAAAACATAAGGCAAGACATTGTTCAAGTCAATCAAAAAAGCTCATCCAGAGCTGTTGGCATGAGAAAGTAACATGTTAAGCAGTCTAATTAGGAACTTAATTTTTACCCCGAACATGCATAACTGCTTATTTTTGGAACCAATTTTTGTTTGCAAATAATTTTAACAGGGTAAATAAGAAAAAAATCCAGAGCCCCACAAACTTCTAAACAAAGATGCATGCACATACATAAGCACACACAGTAGACCTGGACGCAAATGTATGTCACTCACCTGCTTTGTGAGCCTGCTGAGGAAGAACCCGTTGTAATCTTTGTAGTAGTGCTTGTGCTGGAAAATAGGCTTTTCTGAAGCCCAGCTGCAGAGGTAACTGTTGGTGTTGATGTGGTGCTTGGAACACTAGAACTAATCAAATCATCTTGTCTTCTACCAAAGGAGCAACTAAAGGAAAGAATCATATCTATATAGGATGTATTTGCATGTGTACTTGATATTTAATGTCTTATACATTATACAAACTCACAAGACTAGGAAACATCTAAAAAACTGTGTTCCTACATACATATATATGTCTGTCTGTCTGTCTGTCTGTCTATCTATCTATCTATCTATCTCCAGCACCAAGAATTCCATCTATAATTTGCTAGAGTTTAGATAACCTCACTTATTTGGTTTTGTATCATCTTATGCTTCCTTCCAAGCCTTTCAATAAAAGACAAAGATAATATAATTTCGTATTTCATATTTTTGGAGTATTTGGGGTCATATGATCATGTTAATCTAAACCTAACAAAAAAACCCTTTGATTAAAGTGAAACCCTTGTCTTTTGGGAGAAAATGTTTTTATACTGAGTCAAATCCCTAGGAGTAACCTATGCTTATATGACAATCATATCCTTTATTTTCCCCTCGTTGCTTTTGGTAGGGGACTCAATTAGAGGCTTCTCCCCTCTTTAATGTGATAATATCAACATTCTAAATGGAGGCATTTTTTATTGCTCTGAGGTGTAAGAAAGTAGAAACTGTCCATATCATAAGTTATGGCTAGTTGTTTTATGAATTACACAAGAATTAAAAGCATGCCAGAGCACATCATTATGATCTTTACACATTGTATCTTTACATCAAGTTGACTTAAAGAAAAGTTAAAGAACATAATAACACTGAGGAATCCAAAACCTAACTACCCATGTACTTTAAATCAATAAATAAAAAACAATTAAGAACTGCATTATTTATTACCTTTTATGGTAAGTGGATCCTTCATTAATTGAGCTATTTTTTTTAAGATCATCTTCCCATTTTCTTCTTGTATAAGAACTACTTGTTCGCAAACTTGAAGATTCTCTGTGAAAAGAACATTCTTCAGATTCTGGCACATAATTTAAAAATAGGATTAAAAAAGGTGTACACTGCTGGGTACCAGTGGCTCATGCCTGTAATCCTAGCTACTCAAGGAGGCTGAGACTGAGGACTATGGTTCAAAGCCAGCGTGGGCAAGAAAGTCCACAAGACTCTTATGCCCAATAACCTACTCAGAAAAAGCTGGAAATGGCACTGTGGCTCAAGTGGTAGCATGCTAATCTTGGGCACAAAAAGGCTTGAGGACAGTACCCAAACCCTGTGTTCAAGCCCCAGGACAGGCAAAAAAGAAAAGAAAAGAAAAGGTATACACTAATAAATATCAGAAGTAGAAATTAGGAATCTACTTTGGAAAAATTCTTTACATAAAATAGTGAATGTAATTATATTTTAAAGACTGTCCCTGAATATAAAGAAAAAAATGTTATGATCACAAAATACTGTGATTCATAGCATATCTACAGCATTAAGTCAGTAGCATGGGGAGATACAAATACTTTAATCAGAAAAAATGTGGTCTTTGGAATATTATACTGGCAAAAATAATGGTTATTGGGCTGGGAAGGTGGCTCAGTGGAAGAGCGCTTGCTTTGCATGCCTGAGGCCCTGGGTTCGATTCCTCAGCACCATATAAGCAAAAAGAAAAAAGCCGAAAGTGGCACTGTGGCTCAAGTGGTAGAGTGTTAGCCTTGAGCTGAAGAGCTGAGGGACAGTGCCCAGGCCCAGAGTTCAAGCCCCACTACTGGACCCCCCCCCCAAAAAAAAAGGTTATTAAAAGTATAAATATAGCTGGGTGTGGTGACTCACACCTGTTATCCTAGCTACTTAGGAGGCTGAGATCTGAAGATCAAGGTTCAAAGCCAGCCTAGACAGGAAAGGCTGTGAAACTCTTATCTCCAACAAACCACTCAGAAAACCAGAAGTGGCGTTATGGCTCAAGTGGTAGAGCGCTAGCCTTGAGCTGAAGAGCTGAGGGACAGTGCCCAGGCCCAGACTTCAAACCCCACGACCCCCCCCCCCCACCAAAAAAAAGTATAAATATATATGAAACTGTACCTCCTCAGGATCATGTATTTGGTATTCTATCAGGAAAACATTTCTTTCCCAAATCCATATCCTATACAATTATAATGCTCATATATTATCTCTGATTCTTGACAGCAAGGAACAAATGAACAAAGAAAGCACATAATGAACTCACCTATTTTCCTTCTCTTCAATATCAGATGTACTTGCTAATCGTCTTGGTATTGTGGGCGCAACATATGCAAGCCGTGTTCCTTTACTATCTTTCTCCTATACAACAGGAAAACAATAAATGAAAAATAATTTTTGGGCTGATTATCAGCTCTACTGAAAAGGTTATTTTACAATGCATAATCACATGGCCATCTTAATTTGCTTTTTAATATTCCCACAGTTCTTAGCTTAATGTTAAAAATGATAAAAATCACATCAGATACTACATACACATACACTGAAGATTTGTCTGCCCAAGCTAATTTTTTCCATTCTGCTTAAGTTTACAGTTAGAAAATAATTCAACATTTCTCTGAATATGGTTTAGAGTATGTGGTGACAGTGAGACTGAGAAATTGTTGGTAACATGTCATAAAATACCTAAAAAATTTAAAGAAATAAACAAAAAAAGATGGGGGAGGGAGGGAGGAGCTGTGGAGATGGGGAGGGAAGGGATGGTAGAGGAAAAACAAAGGAGGAGGCAACAATGCTTGATAGGAAATGTAGTCATTACCTTGTTCATGTAACTGTAACCCCTCTGAACACTATTTTTACAATAAAAAATAGTAAAAAAATTAAAATTAACTTTAACCTCAGAATTTCTGATATAAGGAAACAGTGACAACGTAGGGGGTATGGATCAAAAAATAGGAATTTATATATGTTTAAAGTCTAAGTACAGATCACACAGTTAAAAAAAAGATAGAATCTAGCCATATAAAATAGCACTGAATAAATTGCAATATACCAATGTAGTGTGTTATTAATACTGCCTCTCAAAATATAATCAAAACTACTCACTACAACAAGTAGCTAGCGGCTTACAATGTAGCAAACCAAATGCTGGTAAAGAAAGTGCAGATACTGGGTGAATATAACCTATAAGCATTCACATTCTACAAAAGAAAATGTGTTTTTAAACTTTGGAAAACGTATTGAATAATAATGAAACAAACCTACTTGTTGGTAGACTTGTTTCATTATTATTATAATAAATATTATAATATTATTATTCTATTATAATGAGGACAAAATATTTTAATTGCAAGTATTCCTAAAGTTAATGTTTTGATCAATCACATCTGATCTTCTCAGTACTTAAGTATTTAAGTATCTGCCTCATGTAGGTACTGTACGTTCTGTATTATGAAAACCATTACAACAGGTGAATTTATCTGATACGATATAGATACCTCATTGAAAATATATCAGGTTTGACTCTGTTAGAGGTTTTATAAAAACCAGATGATGAAATGAATTACCTTTTCTTTATTATCCAAAGAGGAGGAAAGTCTGGGACTTGAAGCTGAACGTATAACTCCTGCAGTATCTTTTTCTTTCTGAGCTTCTTTTGCTGCTGTGATTTCAGCAAGTGCACCATAACTTCCAGTCTTTCTAAGTCCTAATCTCCAAGATGCAGGTGACTCATCTTTTCTTTCTTCTTCTTTGGGAGAAACTTTTGTAGTTGTAGTAGAGGTTGGAAACTGTTGTTATTGTTTTTAAATAAAGGGGGAGGGAAATGAATTATCAAAACTGATTATTTCTTAATTTGGAAAAGGTAAGTTTACAAATAAAGGCTAAAATTGTAGTTAATAATTTCAGAAGGAAAATTTTTTTTTACCAAGTATGTTAATGTCTTAGTCAAAAATATAAAAATCAGAAACTGAAAAGGTAATAGACTGCCTTTCCAGAGGTTAGATTTAAGAAAACACACTACACACTTATTATCACACAGGAAAATTATGATGGAGACATAGAAAACAGAAATAAGCACGCAGTAAGGACTTAAAACCATGCATCTTTGGAACCAATGTTTGTATTAAACTTGTTATGTTGTAACCTAATATACGTTCTTGCACATAGAGATGCCTCACCATAGATTTTTCGCCCTTACTGGGCACCAGCACAATGCCAGTTTTGCGCAAGCCCTGCCTCCATGATGCAGGATTTACTGACTCCACCACAGGCATGAGAGAAGCAATGAAATCAAACTAAAGCCAATTGAAATAAGACAGGTAAGGAGTTATAGACTGAAAGCATGAAAACAGAAAAGGGAAGTTAAGAGCATAAAATACTGGTTTTTTGTCCATTTTAAACAGGGTTTATAGTAAGTTAATGCCCTAAAATTGAAAAATGACCTAATCTTTGAAAAGTAATGGGGACAAGTTTTAATTTTAGCATGAGGCAATCAGAACCAATCTAACAGAAACTTTTAAAACTAGCTAATGGAGCAGACAAGAGTATTGCTTATGTCTGAACCAATTATGGCATTTGAACTTTGTTTTGATTCTGAAATGCCAACACAATAAATCTGAAAACTGGAATTTTCTAAGTAATGTTTAATGCAATAATATCTTAAATTTATTATTTAATTTTCACACATAGATTGAGTTAGCTTAATTCAAAACTTTTTTATGCACAAATAACAATCCCATTTTTAGGACTTTGCAACAGTCTTAAAAATGTACTATCTGCTATCTTTAAACAGTTTACTTCATCAACTTCTAGAACTGAAATGTTTAACCATATCAAATAGTTAATTATAGATTGTTTACAGCAATTAGATAGTTGCTATAGTTACCTAAGACTACTGATAACCTTAAAAAATTTTTGTTTTGTATTTATTGTTAAACTTTGCTATAATTAGTAGGCTTTTCAACTTTAGTTATAGTTCCTATGATGTTAGAGAACTAATTCATGAATAAAATTATTGTAGTTTCAGTAATTAATCTGTCTCAATAGGTTCTATGTATTTCTCGGTTCCTCAGATGTATATTCAAATATCTCAGGATATTGTAACAAAGTCACAGGGGGTTCCATTGAACATGTTGTGAGAATCTAGCCTAAACTCCCATTTCCAGCATGAAAAATGTTTCTTTCTCTTCCTTATTTTTCCTAGTTTAATTTTATTCCACTAAAATCCTTGCTAAAACTAAATAAATTTTTTTTAAGTTATGAAACGTGGGCTGGGAATGTGACTACCAAGCATGAAACCTCGGGTTCAATTCTTCAGTACCACATAAACAGAAAAGGCCAGAAATGGCACTGGGGCTCAAGAGGTAGAGTGCTAGCCTTGAGCAAAAGAAGCTCAGGGACAGTGCACAGGCTCTGAGTTCAAGCCCCAGGACTGGCAACCACCCTCTCCCCTCAAAAAAACCAGTTGTGAAACGTAACATCTCTTGGGCACTATAAAACTTACATTGTTAACTTACTTGAACCTAAATTGCTTAATATGTGAGACAAACATCTATTTTTCTCCTTTCCTTTCTTTTTTCTAGGACCTTACTGGGTAGCCATGGCTGGCCTCAAACTCATGATTCTCCTGCTTCAACCTCCCAAATGATGTGCCACCAAAATCAACTATAAACAGTTATTTCGTTTGGCTAAGTAGTAGTGTGTGGGGGAAAAAACCTACTGAAACACTAGTATGGTTCCAGACCAATAAATGCTGAGATCGCTGTAATATTCTATGGAGAATGACAGGTACATAAACTATTGTTTACTGACCTGAGTTTAAAGGGCTAGACTGTGTTTTGGGTTTTGTAGACCACAGATAATATATAAATGAATGAAAGTGGCTATATTCTAGTAAAAAAAAATTGAGGGGAACAACTTGGATCACAAAATAGTCTTTTTCTCAACCATTTAACAATGTTAAAACCATTCTGAGCTTGTGGGCTACACAAAAACAGGTAGTGAACCAGTTTTAGCCTACCAGCCATGGTTTGTCAAACCTACCCAGATTCTTCCTGTTCACCAAACCTGAGATGTTTTTCTTCTATGATAAAACAGAAATAATGAATAATACTTACTGTTAAAATAAAAACCTAAAGGTAGCCAATATTTAAAACCTACATGTAACCAATTATTTACTAGAGTCTGGCCCTAAAGTTAAGTGCTTGATATGGGTTGTCTTATTTAACCCTTCAACTATCCAGTGGATACTATTATTAAGTTAGAGTTGTCAAAATTGAGGTGGTAAACAGCAATTCTGAAATAGGTATTTGTTGCACTGTTAAGATGACATATTCTGCCTAAAATGAATTTGGATTAAGTACTGGTTCAGTGTTTAAAGCACATTTTTATTTTACTTGGTAATAAATAAAGCTTTCTGCAATGTTTAATAATACCTTCTACTTGCAACTTTTCTTCTTTTGTTTACTGCATTTTGACTTTCCTATTCTTCTCACCAGTCCATTTTAAGGTTTTTATTCCTTCCTATTAACAATTTTCCCTCTTCTAGCTCTGTAACACAAGCATTTCTCAGTTTGTTCTCTGATATCCCACTTTTCCTTTCTACTTTCTTCTGAAGGTAGGGATGAGGGCCTTTTCTATTTCATCAGGCTAACTATTAATTCTATTTAGCCTATGTTCAAATTTGATATTCTCCACTGACTGTAAAATTTCTAGTCTTGAATTTCTATTTATTGGCAAAAGAGTTATTTGACAATAGTAGGACAACTGCTTAGTTAAGTAATAAAGACAGCTCTAGTTTCTTGCCCAAATATAATTACAGGCAAGGAGTTTCTGACAACTTGTGATTAATTCTATGCTTTTAATAGCCAATAAATAAAAAAAAAAACTAAAAGATGGAGGAATAAATTTAGTATTCACTGAAGTACATGGAGGTTCTAAGAGTATATTAAATTTTAATTCAATTAAAGCTTGGTGGTATTAGTTACAACATAATAATAGTCTTCAAAATTATGCAGACAAAGCCGGTGCCAGTGGTTCATGCCTGTAATCCTAGCTACTTAAGAGGCTGAGATCTGAGGATCATGGATCAAAGCCAGCCTGGGCATGAGAGTCTGTTAGACTCTTATCTCCCTCTTATCTCCAACAAAACACTCAGAAAAATTGGAAGTGGCACTGTAGCTCAAGTGGTAGAGCGCTAGCCTTGAGCTGAAGAGCAGAGGGATAGTGCCCAGGCCCAGAATTCAAGCCCCATGACCGACAAAAATAAATAAATAAATAAATAAATAAATAAATAAAAATAATTATGCAGGAAAATTCTTTCTGGACTATTTCATATTAAAATATATACAATTATGACTTAATGAACATAGGTTCTAACTGAATTCAAGAAGCTCAAAGTTCTGGAATACAGAAGGAAAGAGTTTATTCAAATTTAGTATTTAATGTACCAGTGAAAGCCACTCAGTTTTCCTGCTAAGAATTTATGTAACTCCTTTTCTTTTGGAAGAGTTAGAGAGCAGGATAAGTCTAACAGTATACAGTTTCAATTTTTTTCTACTGTATGCATTTTTAAACTTATGGATCTTGAGAGCCTGTTTGGAGGTTCTAGAAGGGGAGCATGGCTACTCGTATACCCTTGACTGAAGTACAGTCCTCCTCTATCGGGTATGGTTGTCCTTTTCGACCGAGCACGCAGTCTCGGGAGGGATACAAACGGAGTGATGAGGGAGAGTCAGATCTGCTGAATCAACCCTGATGACCAATGGGGTGACAGACGTCACAGCCAGATTGCCCTCAGATACAGTATTTTGTACTTTGACTACCTTGAGCAAGACTGGCAACATAATAAAATGCAGGGATTTAAAGTCAGTTATCCAATTTATGCAACTCAAATACCAGGAGACAATCAATAAAAATGCCTAAAGGCAGAGATATGGCAATTATACTCCCCTGTACAGTCTTTGAGTGGATCCTGAGTTTGAAGAAATAGGCTGTAATAAAATATTACTAGAAGTGCAACTGGGATCATCTGAGCATGTATATTAGTGAATGTAGATAACAGTACTGTATAAAAATTAGATTTTCTAATTATAATCACTATTGTATGAATAAAGGAGCATTTTAAAGAAAAAATATCTATTGACATATTTAGGAATAGTTTTATGACTAGTCGGTTGTTCAATGTTTTGGAAAAAAGCTTATATGTATACAGAAGGGGATAAACATGGTCACTGTAATTTATGGCTAGTGATGAGAAAGCTTTATAAAGAGATAGTAGCATTCTAGCTACTCAAGTGTCTGAAATCTAAGATTAATGGCTTAAAGCTAATGAGCAGAAAAGTCCATCAGTCTCCAACTAACCTGCAAAAAGCCAGAAATGCAACAGTAGCTCAAAGGTAGAATGCTAGTTCTGAATGAATAAGACAAAGAACAGCACCTAGGTCCTGAGTTCAAGTCCTACTAGGGAAAAGGAAACTCCTTATAAAGATGACCACACTCACTGGAAAACACTGCATTAGTGGAGAACAGAGACATAAGAGAAACAGAGAGGAATGGAAAAAAAAAATCTAACATTTTGGAAGTACATTTAATCAACCACCAGCTGTCTATCAGCCAACCCAACTGACTTTACCTTTGATAATCCTGTTTTGTGACAGAAGAAGAAGATGAAAATGGCATTCAACACCCTAACAACTGAGAAGCAGTGGGGCAAGGCTGCTCTCTGGTTTGTAAATCTCAGTGTTTGGGTTCTCACTGGCATCCCATAGGGGAATCTAGGCACTCTGTAGGCAAGTCTAGATATTGGCTTCTCTCACTGCCTTTTCAGGTCCTACTTACCCATTTGAGAAATTATCAATACACATCTCTATTAACAGAGATAAAGGATATAAAACCCAAGCTCTCAAAATAAAAATTCAATAGGAATAATAAGTACTGTAACCACTGGTTCTCCTATTATGAAAGTCTTTCTTCTTGCCATTTAACAATTACAACAATCATTAAGTATCAAATGTAATATCAATTACAAAAAGAATTTTTAAAAAGTAGATTTTTTAAAAAAAGGTTCAGAGAAAAACATATGTTTTGGAGGAAAAAAAGCCTACAAAATTCAGAACTGTTTTAATGAGTTAGTCCAAATCGCACTTAAACAAAACTCATGTATTTTTGGAAAATACAATTTGGCTTACCTTCTTAATAGGTGAGGTGGGTGTCCCTTGACTGGATGACAAAGTAGGTGTTGTAACAGCTACAGGAGCTGCTTGTGTACTACAAGTGTTGGCATTAGTTACAGAAGCCACTGGTTTTGTCTTATCTATTTAAAACAAACAAAAAGTGGAGTCAACATTTTATTTGAATTTGGGTTCAATGACTATCTTTTCCTACTAGTCTTTACACAGTAAATTCCTTAAAAAATAGTTTTAAGGAGTTTCTAGAAACGTGTTTACCTATATGCTGAAGTAAGTACTTTACCAATTAAAAAAAAACACAAGTCTTCTGAGAATAAAAGAAGGTGGGAACATGGCTCAGTGGTAGAGTGCTTGCCTTGCATGCATGAGGCCCTGGGTTCGATTCCTCAGCACCACATAAGCAAAAAGAAAAAAAGCTGGAAGTGGCACTGTGGCTCAAGTGGTAGAGCGCTAGCCTTAAGCTGAAGAGCTGAGGGACAGTGCCCAGGCCCAGAGTTCAGGCCCCACGACTGGACCCCCCCCCCCCAAAAAAAAGATAAAAACACAACCAATTCTGTACTTTTAAAATGAAAGAAGTAGGCTTAGCACAGTGGCGCTTACCTACCTATCTATAATCCCAGTAACTGTGAAGCAAGAAATTGAGAGGACTGCAGTTTGAGACCAGCTTGAAAAATACAGTGAACTCCCTATCTCAAGAAATAAGCAAAGTGCTGGTAGTACCCACCAGTTGAGAAGAAAGTACTGCTGATTTGAAAGTCTGATCTGGGGGAAACACAGAAGACTCAGAAATAACTAAAGCAAAAAAGGCTCAAATGTGGCTCAAGTAATTTAGATCTAGTTAGCGAGTACAAGGCTTGAGTTCAAACTCTCATATTGTGAAAACAAAACTCAGGAAAATGAAATACAAACTAAAATTCAAAGAGTTTAAGATTTAAATTTGAATGCATAAAAGCAATGTAACAAAAATTAAAATAGCTAACTATAAAAGTTCCTAATGATAAACAGTATTATTGGTGATCTAAAACTTTGGTTTGGTTTGGAAGGCACTGAGTATGAACTGAGTACCCTGCATGTGCTAGGCAGGTGTTTTAGTACTTGACCCCATGCTTACATTCCTTTTTTGCTTTTAGTATTTTTGTAAGGTCTTGTGTGTTTGCCCAACGTCCATCTTGGACTGTGATTCTTCTGAGTAAGACTGACATCCCAAGTACATGGAGTTACAGATGGCTTGTTGAGATGGAAATCTCATTAACTTCTTGCCTAGACTGGCCCTTCAACCACAATTTTCTTGATCTCTACCTCTGTAGTAGCTGAGACTAGTTATAAGCTACTTTGCATGGTTGATGGTTATTTATTTTAGGAAATACTGTTGAAGGCCCTTTATTTGATTTTAATGAATAATTTAAAAAAAACCTTACTTCTAGAGAGGGGAAATGAAACCACAAATGCAAAGTCACACCATTTTTTCCTGCCACCTCTGAAATTTATAGATCATTTGGAAACAATTAAAATATTTGATCGAGTTTCCATTTTCACCTATTTTACAAGAGAAAGGGTATTAAAAATAATGGGCTTGATAGTTATTTATAAAAGAATTTAATGAAAAGCAGTTTTCATGTCAAACAGTTTCCCAAGGAGATAATTTTACAGCAGAAGGGGTTGCTTTTTCAGGTTTGCCACCCAACTAGGTATGATAAACCTTTGTTGATATTGAAAATATTGAAAGTAGAAGCCATAGTATTTACATGATACAACTGTTGGTATGGTCAATTTTCCTGGTACACCTCAGCATAAGCAAGAAGAACAAAATGATAAAGTACAAAGCCTCAGAGGAACATGTGAAGTCTGAGAGAAACTAAGCAGAGAATAACTGATATGTATAAATCTTAGGAACCAATACAAGGCAATCTGATATAGTTATAGAATTATTATTTATAGAATATCAGAGTTTAAAAAACTATCCAGCTGAGACAGCCCAACTTTTCTCATGTCATAATCACCAACATTTCAACCAAAAGCTGTCAGGGAATTTACCAGTTAGTGATAACACTGGCCGGCCTAAGGTTAATGTCTCTTGTTTATTTAAAATAGCTCCTCATCTATGATTGAGCAGTAAATTTATGTATATAAAGGTCTATTATAATGTTGGTTGCAGCACTATTCACTATAAACAAAATATGAAATCAGCCTAGATGACAAATGGATCAAAAAAATCATTGTAGATATAGAGTGGAATTTTACTAATCCATTAAAGAATGATATTGAACCATTTGCAAGGAAGTGGAAGAACCTAGGGGAAAAAAAAAAAACCCTAGGGGAAAAAACATGTTAAATGAAGTTAGTCAGGCCTAGAGAGAAAAAGGATGCATGTTTTCTCTCATATGTGGAAGCTAGAATTTACAAATAAATAAGTAAACACTTATGGTGGTATGCAAGTATACACAAATGTATTAACGGAAACACAGTAGCCTTAGAAAAAGGCTCACAGTCCAACAAAAAAATACTAACAAATGGTATTGCACTCCCCTACTGGAAAGGGGAGTAGGTTTCAGGGAAAGGGTGTAGACAAATGAAAAGAGGAAAAGGGGGCAGAATATAGCCATAAAATTCAATATCTATCCTATAAAATCAAGAAAATTGAGCTTTTCTTAAAAGGGGTGAGGAACAATGATGAAAAAGTGACATTGATCAACATGAATTGTATTCATAAATTGCCTTGTTAAATGGCAACTCCTTTGTACAACTACTTAAAGGTAATAAAAATATATTCTAAACCAAGAGGGAAAAATTAGGAAAGAGTGAGGGAAAGGGTGAGACTGTCAAAAAAGAAGTGTGGTCATTATCTGACATGTATAACTGTAACCCTTCTGCATATCACTTTTATAATAATGAAAAAAAAAACTTTAAAAAATCAGAAATCTTCTAAGGAAATGCCTGAACTTCTATTTCTTACATTTTATCACACTCAGTAACAAAGGACTTGGCATATGAATTAGGAGATCTGGATGCCAGTCCTGAGTTTTTTGGGTAGGGGAATATATGGTTTGATTTATAATATTATGCTTTAACTACACTAAAAATCATGGCCTGTTTCTCATGAAGGACACTGAGTGCATAACAGTACCTTCAAATATTTGCAAAAATAAGTGTGTTGCCGGGTGCTGGTGGCTCACGCCTGTAATCCTAACTACTCAGGAGGCTGAGATCTGAGGCTCACAGTTCAAAGCCAGTCTGGTCAGGAAGGTCCATGAGACTCTTAGCTCCAATAAACTACTCAGAAAAAGTTGGGAAGTGGTGCTGTAGCTCAAGTAGTAGAGTGCTAGCCTTGAATAAAAAGAGGCTCAGAGACAGTGCCCAGGCCCCAAGTTCAAGCCCCAGTCGGGGATGGCGGGGGGAGGGAGAAATATATCAATACTAATGACATTATCTCATGATAGTTTTTGCATTACCTAAGGAAATGGCGCAAATTTAAATGCTGTTAGGTAAATATGTACACTGATATTATTTAGATTAATAAATACTTCAATTTTACAAATTATAGGAGCTAACACTACAATGCAGTATATAGTATCCAGAGAAAGCAGTGATCTTTTTTCTTTTTTTTCTTTTTGTGCTAGTCATGGGACTTCAAGTCAAGGCCTAGCTTACCCTTCAGCATTTTTGTGCTCAAGACTACTGCTCTACACTTGAGCCACACCTCTACTTCAAGCTTTTTGGTAGTAGACCAGGAGATTTTCCTGCCTGGGCTGGAAAAGTAGCTAGGATCCTCAGCTTCCTAAGAAGCTAGGATTATAGGCCTGAGCCATGGGTGCCTGAAAGCAATTTTCTTGATTTTATAGATAAGAAATTTCAAGTTAAATAAGTTAGGCAATATATACTTACTTGCATGAATGGATCAGTTCTTGTTCCTAAATATTATATATGCAGATTTGCATATAATTTGCTTTTATAATTAGATATATTAATTAGCATGCTATTCAAACACATTTTGACATTAATTGACTAGCTATCTCTCTAGTTCCCAATTTCCCTTACATGATCATCCCAAAGGATATAATAGGATCATGTAACCAAACAATATGAAAGCAATGAAGTAAAATTTAAGTCTCTTAAATGACTATAATTTAGCTACTAGTTATTTCAGACTGTGTTTTACAGAAAAGAATTGTTGGAATGGGAATAATTTAGAAAATGTAAGAAAATGGGCTGGAAAGGTGGCTCAGTGGTAGAGCGCTTGCCTTGCATGCATGAGGGCCTAGGTTCGATTCCTCAGCACCACATAAGCAGAAAAAGCCAGAAGTGGTGCTGTGGCTCTAGTGGTAGAGCGCTAGTCTTGAGCTGAAGAGCTGAGGGACAGTGCCCAGGCCTAGAGTTCAGGCCCGACGACCAACCAAAAAAGAAAAGAAAATGTAAAAAACAAAACACATTTTGGTTTACCAATGACCTCCAAATTCGTCCTGATAAAAAGTTTTTCAATGACCAAAAATATTAATAGAAATAGAATATTTTTTCCTGATAAAATCTGTTGAAATGATAGTTTTTAAATTTAAAACATGAAAATATTACTATTTCATTTAATTCAGAATTTTGAGCTATTCTGATACAGATTAAAAAATGTTATTCAATAAAAGCAACTAGTCTACAAAAATCTATAAAAACATACAACCAAGAGAAACAAAGAAGCTACAACCTTAGTAGCAAAAAGTAAAGAAATATAAATTGTTAGTCATTTTTATAAAATAATTTGATAGTATCTATGAAAACTGAAAATGTATGCATCTTGTGACTAAATGATTCAATTTCTAAGTACATTAGAAAATCTCTTGCATATAAACACAAAAGACAAGTGGCTCGTGCCTGTAATCCCAGCTATTCATGAGTAGGTATCCAAAGTGGCTTGATGTTCAGGGTCAGCTGGGAAAAAGATTTAGTGAGACACTACTCCCACCAGTAAGCTGGATGTGGTGGTGCATGCCTGTTATTCCAGCTATGTAGGAGGTAATTAGGATTGCTGTACAGGCTAGTCTAGGCTTTTAAAATGTGTATTATATTAGAAATAACAAGCAAAAAAGGGTTAGAAGGGAAATGTATATTTGATGAAATACTAAGTAACAGCTACAGGGATAAATTACATTGAAATAGGTTCACTCATAGGTGAACCTAAACATTAAATTTTTAGTGAAAAGAAGCAGATACATAACAATTCCTAGAATATAGAATTAAACACAGAATCAGAAAAGCTGTAGATTACATGTAAAGGCTAGAAGATTACAGAGAAAACTAATGATAATGACGGTGTTTTGAAAAGAAGAAAGGAAATTAAATTATTAAATTTTGGTAAAAGAAAACATGGTAAATAACATGAAAACAACAACTATTAAGTCTTAATAGGCTGAATAGGTTTTTTTTTTTTTACATTATATATATATTTCTACACATACATATTTCTCAACATCCTCACAGGAAAACATCTGACTCAGCTCCTACTTATCATTTCTTAAAGGAGAAATTGGAATGCTGCTGGGACCACCTTCCTAAGATTTTGGGCCCCAGAAAGCAGCAGTAGGAACATCTTCAATTGCTGGTAAGTTATTCAGAGTCTATCTGTCCCATGTACGAGAATCCTTACGGGAGTAAGGGAGTCTCAGAAGCCTCCACACCTTCAAATCTAAAATATAGGTCCGCAATGAGTAAAGGAATACAAGAGCCTCCAGGTGATTATCAGATATACAATTCACTAATATTCACTGAATGGTTTAGAAGGTAACTGAAAAAAAGTACCAAACCTATCTGAAAAGCTTAAAAACCAGGCCTGTTCTTTTATTACTTAAAAAAAAATAAAATGCAACAGAAATTAATTTATCCTTCAAGTTTTCACCTGTTTCAGCTTCTGATTCTGAGTCATCTTCCTCATCTTCTTCACTAGAACAGCTAGATTCATCTTTCTTTCCTTCTTCTTCATCATCAACCTTCTCTTGTTCCAGAGATTCAATACGTGAAGCATTTTTCTCTGGTTCAATTATCAGTGTCTCTTTACTGTGAAAGGAAAACAGCATTCAAATTATTTTAAACACATAAAATGTGTGAACACAGTTTCCTTCAGATCTGCAGCACTAACAAAATCTGATTTTCACATTTTACTTACTTTTTAAAGGTCTTCTGTGATTGATTATTATCCATATTTGCAGTCGATTCAATCAGTGGAGACTTCTTATCCCGTTTTTCACTATGGAGCTTTATATAAAGTCATACAGAGGAAAATAGGAATATTATTAATAGGTAAAACGTACTTTAAAATAACATGAGTATCTAAACCCTAATGTAAAAGCAGATAAATGATTTAAACTTTCACTGCCAAGAAAAAAATCTGAGCAAAGAAAAAAGACTAGATTAGTAAAAAGCTCTAAGCCAAACCAAGTTGAACTTTTTATATCCCTCCAAATAGTAAAGACCCATTATCTAATTAGGATGGCTAATGGCTTTTTTTTTTTTTTTCCGCCATTCCTTGAGCTTGAATTCTGGGCCTGGGCACTGTCTCTGAGCTGTCTTTTGCTCAAGCTAGCACTCTACCACTTGAGCCACAGTACTATTTCCTGCTTTTTCTGTGGTTAACTAGAGATAAGAGTCTTACAGCAATCCTTAAATCTCAGCCTTCTGAGGCTTGAGCCACTGGCACCTGGCTGGCTAATGGCATTTTACTTATATTTGTTTCTTCGTTATTTAAGTCCTTATATGTTTGCTATTAGAAGTCTGGGATTTTACAGTTTATACCTTCTAAGTAACTTTGCTTATAAAGTTACAAATACATGATAGTCTTGAGAATATACATATTACAGTTATCCATTTTGTGAAGAAATAGCATTAAGGATAGGAAACATTAAAGGTTAAGTATCATCACTACTCATTTACAGTCTTCCACTGTTATTTAACATAATTGCTAGGAATAATTTAAAACAAAAAAGTACAAAACTCCGTAAAAGTGCTTTTTAAGTGTGTGAAATGCAAAAGTATTAAGAGAATTCATCCATATAGGCAAGATTTAGGCATTCATCAAACATACCAGATTTTGTTTCTTTTGCAACTCTTCTAAATATCCTAAAATGTCTTCATCTGCTACATCAAAGGCTGTTTGGCCCTACACAGAAAATAAAGGCAGTGATGTTAAAGAGACAATAAATCATAAAATGTTACAGTAATTCAGAATGATTATGTGGGGAAAAGTTAGGTAGCATTTTTAATGGAAATTTAGATCACATGATACATCAATTCCGAAAGCATGTATGAGAGATCCAGGTGAGAAAGAAGCAGATGAGAATGCTCATTCACTCACCTCAGTCATTCATTTCTAAACAATATGAGTCAATGTTCTAAGTATAGACACAGTAGGACAACAACTACCATAAGAAATTTAAAAAATTTTCATCCTCTCATGTCCTTGAGCAGATACTCTCCCTCCCATTTTCTCATTCACCCTAGACCAAGGCAATAACTAACCTACTTTGTCTCCATATATTTGCTTACTATGTTGTACATTTCATCTAAGTGGAATCTTACAATATACACTTCTATCACTTTGAATGTTTTAAGGCTCATTCACACTATGATATAACTTCTTCACTCATCTTTATTGACAAATAAGAGTCCACTGAATGACAAACATTTTTCTAATTTCATGAACAGGTGAACTTTTACTTTATGCCTATAAGAATGTTGCTATGTACTGGATGTACAAATTTCTGTGCAAACAATTTTCATTTTCTTGGCTGCACTGCTTATAGAATTACTGAATCACGTGAAAGCAGCAAACAACTGAGAATACAATGATGAGGAGTGAGACCTTCAAACTAACCATTTAAGAGTTAAAAAAAAAAAAACGCTCCTAGGACTTCCTTAAAAAGTCAATTCAGTAAAACCATTAACCTATAAATACACTAGAGCCATTTTTCTTAGCTCATTTATTCTAAATGAATTGCTTTTATAGACATTGTCTTGTATAGTTGATGAGACCAAGGGGTTATTATGATTTTCATTATACAAATGAGAAAACCTAACTTCTGATGATATGAGCCTAAGCCCCTAGGTGTCAGCGTATATATACCATACTTTCTTGATCCATTCATCTACTGAGGGGCATCTGGGTTGGTTCCATATCTTAGCTATGCTACAATAAACATAGTTGTGCTGGTAGCTTTAGTATGGTCTTGTTTGTGATCATCTGGGTAAATGCCCAAAAGTGGGATAGGGGAGCTCTATGTGGAGTCTTTTGAGGAACCTCCATCTTTTATTTTTTTTTAATTTTATTTTATTTGAGAACATACTGTACAGAGGGGTTACAATTACATTGGCAGGATAATGCATACATTTCTTACCAAGCATTGCAGCCTCCTCCTTTGTTTACCCTTCACCTCCCTTCCCAGCCTCCCCCCTCCCCCCCACCCAATCATACCCCCCTCCCCCCCCACTCCGACATTGTAAAGCTTGCTTTGACATGACATTTTGTAATTCTCCTTGTTACAACAGGTCCACCTGAATCCTTAAACGACTTGTTTGTCCCCCTCTCCTCCACATGTTATACTGACATCAAATAAAGTGAAAGCGGGGGTTACACTGTGGGGGAGGGACATACAAAGCAACAAAGAAATAATCTTATAAATGCGTTAGAAACACATGCATGAAAGAAACGAAAACATTAAAATACATATTTAAGGGTTCGTTTTCCTAACATCACATTATCTGATCTTTTCCGCTTGACTCATACCTATACTAGATATTGCAAATAAGGGAAACCATGGGACCTATGTTTCTTTGGGCCTGGCTTACTTCACTTAATATAATTTTTTCCAAGCCTTTCCATTTCCTAACAAATGGGGAAATGTCATTCTTTCTGATGGAGGCATAGAATTCCATTGTGTATATATACCACATTTTCT
This sequence comes from Dipodomys merriami, assembly GCF_024711535.1. Classification (NCBI taxonomy): domain Eukaryota; kingdom Metazoa; phylum Chordata; class Mammalia; order Rodentia; family Heteromyidae; genus Dipodomys; species Dipodomys merriami. Next base: position 439,112 of record NW_027206130.1, read on the forward strand.
TGATCCATTCATCTACTGAGGGGCTTCTGGGTTGGAACCACCATCTTGACAATAATATTAAATTAAAAAAAATTCCAAGTAGAAAAGCACTATTGTTAATATTAAAGTATGTAATATTTAGATACATTTTACTAAAGTAATTTCTTTTAGTCAGTTAAAAAAATGAGATAAAAACCATTGTTTCAAATCACTACCAATTTGTAAGATAAAATGATAGTAAATGTGTTTGACAGTTTGCAAATAAAAATGAGGCAAAAATCTCTAAATACCTATTTTCCAGAAGATTTCTTCACTTTTCATATAAACTTTCATATTTTCTAAAGGATTTTATATATTTTCGATGCTATACATTATTTCCTCAAGTCATGTTTCCTATTATTAATGAATTCATCAAAAGTGATGATGAAAAAAATAGTATTTTTAAGCCAAAAGTACTAATGAAGGAATAAAATAATAAGTTCAGGCAGGCTTACACAATTAATTGGTAAGGATTGACTTATGTAAAATGTTTTCATAAATAAAACTACAAAAAAACAGGAGAAAAAAGAAAAAAACTTTCACTATTAGGACTTTGAAATCACTCAACTTCTCTGCAAAATACTTAAAAAACTTCATATGGTTATTAGAAGGGTAGCATTAGATAATATGTGTAGACAAAAGGTTGAATACTGTCAAATTCAAGGTAATTTTGAGGCACAATCCTCTCTATGATCAATCCACTAAAATGACAGAGTAAAGTGGTAAGGTTATAAATGGAGGGGGATGCTGGGTACTGGTGGCTCATGCCTGTAATCCTAGCTACTCAAGGAGGTTTAAATTTTAGGATTAAAGATGGAAGCCAGCCAGGACAGAAAAGTTAATGAGACTCTTATCTCCATTAAATCACCAAAAAAGATGGAAGTGGAGCTATGGCTCAAAGGTAAAGTGTTAGCCTTGGGCAAAAGCTCAGGAACAGTGTTAAGGCCCTAAGTTCAAGCCACAGGATTCGTATTTAAAAAAATAAAATAAAATAAACAACAAATCCAGGGACACATAAAGAGTTGCTATCATTGTAATAAATAAACAAAAAAAAAAAACCCTGCGATGCTAAAATAATTTTGTATGTGCTCTATTCTAGTGCATAATTATGATGTACCTATGGATCAATTACAGACCAAATGTAGCCATAAAGTGATTTTTCTCATATATACTTTACCTTTTGTATATTTCTGCAGAATATTTATTCAGCTAGAAAACCTAGCATGCTTAAACTAGAAATAGCATCTTTTTGGAAAATAATTTCAATTAACAAGTCTTTTTGGGGGGGCTTTATCTGAAAGCCATGATTATTAAATTAATCACTTTATCAGCACCACCAGTAGGATAAGGGGCTTGGGTCATTGAAAAATTCTGAAAAAATGAGGGAAGAGGTGACACTGTTCAAAGAGAAATGTATTCATTACCTGACCTATGTAACTGTAACCCCTCTGTACAATAAAAGAAAAAAGGAAAAGGCAGGAATAGAGGAGATCAGAATTCAGAGGTTAATAGGTATCCACTGATTTCTTGAGAAATATCATAATTGCAAGGAGAATTTCTACATAGAAACAAATGAAACATGAATTCTACCTAAAATCATCTGGCGTTTAATTTGAAATTACAATTAAATAGTGCTAACATTTATTTGTCTATTGATTACAAAGTTATTGTAATTAGAAATAAGAGAAAGCAAGCTGCTGAAACTTCAAACAGAAAACTGTACTTATAAGTACAAATCTCTAATTTAAGAAGAATCATCCTCAAACATTTCCCTTGACTTTGAAGATCTTTCATTACATCTTATCCTTTTCTTGGCTGCACATTTCTTACACAAAATGTACCTTAGGATCAATTATGAAATTACATATGGCAAAAGAGGTCAGAGGCCTTCTTATCTCTTTATGTCAGCAGCTAGGGCATAATCTGCATTGTTACCCTCAATCGTCAATCATTTATTCATAGCCAAATCCTAGGCATCTATGGTATGCCATATTTACTCTAAGCTACAAATAATTAAGCTCACTAGAGCACATATGTTTTGAGCTCTTAACAGTTGGTAAATGCAATTTATTTACTAACCTGGGTAAGGATGAGACTAGCAAGAAAATTGGCTACTCTGGTAACATGACCAATAGTATTTCAAAAGGAGTAGAGAAGAAAAGTCTAATCTAATAATAGACTTGATATTTTGAATCTTTTTATGATTTTCTGAGAAACATTTGTATGACATTTATTTGTTTCTTCCTTTACCCTAATTGTGAAATGTTAACTAGTTAATTCACTAAACTGTTTTCTCATATGCAAAACTTAAGAAAGGTTGCACTGTACTTGTTATAAAACTGTATACATTTTACCTTTCTCATCTCACTACCTTTTCATGTACCTATGAACAGATTAATAAGAATATCAGCTAAAGAAAATCAGGAACATTCTTCTGTAAGTATTCCAACTCAGTTATGTCAAAAAAACATACATATGAAAATGCACAATTTTCTTAACCTATAAACTCCTAGAATCACTACAAGTACCCAGTGTTCCTAGTTGTGTGATAATGTAATTATTTTCTTTGCAGAATAAAGCCAGAACTATCTCATTTGGGAGCTGAAAAGATTAAACAATTAATAGTCAATGAATGATGAACAAAATACTGTTTTATACAGCTGATAAAAATATAATTATATAACAGTAGTAAGATTTTTTCTAAAATTAAAATATTTAAAATATAAAATTTAAAAGCCTACCACTTTGTTGACCATCTCCATATCACACAGATTGTCCACTAAAATTCGACATGCTTCTTCTTTACCCCAGTGAGCTGCAGCATGAAGAGGTGTCCAGCCATCATAATCTTTAATATTAACATCATAGCCTGCCTGTATTAAAAGTCTAAAGAAATTACAATGAGATAATCATTAAAATCCAGAAATTAACGAACAATCAATAGTATTTTACCAGTTTAACTAAAATCTGTAACACATTTTTTTTTTTGGGGGGGTCGGTCGTGGGACTTGAACTCTGGGCCTGGGCATTGTCCCTTAGCTCTTCAGCTCATGGCGAGCGCTCTACCACTTGAGCTACAGCTCCACTTCTGGTTTTCAGGTGGTTTTATTGGAGATAGGAGTCTCACGGTCCCTCCTGCCCGGGCTGGCTTTGAACTGTGATCCTCAGATCTCAGCCTCCTGAGTAGCTAGGATTACAGGCGTGAGACACCAGCACCCGGCTTGTAACACATTTCTTTAGAGATCAAATTCTCAGTGAATTAACTGGGAACAACAGAAAAAAATCACCCAGAAAAAGAGGCTCTTGAGTCACTGACAAAAAGAAGCAGTTTTAATTAATTCCTGATGATTTTATTAAGTCTTTTTGGTTTGGCCTAACACTGATTCACACACTCACATCTATAATCCTTGCTATTCAGGAAGCTGAGGACTGCTATTTAAAGCCAGCCCAAGCAGGAAAGTTCATGAGACCCTTACCTCCAAATAAGATTCTCCTCCCTAGTTCTCCCCCCGCCCCGCGCCCCCCCCCCCCCCGCAAGTGGAGTTGTGGCACAAACTGATAGAGCCTAGCCTTGAGCAAGAGAGCTCAGGGACAATGTCTAGGCCCCAAGTTCAAGGGCCATGACCAACCAAAATAATAACAACAACAAAAACAAAACTGGTCTATAAAAACTTTCATCAACATTTATAGTTTATCATAGAAATTCTCAAACAAAACAATAGTATTCAAAATGAAACAAAATTAAACATATATTGAAAGAAACAGTGTAATTTTTTTGCATCAGTAAAAAGATATTACAAAAAACCATCAACAAGCTAGATAAATTTATTTATTTATTTATATATTTTTTTGTTTGGTCGTGGGGCTTGAATGCTGGGCCTGGGTGCTGGGCCTCAGCTCTTCAGCTCAAGGCTAGTGCCCTACCTCTTGAGCCACAGCGCCACCTCGTTTTCTGCAGTTTACTGGAGGTAAGTCTCACAAACTTTCCTGCCCGGGCTGGCTTTGAATCACAATTCTCAGATCTCAACCTCCTGAGTAGATAGGATTACAGATGTGAGCCACTGGTATCTGGCTTTGAAAAGGGATATTTTTTAATACAATGAAGAATTGGATAACTTTCCATTATTATGCCTCACTAAGCCTTTGTCACATTTAGAAATTATGCTCACAAATTTTTATTTATTTATTTATTTATTGTGAAAATACTGTACAGAGGAGTTACAATTACATGGGCAAGATAGTGAGTACATTTCTGTACATTTCTTATCCATATGCTCACAAATTTTAAGAAACTTTTTTTAAACTTTATTACATGGATACTACGATATTTTCTATTCTTTTGGTAACTAGCTACATCTACTTTGGACTTGGTAACAGTTTGAAAAGATCTGTAAAAAGTTTTACATTACAAACAGATGGTGACAGGTAAACTAAACAGCAATTCTAGAAGGTTATTTTACTGAAATTGTATACGGACTGAAAAAAAGGTAGGAAATCTGGGAATGGGTTATCCAGTTCATTGTTTTTACTGATAAGCAGGAATAAAGGACAGTATCAATATTAAGAAACTCAAATGGATTAGAAGGGAGGAAGTAGATGTTATTGTGAGCTAGTCTTATTCCTTTTACATACAGGCAAAAAAGTTATGCAAATACCATTAGTAACACTTTAGAAAAGTATGTAAAAGAATTCTAATCCAAGGAAATTGGCTGATAAGTATAGAGCCTTAGTTAACACTGCTTATGCCTTAATATTGAATATTAGGCTATTAGAACTTAGTTCTAGTGTTCCTGTAATAGAAACTGTATTTTAGATGAATACTTACTTATATTAGTAAATAGGTATTTAATAATATGAAGCTCTCAACTAGTGAATATGGAAGCCTTAAAATTACTCTACTAACTCATTAGTTCAAAAGATAACATATAATGGTTGAATGACACTGAAATTCACCTCATGGTAAAACTTCAGCTTAAGAAAATCAAGAGCAAAAAACTGAAAATTTGAAAGGACAAACTTCAGAAACAAAAGCAGTACAGGCTTTCTCTTTCTTCCTGCAAACAGTAATTCCTTTATTAGCTGTATGAAAACCTTAATTTACTTTAAGACAAAGAATTATGACATACAGAAAAACTAAAGTAGAAAAATAACTCTAAAAAATAGTACTAACTTTAATACTTCCGTGTAGCCTTTGGCAGCTGCCACATGGAGTGCTGTACCTCCAGATTTTGCATGTCGGATATCATTTATATGACCACTATTCAACCACTGTCTTGCATCTCTAAGCATTATCCGTTCCTCTTCCTTTCGAGCTGCTTCTATATCAACCCCTGAGAAAACAAAAATAACTATTTTCATTTTTTTCTTACATTGAAAATGATTTTTCCAAATAATTATCCAAAATATTTCAAGTTTAAAGAAAAACCAAAAGCAAAACCAGTTCTAGAAAATGAGCTGCTTATAACTCGTTGTTTAAATAATGTGAGAATACTGTAGATATTTTTAGTTTTCTCTTCTGATCATTTAGTTTCTGTCTCTACAATTTTAATCTTTTGTTTTCTTTTCACTTTTCCTGATTACTATTTTTTTAAGTTTGAACATTTCCCAAGGTATAATATCCTTGAATTTTTTTAAATTAAAACTTTATTAAAAAAAAATTATATGGGAGTAACAATCAAATTTGATCTTCTGTTTGACTTGTTCTCTGAACTCTAGTCTAGGAGGTACACGTGTTTACTGAGAGCTTCGATTAGGAAGGTCCTATATTCATCTAAAATGTTACAGATATTAAACTCTCTCTCTCTCTCTCCAAATTTCCTTTCTTTTCCCAACACGGCACATTCTTCATACCACCAGAATTATTTTTTATAATTTATGCAGATGTTCATTTACCAGACTCTTAGTATCATTTACAAGCACTATGCTAAGTTCATGTGATAAAAGTAAAAAGAATACAAAAACGAAGAGGGTACCTCTAACCTTCAAAAAGCTCTGCATTTTGGGGTAAAATAAATTAGTAACGATGGTCCTAGAATTCCTAAATGACCTAGTGGTATCTTATCACTTCAACTGATGGCTACTTAGAAAACTAATAACACAAATCATGATACATTTACAATCTCTATCTTTCTCCAGAATACCATGAGTTTATTAAAGGTTAAGGATCCTTTCTTTTTCCCACTACTGCCAGAGTATTTGGAACAAAGTAAAGGGACAGTAACTGCTTACTAAATGCATAGTGAATGAATAAGTAAATGAATTTTTAAAAAAAGTAACTTGTTTGTTCAGTAGAGGGTTGACCTAGGTTCAGAGACTCCCTGCCCAGACAATAGTAGGACCAGTTATTGGGTCGAATCTATAGTTTATGTTGGTGTCAATCAACATAAAGGACCTGATGAAAGTCTGCTCAAACCTCCTGCAGTGAACCAAAAGAAATGTTGAACAGATTTCTACAGGCCCATGCCTATAGTATCCTAGCTACTCAGGAGGTTGAGATCTGAGGATCACAGTTCAAAGCTAGGCCGGGCAGGAAACTCCATGAGACTCTTATCTTCAATAAACTACTCAAAAAAGCCAGAAGTGGTAGAGCATTCGCCTTGAGCACAAAGAGGCGCAGGCCTAGAGTTCAAGCCCCAGGACCAGGAGGAAAAAAAAAAAAAGGTTGTAATAAAATGTAATTAGCTGGCAAGGATAGGGGGGAAAAGGAACCCTCACTATACTGCTGGAAGGAATGTAAAATAGTACAACCACTCTGGAAAGTAGTCTGGAGGTTCCTCAAAAAACTAAACACAGACCTTCCCTACGATCCAGCCATACCACTCGTAGGCATCTACCCTAAACACATCATGAATCAGGATATGACTAGGACAGCCACACACATCCATGTTCATTGCTGCACTATTCATAATAACCAAGATATGGAAATAGCCCAAATGCTCCACAGTAGATGAGTGAATCCAAAAAATGTGGTGCCTATATACAATGCAATTTTACACAGCCATTAGAAAGAATAAAATAATGTCATCTGCAGGGAAATGGATGGAACTAGAACAAATCATGTTAAGTGAGGTAAGCCAAGCTCAGAGAGACAAACAGAACATATTCTCTCTGATATGTGGAAGTCAGATCTAAAATGCACTGGGATATGTCAAATTACACAGGATTCTAAATACTCACAGTGAGACCAAAAGAGGACACTCTTAGGAGAAAATCACTAAGGTCAAATCCCTTCTTCATATTTATATAAAATAACACACATACTTAAACTCCTAAAATATGGAAACAAATGATTCTGTCTTTTTACCTTATATGTGATATATTCCTCTGTATATCTTCGGGAGAGTCAGGAGGAATAGAACTCAAGGAAAAAGGGTAAAAAAAAGTAGAGCAGTAGAGCTCACTGGGCACTGTGGAGATGGAGGGAGGGACAGGGAAAGTGGTAACAGTTGACACTGTATGAAAGAAAATGTACTTATTACCTGACTCATGTAAAGGTAAACCCTCTGTATATCACCTTTATAATAAAAATAAATTTAAAAAGTATTTTCATAAAAATACAGGGAAAAAGTGCAGCAGAAGTTCAGCCACTGAATGTAGAGCCTCGAAGTCTCCTACAATTGTGTTTGGATTCTGAGTATGGAGTTCTCATGGAATTCTGATTCATTACACTATATATAGTATGACTTTCTCCCCTTCTTTCACTCTCAAAATTGGCAATTGAGTATCTTTTCTTCAGTCACATGGAAAGCAATACTTTCCATTCATACTTCAAATAATCCTTTGTTAAAGTCAGAAACAACATCTAAAGTACATAAATTGGATTAATTTCTTAAAAGTCTATGGTAGCTGTGGTTTGGTAAGAGTTCCTGTATTTAACTCCCAACTTGAGAATTTTTATGAACTCATCCTATCATATACATTTTCTTTTTATATATACTCCTAGATTTCTCTAACTCCCTTTATGGCTAGTATTTGGAGGTTACAGATAAATCCCTGCTTGAAGTCGAGGATCGATGCAACTACTGTAGTGCATTCCTGGCTAGAATTATAGGCCTGTATCTCTGTGCCCAGATGTATTTTAAAGATAATTTCATTAGGATACAGTTATATACTGTTTATAGTGCAGAAATCAATGGTAATATTCAGCAGAATTGTGCAAATGTTATTAAAGTTAATATCAAAATATTTATGAATCATAAGAGAAATTATACTTACCATTCTCGATCTGTGACATCTCCCAAATCTCCATCTCCATCTCTAAGGTCTTTCAAACTCACATATTCAACTGCTTGAATGCCAAGCAATCTCAAATGACCCACTGATACTTCCCTAAAACATATTCTCCTCACACTCTTCACAGCTCAAATACAAACTTCATTTATTTAGTTGCTCTTACTAAAAACTTATTCTTTTTTACACATCCTATGTTTAATAACTCAATCATTTTGATCAAATCTTCAAATATACCCATAATCCAACCTCTTATCACTTAGGCTACTATGACTTAGTCTAGTCTTATCATGACTAATCTAATCACAATTATTTTCTAACTGTTTTTCTTCTGTCTTACTACAATGAATTCTGAATACAGAAACCAGACTCTTTTCAATACTATTCATGTTAGTCATCTGCCTCAACACCTGTACTGACTGCCTGGTTCACTTGGATTAAAGGCTTACAAGGCTTTATATATTATGACCTCTTGCTACTTCTATAACCTCCTCTCCTAGCAATCTCTTCCTCTGCTATTTTTGCTTCAGTCATGCTAGTTAATTGCTGCTTATATACCAGGTACCCTTCAATCCTTATATTCATTGCTTCCTCTATCTAGAATGGTCTTTTCCCAGAACTAAATGACTCATTTCCTCTCTGCATTCAAATCTCAGTTAAATGGTCTCTTACCAAGAGGCCTTCTTGGCCACTGTACTTAAATTTGCAGCATTTAAATTTGTACTGTATTTAAATTGCACCCATCCTGTGTACTTTCTATTCCCTTTCCTAACTGAAACTCTTATTCCCATATAATTTTTTAAAATTTAATTTTATTGTCAAGGTGATATAGAGAGAGGTTACAGTTACATATGTAAGGTAGTGGTAGTGAGTACATTTCTTGTCAAACGTTGTTACCTGCCTCGTTTTTCTCCCACTTTCCTGCCCCTGTAATCTCCCCCTCCCCCCAGTATAAAGTTCATTTCCAACATGTTGTCTTGTGAGTATCACTGTTGAACTGGTTTGCCCTTTGTTCCAGCATTTTTGTTGTTCCCCTTCCCTTCCCTAATTCAGGTAAACGTATACACAATACATAGGATACCAAAATCAAATACAGACTGATCCTACCGCTTGTGATATTTCTTTCAGTTTAACAAATGTCAAAAGATACAATATTAAAAAAAAAGAAAAAGATACAATATTGAACAAGTTTCAAACAGAATCACACTGTACCTATTGTTCAGTAAGCTAGAATGTTTTTCACTTAAATTTTATGGTCATTCTTCAATGTTAATATTTACTTTTCAGGAAAAGTCAAAGTATCTAAGTGGTACACTTTTTTTTTTTTCCCATTTTGGTTGGTTTTTATATTACCTTGCCGATTAACTTCATTTTGAAGTAGCTCTTCCATTGCCTCTTCCTCTGCGATATCTAAAGGTGTGTCTCCTTCACTGTTAACAGCCCCTACATGAGCTCCTTGACCAATCAAAAACCTGTATAACACAAGAAAGATAGTTAAGCCAACATACTATCATTGAAATAAAACAAAATTCATCCAATAAAGACAAATTCCTACACTGGAGCAGTAACAGAGACCAATAATATTTGCATTATTTTAAAAATTTAACTATAGAACTATGTAAATTTAATATTGTGATGAATTCCAATGTAATTGGCGTTATGGTATTTCTATTTGTGTATCTATAACACAATTTTAAGAACGTAAGCTACTGATTCCTCAAGCCTGCCAAAGCGATCCAGATGCAATTAATCATTGTCATTGTGTGAACTTGTCATTATGTGAAATGTGTATCTCCTGGAATTATTTTTTTATTGGTATTACTAATGTCAAATACTGGTTTTAAAAACCTGAAATGGTGTTGAGCTCAACCATGCAAGAACCATGTCAAATCCCAGCTTTAAAAACCCCAAACTGTTATGAGCTCCATCATGCCAAAAAACAAGTAAGTTCCTCAATTATCTACTCGACATAATTTTTAATCTCATTCTTCTTGTTTCATACTGTAGGCTCTAATAATATGAAAATATTTACTGTTTTAGATTAAATCATGTTCTATTGGTAACCTTGATTTTTTTGTTCAATATACAAATAATGGGTCTATTTCTCTATGTCCCTAATCAATTTAACTCATACATATTTTAAAGCCAATATAAAATACTCTCATAAAAATGAGAAACTGCCAGTATATAGTTAAAAAAATATCCCCTCCACAAAGCTAACCAGTATCACCAGTATAGAAAAAAATCTTCAAGTACTTTTGTTATGCCTTTATGTGTATGTATAAACCTACAGTCAGTTATAGGGCTTGAACTCGGGGCCTGGGAGCTGACCCTGAGCTATTCAGCTCAAGGCGAGTCTCTACCACTTGAGCCATAGTACCACTTTGGGTTTTCTGGTGATTAATTAGAGGTAGGAGTCTCATGGACTTTCCTTGCCCAGGTCGCCTTTGAACTGGGATCCTCACTCAGATCTCAGTCTCCTGAGTAGCTAGGATTACAGGCATGAGCCACTGGTGCCCGGCTATAATCACCTTTGTAAAAACAAAATAAACCGGAATGCACATCTTTCCTTCTAACAGCAAAAAATATCCCACAGTATAGTTGGATCATATTTTCATTGAATACCTCTTTCATGCTAGTCATGTTCTCAAGTGAACATTTAATATTGTTATTTTCAGAAATTATTATTTTCATCGTATCTTAAAAATTTCTCAATATGACTACTATAAAATCTGTTTTTTCCTAGCTATGCATAAGACTGAAAATATTTACTGATATTCGTATATTTCCGTTTATGAACTGTTTGTCTTTTGTCTACATTTCTAACTGGTTTATTAATTCAACAAATGCTGATGATGTCACACTCCAGGAACACAGTAATAACCATAGGCTTTCCTCTCAAGAATACAGTCAGGTAAGAGAATCAGATTATGCATACAATGTAAGCATAAAGTGTTATGACAGCCAGGCGCTGGTGGCTCACGCCTGTAATCCTAGCTACTCAGGAGGCTGAGATCTGAGGATCGCGGTTCAAAGCCAGCCCGGGCAGGAGAGACCGTGAGACTCCTATCTCCAATAAACCACCAGAAAACCGGAAGTGGCGCTGTAGCTCAAGTGGTAGAGCACTCGCCTTGAGCTGAAGAGCTGAGGGACAGTGCCCAGGCCCAGAGTTCAAGCCCCACGGCCGACAAAAAAATAAATAAATAAATAAAGTATTATGACAAAAATAATGTAGCATATAGGAATAAGTATAGGTTGAGCAAAATTGTTGGGAAAAAAATGTTTCAGATTTCAGATATTGTGAGTGAGAAATCTGGAATATTTGCATATAAACAATGAGTTATCATCATAGGGATGAGATAATGTATTATCTTTAATGCTCTTGTGTTTTAACTAGGAGCTGGTACATTAAGTTAGGTATTCAATTTTCCCTTTTGTTTTCATAGTTTTAAAAACTGTTATACAAAACTAAAAATAATTTCCTTAAATGCTCCAAATAATAAGTGAGTCTGAAGCAGGAAAGTAAGAGAGGTGAAACAAGAACTGATGTACACTTCAAGACAATATACAATTATTCTGCTAGGCAAAATCCAGATCAAACAACTATGGGTACCTTTATTTTATTTATGTGTTAAGAAATCATCAAAAGGATACACATAGTGTATCTCCTCAGAATAGCTGTAGTGCTTAAAATAGAAAGAGCTATATTAAGCGCAGTTTTAAGGAAGCATAAGGTCAAAGCCAAACCAACAATGCAAGTTTATATTAACAGGAAGGATGCAAAGAGAAACTAATTAGAGCAAAGCTCTAAAAATTCTACCAAGAAGCAGAACCTGAGGGTTATGGGTATGGCTCAATACATCAGGCACAGCTTAGTGGTCCAGCTCATTATTTATTTGCAAATTGGTAAATACTGTTTTAGCACAAAATCAAGTATCATTGTGGCCACTTTGTGGACAGGAAAATAAAAGTTTCTGGTATCAGAGATACTACTCATGAACCAGATGCTTTGTATTTAGCAATTGCTGGTGATTGTTTTGCCCAAATTGTGCTTTCTAATTTGAAGCCTGATTCTATAATTTACTCTAATTTAAGGGCTGCATATAATAAACCTCTCCTTGGTTTCCAATAGCTTGAGATGCCGCCAACCTTCCAGTTCCTGTCACTTCTCAGTGTGCACATCCAAAACACAATTCTACTGCAGCAAAAGGGAAGCAAGCAATGACAAGACTGAGAGAGTTCATTTTGGTGTGTTAGACTTACATGTGGCTAAATCAATTCCCTTTATACTGTATTACCTGAACAATCTATTGGCAGTTATTATTTTTCTTGTTAATAGTGTTTTTACTCTGAGCTTTAGTATATTCTAATATTATGTCAATATCAATGAACAAATTTTCATTTGAGTGCAAGTGAGATGAGTTATTCAATGAAATAAAATCTGCATTAACAGCATAATCCAAACAAAGAGTTCTGACCTAAGACCTTTGAATGTTTTCCCAAAAGTATCAGTTCTTTTCTTTCAACACTTGAAACACTGGATCTCTAAGATTTGCAATAAATGAATCTGCTGTCATTAAACTGTTTCTCCATAACTGCTTTCAAGACAGTTTTCCCTTGTCTTTAATTTTTAGAACTTTACATAAGATATGCCTTTTTTGTTTTATCCTATTTGGGATTTACTAAACTGCTTTAATTTTGAGGTGTACTTCTGCCAAATTTGGAATGGCTATTTTCTAAATTCCTGTATTACTTTAATGCTCTCCTCCTGTTATTTGGCTAATACCTATTATTTAGCTTCTGTGGCTCCAAACGTACAATACATGGCTATAGGAGGTTAAAAGAAAAGGGAAGAGACTACACCAGTGTCCTTCTTGAGATTTCCAGCTGCTCTAACTTCTCTCTAGCTCCATTTCCAACATCTTAAAATCATAATTCCATAATTACTCTAAAATTAATTATACCAATAACAAAATTGAAGCTAACACTTGTGAAAGAAGTCTATTAAATTGGGCAAGGCTCTGGGTGTGGCTCAAATGGTAGAGTACCTGACTAACAAGAGTACTTAAACTCTAGTTTTCCCCAAACCAAGACAGATATAAGAGGTCAGACTGCAAATCTAGCTTGCCATTTGTAAAAGTAAAAACCAAAACAAGAAAAAGTACATTCTTTTCTTAAAGAAAACATTCAAGGTTCAGTTATTCGATTTTTCTACTTTTTTCTCTATTCTTGCCACACACTAACTTTTTTTTGGTGTTACAGGAGTTTGAATTCAGGACCTCTTGTAATCTACCACTTGAGCAATCCTTACAACCCTTTTTGCTTTAAGTTATTTTTCTGGATAGAGCCTTTGTCTTTTTTCAGGGCCAGCCTCAGTCAGTCATTATTCTCCCATTGTCTTCAGTGTTGCTAGGATTATATATATTATATACATATTATATTATATATATTATACAATACACATGTATCACATATAATAGTTTCATGCAACATCTCTCTCCATATTCTAATGCTTTCTCTCTATAAAACTATAGTTCCTAAGAATTTATTCAATTGTGGTCAAGTCTAGTTTGCTTGCTTAACCAAAAGGTTGATTCAAATAGGAAATCATTAGCTGGACACTATCTGGGCACTCACACCTGTAATCCTAGCTACTCAAGGAGGCTGAGATCTAAGGATCATAGTTTAAAGTCAGTCTGAGCAGAAGAGTCCCCATGAGACTCTTACCTCCAATTAACCACCCCAAAACCAGAAGTGGCACTGTGGGTCAAAGTGGGAGAACACTAGCTTTGAACACAAAAGCTCAGTGACAGTGTCCAAGTCCTTGACTTCAAGCCCCATAACTGACCCCAAAAAATGAAGAAAATATTGGGAATCATAAATATAATACATATATGTAAACACATTTACTTCAACATAAAAGACATTAATTTACCCATTCTTTAGTGAAGAACAGACTCTTTCCTTGGATCATGTCTTCAAATGTCTAGAAATACATGCTGCTTTTCTTATGCAAACAGAATCATAGTTCTTTATCTAAGACTAAAATGTCTAAAGGGAAGCATGTATAATACTGGATTTTTTTTTTCCTTCTAGTCTTTCAGTTGTCTCATCCACATATAATTAAATACCAATTATACTTTTAGTAATCCTTGCCTTTGGATCTTTCCAAAGTATTTTATTATAGCACAAGGAAAAAAACATGCATAATTCATTTGTTTGGAGATATCCAACTGTATTTTGTAATGCTGACAAGCATTAAAAAGGCTGACAAAACATACAACTAACATTTGGAAAGCTCACAATCCAACTCCACTGGTAAAAACAGAAGGGAACTTAGCAACACAGTACAGCCAATGTGTTTTAACAAAGAACATACAAGTTAATACAGTGAATGTCATTGTTAATATTATGGATGAGAAAACAGAGGCACTGACAAGCTGGCAATAGAATAAAACTAAAATACAGAACTGGCTTACTCTGCAATATCGAGATATCCACAGGAAGCAGCTGCATGTAGTGGTATCCAGCCTTCATTATCAGGCTGATTAATATTTGCTCCATTTTCTACCAAAAACTTGACCATGTCAACATTGTCATCAATGCAAGCCTAAAAACAAAACATGAAGCATAACTGTAAAATATTTGTATCAACAGTCCAAATAATAAAATTCTTAATAGATTTTATAATATATACAATTTTTGTAAATCTTCAGCTATTATGTTGTAAGACCAAAGTCTTTTCTTTGATACATATACAACAGTACTACTACATGACTACTTTTTATGGTAACACAATTACAAAAACAAAAATACATTAAAATGAAAATAATCAAAATATTATAATTATATGCCAACAATAGCAATAATTCATAATATGTAGTTGAGTATGGGTGCAAGATCCTTTCAGAGAGGAAATAAAGCTATTTCAAAATAACACTAAGATGTTATTTTCAACTTTTTCTTCATTGCATTTGAAGATGCAAAAGCAACAGTGATAAAATTGCATGTGTCAATCAAGGCAGAAGCAACAAACAAAAGCAATCACTGTATTGACCAATATGCACTCACAGTATACTATTTCCTTCTTCCCTCTGCTAGTCCTGGGATGTGCACTCAGGAGCCTCTCACTTGCTCAGCTTGCTAGTTCACAGCTGGGACTATCCCTATATTATTCTTGAACTAGTACTCTAGCCCTGTAGTATGCTGATTAGCTAGAGATGAAATCTCTCCTACTTTTCTGCTACACTGGTTTTAAAGTAATATCTTCCCAGTCTTAGCCTTCTTGAGTAGCCAGAATCTTGACTCTTAAATACATGCCTTTTTAATAAAATTATGTAATAAGATAAAAATACACATTAGAGCACTTATCCAGAAAACGAAAGTTGTCTTTAGAAAAGTATCCGTGCAACTGAATTGGAAATTATACTAGCCAGCTTTCCACTAAATTAATTTTACTTCAATGAGAAACTAGAATATAACTTTTGACTCCTGACTGAAATTTTCTTGAAAATGAGACAAATGAATGTCACTTTAAGAAAAGCAACTAACATCAATACATACAACATGCAATTCACAGTGCATGTTACCAACTGAGAAATCAAGCTTTCTAGATTAAATTAGCCATTTTGATTTAAAAAATGTTCTAGGTACTATAGAAAAATTGTTATTTTAAATCAGTAAATATGTTAATTGCTCAGTTTTAACCTGTAAGACTACATATTATTAGTATATACAACCTTTAGAAATTACAGCTCATTGCAATTTTCAATACTTGAAAGTACAACATTTTGTAAACAATAGTCTTACAGTAAGTAAGGAATTAAAAAAAAAATATTTGCTTTGTGCTAAGCAGTATGGTAGATTCTATTCTTTGAACAGGTATTTCAGGGTTTTGTTCTTGCTATCCTATTGAGAATGCCTGTCCAGCCTCTTCAGTAAATGCTGTTGGCAAAATTGGTTAATCACCTGTAGAAAACTAAAGCTAGATCCTTATATATCACCCTGCACCAGAATCAACTCCAAATGGATCAAAGACCTCAGAGTCAAAGAAGACACCCTGAAAACATTACAGGACAGAATAGGAGAAACCCTAGGTCTCTTTGGCACAGGCTGAAATTTTTTTGAGACCCAGAAACTCAACAGATCAAAGAAAGGTTGGACAAATGGGATTGCATGAAACTGCAGAGCTTCTGCATGGCAAATGACATAGCTAGCAAGATCAATAGAAAGCCCACAGATTGGGAGATCTTCACTAGCTAGACAACGGTTAGGGGTCTTGTAAGGTCTGAACAGGGACACCTCCCTCCCTCTTGGCTAAGTTTCTGCCCAGTATCTGTTAACTATGTAACTGGCAGCCTGGAAGTAGTCATCTTTCCCTCCTGCTAGGTGACATCCTGGGCCACCCCTCTGGTCATGTGCCTCCCATCTGACCTCAGGAGGGTCCTAGACCCTGAGGTCACATCCCGATCCAGTGTGTCCACACCTCCTCCTGTCCCTGGCCTAAATAAGTCCTGGCCCAAGAGTGGGTTGCCCAATTTCCCGCCTCCTTTCCTTTACAGCCATGCTTCTCCACCACGCATGGTGGGGGCAGCAGTTCGGTAAATAAACTTCTTTTCCTGCCTGAATAGAGCGTGATGTTCTCCTCACTGGCCACCTAATGAAACCTACTTATTTAATATACCTTACAGGTCTCATATCTAAAATATATTTGGAACTCAAAAAATTAAATCCCCAACAAGAAATCCTCAAAGAAACAAATGCCCCATAAATAAGAAGGCTAAAGACTTAAAGAGAGTCTTCTCTGAAGAGGAAATAAGAATGGCCAGCAGACACATAAAGAAATGCTCAACTTCTCTAGCCATAAAAGAAATGCAAATCAAAACAACATCGAGATTCTACCTCACCCCAGTAAGAATGGCTATAATCAAGAACTCTAATAACAACAGATGCTGGAGGGAATGTGGCCAGAAGGGAACTCTACTGCATTGTTGGTGGGACTGTAAACTTGTTCAACCACTTTGGAAAGCAGTATGGAAGTTCCTCAAAAGACTCCACAGAGAGCTCCCCTATGACCCAGCAATCCCACTTTTGGACATTTACCCAAATGATCACAAACAAGACCACACTAAAGCTACCAGCACAACTATGTTTATCTGAGCATTATTTACCATAGCTAAGATATGGAACCAACCCAGCTGCCCCTCAGTAGATGAATGGATCAAGAAAGTTGTGTGTGTGTGTGTGTGTGTGTGTGTGTGTGTGTGTGTGTGTGTGTGTGTGTGTGTGTGTGTGTGTGTGTGTGTGTGTGTGTGTGTGTGTGTGTGTGTGTGTGTGTGTGTGTGTGTGTGTGTAAAATGGAATTCTATGCCTCCATCAGAAAGAATGACATTGCCCCATTTGTTAGGAAAAGAAAGACTTGGAAAAATTGTATTAAGTGAAGTAAGCCAGGCCCAAAGAAACATAGGTCCCATAGTTTCCCTTATTCGCAATAACTAGTATATGTCTGGGAAATAGAAAAGGTCAAAAGCTATGTACATATGACCATATAAAATGAAGTTTGCCAGGCCTGGTGGCTCACACCTCAAATTCTAGCTACTCAGGAGGGCTGAGATCTGAGGATAGCAGTTCAAAGCCAGCCCGGGCAGGAAACTCCATGAGACTCTTATCTCCCATAAACCACTAGAAAACTAGAAGTGGTGCTGTGGCTCAAGCAGTAGAGCGCCATCCTTGAGCTGAAGAGTGCAGGGACAGCACCCAAGCCCAGAGTTCATGCCCCACAACCGACCAAAAAAGAGAAAAAAAAAAAGAAGTTAAGTGAAATGAACCCCAAGATAGAGACACAGGTGATTTTTTCTTTCTTGCTATTGTTTCTAACGTATTTATAAGGTACCATGTGATTTTTTGTTGTTGTTGTTGCTTTGTATGTTTCTCCCCCACAGTATAACCCCAGTTTTCACTATATTTGATGTCATTATAATTTGGGGAGGGGAAGGGAAAAAACAAATTGCTTACATAGGGATACAGGTTGACCCACTGTAATGAGATGTACAAGACACTATATTGAAAAACGAACTTTACAATTTAGGCAGGGGAGGGGGTATGGGGTGTGAGTGGAGAGTATAGCTGTGAAGGTGGGAAAGAAGGGATGGTAGGGGAAAAACAAAGGAGGAGGCAACAATTCTTGATAAGAAATGTACTCATTATCTTGCTCATGTAACTGTTAACGCCTCTGTACAGTATTTTCACAATAAAAATAATTTAAAAAAAAGATAATGCCTGTCTATCCATTTGCCCAAATATTTCTTGTACTGGCAGTTGAACTAAAGGACCTCACACTTGCTAGGCAGGTGCTCTACCATTTGAGCCCTTCCACCTTTTTAAAGTAATTGTTATTACTCTATCACATTAAAAACACCAGTATCTGGAAGTGGCACTGTGGCTCAGAGGGGTAAGAGCAGTGGCCTTGAGCAAAAGAGTTCAGGGACAGCCAGTCAGGCCCTGAGTTAAGACCCCATAACTGACAGAACAAAAACACCCATTAGTATTTTTATTTATCTATTTTATCTTTATCTATTTATTCATCTATCTCACCCAGTGCCTGAGATATAAAACATGTATAACAGGGCCTGGTATGGAGAAAATTACTTATAAATAAATATTTAAAAATTTTAACCACTTTCAGTTTAGGTACTTTTACCCATTTTCACCAAATTAGGCAGATATAAATGTTCCCCCTCCTACCATCCTTCAAGATCTACTATAAATACTATCTTATCCAATTAGTAATATCAACATTTGGATCTCACAAGTAAGCCGATACTTAATGTTATACTATAGCTATTTACATATGAATCCTAACGTTTTCATTTAAAATCTGTTCTTTAAGGCTGAGGATGTAATCCAGTGATAAAGTATTTGTCTAGCAAGCACAGGGCCCTAGATTTGATCCTCAATAGCTAGGTGAATGGGGAAACTCCAAACAAAAGACAAACTCCACAATGGAACTATTTACTTTTACTAATTTACTATTTACTAATGCATTTTTAGGAATACAACTGGATCATACATATCCAATGAAATAAGAGTGTAATTCCAGATGTATTCTCTTGGGAGGATTGCTAGATTTGGCACTATTCATTATTGTTATAGAATAGAATTTAATCAGATAAAATTCCTATATATGACCCTTACCTAAGAATCTATGAGAAATGCAAAGCATTTGTTTTATGGGAGTTAAAAAGGTGGGTTGAAATCTACTCAAAGAGCCTTACAGCTTCCCAACTGATATACACTATCAGGGTTTGTCTAAAAGGGCAAGTTGCTTTTTATCCAATTTGGGCAAAAACAGGCCAAAAAAGCTAATCATCTAGCTGGCGCTAGTGGCTCACACATGTAATACTAGCTAGTCAAGAGGCTGAGATTGAAGGATCACGGTTCAAAACCAGCCCAGGCAGCAATGACTCTTATCTCCAATAAAATAAAGTGGTGCTGTGGCTCAAGAGGCAGAGCCCTAGCCTTGAGTTGAAGAGCTCAGTCAGGAACAGCGCCAAGGCCCAGAGTTCAAGCCCCATGACTGACAGGAAAAAACAATAACAACAACAAAAAAACAAGCGAATAAGCTTGTTTTTTATCTATGTAAATATATAATCTACACATACTAGGGCTGAAGACTATCCTTTTCTAATGTTTTAAAAGTAATTCTAATACAACTAATGAGTACACATTGATTTACATTCTCTTAGTTCAGTGTCAAAAGATCCTTGCTTTTAAAAATCAGGCTTATTAAGAATCCAGGAAGAAACTGGCAGTGATGGTACATGATCATAATCCTAGATACTTGGGAAAGAAAGGTCAGGAAGAACCTGGTTCCAGGCTAAGATAAACAAAAAGTTAGCAAGAAATATGCCAATATGATTGGTAGTGGGGCATGAACTCAGGGCCAGGATGCCATCTCTGAGTTCTTTTGCTCAAGGCTAGCATGTTCTACCATTTTGAGCCTCAGTTCTTCTTCTGGCTTTCTGGTGGTTAATTGGAGGTAAGAGTCTCAGCTCACTTTTCTGCCTTGGTTGGCTTTGAACCACAATCCTCAGATCTCAGGCTCCTGAATAGGTAGGATACAGGTGTGAGCCACAAGTACCAGGCTAATTATGCACTTCTGCAATACCAACTATACAGAAGTCCTGGACAGCAAGATTGTAATCCTAAATATAGTATTCAAATTATACAAAACCCCTACTTGAAAAAGCACTAAAAGCAAAATAGGGCTACGGATGTGGCTGAAGTGGTACAGCAGGGTCTGAGTTCAAACTCCATTACTCAGTATACCTTGGCAAAAGAAAAAAAAATCTATGTAGTTACTGAGAATAAAGACGAGTATGTCATTTAAAAAGTACAGATAGAAAACTGTTTTCATATACCTATCCTTTTAAAACAGGCATAAAACTTGTGCTTTAACACAGACAGAAAAATATTTTTAAAGAAATGTAAGTTGAAAGAAAAAAAATTAGGTCAATATAGCATACATCTGTAATCCCAGCAATTGGAAAGTGAAGGAGAGATGGTCTCAAAATTAGAAAACAAAATAAAAACAGAAACTTACCAGTTTTTAACCATTAAAGCTTCTGTTTTACATTCAGAAAAATAAACTTTCTTCAGGAATGAAAAGTCATCAACAACAACAAATGAGGGCAAAAAAAATAAGAGCATCATTGTTAGGAAATGGAAAGACTTGGAAAAAATTATATAAAGTGAAGTAAGCCAGGCCCAAAGAAACATAGGTCCCATGGTTTCCCTTATTAACAATAACTAGTATATGTCTGAGTCAGGCAGAAAAGGTCAGATAAGTTGATGTTAGGGAAATGAACCCTAAGATATGTATTCAAATGTTTGTTTTCTTTCATGTGATTGTTTCTAACACATTTATAAGATTATTTCTTTGTTGTTTTGTATGTCCCTCCCCCACTTTATAACCCCTGCTTTCACTGTATTTGATGTTGGTATAATTTGTGGAGGGGAAGGGAAAAAACAAATCGTTTAAATAGGGATGCAGGTGGACCCATTGCAACAATGAGATATTCAAGTCATTATGTCAAAAAAACGAACTTTACAGCTTTGGGGGGGGGGGAGAGGACTGGGTGGGGAGCTGCGGGGAGGATGGGAAGAGGAAACAACGGAGGAGGCTACAATGGTTGATAAGAAATGTACTCATTATCTTGCCCGTGTAACTGTAACTCCTCTGTACAGTATTTTCACAATAACCCCCCCCCAAAAAAGAAATAAGAGCATCATTGAATCATTGAAGGATAAAATACAAAAGAGCCGAAGGACTATTTCAATCTAAGAAAAAGTAGCTTGGGGCTTACTAATAAGATATAATGAATAGTAGGGTGCTATTGGCCAGATCCTGAATTCAAGTTCCAGAACACATACACACACTATAATGAATAGTAGGGTGCTATTGGCCAGATCCTGAATTCAAGTTCCAGAACACACACACACACACACACACACACACACACACACACACACACACACACACACACACACACACACACACACACACACACACACACACACACACACACACACACACACACACACACACACACACACACACACACACCCCTAAGCGCGCGCGCTTAGTTGTTTACCATCTATTTACTTGACTCCTGGCATAACAGGCATAAAAAAGGCAGTAATTGTGCCATAATCCCAGTACAATCCCTTGAACAATGTTTAGCATATGGTAGGTACACAGTAAATGGATGTAGGGGATAACAAAAATTCAGAGATTAGACAGCCTGAAGAAATCAAATAGCAGGAAAATGACAGATCCAGGATTCTAACACAAAATGCCTGATTCCAAAAAATAAGCTCTTTTCACACTTAGCATTCTGAATTCCTACGTATGCTCCTAGTCTATCAACATAGTTTTCATGTATTAACAGGCTTTTCACAAGAGAATATAATACATCCTACCCACTTAGTAGGTATTTGTTGTACAAGTAGAACCAATTATGTTTTACCTACCACAAAAGCCAAAGGGAAAAAAAAGCTTTAAATAACATTTCCCTAAGAAAGAAAATCACAAAGTTTCTATCAACAATGCACTATATAGATAAAACAAAAACAAACAAAAAACATTAAGAAAGACTTGTAACTTTTGCCTCCAGGTTATTTTAGCTTACTATAAGTTTTGTGGCTATGGACAAGTAATATAAATAATTTTGGGCTTCTATGTCTTTATTTTTATTTCAAGTTGAGGGAAGTTAGAACTTCAAATATTACCAAAATTGTCTATTTTATTGATGTTCCTTTGTAACAAGTTATAAGCACCTTGAAAGCATGGCTGGAAAGTTCTCAGAACATACCTTACACATCAGATAATAAATACAAGTATCAACTTTAAGTGTATATTGCTTGAGAAAAAAACCTCCTGTTTTTCATGAGATACTGATTAAAGGAAGAAAGATTAAAGAGATTTAAGAACCAAAGTTATATATTGCAACAAAGAAAATAAAAAACCACAAAACTCTATTGCATTTTCTAGTTTATTAAATGGTATTTGAGTGACTTAATGATTCATAGTAACTTAAAAATATTAGAGCTATTTATAAGCATAATACTCCATTTTCCTTAACAAAAGAGACTGAGTAAATCTACTCTTTTTTTTTCCTCAATGCTTTAAATTCCCACATGCTTTGAAACAGTATCCTAATGTGTTATGTGAATATGATTATATAAATCATGGGTCCTTTACAAAATTATATAATATGATCGATCCATCAGCATTAGGTTCAATTTGTCATTAGTGGAGAGTAAAAGCATTTCAGAATTTCAAAGATGTTTGAAAACAATTTTTGAGCAGAGAATATGATCAAATAAGTATTATGAAGAGGGAAGACTCAAACTAATCAACAGCAGAAATCATTCAAGGAAAGAATATGGAGAATTAGAAAAAACAGTTAAAAAAACAAAAAGGAAGGTGACTAGTTAAGATACAGTAAATTAATATTAAACTGCTATCTATATATTCTTCTTAGAAAATAGATATGTGGCATTTCATCCAATCAACAGAGACCTACCAATAGATTTTTAATTTCTCTATTTTTTTAACAGCTTGATCCTCTTGTGCAAATAAAGAATTTGAAGATGAACAATTACACTGTATAAAAACAGTACTTACTCCTCATTATAGGAAAAAAAAATAAAAAATCTGTGGCACATTTATCTTTGAAAAGACCTTTTGCAAATGTTACCTCTAGAAAAACAAACTTTACTTCTCTCATGGATCATGTCTGTCTCTTTCAGAGGACTATATAAGGCAGCTAAATTTTCACAAATACTCCAAGTTGCAATTCCATTGCTGAAGCGGATAAAAATAAGTGGAGTTCTCCTGACTGTGTTGCACATTTTCCCATTGAAAGCATCCTAGCTTCCCTAAAATCACTGTAATGACAATAGCTAATCCATTATTCCACAGTAATCAAAGAAAAATTTATTAAAGATACACCAGTGATTTTCATTTATTAACTGGACCCCTTTTTCTCTTTTTTAAACAATTTAACACTACCAAGATTTGACTTTCCTCTAACAGTGTAAGGAAGCAAAAAATATGTAATAAAATTTATAATGGTAATAACTAAAAGGGCAACCCTACTCAGGTATCATATTTCAAAGTACAAGTACAGAAAACAAACACATAAAGAGATAATTAAAGTGAAAGGAATTTAAGTATAATTATTAAGATGTGCATTGGTTATTTTGAGAACCCAGAAATTCCAAATTCCTAAAGGAAACTCTATTCCTGACTTCAGTAAAAACAAGTGAAAGCTACTTCCCAGTATGGAAAAGACACCAAGTAGATATGGTAGAGTTCCAAAATAAAATCTTACTTGCCATGAGTAATCTTTTGACACTAAATAGGAAAAGCTTTTACTGAACAGATTAATTTTTAAAGATTCTCCCTCTGAAGAAGGTAAGTGAATGCTTTACTTTAGGAAAAAAAAAGTCCCAGCATATTGGAATTAGCTATTTTATAACAAGTGAAATGTTGATTATTATAAATATTTGTAGGTTTATAACTCAATGTAGCATTAAAAAACCAGCAAAAGAAAGTTAAAAACATTAAATCTGCTTCTTTTATTTTGTTCATAACTGTAGTATTTTTAAAATATTTAAAAATAAATACAAAAAGTACTGTCACAAATTTTTATTATATATGAATCTCAAATTTGTGGCATAAATCATTCAAGCTGTTCTCCTGAACATTTATATACCACATGCAAGCAACTGGCAAGGCTTTCCCATAAAAATATTGTTGCTCAGATAATCAAAAGCTAGCACATGCAGCACATTAAGGGACCCATGACTTGCTGACTTAAAAATATTTGACTAAATTTGGTCACTTTATTGAGCCATATAAGGAAAGAAACAGAACAAATCAAAGATACTTCTAAATTCTAACCAGACATGATTTACCTTATTTTTTAAAAATTTTTTTAATGAATGCATATCCAGAGCAATTAACAATAATAAACAGCTATGTGATGAAAATTCAACCTTTAATTCTACGTATAGGTAACAATGTTAATGAGCTGTAAACTTATTCATGAAACAAGTTCAAATACATAAAAGTGTTGCTTTTATTATTCCACATGGTCTGTAAGAAAACAATTGAGAAGTCTGATAACAAAGTGTTGGATAAAGGTGCTACACAAATGCACAGAGCAGGGAAGAGTCCATACCTTGAAGACAGATTTGGGATTGAACTATATAACTTGAAAAATCATTAAAATTTCATTCTTAAAACATCCAAATAAATGTATTTGTCAACTGTGCAACAACTAAAATCACAACCACAAAATTAAAAGGATTCAAAACAATTGCTATTACAAAGTTCACTCTGGAGTGAGATTGCCTAGGACTTACTGGTCAGGTGTTCATGTTATGAGCCAGTTTCCTTTGAAAAATGAAGAAAATAATACTTACCAATTCAAATGAACCCTTTGAAGCATATGAATTACACAGCAATAGATTAAATGTTCCACCTACCAATTGGTATCTAAGAGGATAATTAACTTTTAGAAGATACACTAAGAAAATTCTTCAAACAAGCTTACAAATGCATTAACACAAATTATCTATGTTGCAAAAGAGTAAAGCAACTGAAAAGATGTAGTTGTATGCAAATGTAATTACAGATTCTAGGAAAAAGTATAATATTATAGTCAATAGTTGAAATGGTGCCTGACTGTTAGTATTGACAGGCAAAAGACAAATTAATTTGAATATAAGCATTCTATTAATGGATTTCTACTCCACAGAAACAATTCTTTATCATTCTTAAGAGAATAAAAGCTCAATTTATAGGTAAAGAAATACGAAGATAAACTAGAAACAGTGTGTATTCAGAAAAATTGAAATGGATCCTGGCCAGGCAATGAGTTTGTTCTATCTTAAAGAAAACTGAAAAAAAAAAAAAAAAAAAAAAAAAGAAAGAAAGAAAACTGATGCTGCACATTTGAAAGAAGGAATTATAGATGCGATTTATACAAGAAAGACTATGAAGAATTCCAAGAAGTATTCCTATTTTAAGCAATGAACAATTTGTTATTGCATTAAAAGACTGAAAAGTAAATAAGTATGTTTAACTTTAGAAGAATACTATACTTAGTTATCAAGAAAAGTTCAACAACTTTCCTCTTCCTAACTAGATGTAAAAATAAAAACATACCCTTTAAAACTGTCATACATTTAAATGACATGATTAGAATTACAAATCCAAACACAGACTAAACAAATTGACTAAGACATAGAAATTCCTCATTTGGACAAGGAAAAGTTCATGCTTATGTCTACTAAAGAAATTATAGGAACTATTTCTGATAAAGAGAAGGCAAATACAGGTTTGAAAACACAAAATACATTTGTCTGGCAGAGATGACATAATATATGTTAATTGAACCACAGATGGTAGATACAGAGTATAAAAAATTCTGACAAAAACATTTGAGATTAAAAAATATATTAGTTTGTATGGGAAAGTTACTTAAGTCCTACTCAAAAACAAGCATTACATGGATAAATAAAAAACATAAAAAACGGAAGCTATAAACATTTTTACACAGTTCTGTCATTTCTTTTATTGATAAAGACCAATAAAATAGTAAGTACTAAGTGGGACTTGAGATTTTTAGAAGCAAACACTTTTATTTATGGGCTTAGAAAAAGTAATGCTATTTTTTTCTTCAGAGTTTAAGATGCTTAGAAATAAAAACTAAATTGGCCTTCAGCATCATTTTGTAATATTTTTTGTTGATAAACTATCATATACAGCACAGGAAGCTATGGACTTTGGAAGATATAAATACTAGCACTAGAGGGTATTTTCTCCTTGTTTCCTTTATACCAATGCCTGGCACATAGCAAGTACCTAATAAATACATGTGGACTGAAATAAAAATATGCTAACTCCTTTTTTTTTTTTTCTTAAGTCTTGGGGCTTTTGTCCGTCATGGGGCTTGAACTCTGGGCCTGGGCACTGTCCCTCAGCTCTTCAGCTCAAGGCGAGTGCTCTACTACTTGAGCCACAGAGATAAGACTCTCACGGACTTTCCTGTCCAGACTGGCTTTGAACCGTGATCCTAAGATCTCAGCCTCCTGAGTAGTTAGGATTACAGGTGTGAGCTACCGGCGTCCAGCAAATGCTAACTTCTTAATAAGCAGGCATTTATGACCTAGTGTGCAAATTGTGTTATTTTATCTGAGATATGCTCGCTTGTATTTCCAGTCTTACTCCTAACTAGATTACAATTCCATAAAAAGAACTGCTTTACAATGTTATTTCAATGAACAGTTTTTAGTGGACTAAATCAATCATGTAGTCCTGTCTTCAGTATGGACAACCCTGAATTAGGAGAAAAAATATGCACAAAAAGTAGAAAATTTTACTATGCAATTTATGTAAAATAAGGAAGAATGATTATATGATTAGAGATGAGTTAAAGTTTTTTGGAAAAATTGTATGTCAAGTGTCATTACTGTCTGAGCTCTAGGGACAGGAAGGCCACTATAGGAGTTTCCTTCTTAAATCTCATTTTCAACAGTTATGACTACAAACTCAGCTAGAATGGCTAATAAATGGATACAGTAATAAAAAAGCAATTTTAGTTTCAGAGGAAGAAATAATAATGATACAGTTCTTGCCACTGATATGTCTAATGAAGAGTCTGGAATACACGCTAAATTGTTAATTAAAATACATCTTTTAAACTGCTCTATACTAAAGATAAAAAAAATTCACAGCTTTCCAAAACAAAGCAAAAATTCACAATCTTTTGTACTTTTTATTTTTGGTGCCAGCTCTGCCTGGGGCTTGAACTCACTGTCCCTGAGCTTTTTTATGCTCAAGGCTAACTAGCGCTTTACCACTTGGGCCACAGCTCTGGCATTTTTGGGTAGTTAACTGGAGGTAAGAGTCTCATGGGCTTTCTTGCTAGGCTTGCTTTGAACCATGATCCCCAGATCTCAGCTTTCTTAGTAGCTAGGATTATAGGATGAGCTACCAGTTCACACAATTTTAAATAAATTTTTTTTCTAGAAAAAATTTTCAGTGTTCAACAAATCAGGTACTCACTAATTCAACAACAGATCTTGATTATTACCATAGCCAGCCAGTGTTGGCTGACAGAACAGTAAAAGACATTGACCAGATATCTGTACTTACACAACCTTTAGTCAAGCAGGCAAAACAAACAAAAATTCCCCAAACCCTCAGAAAACTCACACAGTAACACACAGTAACAAAAAGAGGGTAAATGTTATGGATTTTCAACTGAAGTACTAACTTAGATTTGGGGAAAAAAGGGAGAAATAAAAATCTTCAAGAGTGGTGCCTATGAATTTTTCCATCTACTCCATAAAACGTACTAGCCTGAGAAACTAGTCCATGATAGCAAGAATAAACATCAAGACACAAGTAGACATGTAAAATGTGATCAGAAAAGCCCATGTCATAGTCCAGAAAGCAATAGTATCTAGGTAATTGTGCAAACAACAAAGGAAAAACAAGAAGCAATAGCCTAAAGAGGTAGGCGGGAAGAAAAAGAAATAGAAGGATAGGTCTATAGAAGCAAAGGGGAAATGCAAGAAAAAAGAATATTAAGTTCTTCCTAGCAAAAACGCTAGGAAGCCAGATTTCACAGAAGGTTTCTTCCAAATAAACACTAACTGTTCTATATAATTTCTGAATGTTCCAGGCAACAGTTATACTTTACTCCTATTAACTTATTCACATATATTAACTCATTTGATCCTCATAACAACCTAACATTTTAAGTACATTATATCTAGTATTTAATAGCTAATAACTGCTAAGACTGGGATTTAAATCCAGCTGTCTAGCTTTCACATCTGTGTCCTTAACCAACAAGCTATCCAATTTGATGGCAGGTTCAGTATAAGATAAATTAATACCCCAAACTTGGTCCTATTTGTCAAAAGTTTAAATTCATATTCCTTTTGGGATTGAGACTTCTTTCTGGGGAGTTTATTTGGCAGATACACCCACACTTGTGCAGAAAGACATGCACAAAAATATTCACTAAAAACTGACAGGCATGCTGGGCGCCGGTGGCTCATAACTGTAATCCTAGCTACTCAGGAGGCTGAGATCTGAGGATCATAGTTTAAAGCCAGCCCAGGCAGGAAAGTCCGTGAAACTCTTATCTCCAATAAACCACCAGAAAACCAGAAGTGGCGCTGTAGCTCAAGGGATAGAGTACATGCCTTGAGCTCAAGACCTGAGGGACAGCGTTCAGGTCCAAAGTTCAAGCCCCACAATCGACAAAAAACTGACAGGCATAACACTGGAAATAAGTTCAAGGTCTTTTAATTTAAAAATCTGGAACTGTGGGTAGAGACAAGATGGGAAAATGAAAGAAGGAGTGACACTGACCAAGAAGCATTGTACTCATAACCTGACATCAATTGTAACCCTTTGTACAACTACTTAATAATGTTCAACAGGAAAAACTAATTTTTGTAAAAGAATAAGTATTACATGAGTGATATTTTTAATCAATGTGTCAAAAATTAAATTAGAATACTTTATGTATATTTATATATATTTGGTTATATCATAAAATATGTAAAAAGATATGTTAATTGTAAAAAAGCAATAGATTTATTGTGAGAGGACATTTGTAGGACAACTTTAGGAACAATAAGGTAATAGAGAACATCACAGAAAAGCACAGCCTACAAGGAAACATACAAGAGGAAACTACTCTTTTCCTTTTCCCACCAGCTTAAAGATATAAAAGACAACAAAATTCAGATTGTGAACATTACTTCTCAGTAGTTTACTTCCTCAGGTAAGCTACAGTGACTATCCACACATGAGGAACTCAAGAGACATTAGGAAACTATCCACCCACACAACTGTATTTTTATCTGGTTTGTACCCTTTGTATAATGTGCTAGACTTGTTGATACAATTCTATATTATGTCTAAGTCCTTCTTGCCAGTCCTTGAACAAATATCAGACTCTGTACTTTGGCTTAACTCACTATGAACATACCTTACAGGAACAAAAAAAATGCCATAAACGATGTCATATTTCCAGAGTATGGGAAGTCCAAGATAAAGACATGGACAGATTGAATATATGGTGAGGGCCTGCTACCTGGAAGCTATGGCACCAATCGTATCACTGGACTTTTAGGTAAGAGGAAAGACGCACAAGCATTCAGCCCACAACAGAATGTACACATGCAAATTCTAGGTAGAAAAGAGTGTTACAAAATATAATTTGATTAACCAAAGGAAATACTCTCCCTTTTTGAAGTATTTAATGACAAATATTGAATAATAAAGACTCATAATAAATTTTAAAAGAATCTAAATATTGCCCAGGTTGGCCTTGAACTGCAGCCTCTAAATCCACCTCTTCCATGTGTGGGACTACAATGTATCACTATGCCCAGCAATATGCATAATTTTTAACAAACGTACACCAAAGAATTTTTGAGAAATTCTAAATGATGTTTCCTAATTGAATGATGGTTAGTTATGGAAAGATAATGTTGACTGAAAATTATTAATTTTTAACATCAAGCATAGTGTGTCTTGTTTGAAGCTGAAAAGTGTCTGCTTCCTGCAATTAACTCTGCACACCAGACATAAGCATAAACACAAATTCTAAAGCTTTGCTTTAAAAAAAAATAGTATATTTTTATATGGAAATTAAGTTGAACACTGCACTGTGAATTTTAAATTTCAGATACTGATAATGAATAATACATTAGTCTTTGGTCATTTTACACTATTCAACTTTTGGGAGAAAACTTTGAACAGATTTTATGTATTACTGCATACAAATTAAGAAACTTGTAAAGAATCTTTAATCTACACATTCAATTATTACTATGGTTGGCTCAATATATTACATGAGATTTGCATTTGTGAGAGTTTTCCCACTATCTAAAAAAAGTATGACAGGCAGCGTTTTCTCTGCCAAACAAAAAAGAAACAAAAACCAGTACTGAAAACTCCTCAAAAGCACATTTTCATGTTCTGTTATGGTCTGGATATGGTTTCAATGTGTACTTAAAGCATACATGTGAAGGAGGCTTGGTTTCTAGTGTAGTGATGTGGGAGATATAAAGCCTTTAAGATTTAGCATCTAGATGGAGGTTAGAAATTAAAGTAGTTCTCAAAGAACAGTGGTTAATAAGTTGTTTAAAAAGGCCAAGAGTGGCCTTTCCTCTTGCTCTCTTTAGCTTCTTGTCTAGCCATGTGATCTCTCCCTTTACTTGTACTCCTATTATGATGTCAACGGCCAATAGGCTCTCCTCAGAGCTAAAATGATAGGGCTGCCTGATTGTGAACTTTCAATCTTCAAATGTGAGCTAAATTAATTTTCTTTATAATGCACCCAACTTTAGGTATTTTCTTGTAACAATGTAAAATAATAC
The DNA here is from genome assembly GCF_024711535.1 of Dipodomys merriami. Lineage (NCBI taxonomy): Eukaryota > Metazoa > Chordata > Mammalia > Rodentia > Heteromyidae > Dipodomys > Dipodomys merriami. The sequence continues at coordinate 470,339 of NW_027206130.1, forward strand.
AGACACCATCATAAAAAGAAAATACCAACAGGTTGAAAGAGGAAATAGTTAAGTTCAACTGCCAGAAAAAAAATCTGATGAACTTCAAATCCTTTTGATTATCAAAATTAACTATGTAGTTTAGGACTATCTCCTATAACTTTTCTGGAAGACAAAAGCTACACATACTAAGGATTTGCTAAGTACTGGCTGACCTCACAGAATCCTTTATAATTTAGCCTTTTATGCCTTAGTCCTTTATTTCCCAACTATATTAATAATTCTCTTCTTCCATTTTCGGTATTATCACGAATATAGCGGCCCTAATTCATGCTAAACACTGTCTACTCATGTGTTATGTCTGATTTTTTTTTCTTTTGGTGGGGGTTGGCTGTGAGGCTTGAACTCAGGGCCTGAATACTGTCCCTGAGCTCTGTGTGCTCAAGGCTAGCCCTCTATCACTTGAACCACAGAGCCACTTCCAGTTTTTGAGTGGTTAATTGAAGAGTCTCACTGGGACTTTTCTGCCTGAGCTGGCTTCGAACTGCATCCTCAGATCTCAGCCAACTGAGTAGCGAGGATTACAGGAGTGAACCACTGGTGCCCGGCTTCATGTGCTATTTCTATATTCTCTTTTCTTCCTCTTCGGCTTCCAGAACTATAAGCTATATAAAGAGTAAAACCCTACCTTATTTGCCATTATACTCACAGTGTTATAGTTTGACAGTAATCAAATGCTGAATGAAAGGAACCTAAGAGGTGTTATGTCATTTCATTAGTAGGACTCAGAATTGAGTTGTCAACTCTGTGTCACTTGTTGATCAGCTTAACAAAATTATACTTCCATGTCATAGACTGACTACAGGAGGCTGAGTATAAATCAAAAGTTATGAAATCTTTCACAATATTCTTATGTTAAATAGGAGAGTAAGTTTCTCTTTTCCTAAATGGAAAAGCTAAATTGATACTAAGAGTTTTCTATAAATATAGATCTGCTTTGGGTTAAATGTACAACTGGATGATACTAATGATTACTGGGGAAAAATATCACATTCATCAGAACAGAAAGAAGTTATTATCCTATCATGTGTTGGTTGTTTATTGATAAAATATCCAGAATTGCTTTTAAGCTTTATTTTAAAAAATCAAATTATATAAGCATCACCATGTACCATCTGCTAAAATAACATTAGCATTCTAGCATAAAAACTGGAGCCACAAAAGGAATTCCTTCCCTTAGGAGAATAGACTACCAACGCACATAAGATTCTTAGCAATTTAGCTACTGTGGTAATAAAAAGCAGCCAAGTAAAGTAAAAGCCAGTTTTTTTTTTGTTTTTTTTTTTTTGGAATGGTGCCTTGCATTTTACTGAAAGTCTAAAAGCTAAGTCTTGACCATATAAGGCTTTGGGATTCCCAAGGATAGAAAAGCTGGGGAAAAGTCAAACCTTAAAAACTTTAAAATACATGAAGGAACTATCATGAAAGGATTCATTTTTTTAAATTCTAATTTCACTTTTTAAAAATCTCATAGATATTTCTACAAATATTCCTGTAAAACTTTAGGATCAAATGTAAAAGTTATTTACATTATTGTGGCTAAAGTGATACCTTCTTGGGAATCATCTTTGTACATTTTTGGCTTTCTAGCTTGATTTTGTTGTCACCTTTTATTCTGTTCCATTTGATAGATTTTAGTGTACCAACATTTTTTCTTTTTTCCTTTTTTTTTTTTTTTTGGTCAGTCGTGGGGCTTGAACTCTGGGCCTGGGAGCTGTCCCTCATCTCTTCAGCTCAAGGCTAGCACTCTACCACTTGAGCCACAGCGCCACTTCTGGCTTTTTCTGCTTATGTGGTGCTGAGGAAGTGAACCCAGGGCCTCATGCATGCAAGGCAAGCACTCTACCAAGTCACCTTCCCAGTCTCTTTACCAACATTTTTAATAGAATGTAAAGTAATAATATTTTAGGTAAGATCTTCTGAGTAAAGAACTTCGCTTGTTAAGGGGAAACAAAGGAGGAGGCAACAATACTTGATAAGAAATGTACTCATTACCTTGCCCATGTAATTGTAACCCCTCTCCTCTGTTCGGTATTTTCACAATAAAAAAAAAAAAAAGAACTTTGTGTGTGTGTGTGTGTGTGTGTGCGTGTGCGTGTGTGTGTGTGTGTGTACTGTAAAAATTCTTTTCCAGTTCTCTAAATAAGGATTATTTCTTGGTTATTTTTTGGCCATAACTTTTCTGATATTGTCAGAAAATTATTAGAAAGTATACCTCATAAAATGTGCAGTGTTGATTTAAAATCAACTAATATCAAAATTAATCTTGAAAGATAGAAACTAAATGCTAGTGGTATTTTTTTTCTCTGAAACATAGAGATGATCAATACCGGTAACGACACCAGATGAATTAGCACACACCTGTAATACCAGCCACTTAGAGGAGACTGAGATCTGGAGGACTGTGGTTTAAAGCCAGATTACACCAAATGTTAGACCTATCTTAACCAATAGAAACTACTCACAGTGGCAAGTGCCTGTCTGTTGTCGCAGCCATGTGGGAGGTATGAATAGGAGATGGCCAAAGCACATAAGTAACTAAAGCAAAATGGTAGAGTGCCTGCTTACCACACAAGACCCTACTTTTTGTTTTTGTAAAAGTAACCACATAAACCAACTCCTATTCATAATTTTAAAACGTCTAGAAAAATAGCAGAAACTCTCAAATTCCCAAAGACTCTAAGCTAACAGTTTACCTGTATACATGTATTCCTTCACTGTTGGTATTCTGAATACTGGAATTGCAAGAGTGCAACAGTATTCTTATTTTAATAATAACTTATTAAGAATTTTATGTACACATGACTTTAAAATGATAAAAAATATTAGTAAGCAGTAGTTTGATTCACACAACAATTATTCTAGAACAAAAACAGCAAAGGATGTAAAAGATACTAATTTTATAAAATAGAGCAATGTATAGAAGTTCAATGGAATAGTTATGACTGGTACAATGAAATGTTTTATGCTGTTATTTCATGTTAGTACTTAAGAGAACAGGCTAAATAAATAAATAAGCCATGTAGATAAATCTCAAAGTTCTATTTGATCACAATAAACTTTCTCTTCCAGAAAACATCTTTCAAAAGACAAAAAAAAAAAAAAAGCTACTTGACTTCAACTAAGCCTTTTAGCAAGCATTGTCTGTATTGTTCAGATCTTTTCAATAATTATTGAAGACCTATGATTGCCAGCTATTACATGATGGGCACACATATGACAACTCATAACAGATATAGATTGTTAAAAAATACAGTAAACAGGACGGCAAGTGCCCTATTTCTTTGTAGGAGCTCAGAAAATAGGGGCAAGGCTTTAAAGAATAAAGATGTGATAAGGGTTAAACAACTGTTTAAAAAGAGGAAGACAGGAACAGTGTACCAGACAGTATTTTGTATTACTGAAGGATCATAAAGCACAATAAGGATGATTAGGGAGAATTAAGTAGATATATAGTTGTGTGTGTGTGTGTGTGTGTGTGTGTGTGTGTGTGTGTGTGTGTGTGTGTGTGTGTGTGTGTGTGTGTGTGTGTGTGTGTGTGTGTGTGTGTGTGTGTGTGTGTAAACTATGATCAGAAACCTAAATTTAGTCTGCACAACAGAATTGCTCAGATATGAGTAAAATAGAGGTTCCATCTAGGTGAAAAAAATCAGAGCTCTCTAATACTGACAAATTATTTCATTAAAATGCTACTCAGAGACATGAGGACAAATTGAACAGAAAACTCAGAAATAAACCCACAGATCTATAGCCATCTAATATTCAAAAAGGGAGCCAAAAACATAGGCTGGAAGAAACACAGCCTCTTCAACAATGGTGCTGGCAAAACTGATTTCCACATGCAGAACACTGAAGCTAGACCCCTATATATCACCTTGCACCAGCATCAATTCAGTCAGAGACCTTAATGTAATATCTGAAACCATGAAATTTTTATAGGAATGAGTAGGGGAAACATTAGGGCACAAGTAGAAACTTTTTAAATAAAGATACAGAAGTACAAAAAAAAATCAAAGAAAAACTTGATAAATGGAATTACTGTATGCCAAAGGACATAGACAATAAGCTAAAAAACAACGCCTATAGAATGGGGAATATTTTTGCCAGCTCTATATCAGACCTAATATTCAGAATATACACGGAACTCAAAAAATTAAACCATCAAAGAACAAGCCAATTAATAAATGGACTAATGACTTTAAAGAGACTTCTCAGAAGATATAATAAAAACAGTCTACAGACACATGAAAAAATGTGGAACATCTCTGGCTTAAAAGAAATGCAAATCAAAACAACAAGGCAATTCAATCTCACCTCAGTTAGAATGGTGAATCAAGAAAACAAACAATAACAAATGTGAGGATGTGGCCAAAAGGGAACTCTAATACACTCTTGGTGGAAATGTAAGCTTGTCCAACCACTCTAAAAATCAGTGTGGAGGTTCCTCAAAAAATTAAACAAAGAACTATTCTATGTCTCAGCAATTCCATTCCTGGGCAATTTATCCAAAAGATTAGGTTACTGTAAAGCCACCAGTATAACCATATTCATTGTAGTACAATTCACCTATATTGGATAAGATATGGAATTAGCCCAGATGCCCCTCAATGAGCAAATGGATCAAGAAAATGTAGTATTTCACTCATCCATGAGGAAGAATGATATTGTACCATTTGTAAAGAAATGGAAAGACTGGGAAAAAAATTAGAGTCAGGTCCAAAGAGAAAAAGGCTGCATAGTTCCCTCATATGTGGTAGCTATAATTAGCCTATACATCTATAAGTAAAGTTGTTGGTTGTTGCACAAGTGGTTACAAATGTATTAATTGAAATATGGCGTAATTCCTTAGAAAGGTAAAGTTCAATGAAATAAACACCAGGAAATGAGTACTTGCAAGTATCATCTATCTAACTAGCCACGTTTGTGTATTTTACCTTATTTTCACGAGGAAAGTCAATTAAAACATTCTTGAGACAGATTAAGAGGAAAAAGTAGTTTCAAGGTTTATATGATCAGAAAGATGGAAGATGATGCCACTACTTTCAAATATTTCACATGTAAGAACTTACAACTGTGAAATTCAGCAACAAAATTGTGTCCTATCCTCCACTCGTTTTACCCTACTTTAAATGAATCTCCTTTCTTTGTCCTTTCTGTGAATTCCTAATTCATGACTCATTCCTGTTATTCTGGTCCACTATTCACTGGCTTTACCTGCCTCTTGGTCTATTTCAATTACACATTTATGATTTAAGAATTCCTTGTAAATGCTGCCAATGTTTAGAAATAATCCCATGTGTCTGTGTTCCTACAGTGATACTATAAGTTAAAGCTAGGAAAATTAAGGAATTATGTTGATTTGGTCCACTGTGAATTCACCATGATCTCATTGTAACATTGTACCAATAATATATAGTTGGATTTTTTAAAAAAATAAATGTCTTGCTTGGATTCCTATCACAACTGCTTTAACAACTCCAAATCTTCTCCAGTTTTCTTAAGATCTCACTAATATTAAGCCTCACTGTTCAAAAATCTTATTATAAGTCAATCACCTACTGGCTGGGCAGAAAGGTCCATGAGACCTTTCTATAATTAACAAGCAAAAAGCCAGGCTAGACATGTGATTAAAGTGGTAGAGTGCTAACACTAAGCAAAAAAAAAAAAAAAAGTTAAAAAAGCCCAAGGCTTCTGAGTTTAACCCCAGAATCAGCCCTAGGGGGAAAAAAAATCCTACAGATGGCAACATTCAATAGCTCTACTCTTACATTATCAAGAAAACTGAACTTGACTGTCAAGGGCAATTCTCTACGGATATAATTTCTTCCACATTAAGTTCATATATATTCACTCATCCTTCCCTTTGATTTGGAGAAAAAACTGTCTTATTCAAAAACAAAATCACCAATGTCATCTTGTACAAATGCTTTCTAGTTTTGCACACTCATGTTCCCGTATTTTATTCTATGCCTCAACCAAACCAAACTACTTCTAAGACCAAAACTTAATTCTTCTAAGGCTGCCTTTGTTACATCATAAAACAATCCTCATCTTGCCTCAAAACGAAACTTTTTCATCTCCCAATATCCTAAAAACAACAAAAGTAAAAAAATGCTAATATGTTCTTTACTCAAACTTCCAAATATGGTATTCTTCTTTTCCCTCTTATTATATTATGAAAAGAATACAGCAAAACTGAGAGGACTTTTACACCTTTGTATCTATCATTAAGATTTTACATGTTAGTATGCGCTTTAGCATTTATCTAACTACCTTCTCATTTCTTTACATATCCACCAATACAGCTATTTGGAGGTACAGTTATTCCTTTTTATCTACCAAGTTCCAGAGCCCCTGTAAACAACTGTTTCAGTCATTGTTCAGGTAATAAAGACAAGGAAAAAAAGTTTATACATGTTTAATACAAATGCAATTTCCCCTCATATGTTTTCTATCTATAGTAACTGAATTTAGCAGGTGGCCAAAACCAAAAAAAAGTTAAACTGGGGAAATTAATCTGCTTCTCTTGAAATATTTCAATATATGTGCATTATTAAGTAAACTACAAATAGTAGTTTAGTCTTCTCTGGGGCAAATTTGTATACAATCAAATGCAGCTAGGTCAAAGAAGTGTCCTGCTACCCACAAACAAAATTCCTAATGATTTCTTACATAGATGCTTCATAGTTTCCATATTCATGTTCCAGTATTAATATTCACTATATTTCCCTACAGATTAAACTTGTATAAACTCCTATGAATATTTAGACTCTATCATCATTACAGGAATTTTGTCCATGCACCATTCTAGTCTATATTCCCCAGTCAGAGGCAATCATTGTTCTGACTTTTTTTCACCATAAGTAAGATTTGGTCATTTTGAAATTTCATGTAAATAAAACCTTAGAGCCCATTCTTACTTAAAGGTTTCTTTAAACATAGTGTTTATGAGAGCCATTCATGTTGCTTTGGCTATCAGTAATACATTGCGTTTTACTGCTGAATAAAAATTTCTTTATATAATTTTAGTAGAGATAAATCTACTTCCTTACTGGTTAAACACTTGGGCTGTTTGAAGTTTTCAAACAGTAAAGATGAAATTACTATGAACACTAGTACAAGTCTTTTTTAGTATACTTTTGTCTTAGATAAACATAAAGAGTACAATTTTTGGGCAGGTGTTTATTGATAAAAAATTGCCAAAAAATTTCCAAAACAACTCTATCAATTTACATTTCCATGAACATTTAAATGAGTTCTAGTAGTTTGACATCTTCACTAACATTTGATGATGTCAAGTTTTTTTAAATTTTAGAATTACAAATTAGGTTATATCCTCATTTTGGAATGTACAGCATTGTATTATACCTCTATAGTGTTCCCTCTGCATGTGTTACTTATGTACTTGCCTTTCCTTTATTAAACTATACACTTCTTGTAGGTATAAATTCCAACCACTCATTCTACCCCCAGAATATTTACATATACATAATATATACATATACACATACATAATACATATACACAGAAAGATAGTCTGCTTGGTCACTGATGGGTTTTATTACTTACTACATATAAGGCACATAAGTGTTTGTTGAATAAGTACACACAGTATACACATTTGCATACTGTACATTTTCAACAAATGGCAAAAGACAAAATCTTGAATAACAAAACTTGTCACAGCTTTAGATAAAACATTCTAAGTATAATATCCATGAACGTAGCCTAGATAAAGTAAATTTCTGTCCAAGATTCAGAAATACTGAAAGTGAATTTTCACACAATCTGGAATAATAACGGTGTATATACACACGTCTCTATGTATGAGAGAATGCTCATGTGCGCGCACACATACCAGTCTGGAGCTTGAACTTAGGGCCTGGGAACTGTCCCTGAGCTCTTTTGCTCAGGGCTAGTGATTTACCCTTTGAGCCACAGCTCCATTTCCAGATCTTTTGGAGGTTAAACTGTGATAGATCATAGACTTTCCTGCTGGGGCAGGAAACCTTGATCCTCAGATCTCAGCTTCTAGAGTAGCTACGATAATAGGCAAGAGCCACGGGTACCCAATGATAGGTAGATAGATATAAACAGACAGACAGACAGGAAGAAAGGGACATGGCTACAGGATGCTTATATACTGAATTATAAAGGAAAGAAAAAGCTCCTGAATAACCAATTATATGAAATACACATGACAATCAATAAACTGTCATGACCCATAGACCATTTTTTTTTGTCGGTTGTGGGGACTGAACTCTGGGCCTGGACACTGTCCCTCAGCTCTTCAGCTCAAGGCTAGTGCTCTATCACTTGAGTCACAGTGCCACTTCTGGCTTTTTCTGCTTATGTGGTGCTGAGGAATCGAACCTAGGGCCTCATGTATGTGAGGCAAGCACTCTACCACTGAGCCACCTTCCCAGCCTGAATCATAGACCTTTTAAAAAAAAATCTTCAGGCCCAGAGTTCAGGCCCCAGGACCGGACCCAAAAAAAAAAAAAAAAAAAATCATCCATTTATGCATCAGGTTCTGTATACAACAAACAAATTAGGAAGAACAATATCTAATTCTTTTCAAAGTCCTAAGATTAAAAATATTTCAAACACATCATGATAAAGAGAATTACTTAAACCATTAAACATTTCTTTAATGTCTAGTAGCCAATATTCTAGGTACTGTCCTAGGTATTAAGGCTGTAAGATAAAATCAAGAAACTTATATTTTAGTGAAAGAGACAGTCAAGCAAATAAATAATCACAGAACTGTTACATATAAAAGCTGGCTGTACAAAAGGGACAAATAAATGCTTAGTTCTATTTTTAAAAAAAAGGCATAGATGGAAAGACCAGTTTGAAAATATTAAAACAAAAAAAGGACTTCATTTTACATTCCCAATCAGATTATAAACTTAAAGGCAGACACTTTCTTGTCCTAACACCTAATCAAATACTCAAATAAGAGTTCCATTTTTCCTTTAATGGGAAAGACCATTCTAAGTACTTCAAATAAACCAACTCATTTCATCCAGAGAGCCCTACTGAAAAATAGCATTGTTATTATAAATTTGCAATCTGATGATAAAAGAACTCAGATGAAAAAGACCCACATTAACTTTTAACATGATTCATAGTAATCCACTTAACACATAGCCTAAATAATTTTTCTTCTAGCAGTCATGTTACTAATTTTTCTCTCAACTGACTAAAATAGTTTTCTTCATTCTTTTGCATATTTAGCAAAATATAAGAGAAAAACATACTTAATCTAAAGGTAGCACCACTAGTGTTTAAAAACATAGTAATGCCAATAGCTGAGGGTTTAAGCACATAAAATAGTTCAAGTATCCTCTTATGGAAATATTTATTTATCTTCTTTGAAAGATAGTTACAAACTATCTGTGCATTCCAAATCTTCCCTGTCATCTTTGACAATCTTTTTCCAAGACTGTACCATCCAAATCCTACAAAAGGGGAAATATGCTCAACAACATTCTTTGTGTTTGCATGCGTGCATATTTTGGCATCAGGGCTGAACTCAGGGCCTCTTACCCATCTATTTTTTTTTTTCCATCCTCACAGCTCTGTTCTACCAGTTGAGCCTCCAGTCCAGTTTTTATTTTTTGCTGGTTAACTGGAGATAAGAGGCTTGAGGACTTTTCTGCCCTGACTAGCTTTGAACCACAATCCTCAAATCTCAGTCTGCTAAGTAGCTACAATTATAATTACAGGAGTGAGCTACCAGCACCAGTTTTAATCAGGGTCTATAGAAACAGCAAATAAGCGGAAAAGGAAGGATTTAAACTTAGGCACATAACTAGTATTCTTCTTAGCTGCCTTCTCCTATTTTTAGTCTTAATTTTAACTCACTACTCGTTAGTGTTATTTTTCTAGCTAGAAATGTTTCAATTTGTATTCATTCATTCTTAACTAATGTATTTTTAATTATGTTACACTTAGAACTGAAAAACTGAAATCAAGTATTTAGCAAGTATCAATAGAAAAAATTAGCTTGCTTTTCATTGTTCATTTACTTCACAAATCATTTCAGTAAGTTTTTTTGCATTAATGAATAGATTTAAAATAGATTTCATTAATATATAAATACAAGCAGGGGAGTTCTTACTCAAAGTTCTCTAGTACAAAAAACAGGCAAGGAAGGGAAAATATAGCTACCACCTGGAAATGCTGGTGAAAAAGACTGAAGGAAGTCAGGTGCTGATAGCTCACAACTGGGAATACTAGCTGCTCAGTAGACTTTTATTTGAGGATCCTGGTTAGAAGCAAACTATGGCAGACAAAGCCTGATTTCCAATTAGCCAGCAAAAACTAGAAGTAGAGCTGTGGCTCAAGTGGTTGAGTACCAGCCTTGAGAGAAAATCTAAGGGAAAACGCAAGGCTTTGAGTTCAAGCCGTTGTACCAGCAAAGACAGTTAAATAGACAGAACTTTAAAATGCCTCTTGATAAATTTCCTAATCACCCTAATTGATTATTAACACCAGGCCATGTCTTTCTTAGTTCTAGTAGAACCCAATTTGTTCATTATTTTTGTTTATGATAAACATTTTGGTCTTTGAAGACAATTGAGAAGATAAAATTAAGCTCTAAAACAACCTTTAATAAACTGAAAAATAAATTCAGTGTCCAAAGATATTTAGCCAATACTAACAAAAAAGATCATGAAATTTTAAAAAAAAAACGTAAATTTAAAATATTTCCATGTGGAGGATAAAAATACTAAACTGACAAACAGCAAGGGCCTAACAAAGGAAGATGAAAGTTCATTTTATCATTCTTTTGCAATTAAAAGACCAATGTAAGCTAGAGTTGTATAAGTTAATAGCTGTTCACACTATTTTTATTGGAGTGAACTCATTAGTGGCCTAAAGTGACATCAGATAACCACTGACAGTAAATCTCTGAAAGAATAGAAGATTGCTTCATAAAAATGAGTGGAATTAGAAATGTTTCATTAAGATACTAAATCATAATTTATTTTTCCTATATTAAACGTGTTAACTTTCATAGCATCTTGCATTATAATTAAGGAGTTCTCAAAATACCTTTCTATTTAAAACAAAGTGATGATCCAAAGCAATGTATCTTCAAAGCACATACAGTTTGTACTATTATAAGTATCTGTGATAACTACCATACATCAGCTAGGTTCTAGTTTTACTTCATTCCAAAACAGGAAAAGAATAGTTAATAGTAGGGGGAAAAATCCTTCAAATGCCTTTAAATTTTTTGTTGAAACCAAGAACTGCTTTTCTTGTAGACTTTTCATTTTTTATATCCCTGTCATCCAGTCCTGTAAAACGTAGATGTTCTAAACTTGGAATCAGATTATCCAAGAAAAACAAACAAGCCTTTAGTAATGGAAAAAGTGACTTAATATAAGAGTAGTAGCTAGCAAAAAAGCAGGTATATAAACTCATTTATTTGAATTAAAAATGAAATGGCATTTAGTAAGGTTTTTTATACACTGTCTATTGACAAAAAAGTAACACATTTAAAAAATCTTAATGGATATATAGAATACTAACATGAGACCTATGGCTTTATAGCTGTATTATAATACTTTATAATCATTATATAGTCACTTAACACTTTCCCTATAAATGTATTCAAAATTCAGGACTAACAGGGTTAGTAAAATTAACCACACATGGAATGTAAACTAGTACAACCACTATGGATGGTGGATGGAGGTTCCTCAAACTAAATACAGAACTTCCCTATGACCCAGCCATTCCACCCTTGGGCATATATTCAGAACATTACAAGTCAGGGTACCATAAAGACACTTGCACATCCATGTTCATTGTTACACTATTCTCAATAGCCAAATTATAGAAACAACTCAGAAGCCTACAATAGACAAGCAGTTTAAAAACAATGGAATTTACTCATCCATTATAAAGAATAAGATCATGTCATTTGCAAGGAAATGGATGGACCAAGAACAAATCATGTTAAGTGAAGTACCAATGGCACATGCTTTCTCTCATATGTTGAAGATAGATCTAAAATATACTGGGACATGATAAATTATACAGAACTCTAGGCAATCACACACAGTAATACTAAAGGAAGATACTCTTAGGGGAGTAATCGTGGGAAAGGACAAGAGGGAGAAAATGAGGGAAAAGCAAGGAAGGGGTGACACTGTCCAAAAAGAACTGTATTTATTACCTGATTTATGAAATGGTAACCCCTCTGTACAACACCTTAACAAACTGTATTTAAAAAAAGAAAGCATAAAAAAACAGGGTTCTCCATCTTTTCTGTCACCAAAAAGCCTTGGTAGAGGGGAGTATATTGACAAGCATATCCTAAACCTTGAGTCCTTTGGCTACATTGGTACAGTTTTAGAAGATAGCTGACCTATCAGATCTGCTTTGTCCTATCATCTGTCCAATAATTAAGCTCCAGGAATTCCTTAGGCTACTGTAGCGATAGCATCAGGTGATTCAAATAATACAGAAAGAGGCACTATAGCACAGAACTTAAGAGAATAATGTGCAATCAAACCCCCAAGTCAGCTCCTAGCTCTGTAATACAACTGTTATAACCTTGCAGTCATAATTATATCTCATTTTCTTCACTGTAATAGTAATACTTACCTCATGACTGAAGCAAGATAATATGAACTGCCTAAAACAAAGTCGGCTACAAATAGGCCCCCTTTGAAGATGCAGATGTAATCCTCAGCCATTAATAAGACTTTAAGTATTTGTTATAACTGAAAGATCTACACGTCAAACATGGTTCATTTTTAATGTCATCCTGATTTCAGAATAAAAGAGAGGAAAAAAGAGGAAGAAGAATTTTGCAAGCTAGTATAGGTTAAAAAAAATTCAACTATGAAAGTGGTGCTATGGCTCAAGTGGTAGAGCACTAGCTTTGAGCTGAAGAGCTGAGGGGTAGCGCCCAGGCCCAGAGTTCAAGCCCCAAGACTGTCCCCCTCCCCCCAAAAATTTCAACTAACTTCTCTCTTCGTTACCTTTTCAGGATAAATATGACTTGTTCTTAGTTTGCAAAATGATTACTTACTTGGTAAGAAAAAAGCCTGAAAAAAATCAATTACAATGCAAGTCATTTTATAGTCTAATTTCTAAATTCCAAAGATTAAAATTGTAAGATACTAAAAAAAGCCAACTTTTCAGTAAGTAGGAAATTTATAGCATTAAGAAAAAAAAATCCGACAATGAAAGGAGGTAAACTACTGGCATGGTTTCCCTGTGACTATCTTCTCCCTATTTTCTAGTATTATCAAATTAAATTCAATATACTATTACAAATCCATCAATTTATAAATTAAGTTGACATCACTGGGCTTTCTATGACTCATTTTTCTAGTCTTTGTAAAATAACTATTGGACTGAAAAGACATCTGAGAAACAGATCTCTTGTCTATTCAACTATAATAGCCTCTGGAACTTCATGGCCTCACTCCCCAATCCACCTGGACTCATACCTTAATCTGTTCTACAGAGTTGTGTAGAATAAATGTCTTTTATTCATGCAAATCTAATTGCACAAAGGCATTTCTAGAATTCTTAGTATGAAATGGACTCTATCTTCCACTATAGCTTTTAGATCTGGTATCAACCTATCTTTCTCCACTCTGGGCTACATCATTCTCTCCTCAGTGTACTCCAATCAAACTGGCCTTCCTCCAGATCCTCTACTGAATCGTTCTCTCTTCCTCCTTTCTTCTGATGAGACTACATCATTTCCTTGGACTAGAATCTACTTCACCTTTTCCCCAAAATTTACTTCTTCACTCCTTATCACCAACCATTTACTAAATTATACAAATCTGTTTTTCTGTGCTCCCCTCAAGCATTTACTTCTATATATTTCTCCATCTCCTCTTGAAACATTTTCCTTTATAATACATAATACAACTTGCATTGATATATTTAATTAATGAAGGTATGTCTTATTTTTGTTCATCTCTGTATTTCTTAGCTTGTAAAATGAACTTTTACAAGGTTTTCAATAGATTTTTTAAATTAATTTTTGAAATGACAGTAAAATCATCATGAATTTTAATATTTTAGAATACATCAGTCTAACAAGAACATCAGCTTTAGAATGTATTGTATGTCGATGCATAAAGTATTTTCATTGCTACTAAACATATGCAACCCTGTGGAGATTAACTTTTAATATATTTTGAATATATCTGAATCTCACTTCTAATTCTAGCAGTGTATGAAAATTCCAGTTTCTTCATACCAAATACCAGTATTTGGTATTAACAGACTTTGTAACTAACTTCAGCTATTCCACTAGATGAGTATGGACACCTACTGTTAATCTAGTCATCTGATGAATGAGATCGTATACCATTTTGTACAATTATTACCAGTCTTCCAACCCATGATCACAATGTATATCTTCATGTATTTGAGCTTAACAGGTGTTTTAGACTCTTACAGGAAGGCTACAAGGACAATATCCTTATTCTTTCACAAATGTAAAGTTTTCTAGGAATTACATATATGCCAAATGAAGTAGAAATTAGAGGATTCCTTATGCTTACAAAAACTGTAAAGCAATGCTGCTCTTCTAAAATGTTACATTTTATAAAAAATCTTATTTTTCAAAGACATTATTTACATTGGAATCAGAGTCATTACTATTTGAAATAAATATTTAGAAGTCCTTTAGCTAGATTATAACTTGGAAAATGATAACAGTGAGCCAACAACAAAAAGTCTCTCAAGTTCTCTAATAATTTCAACATTTACTAGACAAAAATAACAGCATTTTCTTGAGGTAACTGTAGAATCACATACAAGTGTAAGAAATAACAGAGACATCCTTTGCCCAATTATTATAATGAAATTTTGCAAAACTGTCAGATACTAGATACTCACTTCAGGTTTTCCCACTGTTTCTTATTTATGTATCATGTTGGTAATTTTTATAAAAGAAAGTTCTAAAGTACAAAAGTGTACAAACTACTGACTATAGATTTAACATATGTTTGTACTTTTATTTATTTATTATAGCTTGTCTATTTATACAACTGCTATTTGCAACTTCCTAAAGTTGTTTATTACTTTTAGTTTAATGTCCTCATTCCCAAAGATACCCTATTTCAGTAATGTTTGTTCCAAAGGATTTAGTCCCACCAGCCAGGTCTTATGACTGAAGATGATACATCACAACATGAATCAATGGATCAATTTATCCAATTTTTGAAACGCTTGAATTAAAATTAAAAAGGAGATCAGTCTCCATAGATAGCTGGACCAGAATATAATCTCTGAAATTGTTGGTGACTTTTTCTTTTGCCTTCTAAACTAGAAAAACAAAAAAATCTATTTTACAATAAAAATAAAAGCGGATTGTTAAAAAAAAAATCAATGATGCAAGGCTTAGAGAACTTCTAGGTTGCACATAGCTTCTGGTTCTCATTTATTCAAAAACTAGGCTCTATGAAATATCTCTATTATAACAAATAGCTTTATTTGGGCTAGTTCCAATAAAATAGTTTTAGTAAGCATCTCTCACTTAAAGACTTTAGGCTAATATGTACAAAAATATTGTCCTTCTAGCAACAGGTCTAACACAGTATATAACATAGCTTTGAAAATTGGCTTCTTTCAATTGGAGATCATCAAATTAAAGGAGGTAAGTGAAGCACAGAAAGACATTTTCATTGATATGTGGAATACAGACCTAATGAAAACTGAACACAGTATGACTGTAAAAGGAATGGAGTATGGGAGAATCAGCAAAAGGGGAAAATGGATGGATAATGGGGTTATTATGATAAAAGTAAATTGTGTGTGTAAATATGAAAATAGCATAATGAAAATTATAGTGTATTAGAACTTATAAAAAGGTATAGAAAGCATAGAGTGAGTTTAAGAAATACAGCCAAAACAGTGGTGCTATGGCTCAAGTGGTAGAGCATGAGCCTTGAGCTGAATTGTTCAGGGACAGTTCCCAGGCCTAGAGTTCAAGCCCCACGACTGACCAAAAAAAAAAGAGGGAGAGAGATGCGATTGTTTCTAACATATTTATAAGATTATGTCTTTGTTGCCTTGTATGTCCCTCCCCCATGGTATAACCCCTGCTTTCACTATATATGATGTTGGTATATGTGGAGGGGAAGGGAAAAAACAAATTGTTAAAACAGGGAAACAAGAGGACCCATTGCAACAATGAGATGTACAAGTCGTTATGTCAAAAAACGAACTTTACAAATTTGGTGGGAGGGGACTGGAGGGGGGGATACGAAGGATGGGAAGGGGAAACAAAGCAGGAGGCTACAATGCTTGATAAGAAATGTGCTCATTATCTTACCCATGTAATTGTAACCCCTCTGTACAGTATTTTCACAATAAAAACATATTAAAAAAAGAAATACAGTCAAAGCACATTATATCCATGTTTACAAATATCACAGTGAAACTCCTTTGCACAATTAAGTTATGCTAAAAAAAACTGGCTCCTTTCATTTTTCAAGAGACTCATAAAACTGTTAAGTTGATTGCTTTAGTAGGTTATTTGAAGAGCAAAAAAAAAGTGTGTATGTGTTTACATGTGAATCTGTTTAACAATTCTACAAAAAGAATTTAGACTACAGATCTGCTCTTCTCTGTTAATCTAATTTTACTATATGAAGCCATTACCCTATAAGGTATCTAGTGTCATCTGCTGGGAAAATTGTAAAGTGTACAGAGCTAGATACATTACACAGGTATGTTCTTACCATGTAGAAAAATAAATTTATTTATATAAATTTATACAATATGAATTATATAAGCTATATATATATATATATATAAACTATCCATATAAAGAAAATACTATTGTATCAGTTGCTTTCCTTCTTTCTATTCTTCTATTAATCTGTAACTTTTGTTTTCTTTTCTGTTGGTTGTGGGGCTTGAACACTGGGTCTGGGAGCTGTACCTCAGCTCTTTAGCTCAAAGCTAGCGCTCTACCACTTGAGCCACAGCACAACTTCTGGTTTTCTGGTGGTTTATTGATGGTAAGAGTCTCATGAACTTTCCTGCCCAGGCTGACTTTGAACCATGATACTCAGATCTCAGCCTCCTGAGTAGCTAGGATGACAGGCATGGGCCACCAACGCCCAGCTAATCTTTAACTTTTAAAAGTCCTTTCACTGTCTTCAGAAGTATTTTCACATAATCATATAACTCTGGGCTGCAATATTCCCAGTTCTATTCTTAAAATATGCACCAACAAATATTTTTATATTCATATACAACCAAGCCAAACAACTCATGGCATAAAATGGTTTAATAAACACCCCTCCCATCTCTTCTACCAGAATTATCTACAATTCTGAATCCAAAAATGGCATGTTTCCAAAACCTTTTGTCCTTCAAAAGATATTGCCTCTTTGGTAATTATACTTATTTTTTCCCCCTGAGTTTCTGTGGTCTGTTCATCAAAAGCTAGACAATGCATGAACTACATTCATAATTCTTTTATTTAAAAATTAAATGTCCATCATTTTGGCAATTATTCCTAAAGAAATACAAATTCAAAAATTATAATACACAAATACTTAACCATCAATACCAGCCTCCTTAAGAAGCCAAAGACTAGCAAACTATAATTATTAATTATGACAATGTCTATATTTAATCTTTAAAATATTACTGGAAACAGCCACTTAAGGATTTTACTCCTGTTCACATTTATCATGTTTTCCTGATTATTATAAAAGACTCAAAAATTATATAATTCAAAATATTTATCTCCCTCCCAGAGACACAGCTGAAGTGATTTCTCCAATTTTTCTTCTCTACAAAAATTTTCCCCCTCTATGGGATAAATATTGCCTTATAATTAACTTTTTTACATTAAAGCATTTTGGAAAGACAAGTATTTATGTACTACTGGCTCATTTCACACATAAAACATACATATACTCCAACATAAGACTGACTTTAAATGTCAACAGTGTAATACAATGGCAAAATATATTAGTGGCAAAAGCTTAATATATAATAATTTTCTACTTAAGCTATAACAAATCTAATGATGCTTACACCTCAGATAAAATAACTCCCCAAACCCATAGAAGCTACTTCAATTGTTCAACTTTAAAAAACCTAACAGTCAAATGAGGCTAATAACATTATGAACAAGAAAGAATACAAAAAGAAGGTATATCAAAGTGTCTCTTTGCAATAGGTAATATTTTATTTTTTATTTTTCCTGAAACCATTACTGAGCAAATTTAGAAACTGAAGAAAGTCAGATAGTTAAATGAACTAATTGTACAATTTGTAGAATTTAAAAAACATATTCAGTTACTGTGTGTACCTAGAAGCTTATGCACATCATCAATATTTCTCCAACAATCCTGTTCTTGACTATTCTCCATGCCTACCAAAAAACTAAACTACTTATCACACATACAATAATCATGAATTATCACAAAAGTTATCACAAAAATCAGGAAGTCTGGCTTTATTTGGAAGTTCCTAACTAATTCTTCAGAACTAAAAGGCACCAAAAAAAGGGGGTAAATTTTATATATTTTAAGAAGATCATGAAATCCTAAAAATTTTTTTACCAAGTCTTTAGTCTGTGAGTTTTCTAGCTTCATCAAATATTTTACTTGGTCTTCAACTTCTCAGAAAACCAAAGAGACCTCAGAGAACAAAGTCCAAGACAAAAAAACCAAACCAAAACAAAGCAAAAAAAACTCCAAGTGAACTTTCAATACATTGTTTATAGCTAGGCACATATATAATGTTCCTCCTCAGTGTCACAACATCACATCTATCCTTTAGTGTATACTTCATGCATGATTATAATTTCTTATTTATTTGTCTGCCTTCTCAAGTAACATTCTTTTAATACACTTTACCTAAGTAGTAAGAACCCAATATTTACTATGTGCTGTAAAAAGCCCCTCCCTTCACTCAAATGTGCATACCAGAAACCAGGAGCCTGTACACGTTGGACTTCATTCCCTCAAGCCAATCCACTTGCTATTCCTACCAATTCTACTTCTTGAATATGTTCTGAGTGTAACTGCTACTAGGCTAGTTATGTCACAGTCATCTGCTAAAGACATGACTTTAGTCTTTTCTTCTTCGCAGATCACACTGCTGCAAAAGTGATCTTTTCCCTAAGGAGAAATTGGGATTTTCTCATTTAACCTGGTATGTATCTTTCAACACTTGTATACCTCCACATTTTTACATACACTATTACATAAGTAAGAAGATAGATACATTCTCCAATACCCTTTCTTCCTTCACAACCTTGGCTAATAATCATTACTCATTAACAGACATGCTTCCACAATACTCTGTATGTCATTGCACATAACTGATGTAAATTTATATTGCCTACATACTTATCTTTAACTCTGGAATGAAAGCTGTGTTTAAGACAAGAACAGTGTCTTGTTCTCTTATATGCCATCATAACAAGTGAGTAACATAAGGCTTAGGATGAAGTTAAGGGGACTGCCAGTGCCTCAATTTTTTATTATTTAATATGGATAACTACACGAACTAATTCACTTTAAAAAATGGGACAGGAGCCAGTGGCTCTTGTATGTAATCTTATCTACTCAGGAGGCTGAGATCTGAGGATTAAAGTTCAAAGCCAGACTGGGCCAACAAATTCAACTGTCTCATCTCCAACTAACCAACATAAAGCTAGAACTGAAGGTATGATTCAAACGACGAAGGGCCTAGTGAGCAAGAGGCCTTAAATTCAAACTCCAGTACTGGCATGCATGCATGTGCATGTGTACACTCTCTCTCTCACACAAATTAATAGCTTATTTATACATTAATCATATGCTATACAATAACCCCACTTACTGTGACAATGAAATAAGTATAAGCATATTCAGAGTTGTTCAACTGCTATAATTTTAGAACATTTTCATATTCCTAAAATGAAACAATACATCCCTTAGCAGCAACTTTCCAATTCTTCAACATATTTAACTTCTGGCAATCATTTACTCCATAGACCTGTCTATTCTGGGCCTTTCATATAAAGGGAACCAAATATTACTTTTATTTAACATACTATATTTCTAAGAGTCATCTTTTTAGAAATCATCCAATCTTCCTTATTGTTGAAAAACAAGCCTTTAATTCTAGTAACAAGATATACCACTTTACCTCTTGATCAGGTGATCCACATTTATACTGTTTCCACTTTTTGGCTATTATGAATAATGCTGCTTTGAACATTAATACAGGAGTTTTTTTTTTAATGTGGCCAAATTGTCAATTCTTCTGGATAAATGCAGGAGTAGAATTTCTGGATAATACGGTAACCTTCTACCTTTTGAAGAAAGGATTGTTTCAAAAGTAGCTATACATCTTCCACCAACAGTGTAGGAGTAGTCCAACTTCTCCATAACTTAGTCAATATTAGTCAACACTTAATATTATCAATACTTTTTATTATAGTTGTTCTAGTGGGTGAGAAATTAATATCCCACTTTAGCTCTGAACTGATTTCCTGATGGCTAAATCATTTCGTTTTACTGAAGAGTAATGTTGGTATTTATTTTACTCAACTATGTATCCTCCTTAACACCAATAATGTCTGGCATAGAGTAGGCCTTTAGTATTTGTTAAATGAATATATAAATGCCATCATGTATTTGAAAGTATGTCGAGCATGTCGGAGGAAACTATATGAAAGAAGTGAAGAAGATAAAATAAAAAAAAAAAGAAGTGAAGAAGAAATCAGCAGATGACTCCAAGATTTTAATTTAGTTTATAAATGACTAATATAACTAAAAATAAAATATAAAAAAGCAGCATGCTGTTGGCTCACTTCTATAATTCTACTACTCAGGAGGCTGAGATCTGAGGATCGCAGTTCAAAGTCAGCCTGGGCAGGAAAGTCAGTGAGGCTCTTAGTTCCAATTAACCACCAAAAAAGCTGGAAGTAAAGTTGTGGCCCAGGTGGTAGAGTGCTAGGACACACACACACACACACACACACACACACACACACACACACACACACACACACACACACACACACACACACACACACACACACACACACACACACACACACACACACACACACTCTCTCTCTCTCTCTCTCTCTCTCTCTCTCTCTCTCTCTCTCTCTCTCTCTCTCTCTCAATATCTCTCTCTCAATCTCTCTCTCTCTCTCTCTCAGAACAGAGATGGCTCACACCTGGAATCTCAGCTACTCTTCTCTAGAAGAGATCTAAATCACAGTTCAAGGAAAGCCCCAGACAAAATCAGAAGGACCTATCTGAAAAATGACTAAAGCAAAAAAGGGCTAGGACATGGATGAAAAGGCAAAGCACTTGTGTAGCAAGTAAAAAGCTCTGAACTCAAACCCCAGAGTTCATACATACCCTACAAGAAAAATAAAAGGAAAAACAATTCTATAAAAATAAGAAACAACTGAAACTACATGAATGAATGAGATAGAAAAATAAAATACACAAAGCTTTGGAATATTCTTCTCTAACAAAGAAATAGATTAAAAATGCAAATTGTACAATAGTATTCAGGAAACACATCCAGGTTACCAACTAAGTTGGCTTCTGAGTTGCCTTTCTTTGTTTTTTTTTTTGTTTTTTTTTTTTTTTTTTGTCGGCCGTGGGGCTTGAACTCTGGGCCTGGGCGCTGTCCCTCAGCTCTTCAGCTCAAGGCGAGCGCTCTACCACTTGAGCTACAGCGCCACTTCCGGTTTTCTGGTGGTTTATTGGAGATAGGAGTCTCACGGTCTCTCCTGCCCGGGCTGGCTTTGAACCGCGATCCTCAGATCTCAGCCTCCTGAGTAGCTAGGATTACAGGCGTGAGCCACCAGCGCCCGGCTCTGAGTTGCCTTTCTTAACACTCTGGGTTAAACAACTCCAATAAAAACTTTTGTCTCAACAGGTACACTGGTTGAACCCTTTCAAATGGAAGGCAGAAGTTGGAGGATAGCAGCCCAAGGTCAACCTGAGCAAAAGGAAGTTTGCAAGACTCCAACTCGGTCAATGGCTAGGTACAGTGGTGCATGCACATCTGTCATCTTCGGCAACATGGAGAAGCACAAAAAGGACTGCAGTCCAGATTAGCTCCAACATAAAGCAAGTTCTTACCCAAAAGTAAGCAACGTAAAAAGGGGCTGGATCTGAGGGTCAAGGGGTAGAGCACCTGCCTGGAAAGTACAAAGCCCAAAGTTAAATCTCTAATAATCAACCAAATAACAACCTTTTATTACTACTTGCATTTAATAAAATGTCATCATTTATTCACATTGCCACATCAAGTAAATTGTGTGCTACATGCAGGCAAAGGCCTGTTTTTAGAAAGTAGTAATGTGTTAAGCAAATGATGATCTATCTATTGCATAATGAGTTAATCTTTAGTTCAAAACTCTAGAGTGAAATGCATCAAATCAATTTAAATGCATACATACACAGGCAATAATATATGAGCTACAGGGGATGACATCATGGCAAGAATTTAACAGATGGGTTTCAGCAATAGTTTCAAGGTTAATTTCCATATTTGAAATACTAGAAACTTTACTGAAAATGTCTTTTTTATAAACAAACACTAAAACATAGTATCATTTTGAGCAAACTATATAAAGAAACAATCCCAAGAATGTAATGGAATGACTCAGAAAAGAGGTACATGGTACAATGTTCATCTAAAATGCCATGAGAAAGTGGAAAATACATTAGGTGTTCATCATAAGACTAGAAAACTTTTTGTATATTTAGTCCCACATAAATACTATGTAGCCCTTGGAAGGTAACATGTATCAATACTAATTTATATACTATGAGTATTAAAAAAATTAAAGGCTGTAAACCAAAAAATTAAGTATGACCCTATTTACAGAAAATTACATATCTGTATATAGATATACACTGGAGTAAAACCAGAGTTTTAGGTGTAGTTATCTCTGGTCCTTCAGACAGCATTAAATTTCTTTTATAGTTTTTTATGATACTGAAATGAAATAATTGAGTACCTTTAAAAATTCATCTATTGCCGGGCGCTGGTGGCTCACGCCTGTAATCCTAGCTACTCAGGAGGCTGAGATCTGAGGATCGCGGTTCAAAGCCAGCCCGGGCAGGAGAGACCGTGAGACTCCTATCTCCAATAAACCACCAGAAAACCGGAAGTGGCGCTGTAGCTCAAGTGGTAGAGCGCTCGCCTTGAGCTGAAGAGCTGAGGGACAGCTCCCAGGCCCAGAGTTCAAGCCCCACGACCGACAAAAAAAAAAAAAAAAAAAAAAAAAATTCATCTATTTATTTGGGATAACACATAAAACAATAAACAAACTTGAAACTAATCTTTGTTTAAAAATAAACAGGAAAGGGAAGACTATATAAAAGCCAAAGCAGACACTGAAAACTTAATAATCACTTATAGCATTTCCATTCATAGGGTAGACATTTTATTGTAAAAAGTGATAGTTAAGAAAAGTTTATCAAAATAAACACTTAAAAGCAAAAACATGCCAAGAACTGGTGGCTTGTTCCTGTAATCCTAAACTACTCAGGAGGCTGAGATCTGAGAATTAGGAGTCTAAGACAGCCCAGGCAGGAAAGTCTGTGAGACTCTTGGCACCAATTAATCACCAAAAAACTGAAAGTGGCTTAAATGGTAGAGTAAGAGCTTTGAGCAAAACAGCTAAGCGACAGTGCCCAGGCACTGAGTTCAAGCCTGAGGATCAGCACAACAACAAAGCAAAAACACCTGATGTGAAGTTTTTATGTAAATTGTTCCATGTACTTCAAAAGATAACGTCATCTGTTCAAAAGTTTTAAGAAAAGCTGTACAAATGACATTTTATAACTATCTAAAATAATTTTAAGGCGATCCAAAATAATTTTAAGATATACACACACACACACACACACACTTTGGTGTGCTTATTATAAAATAAAGGTAGTTGTTGTGTTAGTGTGTGTATATAAATAGATTTATTAACAGTGCATGAAAATCTACTTTTCTATATGGTTACTAACCTTTAACAAGGTATCAATTCACACCTCACAATTGAATCTCCTTTGTACTACATGGTACTCAAGAAAACTGATACAAATCTCTACAATCTTAAGGTTTCAGCTCAATAGAATTTAACAAGCTAAAGTTCAAGCCTTTTTTTTAAATAGCTGTCCCTGCAGAATATCATACTAAGTACACATACTATACTTAAATAGATTACTAAAAAGTTGACAGCTGAGGAATGCTTTCACTTCTTTCCATGGTTTCTAGTGAATGACATTTCAGAAATGCCTATATAACACATGACAACAAGGAATGTCTCCACCCATGAGACTGTTTGAGTCAAGCAAGCACTTAGGGCAATAAACAGGGAACTCAAGTTTGCCTTTTTATGGTTAGCCAGCACAACAATAAAAAGATAAGCAACCAAAAAACTAAAGTCAGAAAATACTGGCATGCAGTAATCTATAGTGAAAAGTATTTAGAAAAGACAGTGATTAAAATGGCTAGAATGCAATTATTGATTCTAATGTTATGAATTCCTTTACTAAACCAATACCAAGATTCACTTAAAGAAATTTATTTGTAATACAAATTATATAAATTAAGCAAAATTTTACTTTTATTGGTAATATATTCCATTTCAAAAGTGAATCTAAAATCTTGGCATTTTTACTGTAATAATACTTAAAAGCTATTGTCAAATGCATTTTTGTTGGGATATTTTATATGCTTGTGATTGATTATATTTACCATCACTTTGCTTTTTATGAACTCTGTTCAAAAAATTATATCATATTCAATTTTAAGTCAATAAACTTATTAAAATGAGATATCAAAGTACAAATTAAAGAAAAATGAATCAAAGTCTCTGCTAAGGAGTTCACAATTTGGTCTAGAGTTAAAATGTACTAGCAAGTAGCAAATAGTAAGTGTCAAATTTGTGGCTTAAATAGTAAGAGAATCACTGTGTACTCCACTGGTCAAGTAAGTTCACATATAGTGCTTTAAACTATGCCATATAGAAATATGCTGGAAAAATACATTCCAGAACATGGTAACATGCAAACACTTACAAGAGTATAAATATGGAAATAAAAGTTCTTAAAGAAGTTTTTCATCAATCCTCTGAGTCCATCCAATTTTTTTTTTGTTCTTACTAAATGACTAAGGGCTGCACTGTTAATATTCTGAGAATCTAGTCTGTTATCATCCCAACTCTATCAAACCTCTCAAAAGTGTGGATAGGGACTCCTCTATGATATCTGCTCACCCAAGGCTGTTTCTACTCTCATGAAAGAGCACAAGGATAATCCAACAAGTGAGTACCAATTGTCCTTTAGGTGGATACTACATCCTTTTGCTATGAAAATATTTTTCTAAAAAATTTGAGAATTTTTCTGATTCATTTTTATTAGAACCTATTAATTGTACACATAATTATATTGTATCTTAATACTTGTATGAATGTACTACATTCATCTATCTCATCCTCTTTTATCTGCTTTGCCCTTCTTCCTAATAGTTTACTGCTACTTTTGTCTTGTTTGCTTTAAATCTAGATTCTGCAGGTGAGAAGAAAATGGGATACCTGCCTTTCTGAATCTGGCTCATTTCCATTAACTTAATGAGCACTGGTTCCACCCACTTTCCTACAAATGACATAACTTTACTCTTCTTTATAACTAAATAAAACTTCATTGTACATATATACCACATTTTCATTTAGAATGATTCCATAGCTTTTCTGTGGTAAATAGTACTGGGGGAAAAATGGATGTAGAACTATGACTTAGATTTCTTTAGTTTGTAAGGTAGTTCTTCTTTTAGAGAGTTTTCTTCTTTTCTTTTTTGGTTGGTATTAAGGACTGAACCCATGGTCTCATACTAGCTTGCTACATAGATACTCTACCACCTGAGCCATGCTACCAGTCTTTTTTACACTGAGATAGGGCATCACTTTATGTCCACTTTATCTCCCTCCTATCATGCTTCCCAGCATTGCTGGGATGATTGGTATGCAACATAGCAAAATGTCATTCATTGGCTGAGATAAAAGTCTTGTGGACTTTTTGTGCCCAGGGTGGCCTCAAACCATGATCCTCTGATCTCTTCCTCACAATTAGCTAGAACTGTAGGTTAGGGCCACCATGCCACGCTTAGGTTTTAGTGCATTGTTGTTGTTAATAATCCCTACATTAGTATCTGTATTGGTTGCACTAATTTACATTCCTAACAGTATGTATATACAGATTTCTTTTCTTTTTCTGGAATCTTTGCCAGCATTTGTTGTTTTCTTAATGACAGACATAGTGTTTCAGATGAGATAGATTCTCAATGGTATGACTGTGATTAGTATTTCCTTAATGGTTGAAGATGGTGAACATTTTTTCATGTATTCCTCAGTCACGTATACTTCTTTATAGAGCTGTTGTTTGAACTCATTTGTCCACTTATTAATTAGTTTAAGGCTTAATTTTTTTAATTCTTTATACATTCAGCATATTAATTCTGTCAGATAAAGAGCTGATAAAGATTATCACCCATGTCTATGGTGCCTATCTTGATAATTGGTTTTAATTTGATACAATCCCTTATGTCAACTCTTGTCATTATGTCCTGAGCTAGGAAAATCTTAATTAGAAAGTCACTGCCTATATCTTTACATATTTTCTGTATGTTTCTTTCTAGTAGAAAGTCTACCAATAATTTTATTGCATAATTGATGTACGATTTGTGACTGTCCTTTGTTTGAATACTACATCTTTTAGTTGTTGATATAATATCCTTTTTATGAAATGATGATACTATCAGTTTGTTTTTAATGCTCTTATTGGACAAAATAATTGAAATAAAAATTGACTGGCCCATGAGATATAACATTTAGAGAATAAATGAAGGGCAATAAATAAGTCCCTTTACATTTTTACCAAGAAGAAAAAGAATTCTGCCTGTTCCAACTATGCCTCAAATATAACTTGGTTAAAATTTGTAAACCAATTTAGGGAATGGACTATTCTCATACCTGTATAACCCTTCCTAATCAAAGGGTCCAAACTAAAACCAAACATGATTAACATAAAAAGTTCATTTTTCAAAACCACAAGTCATATCAGATAAGCACTGTCTCAAGTCCTACTTATAAACATCAATCAATCACAGGATAGAAAATAAATTCTAGAGTTTACACTCTAGAATGGGTGAGACATTAAAAAAGGCTTTTTCTTTTTGTTCTAATATCCAATAAAATGAGCTTATCTATTATTTGTCTCTAAAAATGAACATGTACATGAAAATTTTAATAAGTATATAAAACACCTAATGGAGTAATATGAGTAATATTAGAATAAAGAAAAACTAAACTCTATTTTCTGAAAAATGATGTAGTTTTGTTGTCACTTCCTTCTTGCAACTTTCCAAAGCACTGATCAAATAAATATTTACATAATGGTCAGTAAAAAACAATTTTCAGACTTCTAAAATTTAGTACAATTTCAAATCCTAAGACTAATTTATAGTACTACTATATTTCAATTACCATAGAAAGATCTTAAAAATTGATTTGAATATCAAGTGATATACAAGGAAACCCTCCAACTACTAGTCACCAACACAGTGACTGATTTAGGAATGTTAACTTCTTCAGAATTAAAAAAAAATACACCTAGTGTAGACATTGAGCTCTGGACTGCCATTCTAGGTCTGCCATTCATTATGTTGAGATCTTAAGCAAGAGAAAAACTATGCTAGGAAAATTAAATCATACTGTTTCTTTTCGTGCCAGTCCTTTTGCTCAAGGCTAGAACTCTACCACTTGAGCCAGAGCACCACTTTAGGCTTTTTCTAAGTAGTTACCGAAGGTAAGAATCTCATGGACTTTTCTGACTGGACTGGCTTCAAACAGCGTCCCTCAGATCTCAGCCTCCTGAGGAAATAGATTACAGGTGTGAGCCACCAGTGTCTGATGCAAACAGTACTATTTCTAAAAGCATTTCTCTTCTAAAAAAGCACTGTGATCTACTTACTGAAGATCAAAACAGAATAAACTGAATACAACAGTCCTCAATTCCTTCAATAGGCATACTAAAATGCCCATATCCTCTTAGGATTGTGGAGTCCAACAAGCTTTCAAAAAGTATGAGGTTAATTTCTTTTTTTTTTTTTTCTGCAGAGACAGAGACAACAACAACATCATCAACAACAACAAATTCAGGAAATGTCACGGTAATAACATGTTACAGAAGAATAAAAGGTATTTTCTAAAAATCCTTAAGTAATGGTAATTTCTTATGTAAACAGTATATGCAAAACCTAAGGACGGAATAATGGAAAAAATTTCCTGTCTTCTATTGAGTGCTATACTAGAAAATGCTCAGTCACAGCTTGCAAATCACACTGTAGCTGAAGCATATGAAAGATGGTGTTGATTATGACACTTCAAAGTCAGACCACAAAACTGTTGCCAGGAAGCAAAAAAGCAGCAACTAAAGAGAAATCAGCAGTATGGGCACTGCTACTCTAAAACCAGCATACCCCTTATATGGCTAGGGTTGTCCGTTTACTTGTCGGAAGTGAGGTGACAGTATGGAGTTGGGAATTAGTCTAATTGTTTTTTTAAAAATGGATTTATGATGATGCCAAAAGCCTTATTATATCCTAAAAACACCATTTTAATATTATACACTTGATCCAATAGGTTCTTCCAAAGCCTTAACATTTTCTAAGTTTGCAACTATAAATTCAATGTTTTTTTTAAAACAAATTCATCGTAAATAGCAATTAAACTTATTTCTTTTTTCTTTTTTTTTTTGGGGGGGGGTCCAGTCGTGGGGCCTGAACTCTGGGCCTGGGCGTTATCCCTCAGCTCTTCAGCTCAAGGCTAGCGCTCTACCACTTGAGCCACAGCACCACTTCCAGCTTTTTTCTTTTTGCTTATGTGGTGCTGGAGAATCGAACCCAGGGCCTCAGGCATGCAAGGCAAGCGCTCTACCACTGAGCCACCTTCCCAGCCCCTAAACTTATTTCTTAGCAAGCAAATGAAAATTAATTGATTCTGAACTCAGGGCTTTGAGCCTGCTAGGCAGGTGTTCTACCACCTGAGTCATACCCTCAGCCTTGTGATTTCCTGGTTATTTTGGAGATGGAATCTAAAGAACTTTTTCTGCCTATGCTGGCCTCAAACCTCAGTCCTCAATCTCCTGCATAGCTAGCTTCACAGGGTAACGGGTTTCTAATCTTTAACTTTTTTTTATATTAAGACTTCCTTTTACTGACAAGTCACATATTTTACAAAGATGCTTCAAATGGCTCTTAGAAGTTATAAAAATCTGTTTTAAAAACAGGATGATTTAACATGTCTGTCGGGTTGAAAAGTAGGAAATTACAAAACTATTAAAACTGTAATAGAACATGTACCTAATTCAATTTTGGATTCCCTATGGACCTATCTCAGGCTTTTATAATGGCTCAAATGGTGTTTCATTTTTTCCCATGTAACCAAAATTTAAATTGCATTAAGGTTTTGAAATAGAATTAAGGTTTTTAAATAGGTTAGTACTTAGAATTTTTAAACTATGAAGATATTAAAAACATGCCGAGAATCTATAACAAAATCTATAACAATGTTACATTTACTTCACAAACACAAGTTCTATTATGTGCAAGAACAATATTCTAAGTATCTGTATATGAAGTTTTCCAAGATGTATCACACTATACACAGGTAACTATGAAATAAAAAATAAAATTCAACAAACATAGTGAGCTAGACTCTGGAAATGTGAATGATTGGGTCTTTATTCTCCCAGTTTGGACACAGACTTACAATCTTCAGTAGAGAATGGCCAAAAATACTACAGTTTTTACACAATTTGAAAGATCACAAAGATCCTTTTTGTTGGCAATTGAATCAAGTTTTAAAGAATGACTAGAACTAGTGGTCAACTAAAACATGGCTACTGGTTAGAAATTAAAATACAAATACAAACTGTTTTAATCCTTAATTTAAGAGGAGAGACACAAAGTGGTAAAATTTGTTGGAATATAATTGGAAATCACTATGTAAGCCAGAATAATACAGAGTGAGAATAGAAATAGGCAAAGTATTACTATAGTGTAAGGATAAAAATAATAACGGTAGGAGACAAGGAAAAGATACAAATATAATTCTGAAGAATCTGAAATTGGAGATACACACAGAGGAAATGAGTAAATAGTAACTAGAAGGTTTAACTTGATTAGAGAGGTTAAAGTGGTATTAATGAGCAGAGATGTTTTGTTTCGTATTCAATTAAAATACATTTCTGACTGATTTAAAACTATCAACTGCATTAGCATTCCGATAGAAAAATAGGATCTATCATATATATTCATCTCATGTAATATTATATACAAAGTATGTTGATAAAAGATTTTATAATAAAACATATAAAAGATTTAAAAACTAAGTTATAACATACAAACCTAAGTTTGAAAGGCAAGTTTGAAGACACCACAAAAGTTAATGTACATACAGTAGATGTTATGCTGTTGCAAGGAGTGAATTTGTATTTAAATATGTTAAATATGTTAAAATGCAGATATATAATCACAGGTAGTTACAATATCAGAAGCTAATGAAATTGCACTCTAGGCCTCAATTTTAGAGAAAAAATAATTGGTTTCATATGTTGACTTTGTACTGTTCTCCAGCTGAAAGGAGGAAAAAAGGTAGTCTAGAGATTCATGTAACCAAAAAAAAAAAATTTCTTCTATAGATGGCATTTCTATAGGATGGTTGTAAACTGAATATTTTCATGACATATAGAGAGACCATTCAACCAGTGAATAAAAGTTTAAATATAAACTACATTAAAAATGTAAAGACAGTACTAGGTTAAAAAGCGTAAAGGCTACAGTTTTCCAAAACACTAAATTAAAAACTAAAAAAGAACAAGTGAAATAAATTTTAAAAACTATGAACCAATACATAATTTAGTAAAAACATTTAGTTTTTCTATGATCCTGCTAGAGATTAAGTTAAAAAAAACTATTAAAGGCCTATTCAACAAATAAGGTCATTTTAGTACCAAGTATTTTATACAAACAGCATTTCTTAAAAATTGAAAGTCTGTGGTTCTTAAAAAGTCTTTTGTTACCTTTCATTATCTAGTGTTCTGTATTTCTGCAAAGTGAACTACTTGTTCTAACAGTTACAACTGAAAAAAATATGAGAAAAGTGTGGAGAAAATTTAATAAAAAATTTTAATGCTGATCTTTTAGAGATTCTGACTTCACAGATTTAAGAAATGTACAGATAAAGCTTACAAAAAGGTCTAATGTAAATATCCACCTTCTCCAAACTAACCAGTGAATTCAGTTACTCAAGAAGACTCTAGTTAGGTCTGATAATTCCTGCAACAAGTACAATTGAAAGGGGGGGGGGGAACTTAAGTCCTATTACACGTCATTGTCTTGTATCACCTGAACAACTATTATATTCACATCAAAAATCATTTGAAAATTTTCTCTTCCTCCAAGCCAACACAATTGGATTCCTCCACAACAGTAGCAACCAATTTTTTAAAAACATGCTGACAAAAATCGTTATTCTGACATCAGACATGAAATTATTTTTCATAAAATTATGAGTTTCATACAAAAACATGTTAATTACAAAGAAAGATGAACATTTTTTCATCACATACAACCATTTTTGATGCCCAAAGACACTTTCATTCTCAACATAGTACTTTTAATATCAAGTTATACTAGGCTTTAAAACAAACTTCCGCCGAAGTTCGCTACACATTATAGGACCACACTATATTCTCATTGATGTGATTCTGAATTCCAGATTTGTCCTGCCATTTGTCAATCATTTCGATCCTTCCAGGCAACTTTGTAAACAAGGGCTATATGCCAAGCTTGATATGATAATTTGATTAAATAAAACTTAAAATGGTCATCACACAAACAGGAAGCAGTCAAAGGAAAGGTGCCAATGTACTCATCCCTTTTAAAGCGGCATCAAGTTAATATTCATAAAAATAGAAAGCCTAAAATTTCAACCCACCAAACTAGTCTGCTACTCAAAATAAGGCTACCATCCTGCACATTCCATCAAGGCAAGTGTGAAGTATCTAGTGAGTCTTTTCACTGTAAGGAGGTTTACTAGTAAAAATCCTAATTCTCCAATAAGAAAAAGGGCAGAGTCTAAGTCATGTCACCTATCACCATCACTTATAAATCGCTTTTTATGCACAACCGTACGGGTTGTGTTGCTTTTGGCCTGTTAAAGGCAAAGCAACATTATCTCTGGATTGCCAATAGTTTCTCCTTATTTGGCTAACATTGAGAGATCCCAATCAGACTACTATAAAACTTTAACATGCACAAAGCATCCATTTTGAGAAAAGTCGGTGGCGACCAGCTTTCTTTTTCCTTTCTGTCTTTTCTTGTTTTCCCACCCCGAAAAGAAAAAAATTGGGGGTTTGATAACCGGCTTTCAGGCTCTGCACGGCATTTGTTCTTGCTGGCCCTAGGTGCACACCCCGGGACTTAGACGGAGCCCGCGGATCTCTGACACTGCGGCAAACTCTACGGTCGCCGTCCCGAGGTGGGCACGTCCTTAGGGAACTCCTTTGCCCTCAACACCACCATCCTCTCTCCCTTTTCAGCCGGCGCAGACCAGCTAATTACACCCCATTCTCCCCTCCCCGGTGACCAAGAGTAATAAAGGAGAAAACAGGAAATCGTTCGCTCGGGGCTCTCGGCTTGGGTCTCTGGATTACTATTATTATCCTCATCATTGGTAATCAAGACCTGAAAAAAGTACCACAAACGCGCTGCCCACCTAACAAGCTAAAGGGGGTCCATCTGCCCAAGCGTCCCTCGAGCTCCTGGCTAAGTCTTTCTCTTTCAAGACTCCCCCTCGCCCCCAAATAGATCATTGACACCGTGCCCCCCCCCCGGCACAACCACGACACTCCTCCCGGTCTTGACCCCAAACACCAGACACATATCCACAAATGGCTCGGGGGGGGGGGTCCCCCAAGACGCCCACAGTCCCCTTCTCCCCCCCCCCCGCCCGTACACCCCGGAAATCACCCAGCTCCCAACTCCGACAGCAACTGGTCAGAAGGGGGCCTCCAGCCCAGCGCCCTCCCGCCCTCCCTCCCGGGAAGCCGCCCCCTCACCGCCGAGCCGGGAGTCTCTCTCTCGCGCGCCGCCCCCAGCTTCAGGAAGACCACCTCCCCCCCCCCAAGCCCCCCCATCCTCGGGTCCGGGATCGAGACCCAGCGGCGGGCGCACAAACCTGATGGAGGGCAGTGAGTCCGTCCACATTGGCGTAATTGATGTCGGCGCCGCGGTGCAGCAGCTTGAGGACCTCGTCCGTGTCGCCGCTGGAGCAAGCAGCCAGGAAGACGGCGCCATCGTCGAACTTCACCTTGGTCTTCTGACGCTTCACCACGGGAGGCTCGAGGTCCGTCTCGGAGCCGATCCAGCGCTTCAGCTGCTCGTTCCGCTTCTGCTTCGCGTCCGCCATCTTCATCCCCTCTCCTGCCGCCGGGTCTTCTTATCGCGAGGGGGAGGGGAAGGGAGGGGAGGCGGGGAGGGAAGAGAGGGGAGGCTGGGGGGGGTGTGTGTGACTGTCTCGATGAGTGCGGGCCCGACCGGGGCTGGGAACCGGGAGGAGACGCTCGAGACTTCCAGTATCCCACAGAGCACTGGGGCGGCGCGCCCGGGCCCCGCGGACCTCCCCGTCCTACCACAGAAACCCTCCCGCCCCTCGGCGCGGCCGCTCGTCACTGGCGGCTCCTCTAACGTAACTTCGCGAGATCCGGGAAGGGAGTCGCCCTTCGGCTCCAGTGCGCACGCGCCCTAGGGGCTCGGAGGTGAGCCCCGCCCCCAGGAAGAAGCCTTGGCGAACTGCGGCGGAGGCGGGCGGGCGGGCGAGCGAGCGGCCCGGCCACCGGAGGGAAGCGGGTGTGGCCCCGGCCGCCGGGGTTGCGCGGGGCGGGACGGGACCAACCTGGAAGGGAGGAGACCGGGGGAGGAAGGTTGTCCTTGCAGGACTTGACGGCTCCCCTCCGCAAGAGGCCGGCAGCCGGGGCTGCGAAGGTTCTTGCGGGGCCCGCCGGCGGCCTCAGCGTTGGCGGGGGCCTTTCCTCTCGGCTGCGGTCTTTGACTGGAATGGAGGGTGGAGAGGTCGCGAGTTGGGGTGTTTTGCGGTTGCTCTTTCCCAGGAACGTGGGGAGGGACGGCGGGGGCGGGGCGGGGGGGGCGGCGGCCGCTCGGCCCCGGAGACGCTTTGCAAAGTGGAGTTGGTTGGGCCCAGTTCCCCAGGTGACCCACCCTGGGCCCGGGGTTGGCCTGCGGTGGTTGGGGGGCGGGGGGCTTTCCTCTGGAGCTGGCTTGCTCGTCACTGCGACCCCCCCCCCTTCCCCTCACGCCGGGTTTGAATCCTCGTCCACTTCCTCCAGTGCTGGGAGCCTGTGGGACACTCACCCGTGAGCTCGTTAACTGGTCCTGACCTTTTAAGGGATTTCTAGCTCCCAACTCCATTGCTTTCTAAGGAGCGAAGACCCAACTGCTGCTAGAATTCAGAAGGAATGTTAATAAAGGGAATTAACTCAACCACTACTTAGCGCATACCTCTTTCATAAGCCGTGACTTATCAGGCACTGACCATGCAGTGTTTTAACCACCTCTTGAATTCTTAGGCCGAGGAAGGTATGTGTGTGACGACACCCCCCCCCACACACACACACAATTTGTAATGCTGGCATTTTAGAAGTTATCTTCAATCTCCACTAATGGGTATTTTCCTAAACACCTTCTTGTTACACACGATTGTTAGAGCCAAAATAAGTCATGAAAATTAACAATGGAAGTTCAGAGGTCAATTATCTACCCTGAACCCTAAAGACCTAGTTTATTTCCTTAATTTCACCAAGATAGGATAGGATTCATTCAGCAAACATTATACAGTTGTATTTATACGTTGAATTTCCTTCGAAAATTTTGTTAATCTCATTGGAAATATTTTTATTTATTTTTTGTTGGTTGTGGGGCCTGAACTCGGTCTGGGCACTGTCCCTTAGCTCTTCAGCTCAACCACTGGAGCCACAGCGCCACTTCCGGCCTTTTCTGTTTACCTGGTGCTGAGGAATCGAACCCAGGGCCTCATGCTTGCAAGGCATGCACTCTACCGCTGAGCTACCTTCCCAGCCCGAGAAGTTTGTTTGTTTGTTTGTTTGTTTTTTAACATTAATGAATTACTGAAGACCTATGGCTAAAGCCAGAATAAGGCAAAGTAAACCTAAAACCGAAGTGCAAATTAGGGCTAGGGATGTAGTTCAGAGGTAGTACACTTGCCTAACTCTGGGTTTGATCCCAGCAACTTACAAAATAAGTGCACGTTAAACTGTACTGATATTAATTTGCTATTTTTCTCAGAAAAATCATTCATGATAGTGCACAATCAATCTTATGTACCTCCTTTTTAAAAGTTTATTTTTCTACCAGTTAACTAGCTTTTCTATACTTTATAAAAAATAGTAGGGGTATATTATATATAGTAAAGATATATATATACAATACATATAGTACAGATATATACACACATATATACTAAAACATGTAAATATATACACACATCACAAATACAGTGCAATGTACTAACATTTACACCCATTTTTGGTTAGTGCATCTTTTCCCCAGTACCTTTTATTATGCAATTTGAACTATGTTTTGGTACATATGATATTGTTAAATACACTCATATATTTATGATTTAATTATCCTGAATTTAAACTTCTGATTCTAAATTATAACATATATATGCAATTGAGAATATATTAATAACAAGGCACTTTGCTTTTTATCTCCAATGTTTTATTTAAGAACCTGGAGGAAAAGTTATAGTATGCTAATTAGCATCATACAATTCAGTCTCAAATAGGGAAATTACCAGGCCCACCTGAACTTGCTTTGGGCTGCATTTATTAACAATCCTGATTTGTGGATTATAGTATCTAACACTTTGCTTGCCTCTTGAGTTATAAGGTCATTCTGCACAATTCTGGTGGTTAGCCCTCTTCTGAGTCATCAAGATAAATTTTTTTGCTACATCTGCCTTCAGCCAAAGAACCTAACCTTAAAATGGAACAAGGTGATATTTTCATGAAGCTGTACTGGTCTACTAAACTTGAGAATCAAATGAGTGTCTGGCCATAATTAAATAATTATTTTCGTGTTCATTGTCACAATATCAAATGGCCATTATGGGAATTATTTAAGAGCTACAGACATTATTTAGTAAATGTTTTTTGTTAACCTTTAAAAATTTAAATTATTTAAAGGAAATGTATTGCTTTAGTAAATAAAAGACTGTAGAAACTAAATTAAAACAATTATTCTAATAAGCCTATGAAAGCTCTGAACCACCACCTGTAATTGTAATAAAGATTATTGATAAGGGTCAGACATATTAGTATCAACCCAAACACATTTTTATACAAAGGATATTGATAAGAGAAGAACTTTTATTTGCTAAGAATTTCACTGTTAATGGTTTGTCTACTTGCAATTATTCTATGTATAGTACAAAGTATACATGTTTCGTATATTGGAAAACTGGCTTACTTTAATTACCATATCTCATTATTAATGCTGTCTACAGGGTCTTAGTTGCATACCTCTATTGATGTGAAGACTAGCACTGGAAAGCCAATATATGAAAGTATAAGTGCTTTGGGAAGAAACTCAAAGGAACTTTAGACCTAAAGAATCATGTTCCTTAGATCTGAAATTACAACAACTGAAGGCATCTTAATTAAGGGATCAATTCAATTATTCTTCAAATTAAATCCTTGTAAAAACAAAATTCTTCCATAAACCAGAGTGTGAAAATAGGGTAACATACTAGGGAAAACAAAACTGTGTAGTGATAACAGAGAACTTTGCAAGTAATGATACTCATTAGGCTCAGTTTCGATATAGAAAACAAGTTAACCTTATGGGCTTATTTCAAAAATTAAATGAGTAATGTATGAGAAAGAAACGTGTGTGTGTGTGTGTGTGTGTGTGTGTGTGTGTGTGTGTGTGTGTGTGTGTGTGTGTCTTCCTTTTCCTTCTTCATTTATGCAGAATTGATGGCAGGTCTCCACTGCTTTCCAAAGGGAGCTTCACTCTTTATTACCTACATTGCCAGCCTAGAAGGGCATAAAGGACAAAGTGGTCAAGGCTACCTCTGACGACATTGATTCTGGATTATCAAGAGTTGGAAGTTGACATTGAATCCAGGTTAAGGATAGAACATGTGGAACTGAAAGATGGTAAGATGAAGATTTTTTTCCATCCTTTTTATAAAATTGTATTGAAGGATATATACTAGGTTTAACTGGGCCAGTAGAGCCAGTCTGGCTCACTAGAAGTTAGTGGAATTAAAGTGAAACTAATTGCTCCAGACACTAGCCTAACACTAGATCCTAGGGATGGCTCCATGTTATCAGAGGACTTAAATGATTTATGTATTCCATCAGAGAACAAGTTAGAGGGAAAAATGATCTTCTAGAACCCAAAATCCAGTAACAGATTTAAAAAGAAGATGGGCAACAATGGTGTCTGTGTTCATGTTTGGAGAATAGAACTATATTGTTGATATGAAGGCAACTGAATCCTATAAAAGGCTAAAAGGTTATCTGCCTTAGATGATATTTTGTGGATGGATTAGATGTCATTGTTATGTTTACCTGGGCTCCTCACCTAAAACTTCATTCCTCCTGATCTCTGCTTTCCAAGTAGATAGGATTATAAGTGTAAGCCACTGTCCCTGGCCTGGTTTTCAAATTTCTTGCACTGAGCTCTTTAATGACTTCTTATAATGTAATTATTTTGTATATTATATTGCTAAATAGAACTATACATAAAGCAATGCTTAAATTTCTTTGTTAAATGATGGATACAACTTATCTAAATTGTATGCATAAATGGCAAAGGAAAGAAATTATTATTTAATATTACTGAGAAACACTTTTTTTTTTGGTCAGTCATGGGGCTTGAACTCTGGGCCTGGGCACTGTCCCTCAGCTCTTCAGCTCAAGGTGAGCTGGGCAATACTTTTTAATACCTACCTAGCTTTTAGAAGAATATGTAGGTAAATAAGACCTTGATTTTGTGAAGTGCCTAATTAGGATTTTTTTCATAATTCATTAAATATATTTTCCTTATAATTTAGAAAATTAAGTTTGCTCTAAGACAAAAACAGTTAAGTTGATTCTTATGCTATCCAAAGACCATGTACATAATATAAGTGGATTAGTACCATTCAAAGCTTTTTTTTTTTTGGTCCTTTGTGGGGCTTGAACTCTGGGTCTGGACACTTTTCCTACGCTTTTCAGATCAAGGAGAGTGCTCTATCACTTGGGGCAGAACCACTTCCTTTTTTCTGGTGGTTTATTGGAGATAAGAGACTCACAGACTGTCCTACACAGGCTGGCTTTGAATTGCAGTCCTCAGATTTCAGCCTCCTAAGTAGCTAGGATTACAAGCATGAGCCACCGGCACCTAGCCATCCAAAGCTTTTTACACATTGATGTACATTGTTCTTTAATTCTGAAGGTAAATATGAGTGAATTGCACTTTTTTTGCTTTTAAAGACAAATCAAGACACTTAAGATTGTGTGTGTGTGTGTGTGTGTGTGTGTGTGTGTGTGTGTGTGTGTGTGTGTGTGTGTGTGTGTGTGTGTGTGTGTGTGTGTGTGTGTGTGTGTGTGTGTTTATTTAAACTATATAATTTTTTGCCCTCTGGACCAAAGTCAGAAGTGTTAAAAAAAAATTCTAGATTTGAAGTGAGAGTGTTGTATAGTAGTTAGAGAATGGGATAAGTACTCATGGTTACTACTTTTTATGTAAAATCTCACTCTTTTTAAGCAGTTACCAAAATACTCCCATATCCAACATTTGAACTCAAAAGTAGCTTGACCTAGTCTCAGATGGTGTGCTTTAGTTACTGTTGAATTGTGTTTGATAATCTGTAAATTATTTTGTTTAGTCTTAGAACAGTTACATTGTGCAGTTTGAGACAACACATTTGATACAAAAATGTAAGCTTTTGTTTTATCTGTAAGTGCCTATACTCTCTTTACATGGAAATAAACTTTATTTGTAAAAGAAAAAAGAGCTCTCTGAGTTGCTGATAGCAACTCTTAGCTTCTGTGCATGTTTGTCACAGGGTAGAAAGCAAAAGTTGCTCTCAAAATACTTCCTACCTTGAAGCAGCTACCTCCAATTTGTATTTAATAAGTGTTTAGGACTGAAATATCATATGTTTTTTCTTATATAGGGAAGCTAAACATAAAAAGACATATTCATGGACATGTACATATGTACATGGGAGAAAAAAAAGATGGAAAGGTACAGTGCAACTATATATGGAGAGGACATAAGGAACTTCAGTGAAAGCTGTTGATCCATAGGGGATTGGAGGTGCAGCAGGGGAAGAGAACACAATAGAGATGGTTATTCTGAATGCAAAACATAATATATGCACATCTGAATACCATAGTGAAACCCCTTGGTGCAATTAATAAACACTAAAAAACATGAATGACAGGCAAGTTAGAGCAGGCTCAGATTGAAGGGTTGGCAACCAGCAGGAGGGGAGAAGGCTAAGGAAGAGAAAGAAGAAGGATGAATATGGTCCTATGTTTATTTGCATGTATAAAAATAGAACAGTGAAATCTATTGAAATTGTTGTAAGAAGAGGGAGTGCAATGAGAGAGAGAGTGATAGGTGGGTGAGATACATCGTTTACAAGTATGAAAATATCACAATGACACTGCCCCCCATACTGATAATATATGCTAATGAAGAAAAATGAAAGAAAATAGAATTTATAAAAGGAGTTTAGGGCTAGTAATCTAGCTTGAATTAGCATATGAAATGCCTAGGAATTTATTGAAATTACATAAAAATAATACTATTTTCTAAATTGCTGTCTTACTTGACAAACCTGTTAACCTATAATATCATGGAATGTTGTTTTTGTTTAGGGTAGAGAAGAAAGAACCAAATAAATCACCAAACTGTCCTTGAGTGCTATGGGAGGAAAAGGATTTCACTGAGAATAGAAATTGATCCTTGGATATATAAGGATGAGAGAGAAGTCAATGGGTCTCTTGAGCAGTAGGAAATTTCATACTGACACCAGGAAGTACCCTCAGAAAGGCAGTCTAAAATAAATGGCTGAATACTACTTCAGAGACGTGGGGATTCTCCCTAGCCAAAGTTAAACTATGAATGTAGTTGGAGTGTAGCAGTTTGTTGGATCTGAGGTCAGTGAATACAATTTCAGTTTTTTGTCAATCATTCTAGGCTCCTGGGATATAGGAATGAATGAAACTACTGAGCTACACCAACAAGCTTACATTCTAGTGAGGAGGGACAGAAAAGGACCACATTATGCTTAGCCAAAAGGCTGAGAGGCAGTGGAACCCCATTTTAAATAAAAATGCTTTACTAGCAGAAACCTAAATTAAATTATTAAATTCAGATACTGCTAAGTATATTGAAGAAGAGGGTGAAAGAGAGAAAGAGCAAAAGATAATTTCTGAAGCTATTGTCAATAAAGAAACAGGGGACTACTTTTACTAATAAATTAATCAGGAAAGGTCTAAGCTGAATTTCTGTCCAAGTTTTCTAAGAGCTATAATTGGGAAATTTTTCTTTATGACAAAAGATTTAAAATTACAAATAATCTACCAACATGAGAGGCCCTGATATTTCACAGTAAATGTGCCCTTGACTGGGACATGAATGTTGCAGAAGACACCTGAAAAACCCATCACACTAGTATGAATGCATCCGTTTTTATCAGTGTGTAAACACATAAAACTCATGACCACAGTAGCACTAAGTGGGTATGGGCTCAGAAATTTGATATACAACTTTGATATGGACGAAGGATGACTGATATTGAATTTCCTTCTGAACAGGTGGTGAAGTTAAAACAAAGTTCTTTATGGAAAATTAGGAAAGATGATCTTTTGAGTTTTAAAGTACAATTCATTCCAGTACATAGGTAAAGAGCCTTGCATACATTTGGCATGTAGTAGGAGCTTATATTTGTTTTCTTTGGTATTGTATGTCTATTAAAACAATGTCCATAAATTATTTCACAGTTCTGTGGGTTTTAAGTCTGGGTGGGCTCAGTTGGGTTCACTGCCTAGGAACTCACAAGACCAACATCAAGTTGTCAGCTGGGATGAGTTTTTATCTGGAGCTTCTGAAAGAGTCTACTTCCAGTTTTCTTGATGTGGACAGAGTTGGTTTCTTTCTTTCTTTCTTTCTTTCTTTCTTTTCTTTCTTTTTCAATTGAAATTCTGTTTTCCTGCTGGCTATTGGCTGAGGCTGTTTCTTACACTTGACCTCTTTTATCTTCCAAATCAGTAACCATGTGTCACATCCTTTTCATGCTTTGCTTTCAATCTCTCTCACTTCCTTTCTTGAGAAAAGCAACCTTTGCACCCGGCTTGAGAAGGTGTCTGCTAGAAAGAGCATAAAATAAAGTCTCTTCATCTTGAAGGCATATATCATATAACAGAAATTAATTACAAAATTGATGTCATATTTAAAGATACTGGGAATTAAAGCAGGATATCTTTGAAGAACCATTTTAGAAATCTTGCCTGAGGGGCTGGGAAGGTGGCTCTGGTAGAGCGCTTGCCTTGCATGCCTGAGGCCCTGGGTTCGATTCCTCAGCACCACATTAGCAAAAAGAAAAAAAGCCGGAAGTGGTGCTGTGGCTCAAGTGGTAGAGCGCTAGCCTTGAGCTGAAGAGCTGAGGGACAGCGCCCAGGCCCAGAGTTCAGGCCCCACGTCTGGACCCAAAAAAAAAAAAAAAAAAAAAAGAAAAGAAATCTTGCCTGATAACCACCTCAATGAATAATAATTCCTTTCCACTTTACATTTCAATATTCTTTACTACCTGCTATAATAGAGGGTCTGAGTTTATATATATATCTATATCTATATCTATATATATATATACCTATATATATATAGATATATATATGACATCTTTTAGGTTAATGGATTTACAATTTAGTGGAGGAAATAGATGCTGAAATAGATCATTTGAATACAAGAACTGTATTTATTTGGAATATACTAAATGACCCTTCTTGTTGCAAGTACTATCTATAAATGTTATCTTACAGGGTAAGAGAAGGGATGCAACCTGATCATAATATGAGGGATAAGTGAAGGAGTGACCTGTCAGGGAAGTCTTTGAGGGAATAAGGCTACATGAACTCATCTTCATGGAAGAGAAGTGACTGGTTAAACATAAAATGTCTGTATAAGGATGGGCACATTGTAGAATTGATTTTGTATGTATAAAGACAGGAAACCGAAAGTTTAATAATATTCTAGAACATCATAAGATTCAAAGTTGGAGAAATACACAGTAGCCTAATCACTGAAAGTCTTTTATCTAAATTAAGTGTCATGAGGAGGCTAATGACTGAAAATCTTCTATATAAACTTAAGTGGCAAGTTTATCATAAAAGTAGTGGTAATAATTGAAGGATTTTGAAAAGTGCTACATACAATTATTTTCAGTAGCTCAGATTACCCTAGGGAAAAATGTAAAGAAAGCTTAATTTTTTTCTGGAAACTTTGGCCTTTTCCCCATGCATTTATATTTTGACTATTTTTCTATGATCAAACTTGAATAATCATTGACATAAACTGAGAACGAACATCTTAGTTAATAAGGCTTAAAATATGATTCATGTTGAAAAAAGTTTTTAAAGACTGAAAAGTTATCAGTATAACAAGCTGTTGAAATCCTCATATTTTTAGACTTGAGTGAATGCCTTTTTTCTGTTTGGTGATATAGAAGAAAGCTAGTGGGATTATGGAATTAAGGTGAGTGTGTGTCCTGCTTCTTTTCCCCTTTGCTCTTTTGTCCATTCTGATAATATCTTGAAGTATTAGAAATGATCCACTGGGTTGTCCCCAATTATGCGTCAGCTAAAGGGACTGGATAGGTTAATGACACTATGTTTTCTCACACATTTACCACGACACTTATTACACCATCATATTTCAAGGTAATAAATGAAGACTTGGGAGACCATCAAGACAGAGGAAACTTACAATTAGAAATTATGTGGTTCACACACAGCCAGGGATACCCATTGTCACTTGAGCCAGGCATGGTGTTTGTTACATACCTGGAATCCCAGCACTTGTTTGAATCTCTTTGGACTATATACCCAGGAATGTAATTTCTGGATCACAATGTAGTTCTAGGTTTAATTTTTGTTGAGTCCCCATATGATTCTCTATAGAGTCAGCCCCTTTTTACATTTCTACTACCAGAAATACTTTTTGAGGTGCTTGGCATCAAACTCAGGGCCTCATTCATGTTAGGTAAGTACTTTACAAATAAGCTACATCCCCTGCCCAGAAAGAAAAAAAGCTATTTTTGATTAATTCAGACTTATTTGAATTTGTCTGGGACATTAGTTACAATGTCTTTTTTTATTTAATGTAGCCTAATTGTGAGACCAACATCCATTGTATTCGAAGGTCTCCCACACTCAGGAGGTGATAAGACATGGTTTATACTACAGGAGTAAGAATGCTGCTGCAAGTTCAACCTCCTATTTTTTCATAAACAAAATATAGTCATGAAAAGGATGATGACTGCTTTCAAAACTAATAGGTGTCTAATTAATGAGCCCCTAAAATAAGATAAAAGATAAGGCAAACAATAAGAAACAGATCACATTATGTGAAAACCCCAATAGAATAACATTGTTGGTATCATCATAAGATAGTAATTTTTCAAAAAGCTGTTTTAACTAGCCTCCCAGAGGTACCCCATGATCCCAACAACCTGGTATTTGTATCCTCCTATAGTGTCTCTCAACTTGTCTCTGTGTTGCTCTATATGACCAATAGAGAGCACAAGCAATCATCTGTCACTTCCAAGATTAGGCAATAATAGACACTGTGGCTTTGGTCTTGGTTTTCTGTCACTCTGTTGAATCACTAACCCTGAAGGAATTGTGCTGTCAAGTCTAAAGATAGTTAGGCAACTTAATGGAGAGGCTCAACTAGTGAGGAACAGCCTCCAGTAAAGTTAGTGAGCCTTCTTGGAAGCAGATCCTCCAAACCTAATCAAGTCTTCAGGTAAATGACAGCAGTTCTGGCTATCTGGGAGTTAGGATTTTATTATTTATTTATTTTGTTGGTCATGGGC
Source organism: Dipodomys merriami (assembly GCF_024711535.1). Lineage (NCBI taxonomy): Eukaryota > Metazoa > Chordata > Mammalia > Rodentia > Heteromyidae > Dipodomys > Dipodomys merriami. The sequence continues at coordinate 514,623 of NW_027206130.1, forward strand.
TTGAACTCAGAGCTTGGGCACTGTCCCTGAGCTTTTGTGCTTAAGGCTAGTGCTCTCCCACTTTAAGCCATAGCTCCATTTCCGGTTTTCTGCAGATAAGAGTCTCATGAATTTTCTTTCTTTTTTTTTTTAAATAAGTTTTTTATTGTAAAAATACCATACAGAGGGGTTACAATTACATGAGCAAGGTAATAAGTACATTTCTTATCAAACATTGTTTCCTCCTCTTTTGTTTTTCCCTACCATCCCTGCCCTCCCATCTCCATGACTACAGCCTCCCCCCCCCCCACCAAAGTTGTAAAGTTTGTTTTTCAACATAGCATTTTGTACATCTCATTGTTGCAATGGGTCCACCTGTATCCCTATTTAAACAATTTGTTTTTTTTTTCGCTTCCCCTCCCAAATTATATCAACATCAAATACTGCTTTGAACTGTGAATCTCAGATCTCAGCCTCTTGAGTACCTAGGATTACTGGCATGAGCCCCAAGCACCCAGCTCTAGATTGGATTTTCTGTAACTTTAAAAGCTTTAAACAGGAAGTGGTGCTGTAGCTCAAGTGGTAGGGCATTAGCCTTGAGCTGCAGAGTTGAGGGACAGCGCTCAGGCCCAGAGTTCAAACCCTGTGACCGACAAAAAAAAGAGAGAGAGAGAGAGAGAGAGAGAGAGAGAGAGAGAGAGAGAGAGAGAGAGAGAGAGAGAGAGAGAGAGAGAGAGAGAGAGAGAAAGAAAAAAGTTTTAAACAAACAAATATGAATCTGGGACAGGGACCATAAATGGCTATTACCACCTGTTACTTTGCAAATGAAGTTGCTATTACTATTGAGAACAATTTTGAACTCTTCATTTCTAACATTTCTCCAATTCAAATCCTTGACATGAATGTACACTTAGTCAAGGCTAGAACTTAGCTGCTGAGATCTAGAAGAGAGTTCTTTTCCCTGTTCAGCATTGTCTTTCCAAAAAAGGCTCAAATCTTGGGAATTCCCACCCAATTATAAGGTAACAAACAATATGTAGTGTAATTCCTTTTATATCAAGCACTTGATTTCTGTTTAGCGTTAGCAAAGTTGGCAACTTGAAAGAGACTATCTAGTATTCTAGTTAATGCCCACTTTTGTTTCTTTACCCCTTGTTTCTGTTTTCTTTCTGGTTTTTAGCTTTTCTTTCATTTGAGAGCTGCTCATACCTTCCCAACACATTCATTTTTGTTTTTAATCAGAAACAGTTCTTCTGCTGGGAACAAAAGAACTTTTCTTGGTAGCAATATTACTGCTATTATGCAGATCATCACAGAATGCCAGTCTTGATGAAACCATTGTAAATAATTTCATCAACATATTTTACTCCACCAAAATAGTTTGTGCCACCAAACTATCAGTGGGTTTTCCACCGCCCCATCCCCCTCCAGGATACTTTTTCATAAGCATTTCATTCCTCAGAAGCAAATGGTATCAGGATATGTTTTGTGAAGAATGACTTAATGACACAGATAAACAGAAAAATATATGCTCATTATAAAATGTATTATTTTTATAATAAATTGCTCAACAATATTTTCCTTAATTGGATGTATAATCCAATATTCTAGAACATGTGTGTCAAAGCTCAACTCTATTTTGTTGGTAACTATTAGTATCAGTATGTATCATTTGTGTATTCATTCATTCAACAAAATATGAGTGATTTCTGTGGGGCAAGCTCTATTTTAGCTAAAGTTATAAAGATAAGAACATTCATTTTCTTCTATCTACAAGATCTAGTGGACAACTGAACTCTCTGGGACCAAATGTACTACTACCAATAGCCTCTATCAAGTCCCTTGGCATTATCTATGATAACTTTTTTTTCCAGTTCTGAATGCTGCAAGTACAACTAAAACTTTGAGATCAAGTATTACTTTATATGAACTATGAGAGACAGATAACATACTAAATAATACTACAAGGATTTTTATGAGACAAATTTAAAAATGCAGAATGTCTATTAGGAAAATACACCTGAAATTTTAAAAAATAAAATTAATGCAAAAATTTAAAAATAAGGATAGTTTAAAAGAGACAAAAATTATAACACAAATATATGTATTTTGTTTAGGTTTGGTATGAAACACTCTTTGATTATTGAGAAATTTTGCATATTAGTTGTATTTTAAGCTGGCAGAAAGGATTTTTGTTATTTGCATTCAAAGCTGTGGTAATAGTGTGATTATGAAGGAATTTACGCAGATTCATGAAAAGCATGATATGGACAACTTCCTTTCAAGTGTTTCAGCTAAAGCAAATTTGGCAAGATTTTAATTTTTCAATGTAGGCAACAAGTATCTAGTATTGTAGTATCCTTTCAACTTTTTTGTTTGAATTTTTTAATGTGGTACTGGGCATCAAAATCAGGGTCTTGCAAATAGTAGGCAAGTGGCCTTCCTCTGAGAGATACCCCTTGTGCCTGAAAAAATTAAGAATAAAGTGTTGAGAGAGAACAAAAACCTCTTGTAAAGAGACTGTTTTCTAAGAGTGGATCCCCTTGCCCTAGAGGCATTTGAAAATGTAACTAGAGTTTTTTCCCCCTTATCCACTGTGAGGCACCACTGTGATTTTAGTGGGAGGAAGGCAGCAGGAATGCTAAATATCTTGGGATATGTGGGAAATTTTCAACCATGAATACCCTTCTCAGAATCCTAATAGTTCCTCTATAGATCCATGTATGTTTTCCACTACCTTGTTTTGTACTTATTTTTCATTCTATTCAATTTTTTTCTTCTATAACTACTGTTCCTTAGTTTTGTCAGAATAAGCACTGATGGTATTCTGAAATCTGAAGGACTCTGAAATGTTCTCTTTCATGAGAGGAGAAATAGTTTTCTTTCTAACCCTTCAGTTATCTTTAGTTTTCTTTTATAAGCCCCACGTTTTCATTACCTATATTTTATTGTATAAAATTTCATCTGTAGCTGTTCTGTCCCTTCTCTCACTTCTTTCAAATCTCTGCTTCAAGACCAGATACATTTATGTTCCATAACTACTTATTCAATTAATATTAACATGCCTACTACACATGAAATTGCCTTTCTTTGTCCTTTTCTAGTCTTTATTTCAGTTAATGACTGGAGCCTTTTTAATGCTTTGAGATCCTATTGAAAAAGAAATATCTCCTCATGTCAATGGAGAAAAAGCAAAGATACGGCTTAAGGGAGCAATGACATTTAACTAGATAACTTATAGGGGGATTGGCTGGTGTGTTTTGAAATAACAAAGTGGCTGCAGAGTAATAGAGGAAAAGTACAAAAACAAGCAGAACCATACTTCTGGAAAGGAAATAATTCAGACTCAATCTGTACTTTTTGGGAAGAACTAGCAATAGATGTTTGAAAAGGTAGACAGGAAATAAATTATGAGTAGCTTTTTATTTGCTGTGCTAAGAAGTTTGGATCTTATCCTATCAGGTCACAGCCCACAAATTGCTTGCTCATAGGCTTTGTTTGCTTAAAACCGTATTGAATTGGTTGTTATTATTTAAAATTTCACATAACAATAGTAATTTGTAGCCTTTCTTTTTTGTTTGTTTGTTTTGGCCAGTCATGGGGCCTGAACTCTGGGCCTGGGCACTGTCCCTCAGCTCTTCAGCTCAAGGCTAGTGCTCTACCACTCAAGCCATAGCGCCATTTCTGGTTTTTCTGCTTATGTGGTGCTGAGGAATCGAACCCAGGGCCTCATGAATGCAAGGCAAGCACTCTACCATTGAGCCACCTTCCCAGCCCTTTAGTCTTTCTTAAGAACTGTTTATGCCACCTATTTGGCCCCTATGGGCTTTGGCAATTGCCCCTTCTGCTTCAGATGATGGGAGTCATTTAAGGACTGTTAGCAGGGGAATAATGTCACCAAACCCTTGGGTCAGAAAGATCATCCTGGAAGTAATATGCACAGTACATAATAGGAGATAGAATTGAGAAAGAGAGCTGTAAAGAAATGAGTCTGCAAATTCATCATGGTCTAGAGAGGAAGAAAAAAATCACATTTCCATCCCAGATACCATTTGCCCTTCTAAAACATGGGATAGATAAGAAGAGGCAGAAGAGGCAGTACTGGACTGACAGTAGAAGACACCCTTAGCTAGGAAGGACAATGCAGATGGAAAGGAGGCACCAGTGATCACTAAGGCTTCATTGTTGATCATCGTATGTGGAGTATTTAGAAGGGGTGTACAATAGTTTCTTAATGGATGATAGATGAGAGGATATATTTTACCTAAAATACCTATTAAGTACCTATTATCAAACTGCTTGCTAAAAGACAACCTTTTTTTGCACTAATTGAACAGATTTTCTTTTTACAGTGTTGACTAGATATATTTTCACAAATCACTAGTGAGTGTAAGTCAGTAAGTTATGCATTATTCTTGACAAAAACTTCAGTAAAATGAAAAGAAGCTAAAGAATGTGGTGGTTAATAGGGACAGTAGTAGGTTTTGGAAAATGGACCATTATAAAATGAATTTACTTCTCATTTGCATTGTTAAGATTGCTAAACTAAGCTAATAGGTGAGAATAGGCACAATTTAGAAAACCTCACCAGTGATTTGCTTTGGTGCACTTATTTCTCAAGTTGTTCTGGTTTTCTATCTTTCAAGAATTCTCTATGTTTTCCTAGTTTCTTTGTTCATTTTATTTTTGATTGAAAAAATTCTTTTGTGTGCTTAATCACTAACAGAATGACTTGGTATTTTGTTCAGTTTTTCAGTTTTTACAAATGGCATGATTTTTATTTAATTATCCAATATGTACATATCTTTGTTTCCTCTATGACTCATAATTCATCTCACTTGTGATACTCACAAAAATGCTATATATATTTGTACATATATTTATCCTGCATAGGTAAATTACCTATAATTCCACTGATTTTTATTCTAATTTTTATTACGCTTAAAGTCTTTTGAATTTTCTATTTATCTGTTTGTTACTATACATGGAATTCTGTTATTAGAGATAAAATTTCATACTTCTTACAAGTATTATATCTTTACTAGAATCTAAGGCTAGAGAAGTCTCTATATGCTTCATTTTAAAAAAGAAAATATAAAAGAAGAACCAAGGAGTAAGATCATATTTGCCATATATATGAAGATACATATGATCACATGTATGAAGATTCATATCTTTTGACGTGAATAAGTTGATAGTATGACTGAGGATGGTTATTCTAAACTATATCCAAGCAAGCGGTTGGTTAAGATGGGAAAGTAACTAATTTTCATGTTTCCATAAAGTGTAAAAACAAACTGTAGAGGGTACAAGAAGGTCTTTCCTCTCCTCATGTTCTATTCCCTCTGGCATAGGCAATGTGAGGTGGCAGCAGATTAGTTTAGACAAAAAATGAAGCTTGAATTTCTATTCCTATTATACTGTCTATTTATAGTCACCTGTGTTTTTACTGTTTTGTTCTCTCTGTTTTGCTTTTAACTCCAAACTTCTATTGCAGTTCAGTGTAGTTGACCTCAAATCTGGAGATGAAGGTTGACATCCTGTAATTTTCTCACTTGTATATTTTCACTAACACATTATCTTCTGTACTTTTAATTCTAATCACTCTAGGGAGGCAGAGGAAGAAGAGGAGGAGTAAGAGAAACAGAAGTATCTTTCACAAATTACTCATCTTACATAAATAAAATTACTTTTTAACTGTGATTTCTTTATTCTTATCTCCATTGGAAACCACTATTCTAGTCTGTGTTTCTAGAAATTCAGATAATTTAGAGACAATAGAGTGCTCATTCACTATTCTGCTTGTTTCATTCAGCATAATATTCTTTAGGTTCATCCCTACTGCCACCACCACCACCACCACCACCTCCTTCTCCTCCTCCACCTCCTTCTCCTCCTCCTCCTCCTCCTCTTCTTCCTCCTCCTCCTCTTCCTCCTCCTTCTTCTCTTCCTTTTCTCCTCCTCCTCCTCTTCCTCTTCTTCCTCCTCTTCCTTCTGCTCCTCCTTTTCCTTATCCTTTCTTCCTTCTCCCTCCTTTGTCCTCCCTCTTCCTTTAGTTCATAAGTAGTGGAGTTTGAACTCAGATCCTTGTGCTTGCTTAACAGGTGCCTTACCATTTGACTCATGGCCATCAACTATTTTTTGCTTTAGTTGTTTTCAGATATGATCTTATGCTTTGTGCCCAGAGCTATCCTTGTACTGTGATCCTTCTACCTATGCCTCCTGCATAGCTGGAATTACAGGTGTGTAACATCACATGCACCTTTCTTATTGAGATAGGATCTCACTAATTTTTTGCCTGGACGGGTCTCAAGCTACAGTCCTCCTGAACTCTGGCTCCTAAGTAGCTGGGATTATAGGCACAGATCATTATGATTAGCTCAATTTCCTTCTTTTTTAAAGCTGAATAGTACTTTGTGATATGTATCCCTCATTTTCTTTAACCAGTTAGCTGTTTATAGGCATTTATGTTGTTTCCATATTATAGCTAGTGTGAGTAATGCTATAATAAGCACAAAATTTCTCAGGTATGAGATGCTGCTTTTATCTTTGGATATCCAGTAGTGGAATTTTAGATCATCTGGCAGTTCCATTTTTAATTTTTTGAGGAAACTTCATATTATTTTCAATAGTGAGTAAACTGAATTGTATTCTGCCAACAATGTACAAGGATTTTATTTTTCTACATTTTCACTAACACATTATCTTCTGGGTGTTTAATTCTAGCCATGCTAATAAATTTGAGACAATGTATTTCATTGTGGTTTTGCTTTGTATTTTTCTGGTAGTTAGTGACTTTGCCTTTTTGATTATCTGTTGGCCATTTGCATGTATTGTTTTGCCAAACATATATTCCTCTCCTAGATTGTTTATTTCTGCTTGCTTATTCGTAGAATAGGATGACCTCCAAATAGCAACCTAGCCCTGTTAGAATTGGAGCCCCAAGCTGCTTCAGGCTCTGCTATTGGACCAGAATTGGATTGTGTAGACTGAGTGTAAAACATGCATGCTTCTCCTTTGGTAGTCCTTTAATAGATGGGGTCATGGTCGGCCTGTGGCCAATCAGGATATAAAAAAGTTCATGAGGGAGGCTGATCTGCTTCTGGTCTATGGCTTGACCACTGTCAGCCATCCTATCCCTTGGATTTGGGCCTGCCTTCTCAATGCAGCCCTCCTCAGTTTAGGGCATTATTGAGATATGACAGCTCACTAACTGGATCTGAGAACTCCTGCAAAGGCACTTTTGTCCGTAGGTGGCTGTTAAATTGTTTCTGTAGGGGGGTACATGCTTCAAATCTCCTATTCTGCCATATTGGTCACCACCTGAAGGGATATTTATGTTTTTTAATGGGATCACTTTGTGATAGTTTCATAATTTTTTAATTTGACCATACAGATATCTCTCATTTCAATGAATATAAGTCTACAGCACAGAAATGTCATTCTACAGGGTCTTAAAAATATTTAAGTAATCCTCTTATTCTTAAAGGTAGTATCATAAAAATATATAACTGAAATTCTTTACTCTCCCTTTTATTTGGAAAAAGCTTTTAAAAATAAAATTGCATAATGAAAGTTTAATAATCTCTAAGCATGAGACCAGCAACTACTTGTTGACTGATTATTATAGACTACATGAATGATTATAGTGATAAACTATTATCTGTTCAGATAATTAGTTTGATATCAGTATCTGCCATGGGAGATACTAAACCACAGTTGTTTTGTGGTTGATGTTAACAGCAATGTTAAACATAAATAATGTCTCTTGTTAGTAATAAGTTGATTCTTTTTAATGCAATTTGGCTATCATGTATCAGAATATATTTATACTAGAAATGAAAACCTTTTTTGGTAACTGAAGCATCTTGGACAGATATTGACTTTTTGCCATTGAGGCTAATTGAGTTCCAGAGAAAGAGTTTTGGTAAAAAAAAAAATATACTAATTTCACAATTTTTTGAATCCTTGAAATCATTATGTGAAACAAATAGTAGAACAAAGGTCTTTGGGATTTGACATCTGAGGATGGAATTCCATTGTTTTCTCTGGGGTAATAAATTGTTAAGAAAATTGTTTTATTTTTTTTTTATAAAGATGGAGATAATCTCAGAGCTGTTATAAGCTAATGCTAGGTGCCTGTCCATGGTAAGCAGTCAGAAAATATCAGTCTCTCCTAATAATCATAGTGATGCCCTACATCTTTATCTAATTCTGTGGAGATAGTGAGAGTTCAGTTTCAACATATGAGTAATGGCCATTGAACTTTATTCAATATTAAGGTAGAGCCCTGTATTCTTTTGTATGTAATCATCTAAATATATTTATTTATTTATTTATTTATTTTAAATTGTATTTTATTTTATTTGAGAACATACTGTACAGAGGGGCTACAATTACATGGGCAGAATAATGCATACATTTCTTACCAAGCATTGCAGCCTCCTCCTTTGTTTACCCTTCACTTCCCTTCCCTGCCTCCCCCCATCTAAATATATTTAAAGTCATCCTAATTTTACTGATCGTTAGAAGAAAGCCCAAGTTTCTGAAAAAGTATAAATTATAGATTACTTGAAATGTTGATTAATGCTAAGTACATCTAATAACTATAAGTTAGCTACATGGACAATTGTCAATAAAGTCTTGATGAAATAAATTTTATTATATAAGTAAATCTTTTGTCTTTTTAAACCTATTAATTGCTGGTAAATTATTGTACCTCTAAAACTTCTTCAGAGTTTAAATCATTCTCTCCCTGAAATATAATTTTCTTTTAAAGTCATGATTATAGACAAAATTTGTCAGAATACAGTTTTTTTAAACTTACTATGACTTTCCTTATAAGTACAAGTGTTTTAAATTGGATAAAGGAAAAATAGAAACAAATCAGCTTTTCCCTACAGGCCATTTAAATTTTCATTTCAAAGTTAAAATTGAAAGCAATGTTAGACTAGAAGTAAGGCAATATTGTAAGGCAATATTTGAGAGACCGTGGGGCAACTTCAATCTAATTCAACTGATAAATATTCACCACACATTTTGAGTCTAGCATTGTGTTGGGAATACAAAAATGAATTTAATGTGGATGTTCATACAACTCTCTGAATGGCCAGAAAAGGAAATTAAGGTCCTTAAAAGATGGAGTAGTTTTCCCACACTTGGTAGAAATGTAGCAGTGCCAAAATTAGAACAATTGGTATTCCTTGCATAGCCTCACACTCACCACTCCAAAGTTTTACAAAAGATACAATTTTTACACTGACTAGAGTTCTTGTGCCTGTGCTATCCCAACAAAGCAAATTGGGAACATTTCCATGATGGTCAGCATCTCAAAACAGCAGCTGGTCACTGTAGCTTTGTTCTTAACTCTAGAAGAATGAAAGCAATTCTAATTATACAACTGGCACTGGACAAATGGTCCCTCTCAACAACCATTTGAGTGCTTACTAGGTGCCTGGCTGTGTATTAAACTCTAGGAATATAAAATAGACCCTCAAAACTGTCCTTATCCTCAAGAAACTAATAATCTAATGGGTAAAATAGACTTGTAAAGAAATAATTTCAATAACATTAAAAGAATACAAATGAATGACTAGGAAAATGCATTGCAATTTCTGTTTCCTTTTCTCTTTTAAATACTTATTTGCCAAAATGTTGTCAATGAATGTCCAAGTTACAGAGAGCACCTACATTTGACTTTAACACCATTCCAAGAAGTTTCTGTGCCAGAAATAGTGAAAGAAACCCTGACAAAGCAAGGATATCCCTTTGACTCCAGTCTCAATGCAGAGGAATATGTATGGGCTACTTAGTTGGGTTAAAATGATCATAGATTTCCACCAACAATGTATTAGAGTTCCCTTTTGGCCACTTCCTTGCTAACGTCTGTTATTGTTTGTTTTCTTGATAATGGCTATTCTAATTGCTATGAGGTGGAATCCATTGTTGTTTTAATTTGCATTTCCTTTACAGAGATATTGAACATTTTATGTGTCTAGTGGCCATTTTTACTTCTTTTTCTGAGAAGTCTCTTTAAGTCCTTAGTCCATTTGTTAACTGACTTGTTTCTTTGAGGGTTTAATTTTTATTGTTATTAAAAAGATTATATACAGAGCAGTTACAGGTACATAAATCAGGTACTGAGTACATTTCTTTTGGGACAGTGCCCACCCTTCTTCCCTTGCTCTCTCTATTTTTCTGAGGGTTTAATTTTTGAGAGTTTAATTTTTTGAGCTTGAAGTAATGTATAACCTGGTAATGGTAAAGATCTCCCATTCTGAAGGTTTTCTTTTTACCTTGTTAGTTATGTCCTTTGCTATGCAGAAATTTTGAGTTTGATGCAATCTCACTTACTAAGTCTTTCTTTGATTTGTTGTGTTTCTGGATTCCACTTCTGGAATATAGATCCAATAGAACACAGTAATAAGCTACAATAAGACTACCAGCACAAACATGTTCATTGTAGCACTGTCACTATAGCCAAAATATAGAATCAGCCTAGATGCCCTTCAATGAAATATATACACACAATGGTATTCTACTTATCCTTCAGAAAGAATGATATTGTTCCATGTGTAAGGAACTGGAAAGTCTTGGAAAAAATTATATTAAGTGAAATAAGCCAGACTCAGAGAAATATAGGTTGCATGGTGACCTTCATTTATGGAAGCTAGAATGTGCCTCTAAATCTGGGTGTTAAGCCAGGGGCTACAAATGAATTAACTGAAGTATCATAGACTATATGGAGAGTACAAATAGTATAATTAAAAAAAAAAAAAAAGACCAAGTCAATGCTCAACAAAATAAGTACCAGGAAATGAGTGCCTGTGGGAGGGTAGGGTGGTTCCAAGGAGATAGGGGTAAAAGAATGAAAGGGTTAAGGGGGAAGAATTGCAGTCAGTAATTACTGTAGATAGCAAAAAATTAAGAAACGTAAGGGAAGGGGTGGGTTGAAGAGGAATGAAATTGTTGAAGCGAGTGACACCATTTTCATTTACTGCTTTTAAAACGACACCTTCCTTGTACAGCTGCTTAATAATTTAATAAAAAGATCTTAGCCCTAACCCCCACTTAAAATCCAAATTTAGACCTTTAGATCTGATCACATGAAAGAAAAACAAATGTGTATGAGAGAACGAGCAAGCTAGCCAACTGGTTAGGCCTCTTCCCTTCTAGACTAACTGTAGCCTTAATGCTTAGATGAGCTGAAAGGGAAAGAAGGAAATGGAGCCCCTATCTTCAATACTCTAAAACTTAGAAATCCCATCCAGTAGATTTAGTGCTTAATAAATGACTTTGACAATTCCACCTTAATTAGCTTACAAAAATGTTCGTTCTTAATATTAGCAGATTTGAATGAATATCAATAATGACATAAGCCATTGTTTTAAATATAAACCTTATACTTTATATAGATTATATCCAACTTAAATATTAATGGCCAACTTTGATGTACAGTTAAAATAATATGTATGTATGCAATGTGTGTGTATGTATTGGGGATTGAACCTAGGCCCTTTACTTGAACTTTTATTTTTATTTTGTATTGAGTTAGGGTTTTATTAATTTTTCCTGTCATTTTTTCCTACTTATGATCCTTTTATATCTGACTCCCTAGTAGCTAAGATGACACAGAGTTCAGCTAAAACCATGCTTATCCAAATCATGTTGAGCGAGGAAAGCCAAATCAGAGAGACAAATGGCACATGATCTCTCTGATATGTAGATGTTAAGTTCAAAATGCAAGGAGATATGACAAAGTAAACAGGACTCAAGAAACAAAGGACCTCTACTTAATATATCATAGCATTTCTAGATGATTCCACGTTCTTGACTTCATATATGGTATATACATGTGCACATCTGAGGGAAGCTAGGAAGAGGGCACAGAAAGAGGGAAACAGGGAAACGGGAACATATACAACAAAGGGGCCCATCAGCTACACTGGGCATGGATGAAAATGAACTAAGCAACTCAAGTGCAGCGATGGGAGGAAGCCAATGAGAGGGAAAGAGGAAAGAGCTCACACTAAGCAAAAGGAAATAAATGGACATATCACCCGATGTGGAAGGAATAGTTGTATTGTCAAAGTTTATAGAATTCATAAACTTTATAGAACATGATAATGACAGTTCACCCTGTGAAGGTTAAAATGTGTTTGTGACTTTAGCTAAGTATCACTAACCCACATTACTGTGAAATTTGTGAAATGTATGTAATCATTTAATCCTAGTACAAAATTTTTTTACAGCACAACTATGTTTATTGCAGTATTATTTACCATAGCTAAGATATGGAACCAACCCAGATGCCCCTCAGTAGATGAATGGATCAAGAAAATGTGGTATATATACACAATGGAATTCTATGCCTCCATCAGAAAGAATGACATTGCCCCATTTGTGAGGAAATGGAAAGACTTGGAAAAAATTATATTAAGTGAAGTAAGCCAGGCCCAAAGAAACATAGGTCCCATGGTTTCTCTTATTTGCAATATCTAGTATATATATGAGTCAAGCAGAAAAGGTCAGATTAGGTGATGTTAGGAAAATGAACCCTAAGATATGTATTTAAATGTTTTTTTTTCTTTCATGCATTTGTTTCTAAAGCATTTGTAAGATTATTTCTTTGTTGCTTTGTATGTCCTTCCCCCACAGTATAACCCCTGCTTTCACTGTATTTGAAGTCGGTATAATTTGTGGAGGGGAAGGGGAAAACCAAGTCGTTTAAATAAGGATACAGGTGGACCCGTTGCAACAATGAGAAGTACAAGTTGTCATGTTGAAAATGAACTTTACAACTTTGGTGGGTGGGGGGGAGATTGGGTTAGGGGAGGCTGGGAAGGGATGGGAAGGGTAAACAAAGGAGGAGGCTACAATGCTTGATAAGAAATGTACTCACTATCTTGCCCATGTAATTGTAACTCCTCTGTACAGTATTTTCACAGTACAAAAAAAAATTTTTTTAAAGAAAAGAACAGGATGGGAGTAAAGCAGCTTTGACAATTGTTGCAACTATTTCAGCTGCACCCATGGTGCTTCTGGAAACTCAGTCCTCTGGTGCTCTTCTTTGTGTGCTCTTTACTTTATTCCTCTCCAGTGTAAACACCTTTTCTTGTTCACAGAGCTCATTGTTTCTCTCATATCACCTACTTCAACTTCTTGCGCTCTTCCATTCCCCCACCCCAAGTATTTCCTATTAAGAGATTCTGGCTGTGAATTTGGAGGTTGGACATAACCACCTGTGGTCTGAAGTTGACATATTTTCTGCCTCAGTTATATTTTTTCATATTGACCGCCTCAGTGTACTTTCCTTTTCCCATATTGTATTTCTATACTTTCCTTTTTTTTTGTTTGAGATCAGATATCTGCAAGTGTTCCTCATCCTAAAAATGAAACAGAAGGACCCACATTTCTTACTGCAATGAGCCCACTATTCTCATTATGAAGTCTATTGAAATTTTTTTTGTAAAGAATGTCTTTTTTCCTCCTTCATACCAGCATATTGTAATGGCACAAAGGATTGAATTGTGGCATTTCCATAGGATAAATATATTTCTGCTAATGATTGCTCTCAGCTTTTTTGATCAGATTCTTAATTTTTTAAAATTAGTTTTCATTGGTATTATAGAATTGATATACAGAAGGATTAAAGTTATATTAATCAGGTAATGTTTCATGTGATCAGGTACAATTCTTTCTGAACCATGTCTACTACTACTGTTTTTCCCATAATTGATATTATAATGGTAATTTCCCTGGCCTTTACTGAGAGCCTACCTTTCTCCCCATTTTCTGTTGTGCTGGAGGAATGACTCAAGTGGCAGAGCAAGCAAGTAGTCAAGCAAGCTGAATGAGCTCAAAGCCCTTAGTTCAATTCCTGACACTGGTAAAAAGAAAAGAAAAAGGCACTGTCTTACAACAACAAAAACAACAGCAACAACAACAACACCCCCCAAAACGAGTGTAATTTATGAAATCATTAACTGAGTGGCTCATATCTGCAAACCTAGTGATTCAGGAGGCTGAAACCTGGAAGAAAAGTGTGTGACATTCCATCTCCAACAACATACTGGTGGCATGGTTCAAATGGTAGAACACCAGCAAAAAAGCTGATGAAAAACATATGCAGGCCCTGACTTCATTTCTGCATGTGTGCAAAATTACCTCACAATTATACTTAAACTTAGGCAAACAGCAGAGAAACATTTTATTCATTTCGTCTCTCCAGAATGCAGAGATCTCTAAATAAGGGGTGTTCCTAGTTTGGAGGAGATAGAATCAGGGAGATGGCAGAGCAGCTGTGTCCTGTTTTTAGGAGAGGAGAAAATTCGGGCTCACCCTTTCAGAGAAGTTGCCAGGCAGTGTTGCTGCTGAGCAGAACTGTCCTGTTTTTGCCACTGGCAACCCCACCCTTGCTGTTCCCAGAAACACCCTCCAATTTCCCCTCTTCTTAGACTGTATCATTTCTCTCTCCCACTGGTTTGCACAATCATTATTGTTAAATAATAACTAAAGAAATTTTCTTGTATAGCTTGAAGAAATCGATTTATTTTACACCTTACTACATTCATGGTAAATATTAGATAACCTATCTTTTATTAGGTATGAGCTAGGCTAAAAGTAGAGAAAATGGCTATTTCCTTGCATTTATGACTAGAGTACTTAATAGTATTGCAAGAACTTCTCTTTTGATCTAAGCCAGTATTTATCAGTGTGTTATAGTTTGCATCATCAACATTACCTGGAAACTGGTCAAAAATGAAAAATGTTGGGTGTCAATCAACTCTTTGAGTCAGAAGGGAGTCTGGGAAAGGAGCCCAGAAATCTGTTTTAAGTCTATCCAGGTGATTTCTTTTACACACTAAAATTTGGTAACCACAGTATTGCCCAAGTTTCTTTATTAAATTAGGCACCATCTGAACACTACAATTACAAAGAAATAATATAACAATTGTTCAGGGCAGTGATATGATACAGAGGGAGAACAGCATTTACACAGAAATCTGTAACTGATAATCTTCCCTACTTCTGTGTGTAAAAATTTGTTGGTGAAGGTGAGCGACATCAATGGATGGATGACTAAAGAAAATGTAATGTAGATATAAAATGGACTAGTCTTCAGCCATAAAGAAGAATAAAATTCCCTCATTTTCAGGAAAGTGGATGGAAATAAACAATATCATGGTAAGGGAAATAAGCAAGATACAGAAAGGGAGCTACATGATTTTCCCTCTCATATGAAAGAAAACAAAGAGAAAGTTGAACTGAAAGAAGAGTGATTAATAGTGACTCGGAAGGGTGTTAGGGGTTTTTAGAGAGGCAAAGTTAGAAGAAAATTAAGTAAACAGATATGGCATATATATGGAAGTATCACAATTGATATGTATTAATGATAACATTGATATTAAGTAATGGCATGAAGGCTAGGTCAACATGTATTTGTAGAGAAGAACATCTTATGTGGTTGAAGACAGCAAGTTTTCAGGCAGTGAGTAAAAAAAAGAAAACCTGTTTTATTTTGAGAATGAAGAGTTAACAAAGAATTAAAAAAAATGACGGAAGAGATGGTAGAACTTAGATGATCTTATTTGAAGGGAACATTTAAACTATGCACAGTCTGAGTAAACAGCATTATCTGTCCTTAGCCTGTTGACTCAGCTGGTTAGAGTTCTAAGTCACAGATTCAGTTCTCTACGGGGAATGGATAAATTATCCTGTTCTCTGGCTAGAGTCTCCATTCCACATTATAATCCAAGGCATCAAATAAATACAGATGGAGTAGAGGATCAGGGAAGAATTATGTATCATTTCACGTTCATCCCTATTCCTGGAAAGTAAATAGTTAACCGATAAATCTCTATTTCTCAAACCTTTCATTGGTATATATTTTTATACTTTCATTGGTTTATATTTAAAAAAATATAAACACAGTTTACCTTTATTTGAAGAAAGTACATGATGATTTCTCAAGTTTATAGTATATAACTGTGTAACTATGAAAATTTTTATGTTATATAACTTGTAAGATATTTCATTCTGTACAATGAGTTCATTTGGATATATCTACTTCCATACCACCATACAAGCATGTAGCTCTTCTTATATACATATTAAAGAGATAAGGAAGAGTCTTTTTTTTTTTTTTCCAGTCCTGGGGCCTGAACTCAGGGCCTGGGCACTGTCTTTGAGCTTCTTTTGCTCAAGGGTAGAGTTCTATCACTTGAGCTAAAGTGCTATTTTTGGCTTTTCCTGTTTGTGTGGTACTGAAGAATCGAACCCAAAGTTTCATATATGTCAGGCAAACACTCTACCTCTAAGCCACATTCCCAGACCCAGAAGATATTTTCTTTAAAAATTTGGAAGTTAATCTCTTGCATCTTTATAAGGAAATACAAATTAAATGCTTTACTTTAACATAGAGCAGGCTGTATCCACTAACTTTAGCTAGGGTGTTTCAATATTTCCATGGATTTCTTGTCCCTCAGTCAGCCTTAGGGTATTGCTTTAAGATGAAACTTAAACAATGTCTGCCTTTCAGCAGACCATTTAAAGAGACTACTGAATGTCGTTATCATAAAAATGGACACACAATGGAATATTTGTATGATCACTCTCCCTTTCCAGTATTAAATCAACAGGAAGGATTTATAATAAAGCATTGAGTGTCAGTGGCTAACAGGAACATTTTTCTTTGTATTTCCCTAATGTTTGACACCAAATCTGTCTAATGCTTCAAGGAAAACCCCAAATATAGTATTAAAGGCTCTATCACTTAAAAAATACTCTCGTTAGGGTCTTTTCCTTGTTGGAAGCTATGTCACATCCCTTAATTGATTGTTCAAATACTTTTTTTTGGGGGGGGGCGGTCCTGGGGCTTGAACTCAGGGCCTATGACTGTCCCTGAGCTTCTTTGTGCTCAAGGCTAGTGCTCTACCACTTGAGCCACAGCACCGTTTCTGGATTTTTCCGAGTAATTTATTGGAGATTAAGAGAATCTGGAACTTTTTTTTCTGTCATGTATTTTCTTTTTTTTAATTAAAAAAATTTATTGTCAAGGTGATCCATAAAGGGGTTACAGTTACATAAGTAAGGTAGCGAGTTACCTTTCTTGTTGAGCTTGTTACCTGGGCTGGCTTCAAACAGCAATCCTCAGATTTCAGCCTCTAGAGTAGCTAGGATTACAAGTGTGAGCTACCAGGGCCCGGTTTTCAAATACATTGTTGTACTGATATCCACCTATCTATAGCTCCTTCCTAGCTGGGATTACAGTCACGTATCACTATGCCTACTTTGTTTGTAGATAATACAAATATCATCCAACTATGTAATACATAATATGTATACTATCCAACTATGACGTACCTGATCTCTACCTCCTGAGTAGCTAGACATTGCAAAGTCTGCCTCCACCCTCCACCAATCACTTGTAAAGTAATAAAACACAAGAAATTCATCCACACACACAATTTTCCATCAGCTATGGCCATGTACCATTTTTAGAAATTATTTCCATGGAAATATGCCATGTGTCACATATGAGGATATTGCTTTTTATCAATTGTCATTAAGATGACTTTGCTAGTATATGGTAAATAATTATATGGAAATATAAATTTATAAAAATATACCTTAACTGGGCACCAGTGGCTTATGTCTGTAATCCTAGCTACTTAGGAGGCTGAGATCTGAGGATCATGGCTCAAAGCTAGTCCCCATGAGACTCTTGTCTCCAATTAACCCATCAAAAACCAGAAGTGGTGCTGTGGCTCAAGTGGTAGAGCACTAGTCTTGAGCACAAAGAGGCTCAGAGACAGTGCCTAGGCCCTGAGTTCAAGCCCTACAACACACACACACACACACCTTAAGAGTTGGGTGGTCAGTGGCTCACACCTGTAATCCTAGCTACTCAGGATGCTGATAGCTGAAAATCATAGGTCAAAACAGCCCTGGCAGGAAAATCTGTGAGACTCTTATATTCAGTTAACCACCAAAAAGCTGGAAGTGGATCTCTGGCTCAAGTGGCAGAGTGCTAGACTTGAGAAAAAAAAGCTCAAGGATAGAACCAAGCCCTGAATCAAGCTCCAGGACTGCTGCATATGCGCATGCGCACGCACACACACACACACACACACACACACACACACACACACACACACACACACACACACACACACACACACACAACATACTGTATATATATTTAATCTTGAATATATATCTTGATAGATTTTTATATATCATTAGATAATGTAATATATATCTTGACAAACAACTAATAAATAATCTATTCAGTAGGAAGATATCATTTTTTTCTAGCTATAAAGAAACCAACAAATAGAATTTTGGGTTTTTTTTTTTGTGTAAAGTGTCATAGCCACTTAAAAATAAATATTTTGAAAGCAAGAAACAATATCCCTTAAAAGCAATAAACAGAATATCAAGATGTCAGAATATTAAGATGTCAATATCTTCCACAATGGAGGGGAGGAAGTGTTATCCTCTATGAAAACCAGTGACTGCCATGTTAACTATCTATGGGGGCCAGAGAGGTAGAAGTAAGGAGGTAGACCATAGACAGCATGGAGACAATCCTTGACCGCAAGTGTTCACATCGAGTCTAAAGAAAGCAACAGCACATAAACTTAATATATTCAGATTGTTTCAATGTCAAGATTATCTTCAAATCTAGATTTTTTTTTTAAAAAGAAAAATCTCCGCCTCATTTAATTCTTGAAAATACTGTGTGTGTCAAACAAAATATACCTGCTGGATATAATTTATCCTAGACTCAACCAACTACAACTCTTAATATCCCAGTTATAGTATTCTTGAAGTTTCTGGAACGTGCCAGGTATAGATAATTTTATGGTAGTATAAAAGAATAAGTTACGAAGAGACTCACTACTACTCAACATTTTGTGAATATGTTATAGGGAAACTAAAAAAATGCATTTTGGGGGTGAAGGCAATACAGAATTTACATTTCGGGAGTGAAGCACATAACTCTACCCCCCTCCCTCTGTCCCACTGTGTGTGTGTGTGTGTGTGTGTGTGTGTGTGTGTGTGTGTGTGTGTGTGTGTGTGTGATATAGAGAAAAACAAATACTAGATAACATTATATGCATTCATATAAGTCACTGTATAATTGCAAATCTGAAAGTCCAGGGTCCATATATTTACAGACTAAGTTATCTGTCTCCAACCTACTACTAGATGTAATAAAATACATGCAAACATTAATTTCCACAACTCATGACATTCAAAAATGACAAAATAGTATAACTATATAATTCTTTGAAAGTGTATCTATGTAAATAAATAATACTTGTCATGAATGAGTGGGCTTGTTTTAATGAGTTGCAGAAGTTTGAAATTCATTTGAAGAAATGGTGAATATAGTGACTTTTATTTCTCTGCATTGATAATTTAGAATTGTCACCATCTCAAATGTGTGTTAAATCTCTTAGAAGCTATACATTTATAAAGTAAGCTTTTAAAAAACATATAGACAGAAAACATTATACAACACTAACATTGAAGTTTTTTTTGGAAGACACAAGGCTGTATGTTAAATTAAAAAGGCCAAGCCTTGAAATCCTTTGAAATGACTTGATAATTTAATTCTAAAAACACTGCATTTTTAGTAACCTCTAAGATACTCTGAAAATAATATTATCTCTAATGAGTACACCTGCATTTCTTTCCCATTTTCTGCTCCTATCTTTGGTTAAGTTTTAGTTTACATTTTCTGTAAAACACATGTCACCTAGAGTCTTTTCATCACACAGAACCAAGGCTGTGTCTGAGTAAATTCATCCGAATGCTTCCAAGAAACACATTAGAATTACCAGATAAACACCCTCTAATATGATACTTTTTGAAAAGGACAAAAATAACACTTTAAATGCAAATAGTCACAGAACCTTAAAGTCTTTATCTCTTTAAACTTTATCTCTTAAAATGATAAATTTCTGCATTTTAAAATTAACTTTCTTGCAAATAAGAGTAAAAGATATTCCAATGAATGTTCATTAAAACCAGAACCTGTCACAGATTCCTTTAGGCAATTTTGCTGTAAAGTATATACCTATAATCTCATTATGTAATGTCTCATCTGAATAGTTAACACAGGTCTTGTATCATACTCAAAACAATGGTAAACATACATGGTAACCTAGAAACATGATTTAAAATTTTATCATCTTACATAATCAAAACATCATTTAAGTAAGTAAGCCAAGATAACTGCATATAGCTGCACCTATTAATATATAAATTCAGATGAAAGTTCATTGTCTACCATGGTAAGAATACACGTTTCTGATTAATTACTTCTTCAAGGTTATATTATTATGGTGGAGTTTTCAATTGATGGCCAAAGCTCCTTTGGATCTTTTGCAGAACATTGATACAAAGTAGACTCTATTATTAAGTTTAAGGAGACTGCCCAGACTTGGAATGTTTTCATTCATTTTCATTGATAGAGTATGCATATTATAGAACCACAGGATATTATATCTACAAACTGCTGATGAAACTGTACCATATAAATTTAGCAGAAAGATTCCAATAAAGTACACTGTATTGTCATTTATTATAATTGATTTATATTCTAATTTATTATATTATGGACTTACTTGTAATTCAGAATAGGTCTGATCTATTGGACTGTAAATGCCAAATAAATTTGTTTATACAATTGTCCCAATGTGATGATAATGATATTTTGTGTATGAGCATCATATTGTCAAAAAACTGGAAATACTTATTGATCCACTTTTGAATGTATAAGCATTAAATGATTTAGTCAGTATCTAGCTAGCATGATTATGGGCACATAAAATCACAACCACAATATGATGTTGTAAATGTTAAGTAGAAAGGAGGCAACAATGCTAGATAGGAAACGTACTCATTACCTTGCTCATGTAGCTGTAACCCATGTATGTGTACAGTATTTTTACAATAAACATGTATGAAAAAAGAAGGCACAGAATGGTATAGGAACACAGAAGACTTGTGTGGACAATGAATTTTGGGATTACACTTGTCAAAATAGGGAATTGTGTTAAGGAGCAATTGAAGTACCGTAAACAAAAGGCAATGAGGGCCTGGATCAATAACACAGTTTGAGAATAAATTGACATCACTTTTCAATGTCACAGTTTGGGATAAATTGATATGCCGTAAGTATCTATGCCCTATCTTTGTAGTTATATCCAATTACAGTTTAATGTAGAGTCTGAATTTAGATTAAATTTAAATTTAAACTAGATCTCAGGTATCACTGGTCTCATCCAATCTGTCTGATTTCTATCACTGTAGTCCTAGCTTTAGTCTATTACATCTCGTATTTTGCTTTATGTGCTGGTATTAAGAAGTCAGATACTGAGAAGGAAGGAATGAGAATTGAGGTGCATATTTATTTATCAGACATACATTCATTTCTAAAAGCTTTTTAAAGCCAGTTGGTGAAAAAAGAATAATAACTATCATAAACTAGCAATCATCTTTCCTCTACCTTCCTTTCTTACCTCTCTAACTTTCTTTCTTCCCTCCTTATTGACTTAAAACATGTATATGAAACGAATTCCTTGTATTGATGTGGAGGTTGAAGTGTCATTAAACCTAAAAAATTCCTTGTTCCTATGAAATTTTCATTCTAACAGAATGAGGGTTTGAGTGTAGAGCCTTTCTATGTAATTCCATATACACTTTATAATTTGTTTTTACCAATAAGTTGATCAACTCCAAGGGGCATGATTACATAAATTGTTCAAGATCAGACTAAGGGCAGAGACAAGATTCCAACCTAGCTGAAACCTGACTCTAAAGCTCAAATGTATGACAGGAGAAATCAAGCTAAATTAGAGATATTCAGTGCTCAGTGTGAAGAATTGACATTTGGTAGATGATACTTAAGTCTAAATACAAATTAAGTATATTCTATCTAGAATAGAGTGCTAGGAACATTGGAAAGAATCTGGGCAGTTAATGTGTATGATGAAAATCCAAAAAATTGGTCAAAAGTTAGAGTTTGAATTTACTTAAAAATATTCTAACAAGACCATCTCAAGTCTTCTCATAAGCAAAAAATCAAAGTGGTCAATTGCTGCAAATTGCCTAAAAACTATTTTTTGCAAAGTGCAGAGGGACCTAATGGTATGGTAGTACCATGACTGCCTCTGCCTCAGCCAAGCCCAGGCACAGGAAACAGCATGTGAAGCTACATAATGATGAATGAACTTGAATTCCACAGGAGGGAAGGACAAGAAAAGGAGAACTGCAGGAGAGACAGTCACAGAGATAGAAGACTAAGAATGAAGGCTCTTACAACCTTGCTTAGGATTTAAATGGTAGTTGTCATTTAGATCCTGTTTTAAAATACCCCGACTCTCTGTTCAAGGTTCAGATTTGAAAAGGAATGAATCACAGATAGGACTTGGAGAGCTCAGGGAGTGGGTAAAACAGAAGAGATAACAATGCTCAGACTCCTGCCAAACTGATTCCCACAGTACAGCCACACCCTGCTTGCATTTCATTTCTATCTTGAAAGTGGAGTTTGAGCAGACTGGGAGTGGAGGGTCAAACTGAGTACCCTGTAAAAATTTTGTTTTGATCTCTTTCCATTTTGTGCCTGGGCAGAGAAAATGGAAGATCAGCACGAGTGAGTGTAAAATCAGAGTTATGCTACTGATATGGAATTTAAAATGAATTCTACCAATTATTTCCCCTCTAGAATATTAAGGGATATTTCTGCCAGCACAATGGCTGATATAGTAATGTTATCCTGATTTGAACTTTAAGAGGAATTAACCATATATAAAATAAGTCACAAAGAACACAGTTTATAAATAAATAGTTCTTTCTTAAAAGTACAGTGCTTTAAAGGGCAGATTGAAAGTGAATTTTTTCCTTCTCCATTTTCTATATTAAAAAGCAATTCATAAAGAAGTTGTAAATATTCTATATGGAAAACACATGTTGTTGTTGTTGTTATATGGTACTGGAGATTTAACTCAAGCCTGTGCTTGCTCTGCCATATATTACTATCATTTGATTCTATTCTGTGTTTCTGGGTAATGACCACATTTAGACATTCTTGAGTTTGACCACAAATATCATGTGTTTTCTCTTATTCTTGATACCCCTAAGTAGTTTGATTGGCCTTGACTATTAGAATGAATAGTCAAAAGTTCTTGAAGTAGTTTATTTATAAGTATATAAATATATGTTTATGGTTTTATTATTTTAGGCATGAGTAGCCAGACAGAGAGGAGTAAATTAATAGTCAAGATCATTATTACATTTGTGCATTAGACCCAATCATCAGTCCAAAATTCACTTAGAACCTTCAACATGCCTACATGTTGTCCTACATGCCTACATTCAAGCTCATGGTTTTGAATGAGTGTAGTGCTCAAATCTCTCAAAACACATACCATGATTTCTATTCATTATTCAATAGATAATAGCAATGTGTTGAAACTCATAGTAGGGACAGTGATGACTGTATCAGTGTCTAATTTCACTGGCACTACTGACTTGATTTTCTTTTACTTCTCTGGAAGCTGCAGGGGAACTGGATAATAGTCTTTAGACAGCTCTTAAAAGCATTACTTTTTTTTTTTTGTAAAGGGACTGCTTTCCTGGGCTTCCTCTTTTTATATTTTCCAGTACTGAGTATGTCCTCTTCTGGGGCATTATCCCAGAATGTAAATGTCTGTCACAATCTCCTGGCATCGTTAAAGGTTAAATCCTTGGGTCATTACCACTCTCACACATGCTCTCTAATCTCAGATAAGAAAGTTACGTACTCCTTTTTATCTCCTATTACCATTTTCCCAAAACTTTCACAGCATCCTTAAAACTTCACCAATTGCCAATATATTCTTTTCCTTTCAATCAACTAACAATTCCATATACTCTCCTGTTGTACTGAATCTTTCCACTATCCACCACTTTTTTGCTTGCTAAACAGTTACTCCCCTTCTAATGGGCATTTGTATAATCTTGGACATATAATTTCATGCCACTTCAAGCAAGAGCTATACCTGTTTCAGAGAATTCACTAATTATCTTTTGAAAAGTACTTACTGTATTTATTAGGTAAGGGATATGTTAGGCACTTGGAAAATAATGAAGATATAAGACAAATGAGTCATCTGCCCTACTGGGAGTTTATGACCTATAACAGGTGTTGGAAAACTATTGCTTGTAGGTCAAATTTGGCTCACCATCTGGTTTTGAATGTAAGGTTTTATTGAACACAGCCATGTCTATGCATTAACATATTGTCTGTGATTATTTTTATGCTCTAAGGGCAGCATTAGATAGTTGCAACTTCTGCTCTGGCCTGAAATGCCCCAAATACTATTTCACTTTATTCCTAGTCTAGAAGTATCCCTCAAATATCCAGAATGAAATATTAATTTAAAATGTTTTAATATGCTGGGTGCTGGTGGCTCATGCCTGTAATTCTAGCTACTCAGGAGCTGAGATCTGAGGATCGGGGTTCAAAGCCAGCCTGGGCAGGAAAGTCTATAAGACTCTTATCTCCAATAAAGCACTAGAAAGCTGGAAGTGGTGCTGTGGCTCAAGTGGTAGAGCTCTGACCTTGAGCTGAAGAGCGCAGGGACAGCACCCAAGCCCAGAGTTCAAGCCCCATGACTAACAAAAACAGAAAACAAAACAAAAAAACCAAAAAAATGTTTTAATGTATCTATTACTATGGACAGATACTTCTATAGGTTGTGAAAGAAATGACATACTGGGGAAAAAATATCCAACACTCAATCTTAGTTTCTCTTGGTAGATGGGTGATAGTTTGCACACCAGTATTCATCAGTAGAACAGTAGTGCCAGCCTTTAAAAGAAGGCAGAAAGCAAGCAAGTCATAACAATTGTTTTTTTAATCATGTCAAATTTTACCAAGAATTATGATGAAGCATTATAAAATGATATAAGAACTAGTTGGAGCGGAGATCAAGATGGGAATGCTAAAATGGGGTTAAAAGTGTGAGTGTAGCTGGTTGCTGTGGTGTGCACCTGCAATTTCAGCTACTTAGATGAGTGAGTTGAGACCAGCTTGACCTAAATAGTGAGACTTCATCTCAAAAAACCGTGTAACCATTTTCTCTCTGTGTGGCTTTACATCACTTTCCCTTTGTGCCTGTTTGTGTCTTCACAAGACTTGCTCCATCTGTGTGTTTTCCTCTCCTCGTATTTTCAGTCATGTTGGATGAAAGCCCACCGAAATGACCTTGTTCTAAGTTGATTAAATCTGTAAAGATTCTATTTCCAAATAAGGTAATATGTAGACACTGAAGGGGTTAGGACTTCAGCATATCTTTTTCTGGAAAGGTTGCAATAATTTAACTTAGAACAGGTTCCAACATGATATTTACATTTCAGTTGGCAAAAGCAGTAAAGAGAGATTATTCCTCTTTCTTCAAGGATACTTTCTGAATGGTATGCAGAAGATTCTGCTTATGCTGTCCATACCATGGCACAAGGAAGTTGGTGTATTTTAGTTTTTTCATGAAGAGAGAAGGAAAGCATCTATTTTAGTTGATAGCAGGTACTACCTCCATTTGCTTAAAGTTGCAAAGTTACACTTAGTAATTTCTCTGAGTTATTGGATTGCAACATTTGCACTCTCACAGGGAGCTATGTAGTCAGTTTTAGGCCTAGAAAGACATAGCAAACTTTCAGGAAGTTTCTGACAAGCCACTAACATAGTGCAGTGAGGAAATAGGATTAGAATCAGATTGTAGGTTGAGAGGGTGTGGCTTAAGTGGTAGAACTTTATAGATGTTTGCTATATACAAATCTAAGAAAGAATTCTAAAATAGAAAAAGAGAAGAAGGCAGGAGAGGGGAAAAAACGTGGCTATCTGGATATAATAATCTAGAGTAAGCAAAAGCTTGAGGAAAATGGGTATACTTTTAATGTCTTTTTAAGTACATTGTTTTAAGACAATGTTTATTACTATTTACTCTTATCCATTCTGTTATGATTCATAGTTATGCTGCACAGTTGGAATAGTTGTTTGTGTGAGCAATTAGTTTTCAGCCAGTCTAGTCAGGAAAGACAGTATCATATGTTCTGAAGTCATGGCAGGTATTATAGTTTCAATTAACCCAGAGCAGCCCAAGGGACTCCTTTTCTGTTGTATAGGTAATGGATTCAGCTTATCTGACAAACATGATAACAAATTGAGCCTGCTATTATTAGCTTTCTACTGTCCATGTTTTAAAATCTTCAGCTGGTACACATTGGCCACCTACCAAATGACAGTTCTTGGACTTAATTGAAGTCAGGTATAGTGATATGATCAAGTATTGACCAAATTGAGTGAATACAGTGATGTGTACACCTTCTGGTGATGTCTGTGAAGGGAAATGATGTCTTTTTTCTTTTCCTTCTACCTAGGGAGTGCACTTGGTGGTGAATCTTCTCTGCTTGAGGGCAAACTGCTGAGAATAGCATAGAAATAATGTCATGGGAGCCTAAGGCCCCACTATCATGGAATTGTTGTATGGGCCCACTTTTCGTAAACTTGTATTGCTACCGAAAGAGGAAGCATTTAAACACTGAAATTTTGGGCTTGATTATAGTCACTGAATTTTTATCCTACAAACATAAAAGTGGGCACTGACTGAGTCAGGAAGTGGCTATAAAAACAGGTTTACCAAAACCAGTACAACTATTATGTAGTAAGAAAATTCTTGAACAACTGTTATCTATAGTTACTTGGCAAACAGACCAGGTTTAAAGTTAAGAGAAATGGTTTAAAAAAAAAAACCTCCACAATTATAGGCTATATTGGATACTTCTTTGCTTATCTTAACAAAGTTTTCAAGATAGATGTGGGATGGATTGAGCCATCTTGCAAAAAATGGAAGAGAATACAATTTTCATAGGATTAACAGCAACTAGCAATCTAAATTGAGAAATTGAGTAATTTAAGAGGGAAGGGTTGAAAGAACCAACTACCTGTTCAGGGCAAACAAAATAGTACACAGTTATAAGCAGGAAGAGTGGCAAGAATGCTGTCTTAGTCCCTCACTTCTACTAACCCTTCCAAAACAAGTCCAAATAAAACTCATAATGGCTTCAAATAATTTTTCTTCAGTGAGTATTTCATGATGGCATCTTTAAAAAATTAAAGTATTTTTGATTGGAATAAACAACCTAAATAAAAGGAATTGTCATTCCATACAAATATAGTTTTAAATGAATTTCATCTGAAGATTTTTCAATCAAATATGTACATCCCTGGTTTAAAAGATTTCTCAGGTGATTCTCGGACAGAAATATCTTTCAGGTAGTCAGTATTAAATATTTAAGTTTATTCTTTCTGAAAATTGATAAGAATTTTTCCTGTAACCAAGAGTTATTGTATTTCCTTTTAGCTGTCTTTCCTTTTGCCGGTCTTCCTCCTGACTACAAAAGTCTACTACTTCTCTTCCAATTTCAACAATCTTATATTGGAAATGTGCTATACTTTATGATATTTGCAATAAAGAAGGACTAATAATATTGATAACCAGATAACGTCTAATAGGATAACTAGACCTTTGGGTCATAGGAAAAATACATTTAATTTCAACTTTGATACTTTTCGTCGTTGAAAATAAGTATTGTTAAATGATGGAAGTGACTAATATGAAGCTGGGAGCACAAAATTATTATATTAATATATAATTATATAAGGAAATTGAAAAGGAAGTATGAATTTACAGAAGAAATGTAACTATTTGATAAAAACTTGTTCACATTTTAGAGAGTGAATGATAATTTTTACATTCACTATACATACATACATACATATTTTTACACTTTATAAACACTATATTATTTACATTCCTCTTGGAACATTTAAAGGAATTATATAACTATAGAATATTTGGAGTGTCAAAATACAAAATATATTGAAATTCTTTTTTCTTTTATGTAAATTTATGAGAAAAATATTAAAAATTAGAAGTATTTAAGTATTCTTTAATTGTATACTCAAGCAAAAATGTTTTAAGATAGCATTTCTATTCCCCATTGCAACTAGATTATTTCTCTTAAATCCTTTCTATTTATAGAATTATGGATTTATTGTTGCTCCTGAGTAAATGATACTCTGTTTAGATTTTCTGGTGACTTCTGGATGTTGTATGTTGTCTAGGGAGGCAAGTGAAATCAGCAGGAATTTGTCTGCATAAGTGTAGAGAAGGTTAGTTAGACTTGAGTATAATGAATTGGCCTTTCAGTTTAAGTATAAACGTAGCATTAGGTTATTTGAGGTGAAGGAACATGTGGGAACAATAACAATGTATGTTTTTTTTTCTGTTGATGAGGTCTTCCTTTTCTTTTAGAAAAGGTTGAAAACTACTTTTGCATTCCTTCCATATTTTATACTGTTACATGGAGATAATCCTGCTGAAACAATGTTACTCTACATGCTTTTCTTGTATCCAAAGCAAATACTAGTTTCCAGTCCTTTGTATTTTTTTTTTCAAGTAGGACTGTAGAGTACCCTATAATGAACTGCATTCATTCTGCTATAGCTAGAAGGCTTGGCAAGTACAAGGAAATGCTGTGTACCTTATTAGGTTCATAGTTTTTTTTAAACAAAGGGTACTGAGAAATACAAGTCAAAGGAATGTTTTTAAAATACTTTATCTTAATTTTCCAATAAGAAAACAAAGATAGATCTGATTTGCACATTAATCACATTTTTACAATGTGGGAAAATGGGGACTCAATGTCATGTTAATACAACTCTACTTTCTAATTTCCTCTTTGCTATACTGAATATTGCTTCTTGAAAAGTCACCTGTGAAAATGCTAACAAAATATGATAACTTATCTTCTGTTTGGATATATTGATTTCCCTTTTTTTTGGTGAAATTAGAGCAATGAAACTCACAATAATTTTGCCAGTGAATTTGGACACTCAGTTGGAAATCATCAAATCCTTGTGATAATTCTTCTGGGGTCTCTTTTTTCCCATAACAATTATGATCTATTTGCTCCCTTATAAGATATATATTACCACTACCATCAGCACCAACATTTCTTGGCTGCCTTAAAAGATTGTTAACATCCAGCAGAATTATTCTCTGTGCATCTCTTCCAAAATTCATTTTTTTGGAGGCTGATTGCCAAAACCTTTTCTTTATATTATGCCTTCATTTTTCATCCTCTAATCAAAGATAGTAGCAGATATTTGTGGATTACTAAAACACTGAATAATCTTGTGTCTGTTGGAAATTTAACACTTGCTTTTCTTCTTTATTCTCATTTCCCATTGAGGGTAGGAAGAGTCCTTGGGTTTAAAACCCAAATACCCACAATTTGGGTGTTTGGATTAAGGAACTAATATAGACCATGAAATGAATAGATATTACCAATTAAAATTTCTGATGTCTGCAACTTGCAATTTCTACAGAAGAAATCTCAAAAAGATCATGTTTTCTCAAAAGTGAAAAGGATGTTTTTATCTGTTGTTACTATGTAATCATTTTTACAAGAAGAGATGGCTTCCTGATTTCCTCTTCCTTCACAAAGGTGGTTGCGTTCCCAGCTCCACGTAAAAAAGCAAATAAACTCAATCATAAGTAGAGAATAAATTTCCATCTAAGCCTGACTAAGTTCCTGAGAGAAACTATGATTGGCTCAGCTCAGGTTGGAAGGAGAACAGGCTGTAATTTCTGGCTTAATCAATCAAGTACAGTGGAAGTGGATTGTTGCATAAAACTAAAAGAAAGGAAAGGTGGGCACTCATGCCTGTAATCCTAGCTATTCAGGAGGTTGAGATCTGAGGATAGAGGTTTGAAGCTAGCCCAGGCAGAAAAATCCCTGTGAGACTCTTAATTTCCAATTAACCACTCAAAAAATCAGAAGTGGTACTCTAGCTCAAGTGGTAGAGAAGTAGCCTTGAGCACAGAGGCTCAGGGACAGTTCAAGCCACACAACTGACAAAAAAAGTAAATTAAAATGCTGAAATAAGGATACAGGTTGACCCATTGTAACAATGAGATGTACAAAACACTATTTTGAAAATGAACTTTACAGCTTTGTGGGGGAGAGAGGAGTTAGGGAGGTGGAGAGGAAAGGGATGGTAGGGAAAAAACAAAGGAGGAGGTAACAATGCTTGATAGAAACTATATTCATTACCTTACTCATGTAACTGTAACCCCTCTGTACAGTATTTCTACAATAAAAACGTATATAAATAAATTTAAAAAGAACTAGTAAAACTCTTCAAAGCACCAAGAAAAAAGTAAATAAATAATTTTTAAAAATAAATAAAAGGAAGAAGACATCTGTGTGGTAGTATGGACAATTCCCATGCCCAAGGAAGGTGAGACTTTAGGAGCTTTTTGTTTTCTCATGAATTTTGAGGAAGGGGAAGGATTAGTATCTAAATTCTCTTAGGTTACAACCTGAAGAATAAAATACCAGTAAAAAATCATAGCACTAACTATAAATCTATTAGTAAACCCAACAGATAGTAAAAGGCAAAAAATTATACTTGGGCATATGATAAATTAAATAGCAGTCTAAACCAAAGAAGAATATTCTTAGGAAGAGATTGCAAGAGCTCAATAGCTATGTGCATATTATCATGTGAAATGATGCTTATTGAAATGAACTCCAAGACATGGAATCAAGAGGATTTTTCATTTACTTTTTGCAGTTCTTTTTAAAATTTTATTGTCAAGGTGACATATAGAGGGGTTACAGTTATATATATATAAGGTAGTGAATACATTTTTTTTGTTTTCTTCTATTTTGTTGCTGATTTTGATTTTTGTACCTTTTGTCCTGTATGTAAGTTTTTTTGATTTGGGAAGGGGAAAGCACAGAAATGGT
Source organism: Dipodomys merriami (assembly GCF_024711535.1). Classification (NCBI taxonomy): domain Eukaryota; kingdom Metazoa; phylum Chordata; class Mammalia; order Rodentia; family Heteromyidae; genus Dipodomys; species Dipodomys merriami. Next base: position 545,478 of record NW_027206130.1, read on the forward strand.
AGAACAAAGGGTGAGTGGATTCAGCAGTGAAACTCACTAGACAGCATTTTGGAAATGAATTATACAATTTGGTGTGGGGGGAAGGGGAGGAAGGGACCAAACCTTGGAGAAAATGAGGGAGGGGATGACACTGTTCAAAAAGAAATATACTCAGTACCTGGCTTATATAACATCTCTGTACATCACTTTTCAATAACAATAAAAAGTAAAGAAAAAAGTCATGGCATAGGGGTTGAAGATGTGGCTCACAGTACTAGCCAATTAGCACAAGTGTTGAGTTTCAAGTTCTAGTCTTGGACCTAAAAAAAGCCTATAGCATTATAGAATTTATATTTATATTTCTGTTATTTAAATCATTGTCCTCAGTTTTGGAGGAAGTAAGAGGAAAGATCAGGCTCACATATTGGTGTTACTAAATATCACTTTATATTTAAGTAAGTGTTAGTAACTAGTAGCAGGCACTGACGTGTCATAGCTGATACCTTTTTAGTGTTTCTGAGCCTGTACTTCTTTGAGGGGAGGGAGAGAGGAGTGTTTCTTATTTCCATTTCCTATAATCTTTCTGCCCCATGACTCCTTTGATTTTATGAGGATCTCTTGATTCAAAACCAGTTTGGGCAGAAAAGTCTGTTAGACTCCATGTAGAAAATAATCAGAAAAAAGCTGGACTGGAAGTATGGCTCAAGTGATAGAGTGCCAGAAAGCAAGTCAAAGAAACTAAGGCTCTGAGTTCAAAACCCTATACTAGCAAATAGATCTATAAATGATTTTGAATGATGGAAGGAGTCTGATTTTAAAAATGTATATGTGTGTGTGTGTGTGTGTGTGTGTGTGTGTGTGTGTACTAATTAAATTGCAACCCTCTTGGATAACCATTTGAACATTAAAAAATAAAAAGAATTGAGAGTCAAGTATCTTTTGCTGTTTAGTTGTTGAAGTTAATGAGTATGTTAGCTAATAGCTCAAATGAATGAACTTTTTGTATGTGTGAGCTGGTCCACCAAACTTCAGCTTTTACCTGAAGTTTTGCCATGTAATCAGAAATGGATTTTCCATTTATTTTTACTAGTAATATTTTTTGAACAACTTTATAATGAAATATCCTACAAGATAATTTGGAGATTTTTTCAGTGTGTTATTTTTACATTGGCACACTTTCCTTAGTGTATATAAGAGGGGTCAGTGTATTGCACAAATTGTTTAGTTTATTGGCATAAAATTGCTCCTTTTTCCTTTTGATGTCTACAAGACTTCTACAATAATTTCTATTATTTATAGTTTTTGTTCTTTTTTTTTACAGTTCCTAATCATTCAGTATAAGTGGGTTCATTAATTTGTTAGCCTTTGTAAAGAACTGCTTTTATTACGTTTTCTATTGTTAGCTAGTTCATTGATTTCTTCTTTTCTTTTCTTTCTTCAGATTTTTTTTTTTGTGGGTCCGGTTGTGGGGCCTGAACTCAGCCTGGGTACTGTCCCTCAGCTCTTCAGCTCAAGGCTAGCGCTCTACCACCTGAGCCACAGCGCCATTTCCAGCTTTTTTGCTTTTTGCTTATGTGGTGCTGAGGAGTCGAACCCAGGGCCTCATGCATGCAAGGCAAGCGCTCTACCACTGAGCCACCTTCTCAGCCCCTCAGTGCCAGGATTACAGATGTTTAGCAAGCTCAGGCATTGTCATTTTTTTAATATATTTTTCTAATGTCTTTTTCACTTTCTTTTCTGAGGATACAAGTAATTTAAAAGTATGCCATATGATTTCCAATATTTTGTATTTTTTGTTTTATTTTTATTGGATTGTTACCATCATGTCTCAGTTTTCTGTGTCCCTGAACTTTTTTTTTGCTCAAGGCTAAAGTTCTACTTGAGCCACAGCTGCACTTTTGGCCTTTTTGGTGGTTAATTGGTGAGGTAATAAGAGTCTCATGGGCTTTCCTGCCCAAGCTATCTTTGAACTCCAATCCTCAGGTCTCTGCTTCCTGAGCAGCTAAGATTAAAGGTATGAGTCCCTGGAACCTGGCTAAAATTTCCACACTTTTGGTGCTAAGTTCTGGAATTTCTAAACCTCTATCTCACTTCCGTGGCAACTTCAGAGTTTGGATTTAGAGGAGATATCTTTGTTCTTTTACCACATTTTCTGGAAAAAGTAGTAGATTCTAAGATAGATAAATCATTTTGCTATGTACCTAATATTTTCTAATGTTAGCAAAGAAATGATAGAAAGAGAAAGAAAGAAAAGGAAGCAAAGAAGGAAGGAAGGAAGAATAGAGATAGATAGATAGATAGATAGATAGATAGATAGATAGATAGATAGATAGATAGATAGACAGACAGACAGACAAGACAGACAGACAGACAGACTGACTGACAGACAGACAGACAGACAGACAGACAGACAGATAGATAGATAGATAGATAGATGGATGCTGATAGTCCTCCCATCAAGGTGTTTTTGTTTCTTCTCCTTCTTGCTAAACTTTAATGTAGTCAAATGACTTGCTTTAGATAAGGAACCCTGAGCCCACATCTATGTATCACTTCTGGTGGAAATCCTAAAAGCTAGCCTTGCCATTTTCTCCTTTATTATCTGCCATGATATGTACTATACTCATGTTCTGGATCAAGGATTAAAATTTCCTTCCTTGCTTCCCTTCCCTTCCCTTCCCTTCCCTTCCCTTCCCTTCCCTTCCCTTCCCTTCCCTTCCCTTCCCTTCCCTCTGTCCCTCCCTTCCTTCCCTCCTTCCTCTCTCCCTCCCTCCCTCCTTCCTTCCTTCTTTCCTTCTTCTTTCCTTTCTTTTTTCTCCTTTTTTTTTTTTTTGTAAAATCTGGTAATATTTTAGGTTTTGTAGACCCCATGACCTCTATTGCAACTAACTACTCAGCAGTTTTCTTTCTTTCTTTCTTTCTTTTTTTTTGGGGGGGGGTCTGGTCATGGGCCTGAACTCTGGGCCTGAGCACTGTCCCTCAGCTCTTCAGCTCAAGGCTAGCACTTTACCACTTGAGCCACAGCGCCAATTCCAGCTTTTTTCTTTTTGCTTATGTGGTGCTGAGGAATCGAACCCAGGGCCTCAGGCATGCAAGGCAAGCGCTCTACCACTGAGCCACCTTCCCAGCCTACTCAGCAGTTTTCTATATGATAATACAAATGAGCCACAGGCAATATATAAATGATTGTGCATTTCTGTGCTCTAGTAACACATCTTTTATGGACTCTGAAACTTTAGTTTCATATAATTTTCACATGTCACAAAATATTATTCTGATAAAAATGTGTTGACTCTTTAAAAATATAAAAATCATTCTTACTCCTGGGTCAGAAAAAATCAGGCAGCAAGCCAGTTTGTTCCACAGGCCAGAGCCTTTTCTACAGAGCAGCAACTTCAAAAACCCGATTCCCACAGGGAGGTAGCACTGAGCAAAATCTCCAGCTGACCCACAAAGGATATCCGGTGCATGGAAGAAAAAAAAGAAAAAGAAAACTTATTATTTTAAGAAACAAAAGTTGTTTCTTAAAATTGTACCATAAAACCCACCGAATCTACTACACGAATTCTGTATTTATGTAAAAAATAAGGAATGAATAACTAGAAGAAAAAGTTCAGTGGAAAGTGAGAAAAGATCTGGAGGAGCTTAAACTGAAAGTTAACTCATTAAAATTCAAATCTGAAGTTTTCCCATTTTTTTCCTTTGAACTTCTGATCTTCAAATCCTGAATATCTGCCTATTTACACATTTATAATAAGATTATCTCTTTACAGGGTGCTTGAATGTTGACCCTTTCAAATAATAATGATTAGTAGTAGTAGTAGTAGTAGTAGTAACAGTAGTAATATCACTGCAAGATTTTTAAAGTAGATCTGAAAACTGTATGAAAGGCCAAAATAAGGAGCCCTGTTAAAAGACATTCCATCAACAAAAAAATCTTTTCTCTCTCTGCCATGGCAATTCCAAAATAGTAAAGAATATGTAATATGCAGTACCCTTATTTGAACTAGGATGCTGAGACTCATGCAGCCAGAAAATGTCTATTTTGATGGCAAGAACCAGCAGATAGATTCTGGAAAGAGATTGTTCTTATTCGGTAGCACTTATTGAACCTTTCCAATTGGTAGTGGCAGAATTCCAGAGATAATTTGTATATTCTTTCTCTAGTGGCTTGTAACTGTGTAGTTGCTTTGCCCATTTTTGTAATTGTTGTGGCCCTAGTTTGTATGTAGTGGATGTGTGTTAAATAATCCTTCACTGAATGTGCCAGAGGAGGAACAAGGTGAGATGTTTGTGGTGATACAAGTTACACTTGCAGAGTCTCTTGCCTTGGAAATTTTGTGGGGGAAACAGTCCTTATTTGATCATTGTTGGGGTGAGGAAAATGAAAATAAGTCATGTGCAGAATCTCTAACTGCCTCAGGGTTGCTAAGTGGGAGAAAAAACACTTTGGAAAACTTACAGTTTATTCTTACAAAACAATGTAGCTTCTAAGAAGTTGAAAACATTTGGAGAAAGTACAGAAATGAAAAGCATTGTTGTGTGAAGTTCAAACTCTGAGGGGGAAAAACTGTGTTCTATAAAAGGCTCAGACTTTACTTTTTGCCTTGGAAATCCTCTGGGCTACAATATGATTTGTTTAAAATATGGCACTTAAATATTTAAATGTAGCAGGCCCTATGTGTTTGGTTTCTTTGTTTAACTGGTACATAGTTTCCCAACTATGTAGTGACTGGTGTAAAGTGTGAGACTGTTCTAAATTTATGTGGCTCAGCTTTCCAGAATATTTGGATACTGGCTTTAAATATGTACAGTAATACAGTAATATTCCTTTTCAGCAGTGGTGAAAGTACCCAAATACATCAGTATCACCTTCGCCTATTCCACTTCCTGACACACAGTTAAAAAGGAGAAGAGTGAATTCAATTTATCAATTTAGAAATATACAAGAATTTCAAGCAATTGCAAAATAAAATTTCTATTTACAGTGTGGAAACTCAGATGCCTAGTAAATATTAATTATCTTTTATTTTTTATTTTTATTTTATTTATTTATTTTTTTTGTCGGTCGTGGGGCTTGAACTCTGGGCCTTGGCGCTGTCCCTCAGCTCTTCAGCTCAAGGCAAGCGCTCTACCACTTGAGCTACAGTGCCACTTCCAGTTTTCTGGTGGTTTATTGGAGATAGGAGTCTCACGGTCTCTCCTGCCCGGGCTGGCTTTGAACCGCGATCCTCAGATCTCAGCCTCCTGAGTAGCTAGGATTACAGGCGTGAGCCACCAGTGCCCAGCTTAATTATCTTTTAAACAAATACCTTTGGTATACAAATTTTTTGTGTAATATCATCATTTGAAAGAATTGGAATTATTTAATGTGCAACACAGAGCAGGGCAGTAGAATTTGAAAAATGATCATTGAATTGATCTTGTCTCAGAAGCAATGAACAAGTTTTTAAAGGAGAAAAAAATGAAATGATACTCTTTTGTAATTGGTTTATACACAGAAATCAATCTTGTCTAAAAAGGTTTGGCCATATTGGTACCCTGTGGCATAGATCCATTGTAACACAGAGAGAAATGAATATAAATGCCATGATTTAGTCTTGACCTTACTTAATACCTGGAACTTCTCCCTGGGGCAGACCTTATTTGAGTGAAGTCAAAATCAAGAGTATTTCTTGACAGAAACATGAACTGATGAACAAAAAAAAAGATTGACTATATAACAAATAATTTCTGGGCATAATTCAAACATTAAAACAATCTCCAGATAGCATTGTCCTTTGGGGTATGAAAAACAAAGAAAAATAAAATAATAAAATTAGAGTATGGGAAACCATACTCAAACAAACAACCATGTTTGTTTGTTTTTATTTTCTGAGCCAGTCATGCAAGCTAAAATCATAGTGAGTTTAAGATATTCAGGGACGGAAAGCATGGGCAGTTGCTAGCAATTAACAAAATAAAATTGTTCTCTTCTTTTCTTTGTCTTGAATTTGCTTTCCCTTTCCATAGGACTTCATGTCTTTGTTTCTTTCCAAATGTCTTCTATTTTTCCTTCTCTCCGAAATCTGGCTCTTTCTTACTTCTCATCAACACAATTACACCCAGTAACCATCCTTGCTTGTGACACAGTCATATCTTTTTTGCTCTCACTAACTGCTGGTTCTGAGCCTGTCTACTTTCACAAGGGAGAGGATAGGATGGAAGCAGCATGAAGGTCAGATGTCCAGCTCCGATCCAATCAGCTCTTAGTCAGGGAGGAATGAGGTCCGGTAACACAAACAGCTGGGACTGGAGCTAGAAGAGGCAGAGCTCAGAGAAGATGGTATGAGCTAAGCAGGCACAGTAACATATGTTGATGACAGGCAATATGATTAATATCCAGGAGAGTTTTAAATCAGTTTTGCTGAGGAACAGTTTGGGAAAACATTTTATATCAAAGATGCAGTGTGTGTGTTTGTGTGTGTGTGTGTGTGTGTGTGTGTGTGTGTGTGTGTGAGAGAGAGAGAGAGAGAGAGAGAGAGAGAGAGAGAGAGAGAGAGAGAGAGAGAGAGATAGAGAGAGAGAGAGAGAGGGAGACAGAGAGACAGAGAGGGGGGCGAAGGGAGGGGGGGGGGAGAGAGAGAGGTGGTAGAGTACGAAATTCCCATTATAGAAGCCAGGCCTAGACAGGAAGGAAACTAATCTTTCAGATACCAAAAATGGACCTAAGAATAGTAGCTTTCTCTAGGGCTGGAGGTTGGAAATTATTTGGAAGATAATTTCTAAAAAACTGGAAAAGTGGGCCCTATGAGAAGATAGCATCTAGCGAGAAAACCTTCTGAAGTTAGTACTGTATCTGACAAGGGCTCCTAAGGCAATTTTTTAGTGAAATTAACTCTTACTCACATGAGTAAGAGACTCAGATCATTCCGGCCCATCAACCTTTTATGTGAGTACAAACAAGAACGAAGAGTAAAAACAACATAAAGCTAATAAAATGTTTAAAAAGGAACACAGAGAAGAGAGCAAAAGAGCGAGAGAGAACAAGAGCTTGATGTATTGACTAGCAAAATCAAACTCAGATTAAGCTAAGAACTGGGAAATTACTTTAGCTGTATTAACCCTTTAAAAGCTTATATCCAAACACTAAAAAAAATAGAAAACAAAAACTTATGTCCAGGAATTCTCATTTAGTGTGGTAAGCAAGCTGTATGTGCACTGTGTTTGGATTGCCCAGCAATGGAAGGGGCCTCTGGAGAAAGATTTGGGCCTAGGGATTTATCAGATTTTTTTTTGTGGAAAAATGTTTTAGTAGCAATTATTACTGGAGATTCAAAAAAATTAGAGGAAATGTAGAATAGGGAAGTTAATTTTCATACTGAACTAAAAAAATTGATGGTAGTATGCTTTTGCCTAATACTAGCAGTTGTTAGGTGAGTTCCGTCACTTGAGTCACACCATCATCTTCTTTTTGCTTTTGCTTTTTTTTTTTTTAAGATATAATCTTGTTGTTTTGCCTGTGGCTGGCCTGGAAAATGATTCTTCTAGCTGTGGATTCCCACAGAGGTGGGAGCCACACAAGTGTGCCATGACATCTGTTTTTGTTTTTGTTTTTAATTGAGGTGGGTTCTGTCTAACTTTCTGCTCTAGCTTGCCTTGAACAGTGATCCTCCCAATTTCTACCTCCTGGATAGTTGAGATTACAGATGTAAGCCATCATGCCTAGCCCATACCTAACTCTAAAAATGATTAAACTATACTAATTTTTATAAGAAAACAAAAGCAAATAATCTATGTTGAAAACTTAGAAAAATACATTAATATTGATAGCTATTATGTCCTGACTACGATACTAGGGTTTTAAAATAAATATATACGTATATTTAAAGAAATACATTACCTATCTATTTCTGGTTTTACAGAAACATTTTAACTGCATTGGCTGAAAATCTCACTAAAGTACATGTTGCTCTTTTATTTTCTTAGGTAATATATTACTGACTCAGGAACAAGATGATTACCATGTGCAGAAACTCAGATGAAAGGCTACAAAGTTGAGAACCTTGAACTTTATGTGCATGTCTGTTCTAAAACAGAAATACAGCCTAATGCACTATTGTAACATAAATTACTCTTTTAGGAGTACATTATGTGGTTCCTGAGTTCTGGAGTATAATACATAAAGTAATAAAACAATCTGATAATTGATAGTGCCCCAGTCGAAGTCACCTATTCTTAAGCATTTTAGTATTGAATTGAGAAAAATGATGATACTATTTTATCATAGCACTGCTTTTTAAAAATGTCTGGAAACCAAATTAGACCCAAGATGTTACCTAGCAACAATGAGAAACAAACACTTTGTTTCTTAAGCTGACATTAAAATACTACCAAAGATGCCTAAAAATACCTGCCTTGGAGTTTAGTTCTCAGTGAATCTTTTTATTCTCAAACATGACTTTTCCCACATCAGAACAGGAGACGTTAAAATACTTTAGTAAGTTTATCAGCAATTCACTAGCTTCTTTTTCTTTGAGAAGGTTTATATGAGTACTGCTCTTATTAAAATCCACTTCAGTTTAAGTACTCTAAAATTACAAGTTAAATGCATGTAAATGCAGATAACTTCAGTACAACTTTGGACTTAGGAGAAGTTTTAGTGTTACAGATGTGTGCTGAAGAGAGAGCAGTTCTAAGTTGTGTTTTTCAGAATTCCCACCCCTGGGGCCTCATCCTAAGGAAACCTGATTTGTGGGGGAGGTGGAAGAGTCTGTTTATAGCTGCTTGGCTCAGCTGTCTCCTCAGACCAGGATTATAAAAAGTTACTCTTCTAGATCAGCTCCTTGCCTAAATTGGAAATCTAGAAATCACCTAAACAAAGAGATGACTCCCAGAAGGGGAGATAGGTTATGTTCTGGATGGGAGAAATATCAGTAACTCACTGTGTCTTTGAAAATGCTACGATTTATTTAACTTTCTTGGAATAGATATGGAGATACATCAAGTAAAACAGATGTAACGTGGCTAGAAAATTTAGTTCTGTTTATTGAAATTCAAAGAAATAATATTTTATTGAACATTTATTATGTTAGCACTAGAGAAGTGCATTACACTTACCCTTTATAATTATAGTTGAAGCACATAGCAATGCTCCTCATTTTCAATATGGAGAATTATCAGAGAGTTTAAGTATTTTTTGCCTAAGGTCACATATGGAAAGTAGAAGAACCAGTTTTAAACCTGAGCCTATCCTGAAGCTAAAGGTCCTCTTCTCAACAACAAATATGCATATAAGTGCTCATTTGTTGTTTGATATTAGATAATTGGATAATATGGTGTGTTTCAATTTGTTAACTACTCAAGATATTAACAAATTTATTGGAAACTTTCTTTTTTTCTGAAAATACTTAACTAAAAAGTAATAATCAGGGTTATAGATATAGTTTAGACGTAGAAAAAGATCCTACTTGTGCAAGGCCCTGGCTCTGATCCCTAGCATTCCAAACATATAGCAAAGAAACAAAAAAGTGCTAATAGGAGTAATCAATGACTTATGTAAGAAAACCAGTTGTGACAGACTTGCTATGATGGCTCATGCCTGTAGTCTCAGCTACTTAGGAGGAGGATATAGGTTTCAACTCATCTCAGGCAAAACCCCAAAACCCTACCTGAAAAACAGACTAAAAGTAAAAGGACTGCAGATGTGAATTAATGGTAGAGTGCTTGTGTAGCAAACACAAATCCCTGACTTCTAACCATAGTAACTGATCGATCAATCAATACATCAATAAATAAGCAAGAAAGAAAAGAAAGAAAAAGGAAGAGAGAGAAAGAAAGGGATAAAGAAAGAGAAAGAAGAGGCAATATGGGAAGAGACAACAGCATACTACCTGGAAAATTTGAATCTTTCAAAGGATTTACCTACATTAGCTTATTTACAACTTACAATAACCCCTCTCCAAGGCTGATTCTAATATCTTTTACAGATGAGCAACTTGAATCAAAAGAGGTTAAGGAAATGGCAAACATGATATGACTTGTGAATGAGCCAGAACTTAAACTGTCTAGCTCCAGAGAGCAGTGATTATGTCTTACAGTCTCCATAGGGTCAAGAGTAAAAGAATCAAATAAAACCACGTTGACTGGGACTCATCAAGTTACTTTTGCTTTCCCTTTCTCTTCATCTAATCTAGTACCCTTTTCTTTGTCTCATGCTAATTCCTCTCTTCACTTCCAAGATGTATGTTCAGAGTGACTATCTTAGTTTGGGGCTGCTAAGACAAGTTACTAGAGCCACAGTGCCTTATAAGTACCAGAATTCTATTTTTCATAAGTTTCTAAGGTAGGAAGGAAGTCTAAGTTAGCGAGGCTAGAAGTCTAATATAAGGTTGCCAAGGTAGTTGAGTTCTGTTGAGATCCTTTTTTGGAGTGAAGAAAACTATCTTATTATAGTATTATCTTATGGCAGAAAGAGTTTAGGGGGGAGCCTTCTGAGATCTCTTCTAGAGGGGTACTAATCCCATGCAAACAAGCTCCATCCTTAACAACTTTATTACCTTCTCAAGGCCCACCATGACTTGGGGAGTTAGGAGTTCAAAAAATGAATTTTTAGGGGGATAAAAACATTAAGCCCATTTCAGCAATCACATTCTTCATATTATGTAGACAGGGCACTTTTGAGAGTAAGAGGCAGTGTTAATTCCATGAGCTGTGATAGTAAGCATGAAACACAATGCCCTAGAAATTGGGATTTTGGGTCATCATAAACATACTATGAATCTATTCACTGTCTTTCTTTGGTTTATGGGTACATGAAGTCAGAAAATTTTAATACTTTGCTTTCCCATATTTGTGTATAAATCTGCAGAACAGGTTAAATAGTATACATATTTGTAGCTTTGATAAACATTACAAAATCATACTTCAAAGAGATTTTACCAATGCATATTCTTGTCAGCACATATGAGAGTGCCTAGTCCTAATATATTTGCCAACACATTATGCAACAAAAATGTTGGATCTTTGCCTATCTGATAGATGAGAATGATATTTCAGTGTGGAACTTATTTGCATTTCTTTCATTTTATTTCCGTTTTAGTAGTTTGCTTATTTGTTCTCTTTCCTATTTTTCCTTTTGATTTGTAACCTCACCATCCAAAATCTTTGTTATGAATTTGCTCTTGAAAGATAATTTTAGAAAATCATTGCTGTATTATGAGAGCACAGATTTGCTTCTAGTTCTTGACAACCCTAAGTGTTCAAGATGAGGACTTCTCTAAACAAGTGCTTTGTTACTTGATTTGTTTGAATTCTTAATAGGTGCCCTGGATGATGCTTGTTGAAAACTTTCTTTCTTTCTTTCTCTCTTTCCTTCTTTCTTTCTCTCTTTCCTTCTTTCCTTCCTTCCTTCCTTCCTTCCTTCCTTCCTTCCTTCCTTCCTTCCTTCCTTTCTTTCTTTTTGTTGGTAGTGGGGCCTGAACTCTGGGCCTGGGGCGCTGTCCTTCAGCTCTTCAGCTTATGGCTATCACTCTACCATGTGAGCCACAGAGCCACTTCTGGGTTTTCTGCTTATGTGGTGCTGAGGAATCGAAACCTTGCCTCATGCATACAAGGCAAGCACTCTACCACTGAGCCACCTTCCCAGCCCTGAAAACGTATTTTCCAAATCTATCATTTGTCTTTGCTCTTTGATGGTAAATTTTTGATATGCACATTTTTTTGTTTTTACTTTCTCATAGTTGTATTTGTTGTTGTTCTATTATGGTTTTAACTTTTACATCATGAGGATGTTGGTTTAAAGACAGACAGGAAAGTCTGTGAGGCTCTTATCCAAATTAACCACCAAAAATATGCAAATGGAGCTGTGGGTCAAGTGATAGAGTACTAACCTTGAGCACAAGAGTTCAGGGACTCAACAGTCCAGGCCATGAGTTCAAGCCCTAGGATAGCACTAGAAAAAAGTTTTTACATATTATAAAAAATTCACTATGATTTGTCCTGTAACTTCAGTATTTTACTTTTCATATTTTTATAATTGTTCCATTTGAAGTTAATTTTGTGTAAAAATGCTACAGCAGAATAAACTTGTTTTCTAGATGACTGGTTTCTTATACTGTTTATTAATCCATCTTTCTGATACAATTAGTCATGACACTATACTATATACTGATTTCTGGTAAGTACTCAGTCCTAATTTTGGGCTTTCTAAAGCAAAATCATACAGATTATAGTTCCATATTTCTGCTTAGCAAAGTGCAGGTACAGATTTTGTTAATTATTATGATGTTATAATATGCTGTAAATATTTAGTTAAGCTACATCCTTTTCAGAATTATCCTATATTTTATATATGATATATAACATATACCAGTTATGATATGGTATGTATATTATACATAATACACACATATGTGTATATATCATACGTACACATGCACATACTATGGAATCAACTTGGTGAGGAGAGAAAAACCCCATGGCAGTTTTTAAAACAATCATATTAAGCCAGGTACTGGAAGCTCATGCCTATAATTTTAGCTACTCATGGGACTTAGATATGAGGATTGTGTTTCAAAACCAGCATAGGCAGGAAAGTCTGTGAGACTCATCTCCAAATAATCAGCTAAAAGTTGGAAGTAGAAGTGTGGTTCAAGTGGAGTAGTGCTTGATTGGAAAAGCCAGACTGTACCCTTCCCTCCAAGTCATGTTAAATAGTATAAAATTACAGAAATTATATACATTGAGAAAATTGGTATTAGTATTTTATATTATATATTATATTATTTTATATTTTTATATATTTATAATGTGATATGTCTTTCTACCTGTGAAAGTCTTCTTTGGTTCCTTGGTATTAAAAAAATTCTTTAAGCCAATGCCAGAGACTCATGATTGTAATCCTAGCTACTCAGGAGACTGAGATATAGAGGATCACTATTTTGAAGCCAGTCTGAACAGAAATGTCTTTGAAACTCCATCCTCAAAATAACCAGAAGACTTCTTTGGTAGTATGTCACAAGTGGTAGAGCACCAGTTGAGCAAGCACAAGTCCTTAAATTGAAACCTAAGTAACAAATTTCCTCATGTATATTTTACAAATCTGGTTAATTCTGTTTCTTGGAGTTTTATCTCTTGCTGTTGATATGGTACATAGGATTTTAGAAACATAAGACCCCATATAAAACAAGTAACGTTTCTCCTTCCAAACCCTAAAATTATCCTGTTCTGTGAAGTTGAATATTCAGATGTAGAAGAGCTAATAACTGAATATGAAAATCATTATACATATTTTCCTATTTGTACATTTCTTTAAACTATCACAAGCCTTTCCCTCCATTTATATTTCTAGGACTGTGAATGGTCTCTATTAGTAAATGATCATTTTTCAGCCAGCTGGTTAATTCAGGAGAATTCCAACTCAAATTTATTTCTTCTCCTTCGTTTCTATCTCCTCTATCTCCTTCCTCCAGAGTATCAAAGTGTTATCAGTGTTATTAGCTGGTAGATATCAATTGTTTTCAAGAAGGAAAAGAAAAAAAATTCCTGGCCCCTTAATTCCAGAGGAAATTTAAGATATGATTTTCTTTCTGTGATATAATCTTTATGAATCCAGAATGTATGTACTTAAGAATGGGAAGACACCTTGATTTTAATAACTAGTGTATTTTTCCTCATGTGATTCCACACTCATAGTGAATATATAACATAGAGTTTTGTGTTTAGGCCACATAACTCTGCTCTTAGCCCAAAATTATTTTGCTTAAAGATACCATATTGCCTTTCTCTTCTCTAATCTCTGCTGGCTTATGTGACTCAGTTACAATTTTTTCTTTTTCCTTTCTTGGTGACTGTACCAACATTGCTACCAGAAGGAGAGGTGTTGACACATAGCTGACACATACCAGGCTGTCAGCTGGCAGAATCTTGCTCTCACATCATTTTATTTATTTATTTTTTCTTGGCTGAGGATACTCTTGTTTGATTTCTGTCCCAAATGAAGTTTTTAGAATATTGGAGGAAAATCTCTTCTGTAAGAGAAAGCATGTTTTTAAAAAAGTTTCTAACCTCACTATCTAAAAATCTTTGTTATGAATTTGCTCTTGAAATATAATTTTAGAATATCATTGCTGTATCATGAGAGCACAGGTTTGCTTCTAGTTCTTGACAATCCAAAGTGTTCAAGATGGGGACTTCTGTAAACAAGTGCTTAATGTGAAAATAATTTTGAGTGTTTGGAAATTCTGTGCTGTATGTGTGGAGGGTAAAGTGTCACTGTGTTAGAAGGTGAACTTCTCCACCTCAGCCAAGTTCATGCCAGTGTTTTCAAAAGGAAATATTAATTGCATAATAGTTAGGTATGTAATTAGGATGTAATTTTCCAGCCAAATAGTATCATAGGGAAGCCTTCAAAGTCAGACAGATCTGGTTCAGGATTCTAGCTTTATGACATACAGAGCCATAAATGTGATATATTCGGTAATCTCTGTAGATCTCAGCTTCTTCAATCATTAACTGTGTGTAAGTATGTGAGCCTGCATGTCTGTGAGTGAGGATGCTAATTCTCTTGAATTGGCTAAGATATGTAAAAAGGCCAAATCAAGAGATTAAAAGAGTAGAGACTATTTTAACATTAAAAATGACTATGGTAAAAGGATGACAGTAAACATTACAAATCCTGGGCTATATTAGCCTCATCACAAAGTCAGAATTCAATGGGGTGTGTATCTGTAGTCTTAGATACACAGTAAGCCAAGAAAGAAGAATTACTTGAGTCTAGGAGTTCAAGGAAAATCTGTACAACATGACAAGATCCTTCTGAAAACTAAACAAGAATGTAATGGGCAGTTTTATTCAATGAATTGTTAGTGAGTACTATGAAGACAAAGCAGTGTTGGGATTATATCCTTTGGAATAAAAGCGTCCAGCCAGCTGGGAATCAAAGTGGAGGGGGAAGATATCAGACAATAAATCTCCCTAAAGTTGCTACCATAAACCAAAGATTTTTTGCATTTATATGTTGGCAAGAAATGTTGGGTGAACTTTACTCAACAGGAAGTTACTGAGTATATGAATACTCAGAAAATGTATGAATTCAGTCTCTTTTCCCAAGCAGATTATTGTCTTTTGGAATGCACCTTCCAGCGAACTCAAGATATTCATGAACAAAGCAATAAAACATTGCTTTTTCTGGGTGCCAGTGGCTCATGCCTGTAATCCTAGCTACTCAGGAGGCTGAGATCTGAGTATCTCAGTTCAAAGCCAGCCTGGGCAGGAAAGTCTGTGAAACTCTTATCTCCAATAAATCACCAGAAAACCGGAAGTGGCATTGTAGATCAAGTGGTAGAGCACTAGCCTTGAGCTGAAAAATTGAGGGACAGTACTCAGGCCCAGAGTTCAAGCCCCATGACCGACCAAAAACAAACAAAAAAATTGCTTTTTTTTTCCTTTTTAAAATTTTCTTTCTTTCTTTCTTTCTTTTTTTTTTTTTTTTTGCCAGTCCTGGGGCTTCAATTAAGGCCTGGGCACTGTCCCTGAGCTTCTTTTGCTCTACCACTCTACCACTTGAGCCACAGCACCACTTCTGCCTTTTTCTACTTATGTGGTACTGAGGAATTGAACCCACGGCTTCATGTATGCTAGACAAGCACTCTTACCACTAAGCCACATTCCCAGCCCTAAAACACAGCTTTTTAATAAATTAAAGTTGTACTTAATTCCAAAGTATACTTCTAACATAAAGGGTACCAGTTATTTAAAGAAGGGTCCCTGTTGAGATAATGGGAAGATCTATTGCTTCTGCCTGCCTGAGACCACTGTTTGCCTCCCTGTCTACTTCTTTGGGAGTAACAGCTCTTCTCCAAACTACAGTTAGAGGTTATAGGAGGGATTATGAGTCATTGTTTCCTGACTTGCCCTTTGTGCTCTCAAATTCCTCCTCTTCCAGGGATTAATAGGTTTATACTAGCATATCACTTAATAGCTTTTAGGATTACTCATAAACTGAGAGATGAATCAAGACATACTAACTGGCATGAAGCTCTGGCCACTGACATTGAGTTTTGAGTGACGTTCCAGTCACGTTTAGGCTTAAGGTGAGTAAGTCAACATTGTAGGGCCTTGCTAACTTCATGTCCCTATTTTGGCCACCAGGATAATTACTGTAGGACCCATTAAGGTCTGACTCAGGCTCTTCTCTGCAATCCCAAGAAATCCCTTGACACCAGAATCACAAAAGGGTTAATTGAAACTATATAATTGATATGTGATCTCCCTTTTTATATACAGCAGAGTAGTCTTACTGGATTTATGGCTTGGGATAGATGACTTTGTTTTTGAACATTTTTACATTCCTGTAAAATAGTATATGATAAGAAGTATTATTCAGTAATAGTCAAGTATACAGTGTCTGGGAGTAAAACTTTCTATAGTCAAATACTCTTACATCATCTATGAATGTAACAATTAGACTTTCTCTTTTCTATTGAATGCCCTATCACCCTATGTTTCTTTCTCTTGCCTGATTACTCTGGCTGGGATTCCCAGTTATATGTTGAATAAAAGTGATAAAACTATTCACTGTTGTCTTATCCCAGATCTTAGTGAGAAAGCTTGCAACTTTTCCCTACTCAGTAGGATGTGATGTTGACTTAATACATATAGCCCTAATATGCTGAGGTTTATTCCTTCTATACCTAGTTTGTATACCATTTTGTCAATAGGGATGTTGGATTTTTCCAGTACCTCTTTTTTTTTATTGATTGAGATGATCATGTAGTTTTCATTCTTCCTATAGTGATTTGTTATATCACATCTATTGGTTTGCTTGCATATATTGAACCATGTTTATATCCCTGACTTCGACTTTTTAAAATGTAAACTGGGAATATATAATGACAAAGAATACAGTCTCTTCTAGAACAGTTTTCTGTAACTAGTTATGCTAAATTGCCAGCATCTTAGTTGTATTATTAAAATAATTTTGACCTTGTGAATATTTCTGAGAAGATCTCAGAAATCCCTAGATGTTTATAGATTTCAGTCTTGGATTGCAGTTTTGAATTGTAGTCTTGGATTGGGAGAATTGTTAGAAGATAAAATTGAAGAGGACCTGAGTCCTATTGCAGTGCTGTGTCAAATACTGTAAACTAGGTAGCGTATAATAAATAACAGAAACTTATTTTTCACTGCTGTAGAGATTGGGAAGTTCAAGGTTAAGGTTAAGGTCAAAGCCAACCAGATGCTGGCTGACTCAGTATCTGATAAGACTGTTTCCTGGTTCATAGATGAGTCTTCTAGCTGTGTCCTCACATGGTAAAAGGGGAAAGGTAGATCTTGGTGGCCTCTTGAGACCTTCCCCTTGGGGTATAACCTCCTAAAGGCCTCAGCTATAAATGTAACTACCTTGAGGGTTCAAAGTTCAACATAAGAACAAGCACAATAATTCTGAGTTGTCTTTTAAAAGTTCAGGTACAAATGTTTGTTTATTTATTATATAAAATGAGACTAAGAAAATGACAATCTAATTATCTATGTTGGGGAGACATTCACACATATGTGACAGGTTCATGATATTAGTGTACATTGAGGAGTTGTTTAGTTTGTGGCACGTCTTAGTTTATACTCTCTAGTTCTTTTACTTTCTTAAACTCTTATTAATTAGTGTCCTCATCTGAAAAATAGAAAAATTAATGTTATCTGTCAAAAGTGGTTATTACAATGATTACATGATCTAATATTTTTAAAGAACATAGCAATTTCCGTCAACCTATGTTTATACATGATTGTTTTCCCATAAGAAAAATCAGACAGAGAAATTGAGTTTTTCTGTGAAAATCCTGGGACAGGAAAGAAGGTAGAGAATCGGGGCAACCAATACTTAGGAGAAAAGTAAAATAAGGGCCAGTGTAGATGGAGCAATGAGGAAGTCAGGGAACATTCCAGAGAGAGGTGTCTTAGAACCCAGCGAGTATTAGCAACAATGTAGCCTGTAGGCAGGAATGTAAACCTTGGTGGTAGGTGCTCTATCTGTTCTGTTCTGCCAAATTTGTTGGACTTAGTATAGTGCCTGATAGATGTCAGGAGCCTACTAAATACTTGGTGAATGAAAATGCTACTGAGTAGAGTTGAAATGTATTTATTCAGGTTTAGCAACATTTAAGGACATTTAGGTTTAGGTCATTTAGGGACTTAGTTCTCTTCTGCAGTGTCACACTAACATCAGGATTTGAAATAAAGATTCTTTGTTTTTTTACTTAACCCTTAGAGCTATTGCTTCTTATTACCACCATTTCATTACAATTGGGCAAAACAGGCCTGAAGTACCATTGTTTTAAATAACTATTTTCCACCTTGATCACAGGCATATTTTTAGTTCTTTTTCTTAATGCCCAAATTAGTCATAAGATGGAAGTCCTGATCACTAAACAAGCCACTGGATGACTCAATCAATATTCTACCATTTGACATCATATTAGTTTTCTAACAACAGTGTAGCTGTGTTTTATGCTTTTCAATTTTACTTTACCAAAAAAATTCAAATCTAAGATACTGATTTTGGGGCTGGGGATGTAGCTCAATGGCATACTGATTGCCTAACATGGATTCAATCTCCAGTACTGCAAAAAGCACAGACAAGAACAGCAACAAAACACCTGATTTCCTTTCATTTAAGCTGTAGCAGTACATTGCTTGAGCCACAACTCCACTTCAACTTAAAAACATTTTTTTTTTTTTTTGGTGGTTAATTGGACATAAGAGTCTCATGGACTTTCCTGCCTGAACTGGTACCCATCTCATCCAACATTCTTGTTTGGGATGATGATGACGACGACGACGATGATGATGATGATGACTACTTTTATTTTGTTATCCAGGCAGGTGTCAAACTCATAGGTTGAAGTGATTCTCCTTCCACCTTTTTCATTCCAGGCAGGTGGTACTACTGCAATGTGCCGCCACACTCAGCTTGGAGTTGGTATTCCAAATACTTGAGAACCAGGTCTGGAAACTCTGCTTGGCTTTACATTTTAGCTCTGTCATGTACTGCTATGTTGCACTGGACAAATAAAGTCTGTCTTAGTTTATTCCTGTGTAATGTAGGGGATGACAGCACCTTCATCATTGGGTTGTCCTAATGCTTTGATAAGCAGATGCCTATAGAATGCTTGAAACTATTTAACACATAGCATACATAAGTGCTATTTGTATAGATTTATTGAAATTAGTATTGGAAAATTCTTAATCAATATATGAATTGAATTGATATTATATTCAGCTGCTTTTACATTTTGAGGTAAGCATATGTAATTATGAGTTTTAAAACTATACCAGCTACTTGGATGACAGATTTGAAGGATAATGATCAGAGACTAACCCTGAGCAAAAGCATGAGTTTCTATCTAAAAGAAAATAAGAGTAAATGACTAGGGGTGCCTCAAGTGGTAGTGCACCTGCCTAACATGCAAGAAATGAGGCCAATTAAGTTCAAGCCCCAGTATTCCCTCCCACCACTACCTAGTTTATTTCCAATTAACATTCTAACCAGGACAATCGAGGAAGAAAATGTAATAAAAGGCATTCAGAGTGGGAAGGAAGAGGCAAAACCATACACACAGATAACATGATATTGTATATAGAAATAGAAAGGCACCCACAGAAAACTGTTAGAGTTAATAAACAAATAGACCAGATGTGGTGGTTCATTTCTGCAATCCCAGCTACTAGCAAGCAGAAATTGGGATGATTGTAGTTTAAGGCTGGGCAAAAAGTTACTGAGGTCTATTCTCAGCAAAGAAGCCAGGCATGCTTGTTCAGACTGGAATCCTAGCTATGTGAGATGCATAGGAAGGAAGATTGAAGACATCCCCAGCAAAAAAAAATGTAAGACTTTATCTGGAAAAATAACTAAATAAATTGAATTTGCTTCAGCACTTAAGCCATACCTTTAGCCCTCTGTGCTTTGTTATTGTTGTTGTTGTTTTTCAGATATACTGCTGTATTTTTTGTCCAGTATCATAAAAAGAAAAAAGAAAGATGCAGTAGGAATAAAGAAAGAAACAAGCTAATAAGCTAATAAATAGCAATTTCAGAAAGGTGGCAGGGTACCAGATCAATGTACAATAACAACTGTATTTCTACAAGCCAGAAATAAACCATCAGAAAAGAAGTTAAAGACAAGAACTCCATTTCCAGTAGCATTAAAAGTGTAGTCTTTATTTACCAGAACACAAAAAAGTGCTTTGCAACTTGTTTTAAGAACTGTAAATATACTAAAAAAAAAACCCCTCTGATTTTCATTCTGTTTCTTAGTGATTTATTTTCACATAAACTACATGATGTTCCCATCTCCTCAAAACTTGCGTGTGGCTCTTCTCTGTCCTGGAGTAAAAATCAAGGACTTTAAGGAATCTGGTTTCTTATAAAATGAAACTTATCAAAATGAACCCCAAGAAATGGAGATGAGAAGTTTTTATAATGTACTGTTTGCAGTTATTTCTTTTTTCTTTCTTTTTTGTCCCCTTTGGTTTATGCCCAGATGTAACTGTTTTGATTTCTGTATACTTTGTCTTGTACATAGGTTTATCTGATTTGCAGAAGGGAAGGAGTATCTCAGAGATGGTGGGACAAAGGATGAACAATGCAACAGTGATACTAGACACTAGGTTGGAAATGAACTTTCCATGGTGGGAGGGAAAGGGAAAGAAGGAGAAAAACTTATATAACTGTAACCCCTATGTACATCACCTTTACAATAAAAAAAGAAGAATCTCCTCAGTAGCTGAGATTACAGGCTAGCTACTCAAGAGGCTGAGATCTGAGGATCATAGTTCAAAGCCAGCTGGGCAGGAAAGTCCGTGAGACTCTTATCTCCAGTAAGCCACTAAAAACCGGAAGTGGCTCTGTGACTCAAGTGCTATAGTACTCCCCTCGAGCTGAAGAGCTGAGGGATAGCACCCAAGCCCAGAGTTCAAGCCCCACGACTGACAAAAGAAGAAGAAGGAGAAGGAGAAGGAGAAGAAGGAAGAATCTAGTCTCATATTAGTAGTTTAGAATGCTTCTCAGAGGTTAGGGAAGTTGGGATTGGGTGACAGGATGGAAGAATTGTTGTCCAAAGAATACAAAATTACAGTTAGATGGATGGAATCAATTTAAGAATTTTACTGACCAATGTAATGATTACAACTAATGATGAACAATTGTGTTGGAAAATGCAAAATGAATATTAAATGTCTTTGCCACAAAATGATAACCATGTGAGGTAATGTATTTGTTAATTAGCTCTAACCATTCCACAATGGATATGTACTACAACATATGATGTTGCATGTGATCAATACACTCAATTTTGTCTGCCAATTACAAAGTCTTACATGAGACTTCTTTCATGCATGCTCCTGCCTGGAAGCCTTGAACTTACCGTCACTTGCCTAGGATTCTTGTCTCCACATGTCTATCTATATAGCTGGCTTCATAAGTGTGACATTCTCACTGGATCATTTCCAGTTCTTTTAATATAAATCAGCATTCTTCCTTCCACTTTGGTGTTCTTCTTTCTCTGTACCTTAGCTAATTCTTTTTCTACCTAAGCTTTTACCTTCTATCACATTAGTAGTTGTGGTTCTCCCACTGCCCTGCTACACAATTAAATGCACACTCAATAGAGACTTTGTTCTGGCCACTCATTTTTATCTGGTGCCTAGAATACTGCCTGGCATATAGTAGCAGCAACAAAATATAGCGTTGAATAACTTAATTGGATAAATAAAAAAGTTAGTATGACTAGGGTATTTATCATTTAGGCTTTGTAGTATCTCTAAACTCTATAGGATCTGTTTTGAGGCTACTGATCCCAATTTGGTCACAGTACAAATATATTTGTGAAGAAGGGGGGGAGGGTTGGCTTAGCTCCTGATTTTTACAATCATGTCTTTTTTTTTCTCCTACTTGTTCACATCTGACATTTCCAACCCAGCAAGTGGATTGTTTTTGCAGCCTCCTGCATGTTTATAAAAGTCCTAACCCAACTGCAGCTTTGGGCAGGCTGCCTGCTTCTGGCCCCTCTCTTGCTCACTGCATTTGCTTTGTGTTCTCTTTCTGGTTCATGGAGATATTTATCTTGAATTTGTACCCAGCGAATGTCACAATGCTTTTATCTTTTTGTATATTTTTAATCATGGCTGAGTGTTTAGAACAGAGAGGGCGTGGTAATTTATGAACTTACTAAACCCTCTTGATTAGAAGTCCCCATATATTCTTAAGCCGTGTTTGAATTGTTGCCAAATTGAAAATCCACAAGACAGCACATAAAAATTCAGATTTACGGTTTATCTTGAAAATTGGTACCATCTGGCAACACTAGGCCGGCATTTCTGTTTGTGCCAGCTGCCTGCAGGGAAGGAAATATTAAGACCCTTCATTGGGTCATGGACTCTACAAGTTGCCAAGTCCTCAGCACTACATAGTTTCCCCAACTTGACAGAAATGACTTCACTCCTTTGCTTTATCTGTGTAACCCCTGTAGGTATTTTAATCTGTGAGCCCTGTTTTGAGTACTTGATAAGCTAAAGCATCAGGTCATTTATTAAAATGTTAAAAATAAAAATCACAAAGCCCCAAACATAGTCCTTATTTTGAACATGATATAAAAAAATGGAGAGAGGAAGGAAGAAAAGGAGGAAGGAGGAGAGAGAGGGAAGAAGGGAGGGAAGGAAAGGAAGACAGTGGGAATATGGAAAGAGAGAGGGAGAGGGAGAGAGAGGGGGAGAGGGAACATGAATTTAATTTGATATTTTCTCTTTTTTTGTGTGCAAGGTTTTCCATCTATCTTCATGGGCCCAAAGATTACAAACCTACTAAACCTGAAACATCTCCCATTTAGGTGAGAATATGTCCATAGGGCATTTTTCTTCAATAAAAATGTCATGTAAAACTTTGTAACTTGGAATACAGAGATGCCATTTCACAGTGAGAGTGAAAAGCAAGTCACTGAGCATGCAACGTATGTGTTTTCCTTCTTATGTCAATCAAGATCAACTGCATATTGCCTTTTATTCTTTTCTTTCCTCCTCCTCCTCCCCCCCGTCCTCCTCCTCCTCCCCGTCCTCCCCCTCCTCCCCGTCCTCCCCCTCCTCCCCATCCTCCCCCTCCTCCTCCTCCTCCTCCTCCTCCTCCTCCTCCTCCTCCTCCTCCTCCTCCTCCTCCTCCTCCTCCTCCTCCTCCTCCTCCTTCTCCTCCTCCTGCTGCTGCTGCTGACTGGAGATTAGAACTGGAGTTTAATTTCCTTGCACTTGCTAGGCGATCACTCTATTACTTGAGCTACATTCCCAACTTCTTTATACTCAAGTTAGTTTCAAGATGTGGTCTTGAATTTTTGCCTAGGCTGGTCTGGACCATGATATTCCTATTTACTCTGTCTGTCAGACAGGTGGATACCATCATGCTCAATGTTTTTTCAATTAAAAGATTTTTTTTTTTCCTGGTGAGATGGCTTCTGGTGAACTTTCTTTGCCTAGACTGGCTTGGAGCCACAATCTTCCTGATTTCAACCTACCATGTAGTTAGGATTACAGATCTTAGCCACTGATGCCCTGCCAAGAATTTGATTTTTAAATGCAAAAATTGAGACAATCAGATCCTTTTTTTTTTGCATATGTATTAGAGATATTATTTCTCAGAACAGTTGGTATCTAGTTTCAATTATTCCTATTTCTTGATGTTGAAATATATGGTTGATATTAAATAATAATTCTGTCAGAACAATACTGGTGGGGCTGGGATTGTGGCTCAGTGGTAAAATACTTGCCTTGCATGCATAAGGCCCTGGGTTCGATTCCTCAGAACCACATAAGCAGAAAAAGCTGCATTGTGGCTCAAGTAGTAAAGTGCTAGCCTTGAGCTGAAGAGCTGAGGGACAGCATCCAGGCCCAGAGTTCAGGCCCCATGACCATCAAAAAACAAAAAAACAAAAAAAAACCCCAAAACTGGTTTTGCGATCCTAAGAATGGAATTTGTGCCAGGCACTGGTTGATCATGCCTGTAATCCTAGTTACTCAGGAGGCTGAGATCTGAGGATCACTGTTCAAAACCAGCCTGGACAGGAAAGTCCCTGTGAAACTTTTATCTTCTATTAATCACCAGAAAACCAGAACTGCTGCTGTGGCTCAAAGTGGTAGAATGCTAGCCTGGAATGAAAAAGCTCAGGGACAACACCTAGGCCGGGTTCAAGCACCACAACCAACAGCAACAAAACAAAAATGGAATTAGCATTTGCCATGTTTATGTGATTTGTGGGGCATCTGTTAAAGCAACTACCCCATACTTGCTTTGGTAGTGTGTAATTGTTTCAGAAGTGATGGTAATTCTCCTTTATTCAGGGTATTGCATTGAAGCTTTTGCTGAATCACAAGAAAATCTTTTGTTTGTTATCATTATCATCTCATTATGGATTTCAGGTTTGCAAGGGAAGTTTACACAATGTTGCCTCTTACTTCCTGAATGCGTTGCCAGAAAACTTATTACACCATGACTAATATATATTTATTACTTACAAGTGCCTAAGTAAGGAGAATTATTTGTGATCTAGAATTCAATTTTCAAGAGTATTTCGAGGTTCTACTTATATCCTGTGTTGAATTATCTTTTATGAGAAGAATCTCATAAATGGAACTGTTTCTTCAAAATAAACATTTACTATAATTTAGTTACCATATTTCTGAGAGTCATTTATATAGGATAAGACCATAAAAAATCAAATATGCTAATTAAATTTAACAATAAATTAAATATTAACCTTTTTTTTTTGGGTCCGGTCATGAGGCCTGAACTCTGGGCCTGGGCGCTATCCCTCAGCTCTTCAGCTCAAGGCTAGCGCTCTACCACTTGAGCCACAGCGCCACTTCTAGCTTTTTTCTTTTTGCTTGTGTGATGCTGAGGAATCGAACCCAGGGCCTCAGGCATGCAAGGCAAGCGCTCTACCACTTAGCCACCTTCCTAGCCCCCGTATTTATTTTTTAAATTGTATTTTTAAAATTATAAAGGTGATGTACAGAGAGTTACCATTTCATAAGTCACGTAAGGAATATATTTCCTTTTGGGCAATGTCACCCCTTCTTTTGGTCTCTCCCAGTTTTTCCCTCTTATCTCTGCCCACAAGACATACAGGGAATACAGGGAATCCAGTCTTTTTAACATAATCTTATTTTTTTTTTAACCTAAGCTTGAGTTATAAATCCTGTTTTCAATTCAACATGAATTATAAATGAATACATACAAACATTGATGATAATGATGATGATGCCAGTCTTGAGCTTGAACTCAGGGCCTGGGTAGTGTACCTGATATTTTACACTCAAGGCTAGAATGCTACTACTTGAGCTGCAGCTCCACTTTGGGCTTTTTTGGTTAATTAGAGATAAGAATCTCATAGACTTTACTGCCTGTATTGGCTATGTACTATGATCCTTAGATCTCAACCTGAATAGTCAGGACTACAGGATAATTCTGTAGTCATTATTATTATTATTATTATTATTATTATTATTATTATTATTATTATTATTATTATTATTATTTTGGTAAACTCAGATTTCAGTGGTTAATTCTTTTTTTTTGAAACTTTACTTTTTTTATTGTGAAAATACCGTAAAGAGGGGTTCCAATTACGTGGGCAAGGTAATGAGTACATTTCTTATCAAGCATTATTGCCTCCTCCTTTGTTTCCCCTTCCCATCCCTTCCCATCTCCCCTCCCCCATAGCTCACCCCCCCATCCCCAGCCAAAGTTGTAAAGTTCGTTTTTCGATATAACGTCTTGTATATCTCATTGTTGCAATGGATCCACCTGTATCCCTAATTAAACAATTTGTTTTTTCCCTTCCCCTCCACAAATTATACCAACATCAAATACAGTGAAAACAGGAGTTATACTGTGGGGGAGGGACATACAAAGCAACAAAGAAATAATCTTATAAATGCGTTAGAAACAATCACAAGAAAGAAAATCCTTATCATGGGGTTCATTTCGCCTAACACCAACTGATCTAACTGCTTCTGCTTGTCTCAGACATATACTAGTTATTGCAAATAAGGGAAACCATGGGACCTATGTTTCTTTGGGCCTGGCTTACTTCACTTAATATAATTTTTTTCCAAGTCTTTCCATTTCCTAACAAATGGGGCAATGTCATTCTTTTTGATGGAGGCATAGAATTCCTTTGTGTATATATACCACATTTTCTTTTTTTTTTTTTTTTTTTTTTTGTCGGTCGTGGGGCTTGAACTCTGGGCCTGGGTGCTGTCCCTCAGCTCTTCAGCTCAAGGCGAGCGCTCTACCACTTGAGCTACAGCGCCACTTCCTATACCACATTTTCTTGATCCATTTATCTACTGAGGGGCATCTGGGTTGGTTCCATATCTTAGCTATGGTAAATAATGCTGCAATAAATATAGTTGTGCTGGTAGCTTTAGTATGGTCTTGTATATTATCATTTGGGTAAATGCCCAAAAGTGGGATTGCTGGGTCATAAGGGGAGCTCTATGTGGAGTCTTTTGAGGAACCTACATACTACTTTCCAAAGTGGTTGAAGAAGTTTACACTCCCACCAACAATGCAGTAGGGTTCCCTTCTGTCCACATCCCTTCCAGCAATTGTTGCTATTAGAGTTCTTGGTTATAGCCATTCTAACTGGGATGAGGTGGTATCTCAATGTTGTTTTGATTTATGGCTAGAGAGGTTGAGCATTTCTTCATGTGTCTATTGGCCATCCTTCTTTCCTCTTCAGAGAAGTTTCTCTTTAAGCCTTTAGCCCACTTATTTATTGGGCAGTTGTTTCTTTGAGGATTTGTTGTTGGGGGATTTAATTTTTTTAGTTCCAGGTATATTTTAGATATGAGACCCTTGTCTGTTGTATGGCTAGTGAAGATCTTCTCCCAATCTGTGGGCTTTCTATTGATCTTGCTAGCTATGTCCTTTGCCATGCAGAAGCTCTGCAACTTTATGCAATCCCATTTGTCCAACCTTTCTTTGATTTGTTGTGTTTCCGGGTCTCTATTCAGAAAATTTCGGCCTGAGCCAAGGAGACCTAGGGTTTCTCCTATTCCATCCTGTAATGTTTTCAGAGTGTCTGCTTTGACTCTGAGGTCTTTGATCCATTTGGAGTTGATTCTGGTGCAGGGTGATATATAAGGATCTAGCTTTAGTTTTCTACAAGTGATTAACCAATTTTTCCAACACCATTTACTGAAGAGGCTATCTTCCTTCCATTCTAATTTTTTTTAGCACCCTTATCGAAGATTAGGTGGCTATAGGTCTGTAGGTTCATTTCTGGGTTTTCAGTTCTATTCTATTGGTCCTGAGGCCTGTTCTTGTGCCAGTACCAAACTGTTTTGAGGGACTGGGAAGGTGGCTCAGTGGTAGAGCACTTGCCTTGCATGCCTGAGGCCCTGGGTTCGATTCCTCAGCACCACATAACCAAAAAGAAAAAAGCTGGAAGTGGTGTTGTGGCTCAAGTGGTAGAGCGCTAGCCTTGAGCTGAAGAACTGAGGGAGTGCCCAGGCCCAGATTTCAGGCCCCACAACCGGACCCAAAAAAAAACCCCAAAAACAAACAAATAAAAAAACAAACTGTTTTGATTAATTCTGTAAGCATTTGATCTCTGTCTCTCTGTCCAGCTCTCTTTCTCTACCCCCCCCCCTTTCTGTTTCTCTTTCTCTCTTGTCATTCATAGGACTCAGGACCTGAGCGCTGTCTCTGAGTTTTTTCACAGTGCTACTTCCAGTGTTCTGGTGGTTAATTGGACATAATGACTCTCACAGAGTTTCCTTCCTCAGCTGGCTTTGAACTGCAACCCTCAGATCTCAGCTTTCCCAGTTGCTAAGATTATAGGTATGAGCCACTGGTGCCCAGTTTGATCTCTTTGAAAGAGAAAATCTTCAACTACTTACATAGAAACTAAAAGTCAAGTTACAATTCCTTGTAAATACTTTGTTCATAGGAAGGGACAGAAAAATGTTTCTGGACCCCTCTCTTTCACATGACTCTGGGTGAATTAATTCCTTTTAAGCCCTTTAGACTTGACTCTGAAGTTATGTGGGGACTTTCTTCCTGGAAAATCACCTTATACATTGGTTTAGCCTGTCTTTTGGAACCCCAAGCATGTATTAAAATTTTATATTCAAATTCCAATTTTGAGAGTTGTTTCTAAAAAAATGAGTTCAGTCTTTTCAAGGCCTTTAGTAAAAATGAATTCCTACAATTATTATGACTTAATTACAATCTAGCTGAACAGGACCAGGACCTTTGGTTAGATTCCTTCAGGTAGCTAGGACAAAGCCATCTATGTAACTTTGTGTGGATGTGGACGTTAGTAAAGATGTGAGAAGAGGAAAACCATCAAATAGAACCTTCTTAGTAGCTGTCAAGAGTGTACTGAGCGTGCTTAATGTAAGTCCATTCACTACTGTTCAGGATTCATCTACTAGAGCCTTAGTAGCCCATCAACAGCTTTGGTGCCCTCTACTTTTCATCTTCAACTC
Organism: Dipodomys merriami; assembly: GCF_024711535.1. Lineage (NCBI taxonomy): Eukaryota > Metazoa > Chordata > Mammalia > Rodentia > Heteromyidae > Dipodomys > Dipodomys merriami. Next base: position 573,968 of record NW_027206130.1, read on the forward strand.
TTTCTCACTTTCATTTCTTTCTTTTTCTCCTCTCCCTTTTTTTTCTCTCTTATGCTTCTTAAGTGCAAAAACTACTTAAGACTAGTTTTTCTATTATTTGAATTTTCAATATCCTATTATGTAAAGTCTGATCTTGAGATCAGCAGTATCAGCATTATTTGGAAACTTGTTAGAAATGAAGAATCTCAGGTTTCCTTAGACCTGAGTCATATCCTTGTTATTAAGATCTCCAAATCTCCAAAATATTGCCCTAATATACTGATCTTATTATTTTCCCCTACTACTAACATTTAACCTTCCTTCAACTTTTCATGATCATTATTAAGTTTAGACACCATGGCTCATTATGTGAATAATATATTTATCAATACTCTCAACATTTTTTTGTCTTGATTACCTAAACTTTATTCTTGTTTGACTGACAAATACCCAACTCTGAATTAACACATCTATATATTTCCCTATGCCTATCCCTGAATAGCTTGGCAGATTGATGCCAATATAATGGGCCAATTAAACGTACTAACTTTTCCATATTTCCCTGGTAAAATCTCTTCTGGTCTCTGCCACAAGTCTACAAAAAATTTACATTCTATTTAAACCTTGAAGTTTCTTAACTCCTCATTCTCAACAGATGACTTTGCCTCCTACTTCCTGAAGAAAATAGAAAGCATCAGATGGGATCTCTCTCAGCTTCTTGATACAACATCCATGTGGTTCCATCTGCACCCTTATTCTCTTTTCACCTATTTTAGTACGCAAAAATAAGTATTCTTCTCATTTCAGGCCAATCTCTCTACCTGTGCTTTGGGTTCTATCTCTTCATGTTTCCCCCCACTACATTTTCAATTACATTTAAATTATCAACTGGTGTTCCCCCAGGTGAAAAGTTTAAAACAACCTTTTCTTGAGTCTTATGTTTCCCTTCAACTCTTTTTTTCTCCATTTATTTCAGCCTAAAATTTTTGAACAGTTCATTTTCTTACCTCTAACTCATTGCTTAGCCTTCTCCAATTTGACAGTTGTCAGCATTGTACCATAACAACTTTAGCAAAGGTCACCAGTCATCTCCAGGATTTAAATCCAATGCATATTTTCTAGTACTCTTTCCCACTTTTTTGGAAACATGTATTTGTTTTGGCTCCTAAAATACCATACCATTCAGGTGTGTCTTCATGAGTTTCAGCATTTTCTTCTCTATTACTTCATAGACTTTGCCCTTCTCAATCTATGGTTATAAGTACTTCCCTGTTTTCATTTTATTCTATGTTATAGGTTAGATTCGCTAGATTAGTTGTGGTTGAAATAGAGTTTTGAATACCATATGCTTACTATAAATAAACACTGTGGAAAGAAGGCAAAGAAAGGATAAAGAAATTGAACTAGGATGTAAGCTTTACAAAGTTTGGCAAACCAGGGGGCACTGTGAATCATTGTACCTTGAATCAAAATGTTGCTACCTTAATATTGCTGCCTTGTCATTCACCAGGTGTGTGTGTGTGTGTGTGTGTGTGTGTGTGTGTGTGTGTGTGTGTGTGTGTGTGTGTGTGTGTGTGTGTGTGTTTGGGAGGAGATGGGGTTGGGCCCTAGAGAAAGCTAATTCTGTAAGAAAGCTCTCTCAGATAAGGCAGACACTGAAAGAGCTGAGAACTGAATTCTATCTGTTGATCTCATTTGTCAATCTGGGCATCAAATCTTCTGTTGGAAGCACATCTGAGTAGTGTGTCTTTGTGTGTATTATGTATTTTCTCTCATAGATATTCTTTTGATAACAATGGCTCAATTTCATGAATTACCTGATGATCCATAAATGTATACCTCTAAATCAGACTTTTGAGTTTTTGACCCTTATACCCAATATTTATACTTGGGTGTCTCAAAAGCATCTTAGATTCTATATGTCTAAACTTAACCAGTCAACAAACAAATCATGCCAGATTTATCTCCTACTTATCTGAGAATACATTCACTTTTCCTTTTCTACTGCTGCCACTCTAAACCATACTACCATTTTTCTCTAGTCTGGACTTCTACAGTCACTCACTGTAATTTCTTTACATCTATCCTTTCTCCTTTCCATTGTTTCTGTATCACAGCCAGAGTAATGTTCACAAGCATAATTTTGAGTATTTGTTTGAATCTCATTTCTTCAGTGATTTCCCATACTTGTTTTAGGGACTAAATTAATGAGCATAACTTTCAATAGCTTGTATGATTTGGTGTCTATTTGTTTCCTGTCTACTCTGACTCACTTTGCTTTCCCCCCTTAATTTGCAGATTTCACTAGCACTGAATATTTATTTATTTATTTATTTATTTTTTCCTTAGGGGGTTCACAGACTCTTACAGTATTGTTTTCTTCACTAGAAACAGCTGGTTCTTATTCTTTAATTTGTTAGCTTTATTCTTTCCAGTTCTCAGCTCAAGCCTCATTTTTATCAGATAAGACCTGCATATGCTTCTCATATTGGGTCAGGCTCTTCTAATATTCTGCCTTATTTCTTCTTAACAAGTACGTTAGAATCTAAATGTTCATTCATTTACATGATTATTTGACCAATGTTTCTTTTTCGGTTAGTATTCTCTTTAAGTATAGAAAACCACTCACTTTTCAATATTCCCAACATTGGTACTGATGCAGAATATGTCCTTAATATGTATTTGGTGAATGAATGAAAACTTCCTAGAGTATAGGATCACATTGTTAGCTACCATGTAATACAGAGTTTAGCACGCAAAACTTACATTCCAGGCTACCAAGTAGGCTTGGTCCACCCTGTCCATGAATGTGATTGGTTGAGGACTGAATAGTTTGATTCCATGTACCAAGTTCAATCAATCTTATGTTGGGCGCTACAGGTATTTCCTTCTCAGATGGTGACTGTTGGCAGGGCAGGCCTTGGAGTATAAGTGGCTCTTCTCCACTTCAGGAACTGAATGCATATTTTTATTGGCATTTTTTTATTGGATATAAAAGAATAAAATTTCCACAGTCTGTGCTTTCCTAACTATTAGATGCAATGTAATTCTAAGTGCATTTTCATTGTGCTTTTAACTACTGCTGAATAGAGCTCTAGGAAATTTACCTTAGGAATTGCTCATTGCAACTAACTGAAGTGCATAAAATCTAAACATTTTGCTCATATAAGCCCATGAATACTAATGGATGTCCTTTGATGGAAAAACTTTGAAAGTGGTTTGCCTTCTCACAGAAAGTTCAGCAATACTAGCCAGGTCTAAGATTACAGCTGGTGGAGGCTGTTTAATGTAGCACAATTAAGCCTTTCAAAATGCAAATAGGAAGGAACACCTTATTCAGCTGAAGCTTCAGGGGAAATTTAGAAAGGCAAATATAATTATGCAAATTGGACAGCTGCCAAAGAAGGAGTTGGCCAACATCTTTAATTTTGCAAAGAGGTCCATTATCAATTTTTATATATAAATCTCCATCTGCCCCTGGAGAGATAATGAGTCCTCTAGGGTGCAAAGTGAAGAGATGTTTTTCATGGTGAATCAGTAATACATAAACAATGCCACTGATGCCAAGATACATATAGCATCTGCCCCCAAACACAGTTATGTGCATATAATTAGACAGTGTTAAGCAGTGGCCAAGGTCTAGAATTTTCATTATGCATGAATTTTTGTTTTTGCATTGTGAATAACTCCCCAGTGAGAGAGGACAGAGGATAAGCATGTCACTCTGCATGTTGTCTCCCCAAAAGTGTCTGAAGAAAATAGTCAAACATATTCAATCCGTTTTTACAAGGTAAATGGTAGTAAATGCATGCTTATCATTTTTCTTACCCTTAAAGTAAAATTGTGAATTCACAGAAAATTCTTTTACTTTACCTTAAACTCTTCTTTCTTTCTTGGAAAATCAAAAGAGCAACTGATAACTATGGCGGGGGGGGGGGGGGAGTAGTTGGGGAGGTGGGAGAGAAGGGATTGTAGGGGGAAAACAAAGGAGGAGGCAACGATGTTCAATAGGAAATGTACTCATTACTTGCTAATGTAACTGTAATCCCTCTGTACAGCATTTTTACAATAAAAAACGTACAAAAAGGGCTGGGAAGGTGGCTCAGTGGTAGAGCGTTTGCCTTGCATGTATGAGGTTCGATTCCTCAGCACCACATAAGCAAAAAGAAAAAAGCCGGAAGTGGTGCTGTGGCTCAAGTGGTAAAGCGCTAGCCTTGAGCTGAAGAGCTGAGGGACAGCGCCCAGACCCAGAGTTCAGGCCCCAGTACTGGACACCCCCCCCCCCAAAAAAAAAAACGTACAAAAAATTATTTTTTTTTGTCTGTTGTGTGACTTGAACTCAGCCTGGCCGCTGTCCCTGTGCTCTTCAACTCCGGGTGAGTGCGCTACCCCTTGAGCCACAATGCCACTTCTGGTTTTCTGAGTGGTTTATTGGAGATAAAAGTCTCACGGACATTCCTGCCTGGGCTGTCATTGAAGCACAATCCTCAGATCCCAGCCTTCAGAGTAGCCAGAATTACAGGCATGTGTCACTGGTGCCCGGCTGAAAAGTATATTTTTTAAACATTTTATTCTGGTTATTATGACTATATATAGTTCAGTAGAATACCTGGCTTTTAAGGCAAAAATTTGGTTCCATTGCAAGTCCACAGTGCTACAGAGCTACTAATTTTTCCAGGAAGTAGGTAAACAATTTGAAAGAAAAAGCACAATTTTCTAGTAGCATGACAGCTAGAAATATGACACAACATTTGTTAGCTAGTGAGAAAAGTGAGAAATGGAGTCTGAAATACAGATATTAAAAGGAGAACTTGCCAGACTCTGGTGGCTCACACTTGTAATCCTAGCTACTCAGGAAGCTGAGATCTGAGGCTCATGTTCAAAGCCAGCCTGGGCACAAAGTCTGTGAGACTCCTATCTCAAATTAACTAAAAATTGGACGTGGTACTGTGGCTCAGAGTGTTAGAGCTAGTACAAAAGAGCTTAGGAACATCACCCAGATCCTGAGTTCAAGCATTGTGACCGACAAAACCCAAAAAACAAAAAAACCAAACCAAACAAAACAAAAAGGAGAAGTATATATACTACACTGAGCAGAATAGTATTCTGTTGTTTTTGTGGACAACATTTTCTGTATCCATTCATTCATTTATGGATGTTCAGATCAGATTGTTTCTATATCTCACCCTTGTGAAAAATGCTGCAAAAACCCTTAATAATATGGATTTTGCACAACTAGCTAGTATCTTTTCCATTCTCCTTAGTATTTATTACTTATTTGATGATACTGGGTGTGTACTCAGAGCCTCATTCTTGCTAGGGATTTGCCCCTTGAGCTATACTTCTAACCCCTTTACTTTTTCCTTATTGTTTGAGTAAGGCCTTAAGTTTTTACCCAAGGCCAGCATGGACCATGATCTTTCTGCCTATGCCTCCCATATAACCTAGATCATAGGTACACCTCACCACACGTAACTTGTTGGTTGAGATGGAGATCCTGCTAAGTTTTTGCCTTGGTTGCCTTGGAACTCTGATCCTCCTGATGTCCATCTCTGGAGCAGTTAGGATTAAAGTTACATGTAAGTGGAATTACAAGCATGTACCACCATGATCAGCCTCAGAATTTTATTTTTAAAATAAATAATTTCATTATGTCCTGTATCCTACCAATTCTACCTCTATGCTTAGTGGTTGCGGTGCTTCTTTCTTTATTGCTAACCGTGCCTTCTATATCTTAGCTATCTGCTCAGTACCTCTGCTTTCACCCTTTCTCTTTTTCTTCATGACACAGAAGGAAAAATGTCATTCCCCTGTTCAAGATAACATCTTCTGTTCTTTACTTTGTATTCTTTTTTTTAGCTTCTTGTGAGCCTTACTTTACCAGTCTTCCTGTCTTCTTGGTATCAATCTTTTCGTTAGTTCTTAATAAGTAAACTATTTAAAATATTCCCTTAATTTCTTATTTTCCTTTGCCTATGATTCTTTCTTTTTCTTTATTCCTTTCTTTTTTATATAAATGTATCAATTTCCTCCCCTCTCATTCATACTTTTACTTACTACAGTAAGATTTCTGCCACTAGTTTCTGCCCCTAGTTTACCAATGATTTCTGCATCTTTTTTTTTTTAATTGTATTTTATTTTATTTGAGAACATACTGTACAGAGGGGCTACAATTACATGGGCAGGATAATGCATACATTTCTTACCAAGCATTGCAGCCTCCTCCTTTGTTTACCCTTCACTTCCCTTCCCCGCCTCCCCCCTCCCCCCACCCAATTTTACCCCCCTCCCCCCACCCAATTATACCCCCTCCCCCCCCACACCGACATTGTAAAGCTGGTTTTGACATGACGTTTTGTACTTCTCATTGTTGCAACAGGTCCACCTGAATCCTTAAACGACTTGTTTGTCCCCATCTCCTCCACATGTTATACTGACATCAAATATAGTGAAAGCGGGGGTTACACTGTGGGGGAGGGACATACAAAGCAACAAAGAAATAATCTTATAAATGCATTAGAAACACATGCATGAAAGAAACGAAAACATTAAAATACATATTTAAGGGTTCATTTTCCTAACATCACATTATCTGACCTTTTCCACTTGACTCATACCTATACTAGATATTGCAAATAAGGGAAACCATGGGACCTATGCTTCTTTGGGCCTGGCTTACTTCACTTAATAAAATTTTTTCCAAACTTTTCCATTTCCTAACAAATGGGGAAATGTCATTCTTTCTGATGGAGGCATAGAATTCCATTGTGTATATATACCACATTTTCTTGATCCATTCATCTACTGAGGGGCATCTGGGTTGGTTCCATATCTTAGCTATGGTAAATAATGCTGCAATAAACATAGTTGTGCTGGTAGCTTTAGTGTGGTCTTGTTTGTAAACATTTGGGTAAATGCCCAAAAGTGGGATTGCTGGATCATAGGGGAGATCTATGTGAAGTCTTTTGAGGAACCTCCATACTGCTTTCCAAAGTGGTTGAACAAGTTTACATTCCCACCAACAATGAAGTAAGGTTCCTTTCTGTCCACATCCCCTCCAGCATCTGTTGTTGTTAGAGTTCTTGATTTTTGCTGTTCTAACTGGAGTGAGGTGATATCTCAATGTTGTTTTGATTTGCATTTCTTTTATGGCTAGGGATGTTGAACATTTCTTCATGTGTCTATTGGCCATCCTTCTTTCTTCTTCAGAGAAGCTTCTCTTTAAGTCTTTTGCCCACTTATTTATTGGGCAGTTGTTTCTTTGAGGATTTGTTGTTGGGTGGTTTAATTTTTTGAGTTCCAAGTATATTTTAGATATGAGACCCTTGTCCGTTGTATGGCTAGTAAAGATCTTCTCCCAATCAGTGGGCTTTCTATTGATCTTGCCAGCTATGTCATTTGCCCTGCAGAAGCTCTGCAATCTTATGCAATCCCATTTGTCCAACCTTTCTTTGATTTGTTGTGCTTCCGGGTCTCTATTCAGAAAATTTCGACCTGAGCCAAGGAGACCTAGGGTTTCTCCTATTCCATCCTGTAATGTTTTCAGAGTGTCTGCTTTGAGTTCAAGGTCTTTGATCCATTTGGAGTTGATTCTGGTGCAGGGTGATATATAAGGATCTAGCTTTAGTTTTCTACATGTAGTTAACCAATTTTGCCAGCACCATTTACTGAAGAGGCTGTCTTTCTTCCATTCTATTGTTTTAGCTTCCTTATCGAAGATTAGATGGCTATAGGTCTGTAGGTTCATTTCTGGGTTTTCAATTCTATTCCATTGGTCCTGAGGTCTGTTCTTATGCCAATACCAAGCTGTTTTGATTACTATGGCTTTATAGTAGAGTTTGAAATTTGGTATTGATATTCCTCCAGCAGTGTTCTTTCCGTTGAGGAGCGTTTTTGCTATTCGGGGTCTTTTATTGTTCCATATGAATTTTTGGATTGCCTCCTCTATTTCCTTGAAGAATGAGGGTGGAATTTTGATAGGTATCGCGTTGAATTTGTAGATAGCCTTGGGAAGTATTGCCATTTTCACGATGTTAATCTTGCCAATCCAGGAGCATGGGAGGTTTTGCCATTTTTTAAGTTCTGTGTTGATTTCCTTTTTCAAGATTTTAAAGTTTTCATCATAGAGGTCCTTCACTTCTTTGGTTAAGTTAATTCCTAGGTATTTTATTTTTTGTGGGGCTATTACAAATGGGGTTGCTTTCCTAATTTCAACAATTCATCCAAAAAATCATACACCATGATCAAACAGGATTCATTTCAGGGATGCAAAGCTGGTTCAATATACGCAAATCAATTAATATTATTCATCACATCAACAGGAGCAAGAATAAGAACCACATGGTTATCTCAATAGATGCAGAAAAAGCATTTGACAAGATCCAACACCCCTTTATGATGAAGGTTCTGGAAAAATTAGGAATCCATGGAACATTCCTCAATACAATAAAGGCTGTATATGACAAACCTACAGCCAGCATTATACTCAATGGTGAAAAACTAAAGCCATTTCCTCTTAACTCAGGAACAAGACAAGGATGCCCACTCTCTCCACTTCTCTTCAATCTAGTATTAGAATGCCTAGCTACAGCAATAAGACAAGATGCAGACATAAAGGGGATCCAAATAGGGAAAGAAGAAATAAAACTCTCTCTCTTTGCAGATGACATGATCTTGTATTTAAAGAATCCCATAGACTCCACTCCCAAATTACTCAAGCTGATTCAAAACTTTGGCAAAGTAGCAGGTTATAAAATTAACCCCCAAAAATCAATGGCTTTTCTATATGCCAACAATGAGAAAAGTGATTTCTGCATCTTTTCTCTCCTTATCTTATGTGACCTGTTTGCAACACCTGGTGTTGATGGCTCTTGCTTTGAAATAACCTTCCTTCTCACTTTTCTGTTATGAGACTTCTCTCATGTAGTTTCTACTAGCTCTCTAGTTGGGTAATTTTCTTTGCTAGCTCACCACTAAGGACTAAGTCTGCCTCATGACATATACTAAACTAATAATAGAACCCACAATCATTGAACACTAGTTTGTGCTGAGCTTAGATAATTATATTAACTTTTTGAAATAAGAACATTTCTTTTTTTGGGGGGGGGTCCAGTCGTGGGACCTGAACTCTGGGCCTGGGCTCTGTCCCTCAGCTCTTCAGCTCAAGGCTAGCGCTCTACCACTTGAGCCACAGCGCCACTTCTGGCTTTTTTTCTTTTTGCTTATGTGGTGCTGGAGAATCGAACCCAGGGCCTCAGGCATGCAAGGCAAGCGCTCTACCACTGAGCCACCTTCCCAGCCCAATAAGAACATTTCTTATCTCTTCTTTACAAATTCAAAAGTTGAGATGAAGAGAGAACATATGACTTGCTCAACATGGAATTAGGGTCTGAATGTAGAGTCTGCTTTATATTAAAAAGTTCATTTTTTAACTAAAAAAAGCATACTATCCCAAATGATAAATGAACAAACGCTAGATGAAATAGGCAAACTTTCTCACAAGTGGGCACAGCTGTATAACCAGTAGAGAGAAAGAAACAATGTTCTCAGCACCCTAGAATCTGCCTTGTATCATCTCAACACTCCACAAGGACACCTACATCCAGATTTCTAAAGTCAGTTAGCTCTACATCTTTTCAACCTCATATAAATAGAATTGTAGAATTACACAGGATATAAGATGTACAGAAAAGCTCAAAATATTTATTCCTTTAACTTACTACAAAAGTAGATTCTTGGATTGAGTAAACATTTTCAAATGTGCATTATTTTCTTTTTTTCTTCAAGTGCCACAGAAACATCTAGAAGCTCCAAATGTGGCTAGCTTTTGTTTCTTCATGGTACAACTGCTGATATAACAGCCAAGGATACATTACATTTTGTTTTTGAGACAAGGTCTTGCTATGTAGCCATATAGCTCAGGTTGAATGTTTGATCTTCCTAATTCAAGAAATAGGAATAGGACTGGAATTACCAATCTGTACCACCTCACCTGGCTAGTCACATTCTTTGGTTCAAACTATTTTCCTGAACAAGTAGATTTTGCTTCAATCAGTGCTACAACGAGTGAGTGTTCCACAGTGTTCTAATTGTTTCTGTTTGAAGCAGCTGACTCCAATACTAGAAAATCATGTGTCATGGAATACATACTGTAAACCCAGTAGTTCTCTGTGAAGGAAACCCATTGTGAAGATCATTTTACACTGTACAGTGCTGAATAAAGTAAAGTCTTTCTTCATTCTTTGAGTGATTCTTTTATCCCACAGATATGCATAAGTTAAAGCCTAACATTACCCAGCTCAAATGTTGTGTGAACATAATGCCAGCAAAAATGCACTAGATAATATCCCTATGAGTTTGACTGACTTGTATTTTCTTCTTGATTACAGTACTTTTACATTCCAACTGTTTCATTTCTTCTAATCATTTTGCTAAGTAAGGATCATGGTTGCCCATGCATCCTTACATACTGTTACATTTATCAAGATAGAAAGAGCAGACCTGTCAATATTTTGTCCTTCCTCTATATGAATATAAATATATATGTAGTGAGTATTAAAGCATAGTAGAAATATATACCTAATGACTGATCATTAAATCATCAAGAAAAAGCAATTCTGGTTGATATGCATGCTTTAATTTAGTATAGAGGCATTGCAATGTAATATAATCACAGCCAACATTCAGAGTCCCATGAATTATTTTTCTATAGATATAATGTGTCAGAAGGAAGAGATCAGGCAGATTGTGATTTAGGCCAGCCAGAGTAAAGGTTAGCAAAGTCCCCATCTTGAAAAGATTCCAGGCCTGTTGGTCCATGTCCACATTCCTTGCTATTCCAGAGGTGTGGGTAGGAGACATTGCTGAGTCCAGCCAACTGCAAAAAGCCCAAGACTTTATAAAAAAAAAAAAAGCCAAAAAGGGCCAAGGTATGGCTCAAGTGATAGAGTGCCCGCCTAACAAGTGTAAGACCTTGAGTTCAAACTCCAGAACCACCAGAGGAACAATAAAAAAAGAAAAAGCTGGGCAACAGTGGCTTGTGCCTGTAATCCTAGCTACTCAGAGGCTGAGATCTGAGAATTTCAGTTCAAAGTCCAGGCAAGAAACTCTATGAGACTCTTATCTCCAATTAATTACCAAAAATGCCAGAAGTGAAGCTGTGGCTCCAGTGGTAGAGTGCTGCCCTTGAGGAAGAAAATAAGCGTAGACCCCAGGACTGGCACACACACACACTCTACACTAAAAAAGGAAGTAATGAGGAAAAATGGAGTCAGTTTTTACATGTAAATAAGGACTAGTCAATATTTGAGGAATTTATGAAACTAAAGCCTTTGCAAATTGCTCTTTTGAATGAATATTTATAACAATGCCAATGTAAAATTTTTGTAAAGTCATCTTACTAGAAGTTTTCTCCACTGACATGTATAGAAACACCAATGTTTCTAACAATGGTTTTCATGAAAGAATGCTTTTAATTTAATACCCACTTGTAATCCCTGTTTGATAATGATAAGTTCATTTAATTAAAGAGTATGTTTTAATTTTAAATAGTTCAGGATAACAATCTAATTTCATGGATATAAGTAGTTCAGCAAAAGAGAAATTACTGAACTAGCGAAAAAGAATATTCGTGTTTTTCTTATCTCATGTGTATTGAATATTAACCTCAGACTTGGTACTGATTTCTCTTTGCATTTGCAAATTCTGTGATTAGGCTTGGCTCTTAGGAGCCCCAGCAAGAAGAAAAGGGAGGGAAGAGACAAAGGACCTGGTTTTTCCCTTGCTACCTTCTTGAAGGGTAAGCATTAGGCAGGTTAGCTAATTAATCCTTCTGCCACTGGCCATGACTTCTACCAAGTGGCATCTCTACAGGATTTAAAATTTGGGGTCATCATAAATTCCTTTGTAACTGAGCATGTGTAGTATGCATTGACTTGGTCTCTAGTACACTCAATTTCTAGCACAACAATTTCCCTTCACTCTATGCCATTAAAAATATTGACCCAGCCAGTCACCAGTGGCTCATGCCTTTAATCCTAGCTAATCAAGAGGATAGAGGTTTGAGGTGAGCCTGGGCTCACAGAAGTTTGTGAGATTCTTAGCTCCAATTAACCACCAAGAAGCTGGAAGTGGAGCTGTGTTTCAAATGCATGTACCAACACACACACACACACACACACACACACACACACACACACACACACACACACACAAACACACACACACACACACACACAGATTTCGATTATCTATAATTGACTCTAAAACCCTTTTAACTTTTAAGCTTCTTCATCCTCAGAGTGTTTTGGAGAACATCCAGGACATTGTTAAAACAAGGAAGTACTCAAATAAGTGGTTGTTTTAAAAATAAGCAGTATTTTCCTTGCAAAAAAAATGGGAGGCTGGAGACAATTTATTCCTGAAAATTGAGACTAACAGACTCTTTATGGGACTGCTTTAAGTGCCAGCAAGAATTTTTTGGACATTATTTTCAGTATTTGAATCATAGATAATAAATGATATGTAAGTTATAGAAATATTGTCATTCACAGAGGCTAAGTGCATGGGCCCAGGAGGCAGAAGAGCAGTGTCTCAGGTCTGAATTCTGCCACTTGCTTGTTGGTGGAACTTGGGCAGATTTTTAAAAAATCCGTATACACCTCAATTTTTTCACCTAGTCAATGGGGGGGGGGTTAATTTATCTCCAAGGATTATTGTAATAAATACACAAATAAATACATGAAAAGCAATTACTACAGTTCTTGACATATAAGCAGGAAGGATGATGGGCTTGAAAAAGAGATTTTTTCAAGTTGAATTCAAATTAAATGACAAAAATCTGTATGTATAACTTCTAACCAAGGTTGACAATTTATTTTTATTATGAGCTTATCTAAATATGTATATATGTTAAGCTAGATTTAAAATTCCAAATGATACTTCTTAAATGCCAATAAAGTAAATACAAATGTAAGATACTGTGAAAATCAATGAGATATACATTAGAGACATTTGGTATGATGCAATTCTGTTGGGAGGAAATTGTTTCTTGTAATGTGAATGCTCACTATTACAATACTGATTCGATTTGGGCTGCTGTGCCTACCATACATTTTGTGATAACTCACTTTTTACCACCTTAAAAAAAAAAGCGGGTCTACAAGGAAATAATGTGTATAGCCTGCTTTAGTGTCATCTTTTGTCTCCACATGGCACAAGAATCATCACTTAGGAATTCAGTCAATCTCTACTTCTTTCCCATTAAGCAGTGACAATTAAAGCAGTAGTCTGTGTTGATAGCATCATCAAAAACAGAGGCACATGTTCAGGCACTAACATTGAGCCACAGTATTTAGTTACAAGAGCTAGTGATCCATAATCTTTTTTCCCATTGCATTGTATTAACATCAAAGTAGACTCATGGAATTTTAAAAAGTCCTCAGAGAACCCTTAATCCTCTGAAAACATTTCCAAAGACAAATTTGAGAAACATTGATTTGTAGAATTTTCACTTTACAGACTATAGATACATATTAAATTTATTTTTGTTAAAATGATTATGAAATCATAACTGACAAAGTCTTGAAAGTATGAAAGAGAAGTACAAAACAATCCTGTGATGAATGGACTAACCCATACATTTGGCACATCAAAGTTACACAGAGAATTAAAAAGAAAAAATTGTTCTTCAATAAATCTATCTAATATTCTGTTAAAATTTTACATTAGAAAAACTAACTTTGGACCTTCACCTATTAGCTGTGTGGTGAATTCTTCCTTTGCCTTAAGTGTCTCTTGGATTAAAACATAAACCAGCAGCATTGTAATGTTGGATGCCAAAAGCAAACGTGGAATGCATATATTTCATATTGTCTAGCAAAGAAGAATTCTCAACAAGACCAACCAAGCACCTAAATAAGGTGGCATTGAAAGAACTGAATATAATACATCAACCAAATCACATTGAGTTGTCTTGAGTTCAGAGGTGGAAATAAACAAGTGGAACACCATGTCTGTTCTCTACTGGGAATGTGTATTTTTAAATAACTGCAATGAAAGGGGGGGAAAAAGACCAAACACTATACACTCTTACTTTGTTTTTCAATTTAAATTTTTGACCTGGAGGAGATACATTAAATCTTAAAGGTCATAATATAGAAAGGAGGGGGTAACCTGTACTTTTGCAGTTTAAATTGTAGTTTTTCTGTTTATAAAAGAAAATTGTAAATCTTGGAAGAAGTTTCAGCAATACAGAGCACATTTTGCAATATCCATCTCCTCATGTATTTCTCATTTCTTTTGGTTGAAAATGTTTAAATTCCTGTCTTCAAGTAGAAATTGATTCATTACATTAACATTAAAATTTAATTTACATTAAACTGAATCAATGCAATATCAGGATTCTCTTATTTATAGTCAAATTGTATTCTATTGTAGGAAGTAGAGCTGTGGCTGAAGTGGTATAGCTCTAGACTTGAATAAAAAAGCTCAGAGATAGTGCCCAGGCCCTGAGTTCAAGCCCCAGGACTGGCACAAAAAATATTGTATTTATATACCACATTTTCTTTATCCATAATTCATTCATTTCTATACCTACTAGAGAACTTGGTTATTAATTGTGAGCAGTTGTGAGCAGTGTTGCAATAAACATGTACATTTACATTTACATTTTTCTTGACAAACTGATTTTATTTCCTTTGGTTATATACCCAACAGTAGAATAGCTGGATCACATGGTAGTTTAATTTGGAAAAAAAAATGGAGGAATTTCCATGCTATTTTCCATAATGGTTGTTCTAATTTACTTTGTCTCTGACAAGTTCCCCTTTCTCTTCATGTTTATTAGTATTTTCATTTTATATTTTAATTGAGATAAGAGGGAAGATATCTTTGGGTGGTTTTGATTCATATTGATTTAATAATTAGTGATGTTGAGCATTTTTCTCATACTTGTTGGCAATTTTTTTACTTCTTTTTTTCTTGAGAAATAGTTACCAAGACTAGTTTTATTTGGATTATTCATTTATTTGCTATTGAGATTTTTGTGTTCTTTGTGTATCAAGGATATTAATCTTTGGTCATTTGCATAGTTTGCAAATATTTTCTCCTATCAGGCAGGTTTTCTCTTTATGCTAATTACTTCCTTCTCTCTATGTAAACTTCTTAATTCTTATAAATCACTGTATTTGCTTTTGCTTTGTTGTGGGGCTTGAACTCTGGGCCTGGGTGCTGTCCCTCAGCTGTTCAGCTCAAGGCTAGCGCTCTACCACTTGAGCTACAGTGCCACTTCCCGTTTTTGGTGGTTTATTGGAGATAAGAGTCTCATGGACTTTCCTGCCCAGGCTGGCTTTGAACTGTGATCCTCAGATCTCAACCTCCTGAGTAGTTAGGATTACAGGCATGAGCCACCAGTGCCTGGCACTTTTAAGTTCTTACCCAAAAAACACCTGCAAACAAAGAAACAA
The DNA here is from genome assembly GCF_024711535.1 of Dipodomys merriami. Classification (NCBI taxonomy): domain Eukaryota; kingdom Metazoa; phylum Chordata; class Mammalia; order Rodentia; family Heteromyidae; genus Dipodomys; species Dipodomys merriami. The sequence continues at coordinate 589,411 of NW_027206130.1, forward strand.
AACAATTACCTGTATTCATGTATTGAAGTTTCCTTTATGTTTTCTTTTTGTAATTTCCTAGTTTAAAATTTTTCCTTTAGGTATTTGATTCATTTTGAGCTGGTCTGTCTTCCTTCCTTCCTTCCTTCCTTCCTTCCTTCCTTCCTTCCTTCCTTTCTTCCTTCCTTCCTTCCTTTCTTTTTCTTTCTTTCCTTCCTTCTTTCTTTTTTTTTGCATAAAGGAAGAGATAACAATGAAATTTTATTCTTCTGTATACAGATATTCAGAGTTCCCAAACCTATTATTGAAAGGATCATCTTTTCTCCAATGTATAGTTGGGTACCTTTGTCAAAGATCAGTTGGGAATTAGATGTATAAATTCGTTTCTGATGTTCTCTGTTCTATTACCTTGTTTATGTGTTAGTTTTTATGCTCGTGCTATGCTCTTTTGATTATTATAGCTCTATAGTATGCTCCAGATTTCTTTCCTTATTTAGGGTCTTGGTAGTTCCATTCAATTTAAATTTTTCTTTTTTATTTCTGGGAAAATAACATTAATATTTTGATGCATAGTATGCACTTTGTATATTTTAACAGTGTTAATTCTTCTAATCTATGAACGTTGGTTGTCTATCCATAAATTATGTACTCTTCAAGTTCTTTCATCACTGTTTTGTAATAATTTTAATTGTGGATATCATTAATTTTTTATTAGATTTATTTCTAGGTATTTTCTTTATTTTTGTATTTGTAAATTTATTTTTGTAGCTATTACAAATGAGATTGTTTTCTTAGCAAGTACATTATTGTATGTAGAAGTGCTACAGATATTTGTAAACAGAATTTATATCCTGCAACTTTACTGAATTCATTTATTATTTCTTAATTTTAATGAATTAATTAAAGTTTTTCTTTGTTAAGAGTCTTTGAACATATATGTTTACAAGCAAGGGTGTTTATGAATTTTATCAAATGCTTTTGCTGTGTCTATTGAAATGAGTATTATTTTCAGTCTGTTAATGTGATGGATTACATTTTTTATTTCTATTTGTTGAAATATTCTTGCATCTCTGGACTAAATCCTATTTTTTATTTTTTTGAGATTTTCTTGATGAGCTACAGGATAAGTTAGTATTACTTGTAGAAAATGTTTGCATCTATGTCCACCAAGAATATTGGTCTTAGGTTTTCTTTGATGTCTTAACTGGTTTTAGTATTTTGGTCATTATGAACTCATAGAATAAGCATAGAAATACTCTCTGCCTTTCAATTTCAAGGGGAGAGCTGGTTAATTCTTTGAAAGTTTGGTAAAATTCAACAGTGAGACTATCAAATCCTGGTCTTTGTTGAGAGATGATTTATTATTGCATCATTACAGTTACTTGATATTCGTCTATGAAGGTTTTTCACGTATAAATGCTTCAATTTTGATAGGTTTCACGTGTGTGGAAGTTCATCTTTATCTTCCAAGCTTTCTAGTTCAGTTCCATAGAATTGGTCATATGTTCCTTGTGTTTCTGTGACACCACTTGTAAAATCCTTCTTTGCCTCTCTGAGTTTCCCTATTTTAATCTGCTCTTCATTTTCCTTGGCTAGTCTAATTAAAAATGACCTAGGCTACCTATCATTTTTTTAAACATTTATTTTTATTATTATTATCTTTAAGTAGTTGTACAAAGAACTTCCCATTCTACAAAACAGTATATGAATACAAGGAGTCTGACAACATTGTCACCTATTGCTCCTTACCCATGTCTATCATTTTTTAAATGGCGGGGCAGAAACACTTTGGCAGAAAGACATGGTCGGAGGAGACCTGCTAACCTTAATTCAGTTAGGAAGCTGAGAGCGCACAGAAGGATCCCGGAGCAAAACAGACCCTCCAAAGGCATGCTCCCTCTAGAGGCTATGTGTATATATACATATATATACGTATATGTATGTATATATGTGTGTATATACATATATATGTATATATATGCACATATATTACACACCCAGAAGTGATTCCAACATATGCTGCTTTGTACCTTTCCAAATCTCACCTTAACAATATATTTTTGACATCTTTCAATGATCTTACACTAAAAGACAGTAATGGCTGCTCACTTGTACCTTTGTAGATGACAAGCAAAGGATTGTTTAATTTTTTGTTGATGATATTAGAATTCATTCTAGTTTTTTGTAATTACTGGAGGCTGTAATAAATATATTTGTCAATATTCATTTGGATACAATTTGGTGACTGTATCAGAAGAAACCAAATTATGTTTTATTATTCAGCAAGTTAGAAACACTAGGCATTTAGATAAAATAATGCATTTCTTATTTACATAATGCACTGTAAGACATAATTGACTCTTCTGAGAAATTTTTCTTCATGAGTTGGTTCACAATTTTGGGGGGGAATGCTTTGATATCAACAAATACTCGTGTTTATTATGACAGGAGAATGAGTTAGGAGTCATGCAGTGGCAATCATATTCTTTCCTTGTGTGAGCCACCATAATACTGACCTAAGAAGATAGCATGGGTTTGTGTAATTTCATGGGAACAGAAGGTATGGTGGTTCTTTGCCCTTGTGGAAAAGGAGATCTGAAACCCGATGAACCTGACTAGCACAGGGACTGATTCATGGATTGTGGAAAATAAATGAGGAGTCCAAGATAACAAAAGGTTTTTAAGTAAGTGCAAGAATGCCATTAATTAAATCCTGGGTTACATCTGGGAATGATCAGTTAAGTAAGATGGGATGCAGATTGTGGGAAGGAATGGGATCAGATATTATGTCTGCTCCTTGGCTGGGAGAATTTCCCAGCAGCTGCTGTGGACTGGAGATTGCAGTCTAGAGAAAAAAAATATCATAGTGTGGAAAGAGATGATATTTCAGACACAGATTAGACAAATGCTTGGCCTTGACAAAAACATGAACATGAGGCCCTATTGTCCCAATAGGTAGTTGGTTGGAGACTAGGCCTGACAAATCCAGAATTGGTGACTTTTAATTCGAGCCTAAAAATGGGCTTGGAGAATGACATGGTTCAAGGTGTCAGCATGGGATTCAAGATCAAACATAAGATATCCCTACAAATATAGCAATACTAGCCAAGTGGATTTCAAATTTGATGAATACATATTATATTTTTAATGCTGGAAAACATATGAATACAATATTTTCAATTTTTTAAAAAACTGAAATCATTATAAATCTGTAACACTAGGCATTCTTTCATACTAAAAGGCTGCAGGTATAGAGACTTCTTTTCCCCAAATGTCCTTGTCTTTATTATATTACTAAAGACACATGTCTCTTTGTTATATCTTAGCTGTTACCGTACATCTCACACTTTTCACAGTGTTTCACAGACAAAGACTCATATTGTCATTTTAATACAAGGAGAAGGTTTTTTAAAATATTGATTCATTAGAAAGTAAGACTCTTTAATGAAAGATTTGTGTTGCAATATGGTTCACATAGCAAAAAAGTGACTATCTTAAACAACATTCAATGGTTCTTAGTATTTTCACAGAGTTAATCAACCATTATTACAATCGGTTTTAGAATGTTTTCATTATCCAGTAAAGAAACCTTGTTTGATTATCTGTCATCCTTTACTCCCTTTTCCTCCAGGTCCATGAGAATAATATCTGTATACCAAGGTAGATTTAGAAAATAAAGATTTCCTCAATTCTACCTTAACAATACCTGTTGTCATTTGTTTGGCTAACTCCTCACTGAGGAAATGATGAAACTAAAATATTTGGGCAGGTTGATTAATTGATAGTTAAAGAGATCTAAGTAGACATTGATAATTGTAGACTTAAGTAATTCTTATTTGTTCCCTTTAGAGGTGGGTAATAGGGGACAGGTTAAAAAAATAAAATTATGGATGGCCTAGTTCAGCTCACAATGAAATGACATGTTCACAAAGCAGCTTGCTGGTCATTGCTCTGGTTCTTAAATGCCTAACTGGAATGTATATACCTGAAAATGGAAAGAAGCCACACTTTTGTTTCTGATGTGGAGGGTAAGCCCTATCATTATGAGGAAGTCTACCTGGGAAACTGTGAAATTTCACTCACATCCTGGCCCAATAGTAAATAGAAAATAATGTTGTGGAAGAAGGAGAAGGCGATGGCAAAAGTCAAGGCCATTCTTAAAAAGATTAAAGATGCAGAAATCATGAGCCCCATCATGTTTTCTTATAATTCCTAAGTCTGGATCATAGCAAATCAGGTGGACTGTGGAAGATGACTGTAGCTGGATGCAAATCCATCCAAGAAGTAGCCCCAGTTACTGTTACTATACTAATGTGGTGTTCCTGCTTGATGATAAATCCAGGTGCATGTTATCTTGCCAAAGAACTTTTTGAACATGTTTTAGTCTATCCCTCAAAATAATCTTGGCAAATATCTGTGCTTATATTAACTTGCAAATCTAGACACACACACTGTCTTTACTGTAACAGGAAGATTATAATAACATCAATTTTATAAAGATGTTGTGGGAATTAACTAAGTTGATCTATGCAAGTTGCTTAGCCAACACTTGGCTCAGAGTACTCTGAGTTGTTAATTGTAGCTGGTCTTCTACAGAGAATTTAATAAAATTTTGTTTTGAGAGAGTCCATACCTGAAACTGGTAAGAACATTTACATTCAAATCCATTTCTATCTTTTATAGAGTTATGATTTTAGGAAGTTAAATGTTTTCAATGTTAGGGTTTTTGTTGTTGTTGTTGTTGTTTTGTCAGTTGTGGGGCTTGAACTCTGGGCCTGAGTGCTGTCCTTGAGCTCTTCAACTTAAGGCAAGTGCTCTGCCACTTGGGCCACAGTGCCACTTTCAGTTTTCTGGTGGTTTATTGAAGAGTCTCATGGACTTTCCTGCCCAGGCTGGCTTTGAACTGCGATCCTCAGATCTCAGCCTCCTGAGTAGCTAGAATTACAGGTATGAGCCACAGGCGCCTGACTACGTCAGTTTTTTTTTTATGAAGTAGTGTCAATGGTTATAATAAAATGTGTATAGCATACTAAATATGGTATTTAAAATCATTAGTGCTTACTATATAATAGAAATGAGAAATACTATTAGATTAGTCAGCAGTCATAATTGAAAAATTACATTGCTGATGTCACTTTTCAAAAATAGGCACCTAATGAAATAAATGTGTGGCAAGATCAGTAATTTTTTCAGGACTACCTCTGCATTAGAAAATGTTGTGCATTAAATCACAATGAGGTTCATGATGAAAAGCAGTTTACCATTTGGGAGATTAGTCATCCACAAATGGGAGAATTTTTATAATGCTTTTAGTCTGTGTCCTGACTGTCACAGTGAAAGCTCAACCACTGAGTACTGACACTATATTTTATTAATAATAAAAATATACTTAACAGAAAGGTAGATGATATAAAACCAACAGAGCATATGGATGTGTATCCTGTATACACTAAGAGGCTAATTAGGAGGTAGAGATTAGTGTAAAATGGGAACAAGATGAGGTGAAATTATAGTTGATTCTTGTTATTCACAGCAGTTATGTTCTATCAAGTTACCACAGCATGAACTTGGGAACACTGGAGCTAACTGCTTCAGCAATGAAGCCCTGTTTATGCGGGAATACATGGTAATGTGCTGGTTACGTGTTTTTCAATTGATCAACACTTAACCTTGTTTAATGTGTTTTTGTTTATGGACACCTTATTTAATATAAATTGTTCATACATTAATTTTAAACTAAAGGTCAACAGTTCTGTAACCTATGTCTGAGTTATGCTTGTTGGACACAAATATTTTCTTTGTATATTTCCTGTGCTTAGAATCAGTAGACAGCCCTTCAGCACTATGCTTGGGCTCCATTTTAAAAAGTAAAACAAACAGCCAAAGCATAAGATGCAAAACACATGATATTAAATAGATGGTGAAAAAGGTATTTGATTACAATAACATAGCTTGAAAAAAAATAAATAATAGAATGGATGAAAGAGGAAAAAAGGAAGGAAAGTAAGAAAGAAAGAAAGGCAAAGCTGCCTTGTTCTATCTCAGCTGGGAACATATCTGCTCATTTCTGGGAATGAGCTCAAAAACAAAAATCAGTATTGTTTTAAAGATTACAAATAAATTTTAACCAGAAGATGAATTTTCACATATCACACTTGTGAATAATTAAAATCACTGTGTTCTTTAAACCTGCAGGGCTTCATGAAAGAGGAGAGTCTTGAGCTTGGCCTTGAAGGATGAACAAATAAAGATGGGAGTGATGGATGGAAGAAATGTCATTCTGACAGGTTTTTGTCTCATAATGCTTCCAGCTCTGTCCACAGATTTCTTTGCTTACTGTAATCTGCAAGCTGTCTCAAGCTCAATCTTTGAGCTTCACACATCACTGCTTATTGAAGAAGCTGTGTCATAATCAAATGCAGGTGACATCTAATTATAGAATATTGTTCAGTTTTTCTGAACAATCTTTTATGTAAGGCAAACTTCTTTTGTTTGTAAATGAGAACAATCTGGAGATTTCACACTTGGAGGTAGATATTAACTAAAAGATTTGGTTCCATTCCCACAACTTAATCTGTAAATCAGAACAGATGATGGTTATTATTTTGTTATCATGCACCCATATTAGGCAGACCAGACATAGAGGACTGGGGTGGGGGATGATGAAGGAGAGCCTTTTAACTTTATCCCTCTTCATAACCTTATGTATTTTATTGTCTTCGTTAAGTAGAAAAAATGATTTGCCCTTATTCTATAATTCAAACATTACTCCGCAAAAGTGATTAAAAATAGCATGTAGGTATTAGTCAAAGATTTGTTTTCTCAAGATTTGGCTCAAAACCAAACTAAAACTTCCATGTGCTCCAATAAACCCAGTGTTTCTCATAGGTTGCTATTTCTGATCCCTGTTGCCGTGGAAATGGACTTTACATCAGCAGAAAGGGGATGAGGTACTGAGTGATTTATGCCCACTGTTTGATATTTTAAGTGATTCACCACTGCTCTTTTCCTTTTCTGTAGAAAGTGTAGAAGGGTATTTTTCTTGTAGGGCTTTCAGATCTTCAGATAAAGAAGCCCAAGAAATTCAACCCTTAAAGGGTAAAGCCATCACCAGGGCCTCCCTGATAAGACTTGGGCACAAGTTTCAGTGCTTATGTGAGCCATCCTACAAGTCACGGTAGATGGCTTCCCTACTCAGAATGGTTTGATGGAATTGAGAGGTTTATAATACATTTATTCTGCAATACCAGGTTGGAGGTATAGAACATTTAAAAATTATGAATAAAATGAGACAGTTCAGGAATGACCGTTACTTACCTCTCTGCATTTAAATTCAAGGAACACTAGAGGCTCACTCAGTTCGAAAGGGCAGTGGCTTGACTCCACTTGCCATGCAGAGAGGAGACAAGAAATTCAGATGGGTCCATTGGTAGCCCATCAGTCAGTGCTGCTAATTGCTTCCACATCAATGGGAATAACTGACTTATCAAAATCAGCTCTGCAAGGGTCAATTACACACATGGCTCTTATTATTGGGCTAAAATTTTCACATTTCACCAGAGCCTGGCAGTCAGGGATACCTCTCATCTACAACTGACAGGTTACAAAGTTTCTCCAAGAACTTGGAGATTTTAGCTGTCCAGTTGGTAGCATGTATTTTTACTGTAAAAACATAATTATACTAAGCACTTGATAATTATCAATAGAGGCTCATATACACCCAAATTGTTGAATTCTACTATTTAAAGCTTTTCAAACTTCTGGACATTATTTGATTAAATTCACTGATAACCTGTGTTAAGTTGTTAAGAGGCAGTAGTTAGGAAGAGAGGTCTCTTTTTGACAGAAATTATCCTCCTCACCCTTTTTTGTTTCTTTCATGCCAGTCTTGGGGCTTGAACGCAAGGTGTGGTTGCTATCCTTAGCTTTTTTGCTCAAGGCTAGTGCTCAGCCACTAGAGCCATAACTCCATTTCTGCCTTTGTTTGTTTGATTGTTTGCTTGGTTTTGGTGCTTAGCTGGAGATAAGAGTCTCAAGGATTCTTATTCAACCTAGGCTGACTTGGAACAAACCATGATCCTCAGATCTAAGCCTCCTGAATGACTAGGATTCCAGACATGGCCCCCAGTGCCCAGCTAGAAATTAAACTCTTTCTTTTAAGCTGGTGTTGGAGGTGTGAGCCATTCTTACAGCTCTGTAATGTTTATGCAAAGGAAGAATGACTCAGACTGGATGTCATTGTTGTGGTAAGAGAAATAAATCCTTTCCTACTTTTGTTTTTTCAGTTCCTCTACTTTCACTTTTTCCCTCCATGTAGTTCTCCTTTCAACTGGAGAAATTGTTTCTTCTAATAAGGCTTAACGTATACACAGTATGTCAGGTCTGGAGGTGTGTACCAAGTTTAAGTGATAGGAAGCTTGCAAGTATGAGACCCTAAATTCAGTCCTCAGTACCTCTACACACACACACACACACACACACACACACACACACACACACAGAGATATTGATGTACATATCATATATAAGCACATATATATGTATACAATATATGTGTGTATATATACATGTATATGTATGTATATGCTTTAATGCCTCTCTAGCATGGAAACTTATTGACACTAAGGTATTATTCTCTGTTTTAAATGATTAATGTATTCTCCAATAGGACTGGATTCATAGTTGCCACTGATCAAGCACTTAAATACGAGCTTGGTGAAAATTTCACATTTCCAGTATGCTGATGAATAAACATTCAGTAAAAGGTGAAATGGAAAGCCCCAGTTTTCAGAAGTAGGTTTCTCTTACAGGGATTCAAATGTTTGCTTTAAAAGCACTTAGGAGGTTCCTGCAGAATCTCTTGCTATCACTTTTGGACAAATACGGCTTGCTCCTCCTCTTGGAAGGTTATTGTTAACCTAAGAGTTTAAATAAAATGATTTGGAACAAGTCAGAACAGGCTGCATGTCTCTCTGTTGTTTTTGTGGTGGCAAGTGGGTGGAATGCACATCCCATCCAGTTTTTTTTTTCTTTTTCTTTTTCTAACACAAAGAATCCTAAGTACTCTGAGTATCTGAGTATAAGAATCAAGGTAGTCATACCCCCCTCCCCTCTTTCTAGAACTTTTTTTTCTCCTCCCCATTTCTCTCCAACCTCCTCTCTTCTGTGAAGGCTTTTGAGTGTTTGCCACCTAAAATAGAAGGCTAGGCTGACTGTTCTCTCACAAAGGTCTCATAATTCAATGAATGTGAAGTAAGAAAAATAATTAGACTGTACCTTATGAATAGTACATTCATCTTGGGGCCTAGTCGAGGGACATATAACACAAAATATTCAAAATATTTAGTACTTAGTCTCATATTCACATTACATTACCTAGTAAGTGTGAAAACAGTATTTCTAAAAAAAGTCTTCATGTAATAAATGAAGAAATAGAGTTTCACATTGGAGAAGCAAACTGACTATAAGGAGATATGAGGTGAGCACTTGTATTGTCTCAGCCTCACAGTGTACAAGAAAAGGGGGAAACTACTGCAGGTAAAACTATGATATTGATGTCTTCAATACAGGAAAGCAGAAAATCCTTTCAAGACACATCAGAAATTAAAATATTCCATTTTCATTTTCAAAAGTAATCTGGTAAAAGTGTATTTGGTCTGCAAGGACCAACAGATAACAAGTTAATGCTCTTAACTCTGAAATGCAAACTTATGTAACCATTTTTCCAATCCAGACTTCTGTAATTTTCTTTTTACTCTTTCCCTTCAGATGTCCATTACTTCTGGATCTATGGATTTATCAGGTGATGAATCTATTCTGCTACCTCTCCTTAAACCCAATACAAGTAGGTTGCTGAATATAGTTGTTAAGAGGCTCTCAGCCACTTGGTCCCTGTGTGACTGAGCTAATTACCTGCTTCCTGTGTCTCTCTGCTTACCAGCAAAATGATGAATGAATATAGAAGCTTTGTCATAGACTTGCTGTAAGACTTTGTGAAACTAACATGTAGATGTAGGCATCTCTATTGATTGTGTTATGCCAAGGTCACAGGACCCCTCCCCGCAAGAAGACCACCGAAAGTCAGACTCTACAGCTGTTTTATTTAAACAGGCTGCAGCTCGGGCCTCGTCCTACACTCCCACACAGGGGAGCCTAGGAGGAGAGCCCCAAGCTAAGGATTTGCAGGTCTTATAAAGGCACACAATCAACCAGGTGTTTTGATTATCACCACGTGTTGCTTTGCTAGATAGAAACAAGCAACACGTGGTGGTCACTGCCTCAAACTTTAACCCGCTGTGTGGGTCGGGATCCTTGGAACCCCACCATGTGGGTCGGGGGGGTAACCCCACCGTGTGGGTCGGGGGTCCTTGGAACCTCGCCCGTGTGAATTGTGGGGTGAGAGTCCGTTCCGAGGCCCAACACGCCCACTGTGGGTCTGCTCCTTCTACTGTGGGGAATGGGTGTCCCATTACAGGAGTCAGCGGACCAATTCGGGAGATCTCCACTTCTTTTTTTGTAATTGTCAGGCCTGCATGTGTCTTGTTTGTACTGTTTGTTGTTTTTTGGACTGAATGACTGACGGGACTGGAAACCATGAGCACCACTCCATCTAGCCCCCTAGACTTACAAAAAGAAGCTGAGAAAGAGGAAAAGAAAAGGTACCCCCCAGTTTTTCAGGAAGATAACTTGGAAGAAGAAATGTTTCCTCCATACTCCCCTTTCCAGGTTCCTTTTGCAGAACCTGAGAATGATCAAGAGGAGGAGGGAGCTATAGAACCCTCGGCACCTGCCCTAGTTTCTGAGGGGCCAGTCACTCAATGTCACCATGGAATCAACCCCCCTTCTAGTGCAGCTGTTATTCCTTTACGCGCCGTAGGTCCTGTGGATGTGAATAGTCAACAGCAACTCCAATATTGGCCATTTTCTACCAGTATTCTATACATTTGGCGCACCCAAAATGCCCCCTTTTCTGAGAAACCCCAGGACTTAATTTGTTTACTTGAAACTATTCTCTTTATTCACCAGCCCACTTGGGATGATTGCAGTCAGCTTTTACAGGTCCTTTTTACCACCGAAGAGAGAGACCGTATCCAAGAGATGGCCCGGAAACATATCCCTGGCCCCATAGGAGTGCCCATCATGGATCCTGCCCTGATCACTGCCTATTTTCCTGAGATCTGACCAACATGGGACTACAATACAGCTGAAGGTAGGGAGCGACTTGTCTACCGCTAGGCTCTGTTGGCAGGTCTCAAGGCGGCGGCTCTCCTACCTACTAATATGGTCAAGGATTATGATGTAAGACAGGGAGGAAGTGAAAGTCTGGCAGCATATCTTGGGCGTCTCATGGAAGCTTTTAGTCAATATACCCCATATGCTATTGAGACCCAGGAGTCGGCTCAGATGATTATGTTTGCCTATATAAATCAAGCTGCACCAGACATAAAGAGAAAGTTGCAGGCTCTAGACAAACTTGGTGAAAAGTCTATTAGGGATCTAGTAGCCGCGGCGGAAAAGGTTTACAATAAGAGAGAGACAGAGGAGCAAAGACAGGAAAGGAAGGACAGAGAACGTGAAATTGAGCGTGAAAAGACAGACCCGGTCAAGGAAAAGAGGCCAGACTTGTTGGACTCGCCACTATCACATGCTGAGCATACCTGGTTCACAGACGGCAACAGTTTCATTCGAGATGGAAAAAGGTGCACGGGTGCAGCAGTCACCACGGACACTGAGATAGTGTGGGCAGAAGCACTCCCTCAAGGAACGTCTGCACAAAGAGCAGAACTAGTGGCACTAACAAAAGCCCTACAAATGGGAAAAGGGAAGAGACTAAACATTTACATGGACAGTCGGTATGCTTTTGCCGCCATGCATGTCCATGGAGCCATTTAGAGAGGGGGCTGCTGACAGCTGAGGGAAAGACTATTAAAAACAAACAAGAAATTTTAAGCCTCATCTGGGCCATATGGAAACCAGAAAATATTGCCATTATGCACTGCCCTGGCCACCAAAAGGGAACTGGTTCAATAACCAAAGGAAATAACTTGGCAGCTAAGGAGGTGGCCCTCCAGCCCAGAGTAGAAGTACTGACTCTACTAAACCCAGGGCCATGAGCTTTGCCTCTTGAGTCTCAGTACTCCCAAGAAGACTTGGAGTGGATAAAGAAAATTCCCATGGCCTATAAACCCCCGGACAGAGAAGGAAACAAAGACTGGTGGAAAACTGGTGAGGGAACCCGAAGAAGCAGGACTTGCTCCAACACTCAGAAGTAATTAGGCAAGGAAATCAACTCATTGAGGACATTGTTAAAAATTGTAAAGCCTGTCAGCTCACCAATGCCCCCAATCAACTGGTTACAAAAGGAGCTTGCCTCCGTGGAGAGAGGCCAGGTGAATATTGGGAAGTAGACTTCACAGAAATTAAAACTAGAAAATTTGGATATAAATATTTGCTAGTTTTTGTAGACACTTTTTCAGGATGGGTTGAAGCCTACCCAACAAAGCATGAGACCGCGAACATCGTGGCTAACAAGATCTTGGAAGAAATCCTACCCAGATATGGCTTCCATCCACCATCACGTCAGACAATGGACCGGCTTTCGTTTCAAAAGTAAGTCAGGGAATAGCTGAGGCACTGGGGACGGATTGGAAATTGCACTGTGCTTATAGACCCCAGAGTTCAGGGCAGGTAGAAAGAATGAATCAGACTCTAAAAGAGACCTTAACTAAATTGGTCTTGGAGACTGGCACAGACTGGGTATTGCTCCTTCCTTTTGCCTTGTTTAGAATAAGAAATTCACCCTATTGGCTTGGCTTTACTCCTTTTGAAATAATGTATGGACACTCTCCACCCATTATCCCTAGCCTTCAGACTGATTTGCTTGCTAATTTGGATGATACTGAATTTCTGTGTAAGCTTGACTATTTACAGCTGGTGCATAAGAGTATGTGGCCCCAGCTTAGAGCATTATATGCTTCTGCTTCTATTTCTACCCCCCATTTGTTTAAACCAGGGGACTGGGTATTTGTTCGAAGGCACAACTTGAGATCTCTGGAATCACGGTGGAAGGGACCTTACATGGTGCAACTGGCTACACCTACTGCCCTTAAGGTGGATGGCGTTGCTGCTTGGATCCACAGCTCCCACGCCGGACCAGCTGACTCCTTTGCCCTGGAGACTGTGGAGAAACATGGGAAGTCTCCAAGCATCCTACCCAACCACTCCACATACGCCTCAAAAAAAGAAAAATGGACTGATTGTTATTGGTATACCCATTCAAGATCAAGAACTGTTGGAGTTTAGTTTTGGGCCAGAGCCACAAGATTGTGGCTCAGGACCATAAGTCAAAGGGGGGGGGGGAACGAAAGGTTAAAGTTTGAGGCAGTGACCACCACATGTTGCTTGTTTCTATCTAGCAAAGCAACACGTGGTGATAATCAAAACACTTGGTTGATTGTGTGCCTTTATAAGACCTGCAAATCCTTAGCTTGGGGCTCCTAGGCTCCCCGGTGTCGGAGTGTAGGACGAGGCCTGAGCTGCAGCCTGTTTAAATAAAACAACTGTAGAGTCTGACTTTCGGTGGTCTTCTTGCAGGGAGAGGTCCTGCAACCTTGGCATAACAATTGCACAGAGAATAGTGTCAAGATGCTTATTATTGCTCATATGACCTCATTATTTTTCCCAAAGCTAGCCATTTTCCTGGTTTTCTTGTGTGAACTGCACCAACATGAGGCTGCTTAGTGGTGCAAGCCCAATGGGTCAGTCTAATTTATTATTAAATCATGTTGATATGGCCTTAAGTATTTCTTGAAACCATGTACTTATCTGTGCTTCATCTACTTCTTTATGGTTTATGGAGAAAATATCAAGGTGTTTATGAAGATCCTAATGATAATGATTCATCAGATTCACACCAGAGTCACCTTCTTTGCTTTCTTACAACTCTACTGACAACGACTTGGCTTTTGTTATTTTTTGTAGATGTTATATCTTCTCCCCGTTATTCTCCCTACTAGAATGTTCTCATCTTCCCATAATTAATGCAATTAATTCTTCAATATTCAGCTTAAATGTTGTATCCTTGGCCCCAAAAGAAGTCCAGTACAACTGTTATATATATTCAAATCAGCCTGTGCTTTTTTTCTAGTGCTCTTAGGGTTTGAACTAAGGTTATATACTTGCTAGGCAGGTGTTTTACCACTTGAGAAACATTTCCCAGCACTCCCCATTTTTCCCCAGGCTGGGCTCAGACTCTGATCCCTCTACCTATGACCTATGGCTGTAACCACAAATCCTTGCCACCACCCCAGACTTGATTGTTGAGATGATGGGTATCTCACTAAATTTTTGCCTTAGCTAGCTTGAACCCTGATCATCTTGATCTCTGTTTTCTGGATAGTGGAGAGTACATATGAGAGCCACTGTACCTGGCCACATAGGATTCATTTAAAATGTAATCAAATAATCATTTAGATAATTGATCTATCTAGTGTGCTACAGTGTGAGTACCATGAAAGAGGTTGAATATTTTGCATGGATATGTCATTCATTAAGTATTTATTGAATGGCTTTCTGCTTAGGAATTTAGTAGTAGCTGAATAATACAAGGCATATTGTTAGTGTTTTAAAACTACCCACAGCAGATCTGAGGATGTAGCTTTGTGGCAGAATTCTTCTCTCACATGCATGAAACTCTAGATAGAAGTCTTAGTACTACAAATCAAAAACAAAAACAGCACCATACCTTTGAAAACATTCATGTACAGTTTGAAAATTAATATTTTAGACCCTTGACAACTGATTGCCTTGCTTCTGAAGATTTAATAATATTTCAAATGTTATTAACCTTTTGTGCTTGGGGATTTGAAATTTTAATTTAGTTTATATAGAGTATAACCTGCTATTTTCCCCATTGACTTATTCTAATTACCAATTGTGGTTGAGCTGTAAAAGTGAAAAATCCCAGTATTTGCTTCTATTTTAGTCTGAAAATCATTTGAGACTGTTAAGTGTGAAGTCTTATGCTAGGTTCTGTGAGGGATATAGAAATATATGAGCAAGAAGCCAAATCTAAATGCAGATTACAAACTATGAGATGGGGTAAGAGAAACAGTCAAGTATGCAGTAGATTTTTGGTGAGGTCACGAGTTTTCAAGAAAATCCCACCTCTTTTTTTTTTAATTTAATTTAATTTTATTTGTGAACATACTGTACAGAGGAGTTACAATTACATGGGCAGGATAATGCGTACATTTCTTACCAAGCATTGCAGCCTCCTCCTTTGTTTATCCTTCACATCCCTTCCCAGCCTCCCCCCTAGCCCCCATCCCAATCCTTCTCCTTCCCCCCCCCCCGCCCCCTGCACCGACTTTGTAAAGCTCCTTTTGGACATGACAAATTGTACTTCTCATTGATGCAACAGGTCCACCTGTATCCTTAAACAACTGGTTTTTCCCCATCTCCTCCACAAGTTATACTGACATCAAATATAGTGAAAGCAGGGGTTATACTGTGGGGGAGGGACATACAAAGCAACAAAGAAATAATCTTATAAATGCATTAGAAACACATGCATGAAAGAAAAAACATTAAAATACACATCTAAGGGTTCATTTTCCTGACATCACATTAGCTGACCTTTTCCGCTTGACTCATACATATACTAGATATTACAAATAAGGGAAACCATGGGACCTATGTTTCTTTGGGCCTGGCTTACTTCACTTAATATAATTTTTTCCAAGGTTTTCCATTTCCTAACAAATGGGGCAATGTCATTCTTTCTGATGGAGGCATAGAATTCCATTATGTATATATACCACATTTTCTTGATCCATTCATCTACTGAGGGCATCTGGGTTGGTTCCATATCTTAGCTATGGTAAATAATGCTGCAGTAAACATAGTTGTGCTGGTAGCTTTAGTGTGGTCTTGTTTGTAAACATTTGGGTAAATGCCCAAAAGTGGGATTGCTGGGTCATAGGGGAGTTCTATATGAAGTCTTTTGAGGAACGTCCATACTGCTTTCCAAAGTGCTTGAACAAGTTTACATTCCCACCAACAATGAAGTAAAGTTCCTTTCTGTCCACATCCCCTCCAGCATCTGTTGTTGTTAGAGTTCTTGATTTTTGCCGTTCTAACTGGAGTGAGGTGATATCTCAATGTTGTTTTGATTTGCATTTCTTTTATGGCTAGGGATGTTGAACATTTCTTCATGTGTCTATTGGCCATCCTTCTTTCTTCTTCAGAGAAGTTTCTCTTTAAGTCTTTTGCCCACTTATTTATTGGGCAGTTGTTTCTTTGTTGTTGGGGGGTTTAATTTTTTGAGTTCCAAGTATATTTTAGATATGAGACCCTTGTCCGTTGTATGGCTAGTAAAGATCTTCTCCCAATCCGTGGGCTTTCTATTGATCTTGCTAGCTATGTCATTTGCCCTGCAGAAGCGCTGCAACTTTATGCAATCCCATTTGTCCAACCTTTCTTTGATTTGTTGTGCTTCCGGGTCTCTATTCAGAAAATTTCGACCTGAGCCAAGGAGACCTAGGGTTTCTCCTATTCCATCCTGTAATGTTTTCAGAGTGTTTGCTTTGAGTTCAAGGTCTTTGATCCATTTGGAGTTGATTCTGGTGCAGGGTGATATATAAGGATCTAGCTTAAGTTTTCTACATGTAGTTAACCAATTTTGCCAGCACCATTTACTGAAGAGGTTGTCTTTCTTCCATTCTATTGTTTTAGCTCCCTTATCGAAGATTAGATGGCTATAGGTCTGTAGGTTCATTTCTGGGTTTTCAATTCTATTCCATTGGTCCTGAGGTCTGTTCTTATGCCAATACCAAGCTGTTTTGATTACTATGGCTTTATAGTAGAGTTTGAAGTTTGGTATTGATATTCCTCCAGCAGTGTTCTTTCCGTTGAGGAGCGTTTTTGCTATTCGGGGTCTTTTATTGTTCCACATGAATTTTTGGATTGCCTCTTCTATTTCCTTGAAGAATGAGGTTGGAATTTTGATAGGTATTGGGTTGAATTTGTAGATAGCCTTGGGAAGAATTGCCATTTTCACAATGTTAATCTTTCCAATCCAGGAGCATGGGAGGTTTTGCCATTTTTTAAGTTCTGTGTTGATTTACTTTTTTAAGATTTTAAAGTTTTCATCATAGAGGTCCTTCACTTCTTTAGTTAAGTTGATTGCTAGGTATTTTATTTTTTGTGGGGCTATTACAAATGGAGTTGCTTTCCTAATTTCAGCCACACTTTTCTCATTGTTGGCATACAGAAAAGCCATTGATTTTTGGGGGTTAATTTTATAGCGTGCTACTTTGCCAAAGTTTTGAATCAGCTTGAGTAATTTGGGAGTGGAGTCTATGGGATTCTTTAAATACAAGATCATGTCATCTGCAAAGAGAGAGAGTTTTATTTCTTCTTTCCCTATTTGGATCCCCTTTATGTCTGCATCTTGTCTTATTGCTGTAGCTAGGCATTCTAATACTAGATTGAAGAGAAGTGGAGAGAGTGGCATCCTTGTCCTGTTCCTGAGTTAAGAGGAAATGGCTTTAGTTTTTCACCATTGAGTATAATGCTGGTTGTAGGTTTGTCATATACAGCCTTTATTGTATTGAGGAATGTTCCATGGATTCCTAATTTTTCCAAAACCTTCATCATAAAGGGGCGTTGGATCTTGTCGAATGCTTTTTCTGCATCTATTGAGATAACCATGTGGTTCTTATTCTTGCTCCTGTTGATGTGATGAATAATATTAATTGATTTGCGTATATTGAACCAGCTTTGCATCCCTGAAATGAATCCTGTTTGATCATAGTGTATGATTTTTTGGATGAATTGTTGAAGTCGATTGGCCAAAATTTTGTTGAGAAGTTTGCATCAATGTTCATCAAAGAAATGGGTCTATAGTTCTCTTTCTTTGATGAGTCCCTGCCTGGTTTTGGGATGAGGGTTATGATGGCTTCATAGAATGTGTTCGGTAGTGAGCTTTCTCTTTCAATTTCATTGAAGAGTTGGAGGAGTATTGGTGTGAACTCTGCTTTGAAGGCCTTGTAAAGTTCGGCTGTAAAACCATCTGGTCCTGGACTTTTCTTAGCTGGGAGGTCTCTTATTGCTGTTTCTATTTCAATGCTTGATATGGGCCTGTTGAGCTGGTTTAACTCATCTTGGTTTAGTTTTGGCATGTCAATATTTGCTAGGAAAATGTCCATTTCTGTCAAGTTCTCAAACTTATTAGCATAAAGTTTTGAGAAGTATTCCCTTATAATGTTCTGAATCTTGGTTGTTTCTGTGGTGATGTTTCCATTCTCATCTCTGAGTTTATTAATTTGGGTGTGTTCTCTCCTTTTTCTGATAAGATTTGCTAAGGGTCTGTCAATTTTGTTAAGTTTTTCGAAGAACCAACTCTTTGTTTTGTTGATTCTTTCTATAGTTTTTTTTTATTCTAATTCATTTAATTCTGATTTAATTTTGATTATTTCTTTCCATCTACTGGATTGGGGTTTATCTTGCTGCTCTTTTTCAAGGAGGTTTAGATGTGTCATTAAATTGCTAGTTTCAGATCTCTCCAATTTGTTGATGTAGGAGCTCAGAGCTATAAACTTGCCTCTGAGTACTGCCTTTGCTGTGTCCCAGAGGAGCAGGTAATTTGTGTGTTCATTTTTGTTGAATAGCATGAACATTTGAATTTCCTTTCTAATCTCTTCCATGACCCACTCTTGATTCAGCAGTGTGTTGTTCAGCCTCCATGTGATACCGGACTTTCTTTGGTGGCTTTTGGTGTTGAGTTCTAATTTTATTCCCTTGTGGTCAGAGAGAATGCAAGGTATAACTTCAATGTTTCTGAATTTAGACAAGTTTGCTTTGTGGACTAAAATGTGGTCTATTTTAGAAAACGTTCCATATGCTGCTGAGAAAAACGTGTATTCTGATGCTGCTGGGTGAAATGTTCGGTAGATGTCTGTTAAGTCTAGTTGATCTATGCAGCTGTTTAGATCTGCGGTTTCTCTGTTGAGTTTTTGCCGAGTTGATCGATCTAGTGGGGAGAGTGGTGTGTTAAAATCCCCAACAATTAATGTCTTTGGATCTATATGGGATTTGAGGGAAAGTAGTGTTTCTTTGATAAATTTGGGTGCTCCATTGTTTGGCGAATAGATATTTAGAATTGTAATATCCTCCTGAAGGAGAGATCCTTTAAGTAGTATGTAGCGACCTTCTTTATCTCTTCTCACGAATTTTAATTTGAAGTGTATTTTATCTGATATTAGGATTGCAACTCCCGCCTGTTTATGGGGGCCGTTTGCTTGGTAGATTTTGTTCCAGCCTTTAACATTGAAAATGTGTTTGTTTTTACGGGCAAGGTGTGACTCCTGCAGGCAGCAGATAGAAGGGTCTTGTTTTTTAATCCAACTAGACAGTCTATGTCGCTTAATTGGAGAGTTCAGTCCGTTAACGTTAAGAGATAGGACTGAGAGGTATTTGGGAGTTCCTGCCATGTTATCCACCTTCTTGGGGGCTGCGAAAACTGGGTTCTTCCTATGGTTCTTGGATTCTCAGTTTAGGTGCAGTTTCTTGGCCTTTGTTGTGGTCTTGTTGGTTTTCTATGTGTAGGACATCTTTAAGAATCTTTTGTAGGGCTGGTTTGGTGGAGATGTATTGTTTCAATTTTTCTTTGCTATGGAAGGTTTTTATTTGGCCTTCAGTTATGAAGGAGAGTTTAGCTGGGTACAGTATTCTTGGTTGATAGTTGTTTGTTTTTAGGGCATGGCATACGTCATTCCAAGCTCTTCTTGCTTTGATTGTCTCTGCTGAGAAATCTGAGGTGATTCTAATTGTTTTCCCTTTATAGGTGATTAACCTTTTCTCCTTGACAGCTTTAAAGATCTTTTCCTTGGTCTGAGTTGATCCTGTGTGGATTATAATGTGACGGTGGGATGTCCTATTCTGGTCTGGTCTATTTGGGGTTCTAAAAGCTTCTTGTATCTGAATAGGCCTATCTTTTTGTATGTTTGGGAAGTTCTCTGGTAGGATCCTGTTAAACAAATTTCCTAGACCATTAACTTCTGTTTCTAGGTGCTCCTCTACACCCATTATCCTTAGATTAGGCCTTCTGATGGTGTCTTCCAGGTGTTGGATAGATCTATCATATTTCTTGGACTTGTCTTGGATGGTTGTATGTTCTTTCTCTATAATATCTAGGCTGTCTTCAATCCCTGAGATTCGATCTTCTGCATGGTCTAACCTGCTGTCAAGACTCTCTACTTTGTTTTTTTATTTCTTTTCCTTCTAATTGGTCAGCTTTGATGGCTTCAAGTTCTTTGTTGAAGCTCTGTTTTAGGTCTTGTATGAATTTCTTTACTTCCTTAATTTGGTGTTCAGTGTTTGTTCTCAAATCACTTAGTTGATTGGTTATGGTTTCTTTGGACTCCCATTCCTTCTGTTGGGTTCCATTCAGCATTCCCTTTGTGGTCTCCCTGACTTCCTTCAGCTCTTTGTTAATGGATTCCATGAATGCCTTTAGTGATCTTTGTGTATTCTCTACCTGGTCTCTCAATTCCTGAATTATTCTTTGATTAGCTTCCTCCCGTTTGTGGGATTCCTGCAGTTCTCTTTCTTCCCGTTCGTGGGATTCCTGCAGTTCTCTTTGAGTGTTCTCAGCCTGCTCACGCCATTCCTCCCTTTCTCTTTGAGTATTCTCAAGTTGTTCACGCAAATCCTGTGTCAGTTTTTGAGTAGCTTCCTCACGCTTATGATATTCCTGTATAAACTTTTGGGATGCCTCCTCTCTCTCCCTATCACGCTCATACAAATTCCTTTGTAAGTTGTCAAACTTCTCATTTATCATGTTTGCCACCAGTGTTTGTAGAACTATTTGGGAACTCTCCTCTGGGTTGTTCATTATCTGATCTGACCCCTGATTATCAAGATTGGGAATTGAGATACCTGGATTTGCCATTTTTCTTGTGTTTTTCTGGCTTACTCTGCCCATTTGAGATGAAAATAGCACCAGTTTTGTGCTAGAACACTATCTTAAGGCAACCATCAACCAACGTTTGCATTTATACAGTCAATAGTCTACAGATACAATCTAGTTCAACAGATACATCTATTCAACATCAAACAACTATATGTTAATGGGCTTCGAACCGCAGAGAAGAATTTGGAAAACCAGAAATTTTTAGGGTTAGGGAGAGATGTGGGTAAAAAATAGGAATAGATTGGTGTGGGGAGGCACAGGGAGAGTTAACTATGTCCTAATCTCAATGCAGGAAATAGGTTGGGTAGGATGCAAGTAGAGAGAGAGAGAAAAAGAAGAAAGGGAAAGGTAAATGAAAAGAGACCAGAAAAAATAGAAACGTAAAAATTAATATTATTATGGAGATTAAAAGACCATCTATTTAGAGAGGAATGTGAGTATATTAATAGAAGGGTAGGGACATAGAGGAGAAGTGAAAAACTTAAGAAAATGCTTAAAATATTATATAGGTATAAAGAGGTAGTACTGCTATTAAGGAATTTAAGTCTCAGAGGTTTTGAATTGAGTAATAAATTTGTGGATTAAGTGTGTACAGAATGGGGGATAGGGTCTACTAGTTAACTACGGGTTTATCTGAGGATGTGCAGGACAAGAGTTAAGTCACATAAAGAAGATCAAAAGAGAGGAAAAGGTGAAAAGGATTAGAAAGGGAGAAAAAATGATCAGAAGTTCAGTAGAGCTAGACAAAAAAACAAAAAGATAGTTAAGAAAGAAAGAAAAAGAGAAAGAAGACAAGAAAGGAAAACGCACATTCATGTATTCCTAAAATAAAAATTATAAGAGGAAAAAAAAAGTTACTGGAAAACAATTATTTTTTCAAAAAAGGCAAAAATTAAAGATTAATAAAATTTTTAGAAAAGGAAAAAAATTACATATATATAAGGTACCAAAAAAAAAAAAAAGAGAAAAAAAAAAGAAAGAAAAGAAGAGGAAGAAAAAAAAAAGTTCTTTGATTTTTTTTTTTTTTTGATTTTTTTGGGAGGGGTGGGAAGAATCCTGTATCTCCCTTTTGTCTGTAACCAGCCTCTTGTTGGAGTCTCTGGTCAGCTTGAGGTCCTGTGGCTTGATTGGTTTCTTAAGTCAGTTTGTTCGAACAGGCAGAAAAATGCTCTGCTTTACCCAAGATTTTGAGATCCCCCTCCCAGATTAGTTTACTGGGAGGGTGATCTGCTTTGAGAATCACAAAAGAGGGGGATGCAGTGGTGAGGCTAGGTTCTGGGTAGAGTTGAGGCCTTTCAACAATCAGTAGCTTTTTCCTGGGGCTATTTTTGAAAAAAACTCACAGAGCCCAGCCTGGAGCCGTTCTCAGGGTTTCTGTTTTTCAATTGATTGTGGAGGCTGCTAGAGGGAGGGGCAGCCTCTGGCTCTGGTTACCCAGTGAGGAAAGCCACTCCAATGGCTGGTGCCTGAGCTGGGTGACTTTTCCCTGGATGGAGCCGATTCTGGCAGGTCACTTCACCGCTGTTAAGTTCTTGTGACCTGCTAAATGACTCGTTTTATTCCAAGGCCTGAGTTGGAGCTGGCAGCTCCTCCGAGCTTTGTCGGTATCCAAGATGGAGATTACCGGTGCTGGGGGGGGGGAAGGGGTGGCCTTCCCTCCTCTGCTCCCTGAGAAGGAGTGAGGACGTCGGGCTTCTACTCACTCCGAGTCTTGGATCCTGGGTCGTCTCTGGTCTGCACACTGCAGGATGAAGATGTCCGCTCCTTGTTGGTTCTTGCTGGTGTTGAGTAGAATCCGCTCGCCCGCTGCGTCTGGCTCCTTCGTCCCGGACTGTCTGTGTGAGTGCTCAGTTATGGCCCCAGCTGCGTTCTCCGCCGCTGTGACCCTGCCGCCACTGCCGCGGCGGCTGCTGGCAGGCGCTCAGATGTGTCTTTTTGCCTTGGCTTCCCCTCTCTTGTCTAACTCTCTGTCCTGTGATGGCACACTTGGTGTGATTCTCTGGCTTAGGACTGTTCACTGGAACTCTAAAACTGCTTTCTATGTGAGAGCTTGTTCAGATTCCAGCTTCTCCTCCGCCATCTTCCCTCTCCTCCGGAACTCAATCCCACCTCTTATACCTTAGTTTTTTTTCCTAAAATCACATGCCTTAAAATCTTTCACTTCTCATCTCTTTTGGACTCACCTAGGTAGCTTTATAAAGTTGATACCTTGATAAAGTTGTTTCTTGCCTCAGACCAACTAAATTAGAGATGCCAACAGGAGCATGCTCCATGCTATGTGTGGTACTAAGCATTTACTTGGAAGGACCCAATGTACTCAAATGGTTAGGGCTGCGGATACACATACTGATGTAGAAGACACAATGTCTTATTTCTTAAAATTTCTGCAAGAAGAGCTGTGAGTAGGGCTAGATGTTGGGGAGAGATGCCTAGTCAGGCAGCTCTTCAGTAAAAGTACTTTGATATTATGTCACACAAAAATTTACACAATGGGTTTGTATCATCAGTCTTTTATAATATCAGGATGAACTTACCAAATTATAAACCCAAAACTTGTGAGAAAATGCACAGTAAAATTAAGAAAATATGCTGAGGAAAAATTGTGACTGAATTAGCATTTTCTTGACTTTGGCAAAATTTATTTAAAAATATTGTGGGAACATATGCAATTGAAGTATGTGTGGGTTCAAAACATCTGTGCAGAGGAAGTTACATCAAAATAAATTCATTATCCCTCACTCATAAAATGCTAGAGAAAAAGTAAAAAGAAGATTAGAGTTCATTCCCCATTTAAAGTTAGAGTTATTAGAGAAGTCAGTTTATTTGCTTAAGGTCACACTGTTGGAGAAGATTTATTTGGGGAAGATTTATTACACACTAAATTTCTAAAGGAAAGAGAAATAATGATATCAACTCAGAAGATGCTGTTTCAAGATAACAGGTTTTATCTTTGCACTGAATGTTTTCATTATTCTTGGACAATGTCCAAATTGATATAATACTTTTTTTCCGAAGAGTAAAAACTGTCAGTGTTTTTAGCTCAGCATATATAGATATTTAACTATATGTTAAGAATCATAGCTATAAAAACTGAATATTACTATAAAAGTGATGGTTTTTAAATAACATTTATGTTTTCTAAATATTGTCATCTCCCTTCTCCCTACTACACCCACACAGACTTTATGATTCTAGATAAAAAGTGATAAATTCATATCCTGTGTATAACTACTTTTAGAAAACTATTACTAACAGTGGTTTATGGAAAAGTTTACAAAGTACTGGAATTTTGTTATCAACACCTGACAGAACATTTACTAGAAACTATGAAAATCTCCTTTCCAAAAGATACTAGAGAAAAATAAGTATTAATCTTTTGTATATAAAAACATATCCATCAAAACATGAGCAGACTATGTTTTAGTTATGTTTAGAGTTAAATATAAGACCAATATCATATATTATTAAAAATAAAAGAGAGTCACTCCCAAACCCACAAGAATAAAGGAATTCAAATCATAACCTCTGCAGTATATTGACTAGGCTATGTATTGACTCCAAAGGATAATACTTCATTCAGATGTTACATTCAGACATTACCACTTAGTGCCTGTATGTGGCTATAGTTACTCAGGAGATGATGAAGGAAGATGCTTCAGAAACTACTTCATACTGACAGAGTATCAATTGAGTCTTTACAAATCCATGTAGAGTCCCACAGCACTTGACTGATATTCTAGTTCACTTTAAATTTTCAGTGGATTTGACAATTTCTCTTTCTCTCCTTCTCTTTCTCTAGACATATATATATATATATATACATGTGTGTGTGTGTGTGTGTGTGTGTGTGTGTGTTTTAAATCTGTTCAGAGTAAGTGTCATCTTCTTTAGACCCCATTTTCCTTCTTTCTCAAAACATTCTTACTAATTTCTTCTCTTGCTTTCTTCTGTTTCTTGCTTTCTTTTGTTTATCTTTCCTAAATGGACACATACTTTTAGTTTTGTAGGCAGGTGGCACAGGTTTTACAGAAATTGTAGACACTTGTGTGTGGGAAACACACAAACACACATGCACACATACAATCCTATACCCCATTCTTCACTAGTACTCATTATATGTACTGCTTTCAGTTATTTCCTACTTTAAAAACTTTGCCTGTATTTACTTAATGGCTATGATACAGAAAGCACGGATGAACTGAGGATAATCTTATTAATTCAGCAACAAAACCTGTGACAACATTTATTACCACTATATGTGGGAACATGTTTTTGAAGCACTATTCTCTTACTTCTGCTAGTTTATTAAATAAATCATGTTGAAGTACCCATTTGGAAAACTTACCACAAATGTGTGACTAACTTCTTTAGCATTAAATTGGATAGATGGATTATGTTCTGCTTGATATTGGCTGGATATTGTTAGGTGATCACTTGGTACCTTGGTTATGAACAGATATGTCTTGAACGACTGTATTAGTTTTCTACTGTTGTCATAACAAATGATCCAAAACTTAATGAAATGTTATTCACATGTTCAAAAGCAACATGTAAATTGCTAATATCAGAAACTTGGCAAATGTACTTCAGTTTTAAATTTAGCCATTTAATTTTCTGTGAGTTGGTTTTAGAACACTTGCTTTTTGACATGGTGAATTGCTTCCTTATCAAATATATAATTGGAATATTATAGTAAGCTTGGTTATATATTATGCAATAATTCTGAATAATTCTTTTTGTGGTGACATATAGGCATAGACATACCTAATTTTCTTTTAGAAATAATTTATTTTTATTTTTTATTTTTGTAATTTTTAATATTGTGAATAACATGTTGAAATTTTTATGCCTGATTGATGATAAGAAATTTGACCACTTGGGTAAATGGTATTTGGTTGGTTGTCCTCTTATTAAATTACTTTTCCCTCTCTTTGCAATTCATAACAATCTATGTGGGAGATATTTTCAAAATGTGTGAGAGGTCTCTATCTTGAGCTTTTAACTTTGGTTTTAGCATCTGCTGATGACTTGCTTGAAGAGACCATTATTACACTGATGGTTTCACAAAAGAGCCATCTGTGATTCTAACATTCTTTCCACATATAGTGCTGTCACTCTGCTATAAAGAAATTTCCCATTACCCTTTTCCCTTCTTTAGTTTCACTTCGGATATATAGGTTCTTTTTTTCCTTTCTTTTTAAAAATTTAAAAAGAATTAAAAATTTATTGTTACTATTATTCTTTCTGATGCTAAAGTTAGATCAGATTTAGCTATCAGTCAGATTTTAGGTGTGTCAAAAAACTGAGGGGAACCCAAAGACTGGCAGAAACAAGTCAGAAAGATACAAAAATCCATGAGTAATTTTACATTAGAGAATGCAATCCCAGGGATGTTGGTGTGAGTGAAAAGATGACATAGACAGGAAAACTAAATGAGGATATATTCTGAGCTGGCCTCTGTTATTACCTCTGTTATTACATCAGTTTATTAATCCTGAAGGGCTTCTATCCACTAGGCCATATTGAACATGTTATGGGTGGGAGGCAGTTGTTCCATATTGGGAAGAAGAATTTATCCATGAATTCTCATCTACCCTTGCTCAAATGATTTGTCTAACAGCATGTACTGCCATGAACTACAGTTATGCCTGTGTGCATCCTGAGCACACGAGGCAGAGTTGTGGCCTCAGGGGAAGCCATGGGCTAGCAAATAAAAGGTCATTGTCATGATGTCAGTGCTGTTGGTTAAGACTTGTCAGAGTCCATACAGAATTGGTTATCAAGTAAAGGTTCAGGTGACCAGTTGGAGAAGGATCTCAGGATTGAGAGAATCTGGGATGGTGTGAAAAAGGTATTTGATAATATTCGCTTTTACTTGTGAAGTTTAGTTACATTTTAATTGCTACACATAAAATACAGGCACTGGGCTGGGATGTAGCTCAGTGGCAAAGCGCTTGCCTAGCAAGTGCAACGTCCTGGGTTCGATCCCCAGTACCAAAAAAGAAAAGACAAAAAAAATACAGTTAAAAAAAATACAGGCACTAACAGTTATCTACAGGTCATTTTAAAATATAAATTAGAACATAGTGTATTTCCTAAAACAGGGCTTTTTTGATTGTTTTCTTTTTACATTAATAAATTTAAATTCATTCAGTTATTTTAGGTTTGAGACATTGGAATAATCTTTGACTCATTCTTACTGTGTAATCACAGAAGTCTTATCATTGAGAGCTACTCTTCATGATGGCTGTTGCCTACTTGGCCTCACTTCCTTCCAATGCCATCACTTTAAGTCAGGCTTTGAGAACATTTTGCCTTGAAGTAGCCATCTGATGTTTCTCTTATCTCTCTCTTTCCTTTCCTTTCTCTTCCGAGACTAATTATCCTAAGACCTCTGCTTATGTATTATTCCTTTTAAACATAAATTGCTCCCAAGAGTCTACTAAATTCTGCCTCCTTTCTCAAGGACCTAAAAAAAATCTACAGCTTAATTAAACTTACCTTTTCTCATTGGTTCTCTTTTGTTAATATCTATGTACTTAGTTGCAATCAGGTTGACTTTCATAGATTTTCTTGGACAGACACTATTCTTTCAGGTTATTCCAGCCTCATATTCTTGCACAGTATTAAATACCCTTCCTGCTGTTGCATTTGTTTGTTTGTTTGTTTAAAAGTATTCCACTTTCATCAGGCACCAGTGGCTCACACCTGTAATACTAGCTATTCAGGAGGCTGAGATTCAGAAGTTCAAGGTTCAAAGCCATCCTGGAAGTTCCATCTTCTAAAATAACCAACAAAGAGCCAGGCTGGAGACATGTCTCAAGTGGTAAAATGTCAGCAGCGGGCATCCAAACTAAGCCAGTTTGAGGCCTCTGAATTCAAGACTCCATATTGCCCTGCATCTTGAATGTACATTTTTCTATTTAGATGAGAGGAAGGCAAAAACCAAAATGCTTAAATTGGGATACTGGCTGACCCATTGTAACAATGCGAAGTACAAGACACTATGTTGAAAAAGAACTTTACAACTTCAGGCGTGGGGTAATGGGGAGGGAGGACTTAGGGATGTGGGAAGGGAAGGGATGGTAGGGGAAAAACAAAGGAGGGGGTCATAATCCTCAATAGGAAATGTACCATT
Organism: Dipodomys merriami; assembly: GCF_024711535.1. Lineage (NCBI taxonomy): Eukaryota > Metazoa > Chordata > Mammalia > Rodentia > Heteromyidae > Dipodomys > Dipodomys merriami. The sequence continues at coordinate 617,502 of NW_027206130.1, forward strand.
ACCTTATTCATGTACAGGAGTCTATACAGTATCTTTACAATAAAAAATTATATATTTTAAAAAAGATTCCATATTAGTGGTATGTAACCTCCCTTCCTACAAAACACATCTTTGAAAGCCAGCAAGGAAAGTTCCTGAGATTCTTATTTCCAATTAATCACCAGAAAACCGGAAGTGGTGCCATGGCTCAAAGGGTAGAGCGCTAGCCTTGAGCTGAAGAGCTAAAGGACAGTTTGCAGGCCCAGAGTTCAAGCCCTACTACTGACAAATAAATAGATAAATAAAATAATAAATAAATAAAATATTTTTTTCAGGAAGTCTGGGCAGCACCTCAGTTGCTTGGGTATTTTTCACCTTTTATGTGAACTCTTTTTTTAAACTATAGAGGAAGAAGATCATACTGCTTCTCTATTATCAGAGCTACAGGACTCCACCAACATGCTGTCTGGCTTAGAAGGTTGTTTTAAACCAAGAAAGAGTAAGTTTGGCAGGGTCAGATACTGGGAATCAGAAGGAATGATGATTCAAGCTGCTCATGTTTTGTACTTCCCCATTCATCATCCTTCATCATACAAATCTACAGAAAGGTCTCTGACCTGCCATCAGCTATAATGCATGATTGAAATATGCTGATCAATTTTGCAAAGAAAAGTTACAGTATTTATTAATAAAAACTGTCTGTTGGAAAGGGGACATAAAGGTTATAATACCTGTTTATCCCTGATGGCTCAGGAAGGTGAAGGTGACACAGATCTCCTATTCCCAAAGAATGGAACTACAAATTCAATTCATGTACAAATCACAGTGTGTAAATGTTCAAGCAGTTGATCTCTACCACAGTCCTTTGACATAATTATACTTGGGAGCACTAATATGAAACATGGTTTAACTGACATATTTTAAACACTAAGATCTTATTTGCTTTATTTTGGTGGAGTTATTTTTATTTTAATGGAATTAGGGAAAATGACTCTCCCTACATATAAGCTAACATTTTGTACTAGTGAGAACATATTTTGGTAGGAAAAGGATGAAGGCTAAAAATAGCAACCTGGAAAAGTTATTTTTATCAGGCAGATATGACTAAGAAAGAAAGATTCTAAAACTCTCATCTTAAATGTTTAAGCTTAGATCTATTATTTTTTGTCATATTAAGCAAAGGAAAAAAGATTGTCCATTGATATTGATATTGAATATTAAATGAGGTTTCTAGTTTCAAAGTAAATAGAATTTTATATATTGAGAAAAATCCTGCTTCTGAGGAAGAAGCTGGCTAACTTTGCTTTTCCCTAGAATCACAATTTTCTATCTGATGAGAATTTGAGGAGTATTATTATTTATGCTGGAAAAAGACAGTGGGAAGATGATAGGAAAAGCATCAAGGGACTTTTATACTCAGCTGATAGACACAGAATCCAAGATTTTAAGAATTAGGATTGTAGGACATTTGGGGTACATTTTCTTAAGGTGAATAAAGTGTGATTGAGTTCTGTGAATACAAAATGATGTTATCACTTGAATCTATTTTTAGTTTATTATAAGGGTGATGTACAGAGGATTACAATTATATGAGTCAGGTAATGAGTACATTTCCTTTCATGCAGTGTCTTATGTTCTCATTCCCTCTCAGTCCCTCCCTCCCACCTCCACCCATGAGTTGTATAGTTTACTTCCATCAATGTCCAGTAAGCTCCACTGTTGCACTTTTATACCTTTTCCTTTAAGTTCTGTATTATCCCTCTCAACTCTTCCAAAGAAGTACTATTGAATACACCATACATAAGGTGAAGAAGACAGAATCATAAAAAACTAAAAACTGAAAAAAAGAAAGGGAAAAAAGAAGTCTTTGTTTCCATATCTTGGAGTTTGAGTATGCATATTATTTTATATAAATATGAAGAAGCACTTAGGAATTATACCTTTGTGTTTCTCTCATGAGAAAATCCTCTTTTGTTTTTTAATTTTTATTCTTAATGTTTTTATTGTAAAAATACTGTACAGAGGGGTTACAGTTACATGAGTGAGGTAATGAGTATATTTCCTATTGAGCATTGTTACCTCCTCCTTTGTTTTCCCCTATCACCCTTTCCCTCCTTACCTACCCTACTCCTCCCTTCCCCCCAAGTTGTAAAGTTCACTTTCAACTTAGTGTCTTGTACATCTCATTGTTACAATGGGTCAACCTGTATCCCTATTTAAGCATTTTGTTTTTTCCCTTGCCCTCCCCAAATTAGAAAAATGTATATACAAGATGTGGGGCACTGACATCAAATACAGTGAAAACAAGGGTTATACCGTAGGGGAAGAACATACAAGAGAAACAAAAGAATCACATAGTACATTTTAAATATGTTAAAAACAATAGCAAGAAAGAAAAAATCACTTGTGTCCCTGCCTTGGGCTTCATTTCACTTAACATCATCTTGTATGGTCATATGTACATAGCTTCTGATCTTTTCTGCTTGTCCTAGACTTATACTAGTTATTGCAAATAAGGGAAACCATGGGACCTATGTTTCTTTGGGCCTGGCTTACTTCACTTCATATATTTTTTTCCAAGTCTTTCCATTTCCTAACAAATGGGGCAATGCCATTCTTTCTGATGGGGGCATAGATTTCCATTGTGTATATATACCACATTTTCTTGATCCATTCATTTACCGAGGGGCATCTGGGTTGGTTCCATATCTTAGCTATGGTAAATAATGCTGCAATAAACATAGTTGTGCTGGTAACTTTAGTATGGTCTTGTTTGTGATCATTTGGGTAAATGCCCAAAAATGGGATTGCTGAGTTATAGGAGAGCTCTATGTGGAGTATTTTGAGGATCCTCCATACTGCTTTCCAAAGTGATTGATCCCTTTGATCTAGATTTGTGTCCTTACTGTTTCCTTTGATCAACAGGTTGATTTTTTTCTTGTTTATTATTATTATTATTATTATTTTTGGGTCTGGTCGTGGGGCCTGAACTCTGGGTCTGGGCACTGTCACTCAGCTCTTCAGCTCAAGGCTAGCACTCTACCACTTGAGCCAGAGTGCCACTTCCGGCTTTTTTCTTTTTGCTTATGTGGTGCTGAGGAATCGAACCCAGGGCCTCAGGCATGCAAGGTAAGCGCTCTGCCACTGAGCCACCTTCCCAGCCCTCTTGTTTATTTTTCTAAAACAGTTTGTCTTCTTTTAAAAAATAATTTATTTTTTGGACATTGACTTTGCTTCGATTCAGTTCAAATGTGAGGAGATATTCCTGTTTCAGAGGACCCTATGGGATGGGTGAGGTGGGTGTTGCTCAGTCTCTCCTTCTGTCCTTTTCTGATTTCATCATTCACTGTTGCTGGGAACACTTCCAAGTGAAGATCTTGTATGTAAATATCTGGCTCAGGATGAACTCATGACTCTAAAACTACCTCAAGTAAACCATCCAAAATAAAAAGATTATTTTCCAAGTGTATGCAGTATTAAAACTTCCGGACCTATTTCTCAATCACAGTTTTCCCTTAAAGCTCCTTCTTCAGCTATTCTGGAAGAACTATTGATTCTAACTCACTGCCAAGTATAAACATTAAATATCTCCAATAGCCTAATCATCCTCAGAAATCATTTTTGTAGAGGTCTGTAATTCTTCCCTAGAAGGGAGAGAATCTATAAAACACAAAGTAGATTCAACTCATTTTAAGGGGGAAAAAAAACAAATGAACCAATCAAAACCCCAAACCAAAACCATAGCAGCAGCTCAGATGATCTTATTTGACTTTCTAAATTGGCCAAGTAAATAGAATATTCAACACAAAACTTTTTACTTTGTGTCTTGTAGATGATCTAAAATTACAATGTAATGTCAGGCTAGTGGAACTTTGATGGAATTTAGGTGAAACTTAGATGAAGATGACAGGATAGTATAAATCAGTAGCAGAGGTTCTCAGGGGGTTTATGTGATGTAAGTGGCCAATCCTTTTATCCTTTAGTTACTTTAGGCAGGAAGCATTTGTAGTAACTTCCAGTAACTGGAGGTGAGCCTAGAATGTAAGAAATGCACACGGGGAATAGAGTGACACATAACTTACAATTTGTTCTTAGTTTCAGAACATGATTTTGTAAACCTAAGATAGAAATTAATACAAAGTCATTATAAGGCTAATAAAAATGATTAGAGCCCTAAATCCATCTGAGGCTCAAACTGTTAGAATCTTTTTCTTTTCTTTTCTTTTCTTTCTTTCTTTCTTTCTTTCTTTCTTTCTTTCTTTCTTTCTTTCTTTCTTTCTTTCTTTCTTTCTTTCTTTCTTTCTTTTCTCTCTCTCTCTCTTTCTTTCTTTCTTTCTTTCTTTCTTTCTTTCTTTCTTTCTTTCTTTCTTTCTTTCTTTCTTTCTTTCTTTCTGTCTTTCTGTCTTTCTGTCTTTCTTTCTCTTCTCTTTTCTTTTCTTTTCTTTGTTGTTGTTGGTTGTGGAGCTTGAACTCTGGGCCTGTTGCTGTTCCTCAGCTCTTTAGTACTCTATCACTTGGGCCACAGAGCCACTTCCAGTTTTCTGGTGGTGTATTGGAGATAATGTCCTTTCCTTGCTCAAGCTGGCTTTGAACCTGGACCCTCAGATCTCAGCTTCCTGAGTAGCTAGGATTATAGGCTTTGTTAGAATCTTTTGAGGTTGATTGAGAAAATAGCAACAACCAGGAAACAGTTGAGAAATTCTTTGAATTGTGCAGGTAACTAAAATTGAATTGTATTTAGACTGATACATACGGACATATACTGAGTTCTAGGAAAACATTCCATTGCAATAAGGAAAGAATAAGCAAACATGCTGTCACCTCAACACTGAAATAATTTTCAGTACCCTAATATTCTCTTTGCATGATCATGATTATGTACCAAGATAATGAATACAAGACAGAAATAATTGTGCTTTCTCATTTCACTGTGCAATGACAAAAATAAAATGAGGGTACAGCCAAGGAAGAAGTTTTGTGTGAGATACAGTACAAGGTACATTGCACTACTAATTGTCAGCATTGTTATTGGATGGAAGAAAATTCTGCTAGCTGAGATTAAGATGTAACCGCCAAGAAAAAATCCAGATGTAGATTCAGAAGATAATTTCTTTGTATACTCTTTGCTGACTGTGTTTATAGAAGTAAATGTCAAGGAAAGCTTGGCAGGGAACAAAAGAGATGAGTCACATTTCTCTAGTCTCATTCCCAAGATGCTATCTTTTACCTTTCTGAGTATGCACAAGTCTGACATAGGGTTTCGACTCCTTTATGGGAAACAGTATGCAAACACTTAAATAGCAGCAGGGCAGTCATTTTTCATATATACTTTGTTTTCATTTCTATGACTTGGAAAGACCAAGTTTCTAAATGCAGAAATCTTTGTAATTGCTCTGCAACTCAAGTCCTTGCTTGCACTCTGAACTTTATGAAACAATTAGTTTTAAAAATGCACTTGGAAGAAAACATAAGCTTTGAATTAGAAATTCCTTTTCTTCATGTCTTGCTTTCACATCAAACAAAACCAAATTCATTTAGAGTATAGAAAGATGTACTGTCAATACTTGGCCTTTCTATATATTTTCTATTTCTGAGATTGCATCTAAGCAATCAACTATTATGTTATAGCCTGCAAAGCTAATGTGTGCTAACAGAGATTGTGCCAGCTATAGAAAATGTTGACCTAGTTGCCCATTTTTTGTTTTTTTTCTCTTTAGTTGTTTGATTTTTTGAGTGATTTATATATTGTGATTATATCAGATGGATGGCAGGCAAAAACTGTTCCATTTTTGTAGACTGTCTCTTAATGCTGCTGAATGGTTCTTTTGTGTGTAGAAGACTTTAATTAAGTCACGTACAATTCCACCTTTAAAATTCTTGCTCTTATTTTATAAGTTATTGTTATTCTATTCAGAAAATTTGTGCCTAGTCTTAGATGTTGAAGCATTTCTCTTATGTTTTCCTCTAATAGGTTCAAAATTTCATATCTTACATTGAGACCTTTGACCCATTTCAAATTTACTTGTTTTGTACAGTGACAGAAACATCAAATTTCAATCTTCTACATGCAGAAATCCAGTTTTCCTTTCCCTCTCTCCTTCTCCACCTCCCTCCTTCCCTCCCTCCCTCCTTCCCTTCCGTTTCCTTCCTTCCTTCCTTCCTTCCTTCTTTCCTTTCTTCTTTTTTCTTCCTTCTTTTTCCTTCCTTCCTTCCTTCCTTCTTTTTTTTTTTGGTCCAGTCGTAGGGCCTGAACTCTGGGCCTGGGCACTGTCCCTCAGCTCTTCAGCTCAAGGCTAGTGCTCTACCACTTGAGCCACAGCACCACTTCTGGATTTTTTCTTTTTGCTTATGTGGTGCTGAGGAATCGAACCCAGGGCCTCATGCATGCAAGGCAAGCACTCTACCACTGAGCCACCTTCCCAGCCCCCTTCCTTCCTTCTTACCTACCCACCTACCTTCCTTCCTTTCTCTCTCTTTATTTCATGGATACAGGGGTTTGAACTCAGGGCCTTATGCTCACTCAGCTTATTGCTCTTGGATGATTCTCTACCATTTGAGCCATGTTTTCAGCCTGGCTTTTTGCTAGTTAATTGGAAATATAGTTGGTTGGATTCTTCTTAGTGTACTGGCTTTGAATTGTGATCCTTCAGAGTTCAACCTCCTAGGTAGTTAGAATTACAAGTATGTGTCACTGGTGCTCAGCTATTTCTGAAAGAGGCTGTCCCCACCAATATGTTTTTGGCACCTCTCCCATTAATCAGATGGCTCTAGCTGTGGGCTTTATTTCTATTATCTTTTTTTCTGTTCCATTGATTTATATGTCTGCTTTTGGCTATTTTAACAATATTAATTATGCTGACTCATAAACATTAGAGGTCTCTTTTCAAATGAAAAGTACAAATGGCCAATAAATGCATGAAAATTTCAATAAATTTAGCCATTATGGAAATGGAATTAAAAACATTGCACTTCTGTATCACCCCAGTCAGAATGGCAATCATAAATAGCTCCAAACCTCAAAACCAAACCAACAGTCTCTAACCCCATTATCTGCATGGGGAACAGGAAATGTCTCCTGTAGTCAAGGTACTGTGGGAATATATATGGAGGTTCCTTGATAAATTAAAATAGATAGAACTTCAATCTGATAAATTTCTATCACTTCTGAGTATATACTCCATATATCAAAATCAAATATAATAGAAATACCTGCATGCAAATGCTTATTTACAATGGCCAAGCTAAGAAATCAGCCTCAATTTCCAGATGAATGGCAGAAGAAATTGTGGTATATATACATACACAAAATGGAGTTTAGCTATAAAGAAGAATGAAATTGCTGGGCACTGGTGGCTCACACCTATAATCCTAGCTACTCAGGAGGCTGACTTCTGAAGATCATGGTTTGAAGCCAGCAAGTGCAGAAAAGTCTATTGAGAGTCTTAACCATCAAAAAGCTAGAAGTAGATTTGTGGTTCAGGAACAACACACAGGCCCTGAGTTCAAGTCTCAGGTCTGGCACAGACACGCACACACAACGCACACACATGCACACACATACACAGAATGAAATTATGTTATTTTCAGGAAAATAGTTGGAACTTCAGATTGCCATGTTAAGTGAAATAATCCTCTCACATTTCCTCTTACATGTAGAATTTTACATGGGATATAAAAGTAAAAGGATGACTATTCGGGATGTGTGAGGAAAGGGGGAGGAGAGAAAGGAATAAGAAGGAGTAGTAAATGGAATGAATATTATCCAAGTATATCGTCTGCATATATGGAAATATAATAAAACATTATTTTATATAATTAACTATTATATAATAGAGTATGACCTTTATTACTTATTGCTTTGAAATGAGGATGGTGGGACCCTTCTTTAACATCATGTTTTTGACTTTTTGTTTACTTCCATGCTTCCCCAAAACACTTTCTATATGTCACCTCTGTTTCCTGACTTTTCATTTATTCTTATTTCCATGTGGTCTGAATTCTACCCCATCACCTCTCTGAAATTTTCTTCACAGACTTAAGGACTTTTTTAGGAAGCATGCCTAACATCTTCTAAGAACTGATTCATTTTCTGGACTTTTCCACAGCATTTACCTTGTTGATCCTCCTTATTGCTTTCAAAACTATTCCTTTGTTTTTGTAACTTCCAAGATGCCATACAAAGCTGATGATTAAGCTCAGTATGTTTTCTCCATTTATTTATTTTGAGCAGGATTTAAAATATGTAGTTATTTTTTTACTTATTTTTATTTCCTCCTAAGTCTTGCCTATATTTCTTTTGCAATATTTTAGCTTTCTTTCGTTCTTCCAAATCTTGTTAACACACTTGTCCAAGTTCTATGTCAGGCTTTTGTATTTTTTTGCGGGGGTGGGAGGGGAAGCAGGTTTGCATTATTTAGGCTGGTTTTCCAACTTGCTATAGAAGACCCAGGCTGGCTTCAAATGCATAGTCCCTCTGTGTCTACCTTCAAGTTCTGGTGTTACAGGTATGATGCCATCACACCCAACATTCATACTTGCTCGTCATAACTAATATTTTTGTGCTCATTTTTCCTAATTCCAGTCATTACAAAAGTTCCATCACAAAAGTGCCTTGACTTAAGACAGTGGAGAATGCATTGTTTTGATGATACATTTCCTTTCTTATGTAGCTGTAACCCCTCTGTACATCACCTATACAGTAAAATAAAATAAAATTTCAAAAATAGAAAAAGGCAAAAATAATTAGGCAGACAAACATTGGCCTTGTCTTGGATAAATATGCTGAAGTAGGACAGTTTGATCTATACTTTGATTTGGATTATATGGGATAGAGGTTAGAATTCTTCATTTAAAGGGAACTTGAAGAGCTAGAAGTTTAAATGGAACCAATACGGAAGTTTGTTGAAGAATATTAGTGGTTCTAACTAAGGAAACAGCAAGCCAGTGTGAGGACAAGTAAGGGTAGGTGTTATTCAAGAAATAAAGGAAGTGGCCAGTTTATGGACATGGTTGAACAAAGTTTCATTGACATACTACTAGAGATGATGTGAGACTAAGAAGAGATTAGCCACTATTCAATGCATTTTTGAGACAACCATAGGATTAGATGTTTGACACCCTATGGGCACAAACCGATGAGGTGAACAGTGTAGTCAGCAAGAATCTGCCGGGACCTTACTCTAAAATGATCCCTTAAAAACAACTAAACTCCACAGTAATGGATATCAAGACACTGAAGTGTATGAAATCTCAAAGAATTCAATTATAAGAATGGGCAATGAACATATTGAGGGCACAGATAAGTATTGAATGAATCCAAGAGAGTACAGATAAACAGCTGTATGAAATAAGAAAGACAATGCAGGACATGAAAGAGGAATTTGATATAGAAATTCTAAAACAAAGTTAAAATGCTTGAAATGAAAAGCCTAATAAATCAAAATAAAAAAAAATGCTGATGAAAGATTCACTAATTGACTGAATCAAGTTCAAGACAGACTACTAGGATTTTTAAGACAAGGTAGAAGAATTAGAACTTCTATACAAAGATAAAGAAAATAATAATAAATTTCAAATGAAATATGCAAGAAAGACCCCTGGTACACCATTAAAAGTCTAAAGCTATAAATCTTGGACATAGAAGGAGAAAAAGTATAAGAAAATGTACAGAAAATATACTCGATAAAATAATAAGAGAAAAATGTATCAAATCTTTAGAGTCATCTAAAGATAGAAAAAGTCACCTGACAAGAACAATAAAGGTAATCTCTGTAATATGTTTTAGCCAAAACACTAAATTACAGAACAAGGAAAGAATATTGAAAGCTTTAACAGAGAAGAGTCGTCATCTGTAAAGGAAAACCTTTATAAATAGCATATTTCTTTTTTTTATTGTGAAAATATTGTACAGGGGGGTTACAATTACATGGGTAAGAAAATGAGTACATTTCCTATCAAGCATTGTTTCTCCTTCCTCTTTTGTTTCCCCTTCCATCCCTTCCCATCCCTACTCCTGACCCCCCCTACCCAATCTTCCCCCCCCTCCGACCAAAGTTGAAAAATTCATTTTTTGACATAACAACTTGTACATCTCATTGTTGCAATGGGTCCACATGTATCCCTATTTAAACTATTTGCAATAACTAGTATATGTCTGAGTCAAGCTGAAAAGTTCAGCTAAGTTGATGTTAGGGAAATGAACCCCAAGATAAGTATTCAAATGTTTTTTTTCTTTCATGCAATTGTTTCTAGCATAGTTATAAGATGATTTCTTTGTTGCTTTGTATGTCCCTCCCCCACGGATAACCCCTGCTTTCACTGTATTTGATGTTGGTATAATTTGTGGAGGGGAAGGGAAAAAATATAAATAGCATATTTCTTAAAGATTTTTAAAAGCAAGGAGGGCATGTAATGATGTATTTCAAGCCCTAAATATAAACTTTCATTCTAGAACATGGTATTCAGCCAAAATGTAGGAATCCTATACACAATGGAGGAAGATAAACAGTACCACAAAAATATGGAAAAGAATAAATATCAGCATATGATTCAACAAGCAGCTTATTAGGAAAGTAGTAAATATTATGAAATTGGGAATCACTACATGCCCTTCAATAGTAACTGAATATTAATAGTCTCACATTTCCAGTGAAAAGGCATAAACTTCCAGGGCTGGTGGTGCATGCCTACAATCCTAGCTATTCTGGAAACTTATGTGTGAAAATCACAGGTCAAAGCCAGCCTGGGCAGGAAAGACTCTGAGACTCTTATCTCCAATTAAAAACTCTGTGAGGCTCTTATCTCCAGAAAACAGGAAGTGAAAAAGCTCAGAGACAATGCCCATGACCCCCCCACCCCCCAAAAAAGGGCACAAACTGGTGGATTGGATTACAAAACAACACCTGATCATTTGTTGCCCACAAGAAAAACACCTCACTGGCTAAAGCAAATGAGGAGTTAAAGTGAAAAAGAGTTGGAAAAAAATATTCCAAAGTATATTGAGAGCCTGAAAGCAAATAGGAGTAATTATACACAGCAAAGCAGTTTTCAAACAAAAGGCAATCAGAAGATGCAAAAGAGGTCATTCATCTTGATAAAAAGAACAATCTAGCAAGATTTATCTGGGCCAGTTCACACTCCCCAGAAGAGCTGAATATTTTCATTATGATGTCACATTGACTTCTTTTTCAGCTTTGTACTACTTATAAGGAGATCAAAATATCAATTATAATTCTACATTTCTCAAAACATGTGCTGGATTCATTGAAAATTAGCTCAAGTAATTAAGTCATAAGCACATGAAATTAAATATTCCTCATTTCTGCCCTGAAACATAAATATTCTTGGCCTATCATTCCAGCAACAATATTTTCCAGAGATAGGTAAGATTCCAAAGGAACAAAGTTTTATGGCCACATTTTTCTTACCTGCATGTCATGCTGATTAAACATTACAGAACATTGTTGAAGACAGCAGGACTGATGAGGTTAGAGTTTTCCCCTATTTTCACCAAGATCATGAGTCAGAAAAAGCAAGATGAATAGTCAGTTTTCTACCTCTTTATCCATCCCTGTTACATTTGTAATAAAATCGCATTTTACTTAAGCAACATTTTGATTGTATGTTTGTGTTTATGAATTTGTGTAGTTATATATTTATTGTTTATTTGAAATAATATGCCAAGCGCTCTACCACTTAGGCCAACCCTTCCACCACCCTCAGCCTATCATCTAAATTTAAAATGCAAGTGAAGTGAGTAAATTAAATTGTTTTCCAAGTTGCCAACGTTTAATTTTTGGTTATTTCTTTCCCTTGCATTTTTAAGGGGAATGACTCTAAATTTATAATTGGGATCTTATTTCTGAATTTAGACATTTTTGATTAAAAATGACTTTTGGACTTTTTCTTCCCTCTACTTGGAACAAATTTTCCCCAGGTAGTGACAAACAAGGCTATCAGATAAGCCTTTCCTGACCACTTTGTTGAAAATATTTTTTTTTGTTTTTTGGTTTTTTTTTGGGTCCGGTCGTGGGGCCTGAACTCTGGGCCTGGGCGCTGTCCCTCAGCTCTTCAGCTTAAGGCTAGCGCTCTACCACTTGAGCCACAGTGCCACTTCCGGCTTTTTTCTTTTTTCTTATGTGGTGCTGAGGAATTGAACCCAGGGCCTCAGGCATGCAAGGCAAGTGCTCTACCACTGAGCCACCTTCCCAGCCCGTTGTTGAAAATTTTTATCTTTAGCCTATTCCTACTTTCTTAGCTACCCCATAAGCCTCTGTAATTTTTCTCTTATGTCATTTGCTGCTATGTGCTATATTGGTTGTTTTATTTATTTATTTATTTATTTATTCATTTATATTTTTCTTTCTTCAATTTCTCTAATAATTTCACTGGGAAGTAAGCTCTTCAAAGGTAGAGATTTCAGGCTATGGTTGCTATTGTACTTGGAACTAGAATTTTGCTGGGCACATATTGCTCCAATTTATAGGAAACAGTATTTTATAGCCATTTTTCTTTAGGACAGTAAAGCATAGTTGTTTATACCACAATCAGTAGGAAGTACTTAACCTCTCAAATTTCATTCGATTAAGTCAATTATAATTAGTCCAAACTTCTGTGTGGTATTTATAAAGAAAGCTAGTGGTGGGCTGAGATGTAGCTCAGTGGCAAAGCGCTTGCCTAGCAAGTGCAATGTCCTGGGTTCGATCCCCAGTACCAAAAAAAAAAAAAAAAAAAAAGAAAAAGACAAAAAAAAATACAGTTAAAAAAAAAAAAACAAAAAGAAAGCTAGTGGTTACTATAGCTGCATGTTATTAGTGTGTTACTAGATAAGCAAAGAAAAAATGCCACTGAATTGATGTTTTACTGAAAATTTAATTATCATCTAGTATATATATTTCTAGCAAAATCCACTGTGAATAAGCATTTATTTTCTTGTTTACAGGCAGAAGACATGAGCATGGTGTTTTAAAAGGATCACCTTAACCTGTCTAGATGTTCTTTGATGAACGTGTTGAGAAACAGAATTGACCAAAATAACTTGCTAAATTAGAGAGTTGACCTAAGACAAATCAGGTCACACTGTGGAGGTTTTAACATCATTCTGTGTGGAGCTCAGACCCTAATCCTTTTACAAAACAATAATTAATGCTGATCAAATTCTAAGAATTTATTTTTAATCCTAATTTTACAGATGAGGTAGCAAATGGGGAAGAAATTAAATGGCTTATTTAAAGCTGCATCACAAATTGACGGAAGCTGGGACTCTGTCTCATGTTTCTAAGTTTATTAATGTCATGATCTACTGCCAGGATAATTGCTGCAGCTCAGGCCTTGGGAGCATAATTGATTTTCTGGGGGTGCCTATGTGATGACTGAAGACTTCTCCAGTAAAATTCAGTCTCTGGAACAAGACATGGTTCATGTTGCTATAAATGGAGCACTAACATGTATTTCTGTTCTTTGGGAAGAATCATTATCTTGATTTCTCCTAACTTTTACACAGACGAACTGAAATAATAGGCTCAGTGGAAAACTCATATTTTATTCTGATGTGAATACAAAAGCATATCATGATTTATAAAGAAATTTGATGTTGGAGTTTCTCAGAGGTGGTAGGTAGACAACTCTTTTCGAGACAGTTAAATACTCAGTTATGCAGGCAAGGATGAGTTCACTATCATCAGTATGCCCCAGTTTATTACAAGGAACCAGTCTTTATTTATGGTTAACCGGGTTATTCTGAAACCTAGACACGCATTTGAGAGACATAAAGCTTTCAGCCATTTCATTTCCTTGAGGGCTGGGTTTTTGTGTGTGGAGGTGGCCATGTACATAGACTTTTCATTCTTGGTTTCTGCAATTATTTGAAAATATTGCCAAACCAAGTTTTTTTTTTATTATCTCCATTAATCTTCCCTTGCCTATGAGGAATTAGAGTCTTACTGAATCTCTTCCTTTGAACAACGGCTTCTTTCTTTCTTTTAGAAAAAGGAGCTTAGATGGATAAGTGCACTTACTAAAAAGCTGTCAAGGCCAGGTGCCTGTGGCTCACGCCTGTAATCCTAGCTACTTAGGAGGCAGAGACTGAGGATCCAGTCTGGGCGGGAAAGTCCATGAGATTCTTCATCTCCAATAAACTACTCAGGAAAACTGGAAGTAGAACTGTAAGCTCAAGTGGTACAGTGCTAGCCTTGAGCACAAAGAGGCTCAAAGACAGTGCCCAGGCCCTGAGTTTAAGCCCCAGGACCAGCAAAAAACCAAACCAGATCAAAATAAAAGAAACCTATCAATTACTCAATAAGGATATTTTTATATTCTTAGTTTCCTTATCTGTAATAGAGTAGTCACAGTAGAATGTTGTGGGGCTTGTGGAATGGCCCAAGTGGTAGAGCCTTCCCTGCCAGTAAGTGCAAGGCCCTGTGTACAAACTAATGTTTCAAAAAAAGTCATAGTAGAACATCTCTAGTAAAGATGAAATAATTTAGTTGGCACATTGATTGACTTATGGTAAGTAAGTCTATTCATCTTTTGCTTCCTTCTTATTATAATGCTGATGATTAGTATATGGAGATAAGAATATGTTTCCTACAGATGAAAAGGAATAGGAGTGATAGAGGAGAGATTTTTCTTCTCTTTCAAAGACTGGCTAACAGGGCTTTTATTATCAGAAGTTTAATAAGAACATCAACTTTGTTAAGACTGAAATGATCTCAACATCGAAAGCCAATGACTAAATTATTGATGTTAAACAATAAAAGCCAATGCCAAGGAAACATAAATTTTTGTTTTTGTTTTTGTTTTGGTATTGGTCTTAGAACTTGAAATCAGAGTCTGGGCACTGTCCCTGAGCTTTTGGGCTCAAGGCTAGCACTCTACCACTTGAGCTACAGTTCCACTTCCTTTAAAAACATTTTCTTCTTTTGATGTGGGGAATTGGAGATAAGAGTCTCAAGGACTTTCCTGCCTGGGCTAGCTTTGAACAGCTATCCACAGAACTCAGCCTCCTGAGTAGCTAGAATTTCATGCGCGAGCCCAGTGCCTGGTGTTTTTAGAAAAAGACAAGCAGTTCAATAACAAACCCTCTCTGAATAGTGAATTGATGTGTTCTCAGAGAATAGAAGTTATACTGAGGCCAGAAATGTTAAGCTCACAATGATTGCTGGCACATTATTAACTCTAAAATGTTTTGTGAGTGAAATATATATGTATGCACATGTATGTATATGTATATGTGTGTATACACAAGAATATACATATACATGTGTATATATGTGTAGATATACATGTACATACATACCTACATATGTACTTATATACATTTACATATATATTTAAATTCACCCAACTTACTGAATTTACCTTCAGGTAATTAATGCCAAAGACTGAATTAAATCCTAATTGTAAATTTAAAAATTGTTTGCTCCACAAGAATTATAAAGAATGAATGATATTTATACAGCTCTTGTAGATGTTTTCTGGAACTTTTAATTCTTATATCTTTCCTTTTTTACATTTCAGACAGGAACTGGTAACTTGTCACATTTCCTGAGATCTTAACTTGTATTAAGTAGGTGGCTATTTGAAGTAAAAATGGCATTTAAAAAAAATTAGTGATCGAAATAAAATCGAGCTGTATAATTATCTTTTTTAAAAAAACTTTATTTGTGGAACATTAATACTTGCAGAGGCTTATCTTTATTTTTCACTTCTAATGGAAATGGCTAATATTTAGACTTAAGATGTAAGATGTAAAATGTTTTTATTAAAACTTCTTCATATCTATATTAGAGGGAATATTCCCTCACCACTCACTCAAGCCAGAAAGGTAGTATCTCTCTTTCACTTCCTGCAGCCTAGTAACAACAAATTACTTTCATTCTGTAAAATTAAAATGTGAATGTCTCTTCTCTGTTCCTACTGTGGATGCTACAAAGAAAAAAAATCTTTGGTTTTTGAGTTGGGTTACATGAAACAGAGAAAATTAAACAGTCATCAGAATCTAGGTATAGAGAGAATGGGATCTAACAGAAAGGAAACATCATAAAACTTTGGTGAAGAGGATGCTCTCACTTTACATTTGATGGGAACTTGACTAATGCTTACTTTAAAAAATTATTAATATTAAATCTGGGAGACTTTGGTATATTTAGGCAGCTATGGAAAGGGATGTGTATGAGAGATAGAAAAAGTGGCCTGGCTAAATTCCCATGGCAATATTCCAACTGGGGAAATTTTTTTTGATAACAAAGAATGAACTAACCTAATGGTAGGCAAACTTGATATGAGTTAACATAAGGCTTCTCTTTGTTTCTATATTTTTTGCGAACATTCCTGTACTTTTTGTTTTCATATTTGAAGTGAGTATTCCTATATTTTATAAGAGACATGTGTATATATGTGAGAAGAGAATGTTTCCTCAGATTGCATTAAGTGGCTCTTAAATATATGCTCCCTATTACATTTCTGAAGTCCAAAATATTCAGAATTCTACTGACAGCCAATATCATATGCTGCTAAGAAGGGACCTGAAGTTGGATTAAGAAAGAATAGGTAGTGTTTGGGCTGGGAAGGTGGCTCAGTGGTAGAGTGCTTGCCTTGCATGCATAAGGCCCTGGGTTCAATTCCTCAGCACCATATAAGCAGAAAAAGCCAGAAGTGGTGCTATGGCTCAAGTGGTATGAGTGCTATGCTTGAGCTGAAGAACTGAGGGATAGTGGCCAGGCCTAGAGTTCAAGCCCCACAACCGGCAAAAAAAAAAAAAAAAAAAAAAGAGAAAGAATAGGTGGAAAAGGCTTTCACTGAGCCCTTTAAATCACAGCCTAGAAGTCACTACTTGGTCTGTGTTTAAGATGATGGTAGACATAACCATTAGTTAAACAAGTATTCTTGTTCTCTTCCCTTTTTTCCCTTTATTTCTCCCATAGTTCATCATTTGTATTCTGCTTCCTTGGATCTTATAGATTTTTAGACAATAGATTCTCCACATTTAATTTTTATTTTACAGTTTTTCAGGTAAAGCTCTTATTATTATACATCAGAGTAATTTGGAGCAGAAGAGGAGGTGTGACTCATTCCATCCATCATATTTGGTGAAGTGTGTTAGTTGTTCTCCATGGCACAAATAAGGTAGAATATGGACAGTAAACACATCTGTGCTCAAAACCTTATGTCAGTCACTCCTGTACTTGTAGCAAGTGACAAAACTTACTGCAAAGGCAAGCTGTTCTTGTCATAAACTATTCAGGTGATCTATTTCTAAATCTAGAAGTTCTTTTGTGCTAAAAGATATAGTATTACCCTTGGAAAGGATAAAGTATTACCTAGGTGAGGGTAAGTAGCACTCAGAAAATAACTTACTTGGTCACAGATAGAGGTTTAATATTCTTTTGTATGTTTGATGTTTTACAAAATGTTCTACAAAATGTTTTATGCCTCTCAATATAATATCTGATGTACAAAAATAGGGGGAAATAAAAAAGAATTTCGGTAATTGTGGTGAGGAATTTGATCTCTCTCAAATAGAATCCTACATGAACCAAATTTGTTGTTCTTTGTAAATCTCTCAAGAGTATTTTTTCTGTTTACCTTAGTGAACCAAACTTGCTTGAAAATTTTTATCTATCCTCAATGTAATATTCATTTTTAAAAAGTGTTTCTTTCTATTCAGCTATGACAGAATAATATATTCCCTGCTGAACAGAATGTCAAGTAATTTTGTATCCAATAAAAATGAAAAAAACGAAGCTGTTCAAAAGAAAGTTCCAAATTACTCTGCAAATGAAAATCAAGAGAGTGACCCTGGTAGCCTGGGAGATCAAAGAGTAACACTCAGAATGTATCTATCTTCATTCTTCTTTTATCTCTGCAGCTGGTGATGTGCTAGGTATTGGGTTTTTGCTGTTTCTAGGACAAGAAACAAACATGGCCATAACTGGGGAAAGAAAGTCTTGAAGCTTTGTAGCAGACAAAAGAAAACTCATAAATAGCTCTTAAGTCCACACAGGCAGCCACTGTGATTGTTTTTAGTAATGGATCATGTGGAGCAGGTATTGTTCATTTTCACTGTGTCATAGAATATGACATAAAATTTAGAATTCTTGCTCCACAAAGAAGTACCTTCTATAATTTAAGAAAGTGTGCAGATCCTGTGGCAAGCTCAGGTCTGCACCTCAACCTAAGTCTACACAAAGAAGGCACAAAAAGTTAAGTGAAAGTAGATCCCTCTGATTTCTTTGCTTTAAAAAGCTGTTTCTCCAAGTTATGCTTGTTTTCTCTTCTGTGTATTTTAAAGAAACTACAAAGAGCGAAAAAAGGTTTAATTATTTAATTCTGGAATTTTTAATGGCTAGAATAATAATAGAAATGATAACAAAATCAATTTTAAAATCCTTATGAGACTAGATAGACCAAAACAAACTATGATGAGTTTTTTTCTAAAATTAAAAATATCAGTTTAGGGGCTGGGAAGGTGACTCAGTGGTAGAGTGCTTGCCTTGCATGCATGAGGCTCTGGGTTCGATTCCTCAGCACCACATAAGCAGAAAAAGCTGGAAGTGGTGCTGTGGCTCAAGTGGTAGAGCACTAGCCTTGAGCTGAAGAGCTGAGGGACAGCGCCCAGGCCCAGAGTTCAGGCACCATGACTGGAAAACAAAACAAAACAAAACAAAACAAAACAAAACAAAAATATCAGTTTACCTGGAGACATTATAAAGAAAAATTCTGTGTAAAAGAGATTGAGGAAATAAAACAATTTTATTTGTATTTGAGTTGGTACTCTCTTTGGAGCATGGAATTTTACCTTTGGATGTTGACTAACTTCTTTTGTTGGCTGCCTTGTATGTTGGGACTGCTCTTGAGCGGAAGTGATGGGGGGAAGAAATCCACTAGTCACTAATGGCTCTCTAGCTTAGAAGACATTTAAAAATTATCATTATCAAGCTGGTGGCTCACACACTCAGGGGTGAGATCTGAGGACCACAATTCAAAGCCAGAGTAGGCAGGAAAGGCCATGAGATTCTTTATGTTCAAGTAATAACCCAAAGCTAGAAGTGGATTAGTGGCTCAAGTGGAAAAGCAACAGCCTTGGGTAAAAAAAGCTAAGGGACAGCATCTGGTCCCTGAGTTAAAGTCCCAGTATTCACACACCCACACCCACACCCACACCCACACCCACACACACACCCCCCCACACACACACACACACACAAAGAAAGAAAACAAAAAAAGAAAAAGAAAAGAAAGAAAAATTATCACTGTTATCCCTAAGGAGGATCATGACTAGTACTATATGAAACCCAACAACAGTAACAATAGTTAAGCATTCATTAACTTGTCTAGTACTTTGCAGTTCACTTTACAGGTATCAGCAATGTAGCCATGTAATATCACCATGTAAAATCAGCCATGTAATAATCACTATTCTTACTTTTCAAACAAAGAAATTATGGTCAGAGAGGTCCAGTCACTGCTCCATCAAACTCAAGTTGTGACAGATATGGGGCATAAATCCTTCTACTCATTGTTCACTTCAAGAACAGCACATTCTGTGCCGGAGTCACCTGGCACTGTGGGTGAAAACTGATGAAATCAGACCTATTTCTCTTAGGCCAGAAGAAGCATGGTCACAGAGCATTTTGGGCCCTTAGAGAAAAAAACAGAAAGGAGGACATGATAAGGTGTAGTGCTCAGTGTGTCAATGAGGTGAGAGAGGTCCTTAGGAATGTAGGGGTGATGGATGGGGAGAAGCAGAGGCCCAATCAGTTTTGTGCTTCAACTTTGCTGAGGAAGATGCCAAGAAGATTTTTCCTCCCAAATACCAGCCTGCAGCTGACAGGTCAGAGGTGGTAGAACAAACAGTGACAAAGGCACAGTGTGTTCTAAACTTGATGACAAAGTATATGCAAATAAATAACTGGAACTGAAAGATATTCATCTGAGAGAACTGAAGGTACACAAGAGTAAAATACTCTGTAGGTCTAAAGCAATTTATAGTCATATATAACCTCACTATGTACCTAAAATTTGAAGACAGGTAACAAAACGATCCCCTGCTGAAAAATCCAGCCTTTGGATGGCCAATAGACACATGAAGAAATGCTCAACCTCTCTAGCCATAAAAGAAATGCAAATCAAAACAACATTGAGATATCACCTCACCCCAGTTAGAATGGCTATAATCAAGAATTCTAATAACAACAGATGCTGGAGGGGATGTGGACAGAAGGGAACCTTACTACATTGTTGGTGGGAGTATAAACTTGTTCAACCACTTTGGAAAGCAGTATGGAAGTTCCTCAAAAGACTCCACATAGAGCTCCCCTATAACCCAGCAATCCCACTTTTGGGCATTTACCCAAATGATCACAAATAAGACCATACTAAAGCTACCAGCACAACTATGTTTATTGCAGCATTATTTACCATAGCTAAGATATGGAACCAACCCAGATGCCCCTCAGTAGATGAATGGATCAAGAAAATGTGGTGGTGGTGAGGGGAGGATCAAGTAGGGGGAGGGGAGGAGTATTGGAAGGGATGGGAAGGGGAAACAACGAGGAGGCAAAAATGCTTGATAATAATGTACTCATTATCTTGCCCATGTAATTGTAACCCCTCTGTATGGTATTTTCACAATAAATAAATAAATAAATAAAAAAGAAAATGTGGTATATATACACATGGAATTCTATGACTCCATCAGAAAGAATGACATTGCCCCATTTGTTAGGAAATGGAAAGACTTGGAAAAATTATATTAAGTAAAGTAAATGAGGCCCAAAGAAACATAGGTTCCATGGTTTCCCTTATTTGCAATAACTATTATATGTCTGAGTCAAGCAGAAAAGGTCAGATAAGTTGACGTTAGGTAAATGAACCCCAAGATAAGTATTTAAATGTTGTTTTTCATGCAATTGTTTCTAACATATTTATAAGATGATTACTATATTGCTTTGTATGTCCCTCTACCACGATATAACCCCTGCTTTCACTGTATTTGATGTTGGTATAATTTGTGGAGGGGAAGGAGGAAAAACAAATCGTTTAACTAGGAATACAGGAGGACCCATTGCAACAATGAGATGTTCAAGTCCTTATGTCGAAAAACGAACTTTACAATTTTAGTGTGGGGGGGGGGGGAAGGATCGGGTGAGGAGAGAGAGGGAGTATGGGAAGGGATGGGAATGGAAAACAAAGAGGAGGCAACAATAATTGATAAGAAATGTACTCGTTATCCTGCCCATGTAATTGTAACTCCTCTGTACGGTATTCTCACAATTAAAAAAAAATCCAGCCTTTGTCAGCAAAGGCTGGATTAAAGAAAACCAATAATTTACAGATGTGATTTTTTTAAGGTTTGTTCAAAAATTGGGAGAGAGATGATTTCCCATATATTACCAGTTTTAATCTTTTCTAACTACTGGAACAAACAACTATGTATGGCTAATAAACTAAATTTATTTCCCACATTTTGCAAAGACCAAGCTCAATACAGCTGATCTGATCTCTGATGACAGCCTGGGTCCTTGTTCATAGTCACTCATTATCTTACTTTGTCTTTTAGTGAAAAAGGCAAGGGAGTTGCCTAAGTCTTTCATATAACTGTGGCAGTAGTCCCCTTAATGATGTACTGCACGCCTGAAATAATCGTCTTCTACTAGCCCCACATCTTAAAACCATTACTTTGGGGATAGCATTTCAACTTAAGAATTTAGGCAGAGGGCACAGACAATCTATGTCCTCCTTGTCCTCACACATGCACAGCATCTGTCATCAATATCCCCTACCAGAGTGGCATATTTGTTATAATTGATGAATCTACATTGACACCAAGTCCATAGTTTGGGTTCATTCTTGGTGTTTTAACATTCTATGTGTTTGTGCATAGTAAATAGTAACAGCAAGAGATAAATAAGGGAGAATACATAAATCATAACCCTTATTAAAAAGTGAATACCATATTAAGAACTGGAGATATTTTCAAGTTAATAACTTCAATCACACCGTGTAGCTACTCTGATGATATCATACAGCATATTTTCAGTGCCCTAGGATTCCTCTGTGCTCTCCCTATTAATTTCCTTTCCTCACTTCCCTAATGTATGAGTCTTTTCTAAAGTCAAGAGTCTTTTCTACAACTTCTCCACAGTTGTTTCTTTTCTAGGATGCCATAACTGTTAGAATTATACAGTATATACATGTT
This sequence comes from Dipodomys merriami, assembly GCF_024711535.1. Classification (NCBI taxonomy): domain Eukaryota; kingdom Metazoa; phylum Chordata; class Mammalia; order Rodentia; family Heteromyidae; genus Dipodomys; species Dipodomys merriami. The sequence continues at coordinate 639,679 of NW_027206130.1, forward strand.
TCAGATTAGCTTCTTTCACTTAGTAACACACATTCAAACTTCCCTAGTGTTTTTTCATGTTTAGATAGATGATTATTTTTAAATGTTATTGAATAAATTAAAATGGAGATCACATTTGAAGAATCCTGAACAGACTTTAGTCTGTTCAGACCACTTAGGCCTCTTAAGTCACCTAAGTCTGGCTTGTCTTGTGAACATATGTAAAACTTAATTTTGACTATTTCTTGTAAATTCTAATATTAAAGAAAATTAAACCTGTCAATTTAATAAGAAGCTACCAACTAACTTTTAGTTATATAGCTTAGATTTGTAGCAGGATAGACCAACTAAGGCCAATATGTCTATTTTATTTCCCTGTTTGTCCTACAAAAGTTTTCCTCTTGCATGTCTTTTTCCAGCACTGCTTGATCCATGAATTACTATTTAATCAAACAAACTTTTTTTTAAATTGTGAAAATACTGTACAGAGGGGTTACAATTACATGGGCAAGATAATGAATACATTTTTTCTGTGAATATTTAAAAAAATTTTTTATTGTGAAAATACTGTACAGAGGGGTTACAATTACATGGCTAAGATAATGAGTACATTTCTTATCAAGCATTGTAGCCTCCTCCTTTGTTTACCCTTCCCATCCCTTCCCATCCTCTCCCCCCCCCCAGCTAATCCTCCTTGCACCCTCCCCCCCACCAAAGTTGTGAAGTTTGTTTTCAACATAACAACTTGTACATCTCATTGTTGCAATGGGTCCACCTGTATCCCTGTTTTAATGGTTTGTTTTTTCCCTTCCCCTCCACAAATTATACCAACATCATATACAGTGAAAGCAGGGGTTATACTGTGGGGGAGGGACATACAAAGCATCATAGAAATCATCTTATAAATATGTTAGAAACAATCACATGAAAGAAAAAAAATTGAATACATATCTTAGGGTTCATTTCCCTAACATCAACTTATCTGACCTTTTCTGCTTGACTCAGACATATATTCGTTATTGCAAATAAGGGAAACCATGGGACCTATGTTTCTTTGGGCCTGGTTTATTTCACTTAATATAATTTTTCCCAAGTCTTTCCATTTCCTAACAAATGGGGCAATGTCATTCTTTCTGATGGAGGCAGAGAATTCCATTGTGTATATATACCATATTTTCTTGATTCATTCATCTACTGAGGGGCATCTGGCTTGGTTTCATATCTTAGCTATGGTAAATAATTCTGCAATAAACATAGTTGTGCTGGTAGCTTTAGTGTGGTATTGTTTGTGATCATTTGGGTAAATGCCCCAAAGTGGGATTGCTGGGTCATAGGGGAGCTCTATGTGGAGTCTTTTGAGGAACCTCCATACTGCTTTCCAAAGTGGTTGAACAAGTTTACACTCCCACCAACATTGCAGTAAGGTTCCCTTCTGTCCACATCCCCTCCAGCATCTGTTATTATTAGAATTCTTGATTATAGCCATTCTAACTGGGGTGAGGTGATATCTCAATGTTGTTTTGATTTGCATTTCTTTTATGGCTAGAGAGGTTGAGCATTTCTTCATGTGTCTATTGGCCATCCTTCTTTCCTCTTCAGAGAAGTTTCTCTTTAAGTCTTTAGCCCATTTATTTATTGGGCAGTTGTTTCTTTGAGGATTTGTTGTTGGGGGATTTAATTTTTTGAGTTCCAGGTATATTTTAGATATGAGACCCTTGTCTGTTGTATGGCTAGTGAAGATCTTCTCCCAATCTGTGGGCTTTCTATTGATTTTGCTAGCTATGTCCTTTGCCATGCAGAAGCTCTGCAATTTTATGCAATCTCATTTGTCCAACCTTTGCTTGATTTGTTGTGTTTCTGGTTCTCTATTAAGAAAATTTCAGCCTGTGCCAAGGATACCTAGGGTTTCTCCTATTCCATCCTGTAATGTTTTCAGAGTGTCTGCTTTGACTCTGAGGTCTTTGATCCATTTGGAGTTGATTCTGGTGCAGGGTAATATATAAGGATCTAGCTTTAGTTTTCTACAAGTGATTAACCAATTTTTCCAGCACCATTTACTGAAGAGGCTGTCTTTTTACATTCTATTTTTTTAGCTCCCTTATCGAAGATTAGATGGCTATAGGTCTGTAGGTTCATTTCTGGGTTTTCAATTCTATTCCATTGGTCCTGAGGTCTGTTTTCGTGCCAGTACCAAGCTGTTTTGATTACTATGGCTTTGTAGTAGAGTTTGAAATTTGGTATTGATATTCCTCCAGCAGTGTTCTTTCCGTTGAGGAGCGTTTTTGCTATTCGGGGTCTTTTATTGTTCCATATGAATTTTTGGATTGCCTCTTCTATTTCCTTGAACAATGAGGTTGGAATATTGATAGGTATTGCATTGAATTTGTTGATAGCCTTGGGAGGTATTGTCATTTTCATGATGTTGATCTTTCCAATCCAGGAGCATGGGAGTTTTTTTCCCACTTTCTAAGTTCTGTTTTGGTTTCCTTTTTCAGGTTTGTAAAGTTTTCATCATAGAGGTCCTTCACTTCTTTGGTTAAGTTAATTCCTAGGTATTTTATTTTTTGTGGGGCTATTACAAATGGAGCTGCTTTCCTGATTTCAGCCATGCTTTTCTCATTGTTGGCATACAGAAAAGCCATTGATTTTTGAGGGTTAATTTTATACCCTGCTGCTGTGCCAAAGTTAATCAAACAAACTTTAAGATTTGAGTTGCTGGTTTACTTTTTCACAATGTTGAATAATCTTCCATTGTCTTGTTCATCATACTTTATTTTTTATTTTTTATTGTGATTAAGTGATTACATAAATTTCACAACATTGTGAAATAGTGATATTTAGTTAAGGTCACAAACACATTCTAACCTGCATGAGGCAAATAGTCATTATTGTGGCCTCTAAGGTTTGTGATTTCTATGAGCTTTGTCAATATACAGCTATTTCTCCCACATTGGGTGATATGTACATTTCTTTCCTTTTGCTTAGTGTTAGCTGTTCCCTCTGTCCCTCTCATTCCCTCCCTCCCATTGCTGCCCTTGAGTTGCTGAGTTTGTTTTCATCCATGTGCAATGCAGCTGATGGGTCCCTCTGTTGTATGTTGCCCCTGCTTCCCTCTGATTCTGTGTCCTCCTCCTAGTTTCCCGCAGATGTGCACATATATTACCGTATATGTGGTCAGCAGCATGGGGTCATTTAGTAATGATATGACAAGATGAGTAGAGGTCCTTTGTTTCTTGAGTCCTGTTTACTTTGTCATATCTTCTTACATTTTGTATTTAATATCCACATATCAGGGAGTGTGCCGTTTGTCTCTTTGCTCTTGCTTTACCTCACTCAAAATCCATCATACTTTATTAATCCATGGACCTATTTAAGAACATCTTGAGTAGTTCTAAACTTGGAAATTCTCCTTGCTTCAAATTTGAGTAATTATGAATAAAGCTGTTATGAATAACTATTTGAATGTTTTTGTATGGATAACAGCTTTTGAATCCTGTGGGTAAATACCAAGGAATGTGATTCTGGATTAAGTAATAAGTGTGTCTTTGGTTCTGTGAAGTATTACTGTCTTGTAAATGGTCAACAAAATTTGAGAGTTTTTGTTGCTTTACATCCCCACTAGCATTTGATTTTGTTATGTTACAGATTTTGGCATTCTTATAGATATCTAATATAATAGTAGTATCATGTTACTGTTTTAATTTGAATTTTCCTGATGATACAGCATATGGATTGTTTTAGTCATATCTGTGAAGGCAAAAATATGCTGACAATATATTTCTGAGATTGTATTTTTGAGCTCTTTTTCTGTTCCATTGATCTATTTGTTCTTTTATCAATATATAATAGATATTATATAGCCACACCTACATATATGCTTGAATTTAAATGAATTCCTGTAACTAAAACTGGAAATTCTTGTTTTCATATTACCAATGCACTTCTTCAGCAGTATGCTATAGTTCTACACATATGTGTCAATGTGTGTTCGTGCAATTTAGTGTAATACTTGCCTAATGATAATTTCTTCGTATATAATGGAGCTAAATAGAAATAAATGAAATTGAAGTTAGTAAATCCATACAGAATTTAAGTATAGAAAAGCACCACAGGATCACAACCATTTTCCCACAATTCTCAAATTTATAAAGCTCTGAAAACTGAGCTTTTAAAAAGTAAGCTATGCCAGGCACTGGTGGCACCTGCCTGTAATACTAGCTACTCACGAGGCTGAGATCTGAGGATTGCAGTTCAAAGCCAGCCCAGGCAGGAAAATCCGTGAGACTCTTATCTCCAATTAACCACTAGAAAACCAGGCGTTGTGCTGTGGCTCAAGTGGTAGAATGATTGCTTTGAGCTGAAAAGCTCAGGGACAATGCCCAGGCCCAGAGTTCAAGCCCCACAACTGACCAAAAAAAGTTAAACTCATTTGATTAAAAATTCTGAAATGAACTGATATGAAGCTATCTACAGAACTATGTATACTACTTAATATAACTTTATTTAAAAGTTTCATTGCAGAAAAATGAATGTACTTGATCTTAAGAGACTAGCCAGACTGTACTGGGGATGGTAAGTAATAAGGGTAATGCAAACATATAAAACTCCAAAAGATTCTGAATTCAGAAATCCTTTGGTCCTAAGGTAGAGGGCTATATGGCTAATCATATTTCAGCAAAGAATAAGTTATCTTTGAAATGGACCTTGCAGAATTCATAGAATGGCCAAGATGAAAGATAATGGTGTTTTGAGTGAAAAGAAAGCTATGAAGAAAATTGTGAAAAAGGGAAAAATTGCAGTAATGAGGAAAATAGTAAGTAGTAATAGTAGGAGATAAATAAGGAAGTATATATAAACCATAAGCATTATCAAAAATTAAATATCATTATTAGGAAATGGAGATAATTTCAAGTTAATAGCTTAAATAACACTGTGTGTTAAAAGAATTTTAAACTAGATGGCTATTTTAATAGGGAAAATATTGGACATGAGGTATATTTAACAGGCTGCTTTATTTTATTTTATTTTATTTTTTATTTTTTTAACAGGCTGCTTTAATAAGATGAGTCAGTACAATTGAAATTGAGATGAGGCAAACTCATGCCCAGCACAGCACAGTGTCAAAACATATAGATTCTACAGAATGAAAATAGAGTAGGTGAGGGGGAAGAAAATGGGACATCTAATTACATTTCTTAGTCAATTAGGGATAGTCTTAATATGAACAGAAATATCCAAGGCAGGGGAAGGAGCCAGTTTGGGGGAGGATAGAATGTTTAAGTTAGGACATTTTGAGGGAGTCAAATATGAAGGCCATCTGGAAGTGACAGAATGTATCTGCAGATGGAAAACAAATACCTGCATCCTTAAAATCATTTATAAACTCATGAGGATGTGAAAAAGTGAATTCAAACTTGAAATTAGCATATGGAAATCCAATGCACAACTGATAGATTTTCCGCTGGTAAAGCTCTTGAAAACACAAGTCTTGCCAATGCTTGAACTTAAGTAAATTTCTATAACTAAAAACAGAAATTCCTGTTTTCGTATTAACAATTCACTTCCTCAGCCCATATGCTATCATTCCAGAATTAGAAGCTGAAAAAAAAATTTCAAAGTGATTTTTGTGGTTTTGATTTTGAGTTTGGAATTACCTTTCTGCTGCAATATGAAAAATATTATTCCTCAAAAGTAGTTCATTAAAGAGCCATGTTATCTTCATTTGTGAAATGTTAATCACAAAACCACAGACATAGTTTTATCATTGCTCAAGTACTACTGAAATTGTACTGTCAGGGAAACAGATGCATGTCTCTAATTATAAAGACAGTGTCTTGCTCATAGCACACATAGTTTCCAAGTTTCCAACAGTTTCTTTTTCATCACATAGATATCTGAAGCTAGAACAAGAAATGAATACAAAAACACATGTATGGGTATGCTAGGGCTGCTGTAACAACATTCCATAGATGGATAGTTTATATGACAGAAATTTATGATCTAAGTTTTAGAGATGCGAAGTATGAAAGGCAGTTGTCAGCAGGATTGTGGCTAGAGGACAGATTCTGTTCCTGGTCTCTCTCACTGATTTGTAAATGCTTTGTTTTTAAATAAGAAGACAATCTTAAGGAAAAAGTGCAGAAATGCACAATGAATATTGAGAACTAACATGAAGAAGGGACAAGATAAGAGGAACATTTCTTGGCAATAAACAATGGTATTTAGTGAAAATGAATACAAAGGATGGAGAAGAGAGTTCCAAGGGCACAGAGGGTTGGCATGAGTGAAATGTGAGAATGATTTTGAAATGAATACATTAAGAAAATTATCTTATGATAGTGTTTGTGTGGGACATGCAAAAAAGAGGCCTGATCCAGGTAAGCTGTCAAAAAATATGAATAATTTTTTTTCTTTTACTTCCACCTGATAGGAATTTTCTTCTAGGATTTCTTTACAACTTTTTTAAAAATTAGAAATATGACACAATAAGGTTGAAATTGTATGTGCTTTGCTACTTTGATAACTGTTGATCATACCTCACTGCTTATTTTTAACTCTTGCTAAGAATGCACATACACTCATGCTCTATATTCATTAAATATTTAAATAAATCAGACTATGTGCAAAGCATTATATCTGATGTCACTAGAGGTGATGTGGTAGTGACCATCAGATGTTTGTGCAGAGACAGGTGACAAAGTATTTCCATTAAGAAACTAGATATTCTACATTTGCTCTTGCCTGCCTCCCCAATCATTCCCTGCTGACTACCTTGTATTACTTGTTACTCTTCATAACAGCTTCAACTCAGTTCTGTTGCCTTTTGGCTTCCTGAATTCAGTTAATGAATGTACCAGCAGAGAGTCAGATGCTGGGAAAAAGTCTGCTTCTTGCCTGATGGGCCTGAAGATTGAGAGTGGTTGAATTTTTTAAAATGCAGTTTTAGAAATTTCCATTGAATTTCTTTTTAGTAGCAGTGGCAGCCCTTTCCTAGAGCTACCACTCACCGTAAGTTCTGGTAATGGTTTCCCCTATCTTGGCCCTTTAAAATAGAGCAAATGATGACAATAGCTTCTTGGTGTTGCTCATCCTGAGTTTCTCTTAATTCCACTCATAGTTTTATGGATGATCCTTTTGTTCAGCCTTCTTCAATTGTTCCTTATTTTGCTATCTCTTCTGTCAGAACCCTGACTTATACACCTACGTAATTACAGCAAGGTCAATATGTGAATTAAGAGACAAATGTGTTAGTTGACTTTTTTTCCCCAAATGCAAACTTTGCTGGTTTAGTAGTATATATTTTTCTCTTTAGAAAATTCTTTTTTTATTAATAAGTTTTTTATTGTGAAAATACCGTACAGAGGAGTTACAATTACATGAGCAAGGTAATGAATACATTTCTTATCAAGCATTGTTGCCTCCTCCTTTGTTTCCCCTTACCATCCCTGCCCTTCCATTCCCCCTCCCCCACCCCCGCCCCGCCAAAGTTGTAAAGTTTGTTTTTCAACATAACGTCTTGTACATCTCATTGTTGCAATGGGTCCACCTGTATCCCTATTTAAACAGTTTGTTTTTTCCCTTCCCCTCCACAAATTATACCAACATCAAATACAGTGAAAATAGGGTTATACCATGGGGGAGATACATACAAAGCATCAAAGAAATCATCTTATAAATATGTTAGAAACAATAGCAAGAAAGAAAAAATATTGGAGTCCTTATCTTGGGGTTCATTTCACCTAACATCAACTTATCTGACCATTTTGCTTGTCTAAGATATACACTAGTTATTGCAAATAAGGGAAACCATGGGACCTATGTTTCTTTGGGCCTGGCTTACTTCACTTAATATAATTTTTTCCAAGTCTTTCCATTTTTTAACAAATGGGGCAATGTCATTCTTTCTGATGGAGGCATAGAATTCCATTGTGTATATATACCACATTTTCTTGATCCATTCATCTTCTGAAGGGTATCTGGGTTGGTTCCCTATCTTAGCTATGGTAAATAATGCTGCAATAAACATAGTTGTGCTGGTAGCTTTACTGGCTTACTTCACTTAATATAATTTTTTCCAAGTCTTTCCATTTTTTAACAAATGGGGCAATGTCATTCTTTCTGATGGAGGCATAGAATTCCATTGTGTATATATACCACATTTTCTTGATCCATTCATCTTCTGAAGGGTATCTGGGTTGGTTCCCTATCTTAGCTATGGTAAATAATGCTGCAATAAACATAGTTGTGCTGGTAGCTTTAGTATGCTCTTGTTTGTGATCATCTGGGTAAATGCCCCAAAGTGGGATTGCTGGGTCATAGGGGACCTCTATGTGGAGTCTTTTGAGGAACCTCCATACTACTTTTCAAAGTGGTTGAACAAGTTAGAAAATGCTTTTTATATATACTGTTCATCTTCTTTGAGATAGTAATTGTGTCATATACTATGTAGTATATTAGCTTTATTTTCCTTCTCCTTTTTCTCTCTTTTTCCTTTCCTAATTTCCTTGTTCTTTCTGTTTTCTTTCTCTTTCCAGAATGTCAAGAAAAGCAACATTTTAGCAATGTTTGGACAAAACTATACAATGGATGCTATAAGGAAAGTGACTACAAGGATATATATTTTGGTGTCTATCTTGCATTAGAAAAAAAATTAAATGCTGGCATTTTTATTCAAACGTTATGATGCTTCAAACCCAAATACTCACTCACTGTAACCTTCTTGCCCTTCTGCAGTTTGTTACCAAATCCTAAATCTTTTATTTCCCTAATATCTCAATAACTTATTTTTATTTCTCTATGCTTACTATAATTCCCTTTAAAAGTTCATTCTATGGTACAATACCCAAAATTGAATAGGTGATAGCTTAATTATCTCTTTTCCTCTGTAGAAAAACTCAACATGGATGAGAATGGTAGAATCTCATTCTTGTTCCTTAACTCACTTTTGCCATGTATTTCTGAGTAAAGACTGTCTAGATGGAAATGGAATATCAGATAAGAGCTCTAGTCTAAGCTTTGCTTGCTTTTTTTCCTATCTTATCCTTTGATGGTCAGTCTCTGTTTACATGAAGTTATGGAGAACCACTTTCAGTTCTCCAAGCAGTGTAGTATACTTGATGGTTTCCGGTTTCCCTGTCTCAAATTTTCCTGCATGGGCTGGCTTTGAACTGCAGTCCTCAGATGTCAGCCTCCTGAGTAGGTAGGATTACAGGTGTGAGCCACCGGCACCCGGACCCTGTTTCTATTTTCAAAGACAGTTCTTTCTGATGGGTAAATTGTATTATCCTTGATCTTACTTCACCTTTCCCATTTTGAATATCTATTGCAGTTAAGCTCTCAAATAATACATGGCTTTTAAAAGCACTGTGGAATTAAAGTCCTTCTTATTCCAAAGATAGGGAAATGGAGCCTCTGAGATTTACCTGCCAACATAAAATCAAGAGATCTATAAATTATAAGTTGTGTAGAGAGAGTTAGAATTTTAGTTTGCAATTCTAAAATATGTGCCTTGTGTTATATAGCTTTACATTATTATAGTGAAATACCTGAGATAATTAACTCATGATAAAAACAGATTTTGGCTTATAGTTTTGTAAATTCCAAACCAAGGCTGAGGACTCCACTGGTTGGAGCCTCTGAGTAGACAGTACCTCATGGTGAGAGTGTGTGGCCACATGCTCACCTCGTAGCTGAGAATTAGAAGAAAAGGAAGAAGAAAAAGGGTTCCCAAGCCCCTTCAAGGATATCTCATTGAACTATTTCCCTATCCTTACTGTAATTTCCTTTACAAAATTCGTTCTATGGTACAACACACAAAATTGAATAGATTATGATAGCTTCTTTTCCTCTTTTCCTCTGTAGAGAAACGCAACATGGCTGATAATTTTGGTAGAAGCTCATTCTTGTTAAGGATAGCCCACCTTTGCCATGCATTTCTGAGTAAAGACCAGGTCTTACGAGCTAACGGTTCTACTTACCACCATGAGGGCAAGGTCTTTACCATATAGACCTTTGTGGGAAATTTCTCTAAACCTTAATAATCACTGTAATTACTGTCTATTCATACTGTGGGTATTTATGAAATTCCTGATGTATTAGTGACAGGGATATTTACTGGTTTAAAAATTCTCAGTTTAGGGCTGGGAAGGTGGTTCAGTGGTAGAGCACTTGCCTTGCATGCTTGAGGCCCTGGATTTGATTCCTCAGCACCACATAAGCAGAAAAAAAAAGCTGGAAGTGGTGCTGTGACTCAAGTGGTAGAGTGCTAGCCTTGAGCTGAAGAGCTGAGGGACAGCGCCCAGGCCCAGAGTTCAGGCCCCACGACCCGTCCACCCCCCCAAAAAAATTCTCAGTTTAGAGAATAAGGAGAGTAGGTAAATTTTTTTTTTAAAGGACAACTTAATGGTGATAGAATCAGAGGGCTCTAGGAGATCAGGAAAATTGTGCTATCAAGTTGACATTGAAGTCATGACTGTTCCCATAAAGTTTTTTTTTTAAAATATTGTATTTGAAATATTTATCTATATCTATGGGTTCTTTTGTTATCTACTGTCCCCCAGCTCTTCAGCTCAAGGCTAGCACTCTACCGCTTGAGCCACAGCGCCACTTCTGGGTTTTCTGATGGTTTCTTGGAGATAAGAGTTTCACGGCTTTTCCTGCCCAGGCTGGCTTTGCACTGTAATCTTCAGATCTCAGCCTCCGGAGTAGCTAGGATTACAACTGTCTCCTGGCTGTTTTGCTTTTTCAACCTGTTCTTTTCCTCAGTAACAGTTTTGGGATTGGCCAGAGTAGTTTTCGAGGGCAGAGTAAGGGTGTGAGTCTGTGCCAGCTCTGGGGAGATGAAAACTGCTCCAAGATGGGTTTTGCTGGAGGGTGAAATAGCTGTGTAACAGGCTAAACATTTTTGTTTTGATTTTTTGAAAGCATATTTTAAAATCAAGAGTGATTTGATCATATCTGATTTTTCCAAGATCCATTTAGAGGACAAGAGTGAATGAGATCAAGACCTGAAATGGGGAAATAAATGGAGTCAATTCCACTAAATAAGATAAGAAATATTGAGAACTTAAATAAAAGCAATGATACAATTACTTTATAATTATATGTTTCTGTTTCTAATTATACAATGATTATTTTTTTCTTCAAGGAACAGTCATTTGTTCAAGAATTTTTTTATTTTTTTGTTTTATTTTATTTATTTTTTTGTTGGTCATGGGGCTTGAACTCTGGTTTTGGGCACTATCCCTCAGCTCTTCAGCTCAAGGCGAGTACTCTATTGCTTGAGCCACAGTACTACTTCGGTTTTCTAGTGGTTTATTGGAGAAAGAGTCCCTGCCCGGGCTGGCTTTGAACCTTGATCCTCAGATCTCAGCCTCCTGAGTAGCTAGGATTATAGGCATGAACCACAGGCGCCTGGGTCAAGAATTATTTTTAAAATGTCATCATCTGTTATTCTCTTAATATTTTGATTGACTTTAGGTATAAAGTGAGATGAATCATTTTTACACCTCTACCACACAATGCTTTATCTGATTGATTCTTCCTTTGCAAAAAAAAAAAAATCAACAGTAGGAAACCCTACGGTTTATTTTGTTTAGCATCTCAGTACTTAATGAAAACATGAAAAACAAAATAAGAGCAAAAAACCTGCACAATTGAGAATAGTCTCTAGTTACTTAACAATTATTCTTATAATTCTTTACAAACTCAACAATAATGGGAAAACTCTTTCACGATATAAATGCTCAACACATTCTACTATCTTTTAAAATTTATTGACTTAGCAACAGCATTTGGCTCTGTGAGAGGACTTATTTATTTTAAATTATAACCTAAGTCTTATAAACATGGATTTATAAAAATAAAATAAATTCAGTTAGAAGAAAGTTCATCCAAATGTAAGTCAACCAGTGTTAGGTCATGTTCATTATTTAAATTGTGCTAGTTTTGGGGGAATCTCAGAGTATTATTCTACAAAGTTAAGATATGAAAACATAAGGGTCAATCGCTTTCATTAAGAGTTATAGCCATGGTTATGAAATTATGAAGAATGGAGCAAAGTTTGTCCTAGAAAAAAATAAGCTACTTTGGGAGGTAATGAGTACTTTTATTTTGGCAGTGACTCCTGGAATACTGGAGAATATTGTTTAATAGGTTTTTTAAAAGTGTTTTCCTCATGGGAACCTCACTATCAAGTGTCTTACATTTTTTCCCATTTTAATTTAACTTTTAATTATATGTATGTAATTATAAGCTTCACAGAAAATGCATATTCACAATATGTTTAGTTTCAATTTTATAACAACAGAGCACAATGTTATTAGTGTCCTATCGTAAAATGAATTCTCTCTTTTTACAGTAGTCATAGGATGAGGAGTAGTTTCTCATTAGCTTTAAGAATAAAACCTTTCCTAAAAATCTTACAAAATTTACATATGTTGGTAAGGTATTGCCATCATTGTCTTTCCTTTCTTTTCCCTTTTATATTCACTGTTTTCTATTAATTTGACCATTTTTTCCATTCCCAAAGTTTCAAAAGTCATCTCTTAATTGAAGATTAAATCTTATCAACTTACTTCCTGTCTTATAAATCTATAGTTTTTTGAGCTTTTTGAACTTTTCTCTAAGGTTTTCTTATTTTATGTATGGCCATTATAGAGAGGATTTCAGATGGCCCTGAAATGCAAATGATAGTGCTATTGGCTTCAACATTGGATTTGAAGTCCATATTTGTTTAAGTCTTTCCTTTTCTCTAGAACTGTATCTTTCTGATACAGTTTTTACTCTCTTTCTCTCTTTCATCCCTCTACTGTTGTTCTTTTTTTCACAGTCACAATGGATAAGCTATGCTTGCATGCTCAGACTATTGCAGTAGCTCCTCCATAGTTTTCCCTAGTTTAATATCCTCTTGTCTCCCCCAACTCTCCCAATTGCTAATTTATTATGGTAATGTTCTTGAAATATAAGAATGATTGTGTTATATGTTTTTCCTTGCTTACTAGTAAAGGCCAAATATCCCAATCATCCTAACCTATCTTTATTTTATTGCATTTAAATTTGGCTTTGTAAGAATTTACAGAGTATAAAACTTAATTTCTTTTGGATATGCAGTTCAATGAGTTGTGAGAATGCATAATGACACATAATCATCACCATAATATTGTACATACATTTTGTCATTCTCAAATTATTCTGCATGGTGTTCCTTTGTAGTGCAGTCTTCCCTGATCATTGGCAGTTACTGATGGTTTTTACTTCCTGTGGCTTTACCTCTTCTAGAATATGTCTTATGTGGAGTCATGAGTATGTAATATGTGACCCTGAATTCTTTCTGTTAGTATAATGCACTTGACATTTCACATAACAATAGTTCATTCTATTATTATTATTATTATTATTATTATTATTATTATTATTATTATTATTATTATTATTCCTGGGAAGTATTCTACACCAGAACTTTCTTATGCATTAATCCACTGAAGGACATTTGGGTTATATGAAGTTTGGGGAAATTACAAATCATACTGTTATAAGCATTTGCCTATAAGTGTTTTATGAACATATATATATATATTTTTTTTTGTGGAATAAATACCTAGGAGTGGAGTGATTGAGTCATATGGTAAGTATATGTTTAGTTTTATTAGAAACTGTCAAGCTATTTTTCAGAATGGTTATACCATTTGTTTACAGTAGCAATTACAGGAGTTCCAATTGCTTTGAATACTTGCCAGCACTTTTTTGAAGCTATTTTAATCCATGTGTAGTGATAGCTTATTGTGGCTTTATTTTAATTTCCATTTCCTTAATGAATTACAATATTTAAAATATTTTCATGTAACTATGTGTCTTCAGTATATCTTTTTGACTAAGGTTCTATTTCAATTTTCTATTCAGAATTTGTCGAGCTATTTCTTATTGTTGGGTTTTGAGAATTTCTTTGTATTTTGTTTACAAATCTTTTCAAGTTTGTTTTTTTTGTCTCAGTCTATAGTTTGTACTTTCATCCTACTAACAGTATGTTTGAAAACAAGAATATATTAATTTTGATGAAACCTAACATTAATTAATTTATTGGTGGCCTATCTCAAGTTTCTTTGTTGAATGCAAATGCAGGGAATTTTTTTCCTTTGTTTTCTTCTACAGTGTGTGTGTGTGTGTGTGTGTGTGTGTGTGTGTGTGTGTGTGTGTGTGTGTGTGTATGTGTGTGTATGTGTGTGTTCCAGTTCTGGGACTTGAACTCAGAGCCTTGGTTGTGTTCATGAGCTTTTGTGCTTAATGTTAGTTTTTTTTACCACTTGAGCTACAGCTCCACTTCCAGCTTTTTGGTGTTAAATTGGGGATAAGAATCTCCTGTTCTAATTCTATGCCTCCATCACAAAGAATGACATTGCCCCATTTGTTAGGAAATGGAAAGACTTGGAAAAAATTATATTAAGTGAAGTAAGCCAGGCCCAAAGAAACATAGGTCCCATGGTTTCCCTTATTTGCAATAACTAGTATATGTCTGAGTCAAGCAGAAAAGGTCAGATAAGTTGATGTTAGGGAAATGAACCCAAAGATATGTATTCAAATGTTTTTTTCTTTCATGCGATTGTTTCTAACACATTTATAAGATTATTTCTTTGTTGCTTTGTATGTCCCTCCCCCACAGTATAACCCCTCCTGCTTTCACTGTATTTGATGTCTGTATAATTTGTGGAGGGGAAGGGGAAAAACAAATCGTTTAAATAGGGATACAGGTGGACCCATTGCGACAATGAGATGTACAAGTCGTTATGTTGAAAACGAACTTCACAACTTTGGTGAGGGGTGGAGGTGTGTGTGTGTGGGGAAGGATTGGGTAGGGGGGCGGGGGAAGGATGGGATGGGAAGGGAAAACAAAGGAGGAGGCTACAATGCTTGATAAGAAATGTACTCATTATCTTGCCCATGTAATTGTAACCTCTCTGTACAGTATTTTCACACACACACACAAAAGAATCTGCTGTTCTTACTTGCCCAAGCTGGCTTTGAACAGCAATCCTCAGATCTCAGTCTCCTTAGTAGCTAGGATTAAGGGTGTGAGCTAATGGTGCCCAGTTACTCTACAAGTTTTCCAATTTTACATTTAGGTCTGTGATCCATTTTGAGTTATTTTCTTTTACAATGTGTTAGGGTGACTTTTTTTCATACAAAAGTCCAGTTCACATACTATTGGTTAAAAATAGGTCTTTTATGTATTGTATAATTACTAAATTACTAAACGTATTTGTGTTGATATTCTTTTTTTTTTTGTTGTTGGTCATGGGGCTTGAACTCTGGGCTTGGGCACTGTTCCTGTGTTCTTCAGCTGAAGGCAAGCTCTCTACTGCTTGAGCCACAGTGCCACTTCTGGTTTTCTAGTGGTTTATTGGAGATAAGAGTCTCAGGGATGTTCCTGCCCGGGCTGGCTGTGAACTGGGATCCCCAGATCTCAGCCTCCTGAGGAGCTAGGATTACAGGAGTGAGCCACGGGCTCCCGGCTGTGTTGATATTCTTTTGGATTTGTTATTCTGTGCCATTGGTCTTTCTTCTTTAATTAATGTGTTGACTGTAGTAATTTTATAATACGTTTAAAAACCTGGTACTTTTCAAATTTTATGTTTGGGCTTTATATTGGTTATTTTGTAATATTTAAAAAATTTCACTATGTAGGTATCATACATATTATATTTTCCTTTCCAGGTTGCTTTGAAGGTTTGACAAACCTTCTAGTTAACTAAACCAAATTTTATTCCACTACTATGATAACACTCTAGTTAAATCACAGTGAATTAGGAAGTTTTCCATGTGTCTTGTCAAATTGAACCCAAGACTTTGAACACAATATGCAAGACTACAATGAAGCTATACCTCCAGTATTAGTAAACGATTAGTTCAGTTTTGTTTTAGACATGCTGAATTTGTTGTATTTATTGACCTCATTATAGGCAGTTAGATGTATTAGTTTGGAGTTTAAGAAGCAAGTGGTATTACAAACTCATAGAATTTTTAAATCACCAACATTTTGGCAGTTGTAAAAGACATAGAAATGTGTAAGTCTCCATGTGCTCAAGACAACCATGATTAATGCTAGATACTATCCACTGTTCTTTGAAAACTAGGTTTTGCCCAGGGATGTTGGAGGTTGGGGTTGCAGAGTGAAGATCTTCAGTCAGCTGCTGAAGGGATCAGAGCAGATAGAGACAAATAGAAGCCATTCTCCACAGAAACATTTCTCAAACTTTGATTTTTGGACAAGGGCATGATGACTCTCTGAAGATATTTCATTCATAATGTTCATTCCTGGCTGTTAGTGCTATTATATCACTATCTTTGGATGTGATCTACATCCAAAGATTCTACATTTTAAAGAAAACTTTGGAGAGGTTATTATAGTAATCTACAGAGTTTATCTTTTCAAATACATACTATTTGGGCCCTTTGTCAGTAAAACTAGACATTTAAACTAGAGATTAAAAACATGTAGTATGTTGCCTTAAATTTTGTTTGCCTGTGCTCACAGCAAACACTTTTCTGGTGAACCCAGTCATGACCATAAAACATTTTCGAAGTTCCACTTCAGACAGGTCCTACTAAACAATGAGTTACAACATGTCCCTATAGTAAGAATTCAATGAGAAACTTGTTTTGATTCTTAAACATTATAAACCCATGGCATGCTGCCCTCTATCGGTTACAGTAGCCCAAAATCCAAAATACCAAATAGGGAAGGGTGCTGAATGACTCATCTTTTCCTTTTAGCTAGAACTCTCATGGAAACAAACAAGGCAGGGTGAAATAATTCCACTCTCTTTTCTCATTTTATCTGACTTCAAAGATTGTTTGTTTAGGGAGATAGAAGACAAAATCCATACTGAAAACTTAGACCTCTACAGATTCAAATCATATATTTAAACTTGGAACTCCAGAATTCCAAAGATCTTTACATCATAACACAAACTTGTATTTAAAAGGTAGAGGATGAGCAAAGAAGACTGTATCCAAGGACGCTTTCAGGTTAAAATCAGCTTCCTGATTTAGGTACTATGGACGCAAGTGGAAAGGTAATTTTTCATCCTGATACTAAGTATTTGACTTAGTGAGGAAAATTAGGGGCTGTTTTAGAAGGTAAAGTATATATTTCTTTTAAAATTCATATTTTTATTAGCTTACATTCATTATACAGGGAAAGGAGGATTTCATCGTTACATGCCCACATCTTTACAATATATTCCAATAACTCTTACCCCTTCTCAAACTCTTCTTGTCTTCCTCCCTTCTTCAGTTTCAGCTGGCTTCATCATTCGATTTTCAGTTACCAACAATCTATTTTGATATATTCATCCTTTCATCTCTCTCTCTCTTATTATCTCTCTCTCTCATTCTCTCTCTTTTTCTTTTCCTTTCCTGGGGGTTCAACTCTGGGCTTGGGTGCAGTCCCTGAGCTTCTTTTGCTCAAGGCCAGTGCTCTACCACTTGAGCCACAGCACGACTTCCTGTTTCTTTTGAGTTATTTATTAGAGATCAGAGTCTCACAGTTTTCTGCCCTGGCTAGCATCCAACCATGACTCTCAGATCTCCTGAGTAGTTAGGATTGCAGGTATGAGCCACAGGTGCCCAGCTCTTTCATTTTTCTAATTTGCTCAATCTCCTCTTACTAGTAACAACCCCCTCACCCCCGCCCCCATACAACAGAGTTTATTTCTCTTTCCTTGAAATAAAGTATACTTCTGTAGATCATGTAGAATTTCTAATTGGGTCTCTGCTTGAACCATTTTTGAAGATCCAGCAGAAGTAGAGAGGAAGGATGACCTGAAGTCCAGGAAGAATAACCCTCACTCATTTAATATAAGATGAGAAGATAATGGATGCACAGGAAAAATATCCCCAGTGAATGAGGTCTCTTATATGATAGGAAAGTCCTGGGCTTGTTAATTTTCCAGTGTTATAACCAAGTGTTTGTTTCATACCTCATGGAACTTCACTTAGTACAAAGACAATGAATAATAAATAGACATGTACTATAAATAACAGGAAAACTCAATTAGGACAGGCTTTGAGCTTTATCTCAAATGTCAGTGAAACCCAACTTTCTTGGATATGAGAGGGAAAGGCATTCCAAAACTGAAAGGCAGCGGGTGACAGGATGCTCTACACCTCTCAGAGGACAGAGAGGTTTGTAGGCTGGTGCCTGATGTGGGATTTGCACCATCTTTGATTAGGAGCTAATCTTAGCAGAAAGATCATGTGTCAGTCATGAGCAGACTTATCCTCTACTGTCTTGGAAAGGTCACCGGATTGCTGCCCCTTCGTTTTTGAAACCCAATCTGGGGTCCACATAGCCACAATGAGTTGGATCACTGCCATGTACTCTAAATTGGGAGAGGAGGCTGACTCAGTGCCAAGAGTTGATACAGGATGCAGCTTGAAGTATTCAGTTGGAGAGAGGGCTGAGGTTTCTTTCTCATTTTCATGATTCTATTTGAGGAGATATGATTGTATATGAACATCAAAGAATAAATTAAGTGTGATTTGTCATGCACTTGGATAGTACTGATCCACAAACTTTCTTATGTTCAATTTTAGTGCTCTTGGGTTACTTTGCTGTATTTGGAGGCTGATGGTCCTTTTGAAAAAGTCTGATCTCTTTAACCTTACAAATTGTCTAAAAGTTTATAAGAAACAAAGGAAATCACTCTTACAAGTAAGGATATGTATAGATACATGAACACAGTTCCTTTTATTTGCGTGTGAATTTGCAAGCAGTACCTCACTAGAGCTGAACTTTTGCTATATAAATAAAACCATCTGGCATGTCCAAAGAATTCCAGTCTCTAGAGAACAGGATCATAAACAATCGATCCTCCACAGACCTTCCAGTGTTTTAGTTTGAGCAGTTTTCCCACAGCACTGCTTTGTTTTATCTGTTTTTAATTTTCTAAAGATTTTTTAAAATTTGGTTTTTCAAATCCAATGTCTTTGTGTGAGTACTGGGGAAAAAGCTATCCACCATTTTGGCAATATAAGAGAAATTCAATGCATCTTTTGGGGTATTTTGATGAATAAATCATATATATATATATATGCAAAGGCAGATTAATAGAAAGTATTGAAGAAGGAATTGTATTAATCCATTTTTTTCCTGATGAGAAAATGATACAAAGAGTGACAAGTTCAAGATCCCATATCCCACAGCTATTAACTGCTGAACATCATTCAGATTCTGTGAATCCCAGCTGAGTAATCTACTCACACTGTTTTTAACTTGATGTTTATTTTAAGCATGGATAGCAAGCATGCTTCTGAGTAAAACAAAGAGAATCCAGTCTTTGACTAGTTGACCAAAAAAGACCCAGGACCTGGGAAGTAAATAATAATAATATTAAGTTTAACAAGAATTTTAGATTAAGTCTTTTTCTTTAATCTCTCCTGACTCTTTTAGCAAAAGAATTTCCACTATATGGCTAATTTTTTTTGAAGAAAGCCTTTAAAACTACAGTGTGTTTACCTAGAAGACCAAAATGAATTGCTTGCAAAATTTAAATCATTGAATGTTGGCCAAAGTAATATCCCCATCCACAAAACGGTGTTAGAGTTCTCTAGAGCTTTAGAAATACAATGCTAATGGCTTGATCTCAAGATAGAAGGAAGGATTTCATTGATTTGGGTGGCAAGGCTCTCCAAGATGATTCTATATATGCAGGCTATGTTTAAGAATCACTATTTGATGAGACAGACCTTGCCATTCATGGAGTCAGTAGAGATAGGTGTTCCTATCTTTCTCCTGCTCATTTTTTAAAGCAATAATGTGAAATAAAACTATGACATTAGATAGACAGCAATCCGGATGGAAGCTCTGAGGGATAGAAAATCGCTGAATATTGTGGAGAGATTCACCAAAAACTGGTTTTTGATTCTTCCAGAGTTCAAGTAGACCTGCTAGTATAGCTTTGCTAACTGGAAGCTGGAGAAATAAGTCTCAGAGGCTCCTGTTAGAGCTGGCCACCAAATCTCAGGCACTTCTTTTTTGTAGCTAGCTGCAACATTATAGATTCTGTCTTTATAGCCTGGATATAAAGCAATGCTGTTGCCTTTACTATTTATTTTTGCATGTGGCAGTTATCTTCATTGAAATTATATTTAGATGTCTCTTATTAGGCTGCTATATGCATGCACTGATGTTTGCTGAATCATTGCTTGAGAACAGAATGTTCCTTGAATCTCAAATGGACATGTAAAAGAGCCTTCGTAGTCTAGCAAGAGGGAGACTGCAGTGAGAATAATTTTGAAATATTTTTTTTCTTTTTTTTTTAATTGTATTTTATTTTATTTGAGAACATACTGTACAGAGGGGCTACAATTACATGGGCAGGATAATGCATACATTTCTTACCAAGCATTGCAGCCTCCTCCTTTGTTTACCCTTCACTTCCCTTTAATTTTGAAATATTTTAATGCTTAGGGATAATACAAAGAAATTTGAAGAATCATAGAACCAATCATAAAACCAATGTCAGCCTTTCTTTTAGACATCAAGGTTTCATGGGTACAAAGCCAGTTTTGATTTGTAGTTGGTGTAAAATCTATTCATGACGTTATCTTTCATCAAAACCATAGTCATTGTCCATCTCAGCTTGAGAGCAATCCAAGTTTAGTTTAATGTTAGAGTTCTTAGGGGTTTCTTTTTTAAAAATAGTTCTTACTTTACTTTGTAGTTCATACTTTTCCCAAGCTGGTATGGGGAGGCGTGGTGAGGCTGTATCTAACAGGGAAGGCCAGCCCGTACATTAGGCAGGCTAAACCTCCTATTCTGAAGGCTTTTTGTTCCCGTAGAATGGACTGCAAGAGATAGAATATATAACCCATGGACCTCAAATTACTACCTCTTTACCTTCCATGTAGGTCAAGCCCTGCCAAAAGGCATACTGAAGTTTATTTTCATGTCGTGCCTCTAAGATTATTGGATATGATTAAGATTTGGTTTCAGAACAAGTCAGGGAACAGCTAAATGAGTTTTAAAACACCACTTGATGTGTTTCTTAATATGTACATATTTATTCAAAAGAACTAAATGTAATAATTTTATAAAATATTGTTTTGTTCATCATTTGTCTTTCATAATAAAAACATATCATTCAGCCAGGTACTGGTGGCTCTTGCCTGTGGTCCTAGATACTCAGGAGGCTGAGATCTGAGGATTGCAAAAGCCAACGCAGGCAGGGGAAGTCTCTCAGACTCTTACCTCTAATTAGATACCAAGAAGCTAAAAATGGAGCTGTAACTCAGGTGGTAGAGCACTAGGCTTGAGAAAGAAAAGGTCAGGAACAGCACCCAGACTCTGAGCCCCAGCTCAGGCACCCCCCCAACCCCCCGCCAAAATGTAAAATTCAAACAGTAAATTTTTTACTGAGATATTTGGATTTTATTGACATCTGATTCTGTGAAGGCATTGTTGGTATCTAGTTTCTTCTTTCTTTCTTTCTTTCCTTCCTTCCTTCCTTCCTTCCTTCATTCATTCCTTCCTTCCTTTTTTTCTTTCTTGCTTTCTTGCTTGCTTTCTTGCTTTCTTTCGTTTTGAAGTCGTGGGGCTTGAACTCTGGTCCTGGGCACTGTCCTTCAGCTCTTCAGCTCAAGGTGAGCACTCTATCACTTGAGCCACAGTGCCACTTCTGGTTTTCTGGTGTTTCATTGGAGATAAGAGTCTCATGGACTTTCCTGCCCTGGCTGGCTTTGAACTGTGATCCTCAGATCTCAGCCTCCAAAGTAGTTAGGATTATAGGCATGAGCCACTGGTGCCCAGCGGTAACTAGTTTTATAATGCTCACATTGTAATAGAAAGAGTGATGGCTGGGGAGCAGCCAGAGTGAGTAAATGTCTTTTAATAATCTGAAGGGAGGACTTGGGAACTGCTGTACTAGCTTTCGACATGATAGAGCATTCCATGAGATTTATATTGTATTGAAGGAATTGTATTGTATTGTATTGAAGGAATGCTTTCAAGAGCTTTATATTTGAATACAAGTTACATTGTAAAGCAGATTTTCTGTGAATGAGTCATCAAGGTTGACCAATATAGTTGTTTCTTTGCTTTTCTTCTTTTTATTCTCCCCTTCTCCTCCTGCTTTTTCCTTTTATGGGGAAAATCATCTCCCTGGTCTCTATATTTCAGAAACTTAGGGATATTATTTGGTCATTCTCGGATACCCACAGGGCAGATGGTGAACTTTTTGATTAGACAAGATGATAAATCAGACTCCAGAGCCAAAGTTCCTCTTTAGTGATTGTTTCTACTCTCATAGGTTTTGCTGCGGTGTGTATGTCCCATGAAATCAGTATAATATCAAGTAGGCTCCAGCCTACTTGTCTAGACAGGGTTGGCTATCTGGTGTTCTGACCGTGGTGACTGCAGACCAAACTCTGCCAGATTCTTCCCTTCTTTCACAGAATTTTCTCTCAGCTCTTCATTCCAAGCCCTCCCGTCTTAGCTCTCACCATAGACCTTACTCTCTCACAAGATTTGGTGGGATGTTCCTTTTAGTTAAATGTGAATTTCCATACTGGAAACATTGCTCTCATTAAAACACAATCATAGATTTTACAGAAAAAGTAAGTTTCCTCATTATGGCATAAAGTTTTACCCAACTGCAACGCTGTTTACCAAAAGTAAAAATAGCTTGCCCTTTTTAACAGGCAAGGCTTTCTGAAGGAAAATGCTGTGTGATATTAAGAGAAAAGGCATATGTATTTTTTTTGTCTAGTGTCTTATTGTATTTTTTTAATTGAATTTTTTTTATTGTGAAAATACTGCACAGAGGGGTTACAATTACATGGGCAAGATAATGAGTACATTTCTTATCAAGCATTGTAGCCTCCTCCTTTGTTTCCTCTTCCCATCCCTTCCCATCCTCTGTCTTATAGTGTTTTAAAGTAGGCAAAATATCTGCCAAATTAAGAATAAAACTTTCTTGGTGTCTCATGGTAGATCAAAATAATTAAAAGCTACAAAGTTGCTTTAAAAATAATATAATTTTTAACCATAAAACTCTCAAAAGAAAATACAGTAAGTATATAGGAGGTAAACAGGTATTTCATGAACTACAACAAAAAGTATGACTTAAACAACCAGCAGTTCAAATTGAGAGCCGGGGATCATTTGCACATAGTATGAAAATAATCAAGATGGTTTTAAAAAATGAATGAGTTGAATTTTATGAGAATTGCTGGTAGAACAGTAGGACTGGATATTTTTGAGAGGACCCCCAAGCCTCTTAAACTGGAAAATACAAAATGTCCTCTAGATGGAGCACCAAGCCTTTGTTTTGTTATGATAACTGTTTGGTGAAAGGAACTTCAGAACTTCATTTTAAAAAGAAGATGCTTCAAAGAACCAGACTGGGGTCTAAGGGGATGGGGGAAGCACTAGAGCTTGAACTGAAGCCTTTGTGCTTGCTCTGAAGGCGTTCTCTCACTCCTCCAGCCCAAGAACCTGATTCTTAATCATGGCTGATGTCACTGGGAACATCTATTTTTGGCAAGGGAAATGTTCTATTTCAGGCAATGTAACTTATCATCACGTATACTTGAGTAAAGTACAATTGACATTTTGAGTTCTTCAGGTGAGAGCCATTGAATTTTTTGATGTCATAGTGGCAGGCACATTAACCAGGTGCTCTTGAAGTCTCAACTTTTCATCGAGAGGGAGAAAGGGTGAGGATTGAGGATGTCCAAGGTAAGAAAAGTTCTTTGCTGGTGGAAGAATTTCCTAAGGATGCTTCAAATATAATTATGAATGCGAAACATAGAAATTCTAAGTCATCTAATACAATCTTTTCACTTTATAAAAGAAGATACAGAGGAGATGTGGATAGGAAGTTGTCCTTGTCTTGCATTGAGGGAGATAATGATGGTGCAGAGTAAAACGGAATAAACTGTGTAGTGAATCCTTGTTTTCACTGCCTCTTCCTACAGTGCTTTTCTTTGGGGAATAATATTCTAGGGAGTCTTGGAAAGATAGTAACAGAAACTGAGAGATCCCTAGAAACTTTTTGTATGTAGCCAAAGGTTAGGTATGTGACCCAATCAGTCACTGGTGGGACTTCACATCTTCTACAGAGTTTTTGCAAGGAATTTCCTTTGTCTTTGCTGGCAATATAATATCTAGTTCTGTGGCTTTTCCAGTACATGTCTACCCATTTTGCCTTTTGCTTAAACTGGCCCAAGTTAACATGTGATACCTGCCACCAAAGTATCGTCCGTAATTCTCACAGCAATGATCTACTTCTTGTACTGACATTTAAGTTGCTAAGAGTAGTTAAAAAATGATTCTTATAGGAAAACATCACTCTTTTCAACTTTTCCCAACCAGAAATATACTCTTTTTTTTGAGTTACTACAGAATTATGACAGTTTTTAATTACAGTAATATGGATATGACAATGGTATTGCAGTCACTGTTACATAATTTTTTTTTGGGTCTGGTCGTGGGGCTTGAACTCTGGGCCTGGGCACTGTCCCTCAGCTCTTCAGCTCAAGGCTAGTGCTCTACCACTTGAGCCACAGCACCACTTCCGGCTTTTTTCTTTTTGCTTATGTGGTGCTGGGGAATCGAACCCAGGACCTCATGCATGCAAGGCAAGCACTCTACCACTGAGCCACCTTCCCAGCCCCACTGTTACATAATTTATACCAGAGAGCATGCAAAAATATATTTCAATATAGTACATGTAATTTTTCTGATTAGAAAAGTAGTACTGATATTTTGGCAACTTTTAAAATCTTACAAACTATTTTAAATGAATAAGTTTTAGTTTGTTAGAAAGGAGAAAAAACAACTTCTAAGCTTCAAAGCAATAAACCATTGATTATATAATGCTTGAGATAAGCAACAACATTTTTTTTAACATTTCCTCCTTTAAATTTAATTCTCAAAAGCACCTAGCTTAGCCAAGCTATTTAGAAAATGTTACAAAACCCCATTTTTCTTTTAAATGTAATTTATTTCTGTGTATCCAGCAAGTGGACCCTCCTCCCCCTCTTTGTATAACTTGGAGCATAATTTTTAAAGAGTTATTTGATGTTTATAAAATTTTCTTCAGGCAATTATGACTAATCTTTGGAATAACACAGGTTATATGATTAATGAACTGACAAGTCTTACATATTAACAATGAAATCTTCTAGAAACTGTTAGGCCACTCTTATCTTAATGGCATTTTAAGACAGAATTGGCAGGTTGGCTCACCTTGCAAAATGGGCAAAAAATGTCCTCCTGTGTGCTTGTTGTCTTTCAAAAGTTAGCCAGCAGAGGGCTTTTTGATAATTGACACAAGTGATTTATTAGTGGCAGATTCCTTGCACAACTGAAGAAAAATTACCATATAAAATATAAGCCCAGACTAAAAGGAAATAATTTTCAGAGACATAAGTAGCTTGAATAAAAATAAAATAGAAGGGATAGTTGGTAGAATGACATTTATGTCACTTAATTGCTAGATCCTTTCAAAGATCACAGTATACATTACACAAGTAGATGTATAGGTAAAAACTTTTCATTTTGTGGGGTCCTCTCAAATTTTGATGTAGATAATTCTCTAGTGAGCCCTTTACTGGATCATAGTTGTGTGCCAGAACTAGCTTTTACTGGCCCATAAAAGCTGATGGTTAAATTTGTAGGGATTTTATGAGCCATATGAATTATGGTGTGACTCCAAGTTGGCCATGGTGGGTAGATTTCTATCAGGGAAATCTAAAAATTCTACAAATTAGGATACTTCACGAGAGATGTTTGTTAGCCAGTTACCAGAACATGACTGGAGACAACAGAAACGGGATTGTCTTGAGAACCACATCATGGATCACCATAAATACATTCTCATGATTGTCCATGCCAGCTGTCTCTAATCTAGCTGAGAATACAAAATCAACCTTGTAGATTTCACTCTAGTCCTTCACATGTTCAGAGCTGAATCTGACTCTCTTCTAGCTAGTGAGGTGAGATCCAGAGATAGACTTCGGAGTCGCCTTAGTTTTTGGTGTACAACGGGAGATCTGGGGATGAGATTCTGAGTAGAGAGTACTTCTATGTGTCTGAGTACTGAGCTGCAACTCCTCACTCCTTCCTGTGGTGTATTTTATCCTCTCTGCTCTTTCACAGGGCGTGAAATGCACAGGATGTGGTGTATGTCATTTTCCCAGGAATGGTTCACTGATATCTCAGTTTTATCTTTTAAAATGCCATAGCCTTTTAACCACACAGGTCACAGGACACCTGACATTGTTGATGAAATAATATTATTATTCTGTAAGTGTAGTGAGCATCATATTCAGATGTGCAATAAGGTGGGTTTTTTTTGTTTTATTCTTGTAGCTGACCTTATGATCTCCTTCCTTGATCTATTTGCATGACTTAGGTAGATGTCTTCCGGGATTCCAATCCCCCTTTTTTTGCTGCAACATACGTGTAGGGTTGGGAGATGGTTTCTTTGTCCTTGATTGTCTTTGAGACACGAGATTTGAAATCTAGGTTGCCTTTCTGTATGTGTGTTGGTCTCTGCTGCTGGTGACTGCTCTGGCCTTCTCTTTGGACTGGTGATCTCCAATACATAATTCATCCCATCCCTGCTGATGTCTGCAACTGCTAGCAAAAGCTGCTCCAATTTCAGCCTTGTTCTGATTATTTTCTCTGATGACTGAGGGTTCTGTGTTGGTCCTAAATGGCTTTGTGGGAACCCCTGCAGTCTGTCTGTGAACCCCAGTCAATGTAGTTTAACCTACAGACTTCTTTTACAAAGATGATTCTTTCTGCTTTGCAGCCTAACTCTTCCTCTCACAGCATTCCTTTATAGACACATGGTCACATCTCTTAAGAGGCACCTGAGCAGGCTAAGAGAGTTTAACTCAGGTCTTCTCTTGCTTATCCACACTTTGCTTGTACCCTCCTCACATCTTCCGTTGGGTCATCTTCTTGTTTATCTCTGATTCTTTCTTTTTCTCACAGTCCTAGCTGTGACCAATGACATTTAACTCTTTCTGCTGGTCTCGTTGGAAACCCCATCATGTAAACCTCTAAGATACAGTCCCTCATTTTTTACTCTTAATATGCCTAGTGTTATAGTCCACATTAAATGGTAGATGATTTGTATGTTTGTTTTTTTTTCCGTCCCCAGTCCTGGGGCTTGAACTCAGGGCCTACGCACTGTCCCGAGCTTCTTTTGCTCAAGGCTAGCACTTTACCACTTGAACCACAGAAATACTTTTGGCTTTTTCTGTTTATGTGGTACTGAGAAATGGAACCCAGAGCTTCATATATGCTAGGCAAGGACTCTACCACTAAGCCACATTCCTAGGCTGATTTGTATGTTTTACTTTTATAAGTTTTTATACATTTCATATTGTTCAACATAGTGCTAAAGCTAAAGCTAAATCTTAATAACCATTCCAAAACTTTATTCATATTTACAGTTTTTTGTGAATACTTGGGTTTTCCCCCCTACTTTTCCTCTGTTCTCTCTTGTCTACATGAAACGCAGAGTATTTTGTGGGATATTTGTATGAAGACGAAGGTAACAAGAAACTCATCAGAAAGCAAACAAGATGTTGGGTTCTAAAATGTATTATTATCTTAGAACATTAAAAAAGAAAGCTATTAGTACTTATAATTATTTCACTGGCTTCAGACTCACGTCCATACTATTCCCCATGAAACTTACAACTTTCCATGGCCTGAACTTGACCCCCTTTCTAGCTTGATTTCCTATTCCAGTGAACTTTCGGTTCTGATCTTGCCAAGCTCTACAAACATATCAGCAGATGATTGCCAGCTTTGTTATTATCATCATCACTAACAATGTTTAATAAGGCTTTGTCCTTGGTATGCCCTATGATCAATTTGGATCATAGCTCTTAATATCTTGCGTATTTGATAGAAAGCATTATCTGTATGCATGAAAGATCAAGAGGAATATAATTAGTTATAGTTGGAGCCAAGTAGTGATCGAGAGATGTGCAATTTCTTGAGATGTGTAATAGTGCTTTATTCACATCTTTGTTTGTGTTTCCAAAGATAAATGTGATTTTGGAGAAACAAGGAAAAACAGACAAGGAAGAGATATTTCTGCCTTTCTCTATGAAGACAAGTCCTGTGGTTTATCCATTGTTTTTAGAGTCTTTCTTCTTCTGTGTCTTCAGAACTACTATCACTGCAACCTGAACTCAGAATAGAAAGGAAATGACCAATAGTCTTCATCCAAGTTCTCTTGACTCCCTAGCTCCAAAACTTGAGAGATGATATTTTTTTACAAGCACCAATATTACCTTGATCTAAGGAGGCAATGCTTAGATTGGTTCACATGTAGGAGTTAGTTTGGTACACTGGCTTGATTACATGGCTTTGCTCACTCTTCTTTCCCAAGGCTCTTATACCTAGGCAGACATTAATTTAATAAAGCAACAAACACTTGAACATACTTGACTAAGCAAAAAAGAAGAAATTAAAAATGTATCCATGCTTTCAAAGATCCACAGTAGGTAAGACAGATTAAATAAAGAATAAATATAATACATTGTGATGGGAATAATGGCATAGGTATGAATGAGTCATCACTGAGAAGGCTGAACACCTTGATAATGGAGCACAGCTAAGATTTAATCTAGAAGATAAACAAGAATTATCTTTGCTCTGGCAGAAAAGTAGTTATTACTTCTCTTTTGTCTCTTGTGCCTCCTCCCACCCGATAACTCAGAAATAGCAGCACTTTGGTCTAACCTGTGGAAGAAGATAGAATGATTGCCAAACACAGTTGAAAGCATGTTGGAACAAAAGCCCTAACTCTAACCAGCAGATTTGTCCATTTCCACCCTAGTGACTCCATCTAGGGAAGCACAGAGTGAATAGGTTCTTCTGAATGTATCAAGTCAATCCCACAATAATGCTGCATAGAGCTAGCAACTCCAAATCTTGGCATAGCACATGTTTATTTCTCTTGCTTATGTAAGTCAGCTCTGTGAAGGTGTTTCAGGCTGGACATCTTTCCACATGTTTTCAAATTCTCTTTGGACTAGTGGCTACCCAGTACACTTTCTTTTTCTGGTGGATAGCAGAAGCATAGGAAAATAATCTCAATTTCCATGCCCATCTGAATTCTCTGCTAGAGTCATATGTGCTGGTTACTTTGTCCAGAGTCACTTGGGCACTCCAAACATCAATGGGGAAGGTAAACATGCTCCTTTTATTCTTTCTAGTACAAAAGTACATAGAAACAGGAAAGCATGCCATTATTTAAGAGGGAGGCAATTTAAAATACAGATGGCTAGTGTCCTTAGACTCTATCCAAAAACATGAGATAGAGTTAAGGTGGGTTTTGAATCAGTGCTTCTAGTATGTTCCCCAGGTAATTCTTACACACACTAGTTAGAGACTGTATCCCTGGCTGTACTCTAAGCAAAGCTGATAAACATATCTTGTTTGAAGAGAATACTGAAGAAAACCTTCTAAGAGAACTAGGCTATTTTCACTGTAGCTTCTGGGAGATAATGGTAACAATGTAACTCAATAAGACACTAATTCAGACTGGGGCAAGGGAAGAGGTCATAACAAGATAAAGGAGGAAACACTAGGGATTGGTGTTGATAAACCTTTGTTTGACTCATAAATCACAATGAAAGGCTTAGTTTCCACTAAGTCATACTTCATACTAATTTGTGCTCTGGTAAAAATCGCAATACTGCTGTATCTTCAAAGACAGTTTTCTCCAGTAACAACCTTTGCAATTCAGGAGAGGCATAAGATGATAAAATGAAGCTTGTCACTCCATAGTGTGTAACAATGAAAGTTGTCCTAAATTAGGTTACAGGATGTTCTCCTGTGCCTTTTTTTTTTTTTTATAAATTTGCAGTTGTTTGTTTCTAATACTTTTTTTGTTTGAGATTAAGCTAAGAAAACTAGAATTAAGCTGATTGAGTATGAAAGCAAATATACAAAGAAAAGTACGTTTGATGTTTGATGTTTTTGTTCTGGCAGTATAATGGATTAGAAGACCTGAAATTTTGCAAGCTATAAAATGGTTGGAAAAGACAAGTAAATTATACTAGTGAATCATGAAAGGCATTGGATGCTTACATGAGGGTACAGTGGATTTCACTAGAGGCCAAAATCAAAGCAAAAATTCAATTTGGTCTTCCTTTACATTAAGTTTGGGATTTGAATTTATGCTCCATGGTCTAAGGGTTTCCAAACTGAGAAATTAACAAGAAATTCCCTGAAACACTTCACAAGAATAGCTATAAAACCTATCTTTGGAAAGTCATTTCTTTTAGAGTGGCAACAAAGGATTGTCATAAGAAAATAACCCTACCAGGCATGGATCAAAATTACAAAACACATAACTTAATCCTCTTTGAGACAATAAAACACAACCAAGGGCTGGGAAGGTGGCTCAGTGGTAGAGCACTTGCCTTGCATGCCAGAGGCCCTGGGTTCGATTCCTCAGCACCACATAAGCAAAAAGAAAAAAAGCCGGAAGTGGCACTGTGGCTCAAGTGGTAGAGCGCTAGCCTTGAGCTGAAGAGCTGAGGGACAGCGCCCAGGCCCAGAGTTCAGGCCCCACGACCAGACACCCCCCCCCCCCAAAAAAAGAAAACAACCAAGAACAGGAATAGAGCACTTACCTCTCTTCCTTGGGAAACTGAATTAATGATCTCCCTTTGCAGTTTTCAAATAAAAACATAAATAATGAAATGTAACTGAAATGAAACATATGAGAAACCAACTTCATTCATATGATTATAATTACAAAATGAGACAGTAGTTCAGAAAATAATATATATATATATATTTATAAACTAAAAGGTATTGACACAAAGTACTGGTATTAATATCCTTCTGATGCTATACTGATGATAAGAAGCAACTTTAGTTGAAGGAACATTACTTCCTTAGAAACATCACTTAGATATTATAAGCTAATGGTATCGTAGCAACCTGAAGAAAGAATGTTCCAATAAAATAGAGCCAAGTGACTGATGGTTTGCTTTAAATTGAAATTCAACTTTAAATTGAGATCATGACCAGCGCACACACTTTTTGAAACATAATCATGTCCTTATTGAGAAAAGCTACGATAGATGCCACTTCTAAATTTAATTATGTGAAGCGCCAAGGAAATTTCCAAGTAATACCCTGATACTCTGAAAACATAAATAGAATATTATTCAATAATAAGGTGGTAAAACCTAACATGGTAAAATTCATTCTAAAGTGGTTGGACTTTTTTTTTTTTTGCTGGCTCAATGATAGCATAGATAAAATCATTGAATGTGAAATGTGTTAGGCTCAATGAAGCAAGTCAGAATAATTGCATTTCACTAGTAGAACATGATATTATGGGAGCCAAGTGCTATCTACTTTAGATTTGATCTCAGTTAATGTAAATGAGAGTTATGTAAGTCACCAAAGAAATGAAGTTGTCTCAATGAAGACGAACATAATTAAAAATTACCTATCATTGATATTGATATCATCAGTACAAAAATTTCTTATTTTTGCCAGTTGTTTCTGTGTGGTATGTTGAGGCCAATAGGAGTGCAGGTGTCAACTTTCTGAAGATCATATTCCATGTGGGAAAATATACAGTCTTTTGTAGTAGAAAGGGAACTGTTTATTACATGCACTATATAGTTTGCCTCAGACTTTTTTATGAACTTGATATCTCTTCACAACTTGGTGGCTGACTCACAGTTTGCCAAAGTTTCTTTGTCAGAGTAGAATGGAATATAAAAGCTGTCATTTTGACAGGAATAATTACACATAGCAAATCATAAATTCCTTTTTTTGTGTTTCTGAGTCTAATCTTTCATCTAAACCCTCTGTTCTATTGTAGCTATTCATAGAAGTCTATTTTGCTTATTTTCATGCTGACTACCATTTCAGGTAATGCATTCATAATGCAGTAGCTGAAAAAGTACTTGTGAGTTTTTTTTATTGCTTTCTTTCCCTTTGTTCATTCTCCCTTTGGAACTTTTTTCTTCCCTATTGTAAGACTAGATGGAGGAGGAAGTCTCTTCCTACAAAAAGAATATCTGCCCCGATGATTCCTTCCCTATTTTTCTTCATTAGTCAGAACAAGTTGCAGTTTTTGAATACATGTAGTTAAAAACAGAAAACTAATTTAAAAATATAGATAATATAACCTTTGAACGTTCACATTTATTCAATGAAAATTGCTGTGGTGATTTTGAATAACAAGTTTAAAGCTATTAATTATAATGCAAGATGAAAAGTTAGACATATTACATCTTAATTTCACGAAGTATTAATGATTATATGAGAATGATATTTTTCATATAGCTTTATGTTGCTAAATACCTATCCTTTCTCAGCAAATTCTTGGAATATAATAAAACATTACTTTTTTCTTGTTATTATAAAGGTGATGCACGGAGGGTTTACAGTTACGTAAGTCAGGTAAGGAGTAGATTTCTTTTTGGACAATGTTACCCCTTCCTTCACTCTCTCCCAGATTTTCACTACCATCTCCACCCATAAGTTGTATAGTTCATTTCAACATAGTGTCTGGTGAGTATAACTGCTGCATTTGTTTACCCATAATCATTATTATATTTTTTATGTGTGTTGGTGCTGGGGCTTGAACTCAGGGTATGGGCGCTATCCCTGAGCTTTTTTGCTCAAGACTAGAGCTCTACCACTTAAGCCACAGCTTCTACTTCTATTTTTTTGTGGTTAATTGGAGATAAGAAAGAGTCTCAGGGACTTTCTTGCCTAGGCTTTCTTCCAACCATGATCATTAGCTCTCATCCTCTAAGCTAGGATTATTGGGATGAGCCATTCATGCATGCCTAGCAAAAACATTTATTTTATTAAATTATAAAATTCAGCTTTTATTTCTACTGTAGAGTATTGTTCTATATGTATACCACTCATAAAAATGTTTAAGCTCAAATAAAAATTTAAAATGTTACTAGATTGAGAAAAACTCTGAAATATGATTTATACATCATCAATTTGTAGGTTTATTTATATGGGAACTAGGAAGCCAAAACAAAATATTGTAATTTAGAAACTTAATAATGTATTTTGATCATAAATATTTTACTTAAAAATTTTTCTCCTGTTAGTTAAAGAAATTCTTTGGAGGATATTATTGTGTTGTAGATAGATTTCAACCTTGTTTTGCTTTTGGTCAGTCATGGGGCTTGAACTCAGGGCCTAAGCACTGTCCCTGAGCTTTTTGGCTCAAGGCTAGCACTCTACCACTTTGAACAACGGCTCCACTTCCAGATTTCAGGTAGTTAATTGGAAATAAGATTTTTAAGAACTGTCTTACTCTGCTCATCAAGAAATGTACTCATTACTTTACTCAAAAACTGTAACCCCTCTGTTCAACATCTTTACAATAATTTTTTTTTTGTCTTTGAACTGCAATCCTCAGATGTCAGCCTCCCGAGTAGCTGGGATTACACCAGTGCTTGGTTTCAACCTTAACTTTTTACCTGATTTTGTATTTGCAAATCTTTTATTTCTTTTGTGGACAGATTTATAAATATTACATATATTACATATATATATATTACATATATATTACATCTTATGTATGGTCTTTGTGCTCTCTGGAAAGAGGACACTCATACCAGTATCATGTAGCTTTTGATATCATGAAACCTTAGGTCTAATGAGTCTAAAACAAATTAGGATCAAAATTAAACTTTTTAGATGTATAAACATCTCCTGTACAGACTAGCTTGTAGTTTTGATTTTGATCGACTAGATTTGTTATTTTGGACCAATATTCAGAATGTTAATACAAAATTATTGAGTTATCTGCTTTGAGTTAGACAATTATCTAATGATTTCAAAAGAAATAGACAAGTTACCTTTCAATAAATATGAACAAACATATGCTTCACTTGTAAGCATATTAAAATTTTAAAGTGAATATTTGAATATCAAGGATATGTCACAGGAAAGACAACACTTATTGGAAAAGATATACTGAGTAACACAGGATAAAAAGTGCTGTTCAGTTTTGACTCAGAAACTACTTCCTTAGTAACTGGACACTTCTTAACTGCTACATCCTCATTTGTTAAAGGAGTCTGCTAGTAGTGAAGGTATGTCATAAATCCACTATAGGACATGCACAGCCAGGGCTTCCATTCATCTCTAGGCTTGGGCTTAGGTTATCTGTGGGATACACATTATGAAATATTAGAGCACTTCTATGATGCCATTCTAGGCAGTCAGTTACTTCCAAAGAAAACTTCTCTTCCTCCTAGATTAAGAAGTCTTTTTTGTCATCTAATTGGGTACTTATCATAAAGGGTCAAAAACAGTATAAGAAAGGAATGGTTTGGGGGTCAGGTAAATGACTTTATTTTCTTTATGAAAGCCATATATTAGAATAACAACTCTTATTCCCTCTTAAAGTCTGCTTTTGTTACAGAATAATTAACAAAAGGATCTGTGAGCCCGTGGAAGTATCAACTTACACTAAATTATAATGAATTTGAACTGAAAGTACATGCACTTAGTTTTGATTTTAGTTTAGTTTTTAAAATTCTTTAAGAAATAGTTGTTCTAAGGAAAATTATAGGAATTTGCAACCCCTTGTTCCAAAGAATTCTATTTATGACTTAAAAATATCTAATAACATAGAGAACTGTAAGAGACATCAACAAACATTTTATCATACTACTGTTTCAGAAGCTATGAATGGCTGATACACACACACACACACACACACACACACACACACACTCACACAATGAGTGTGATGGGCAGGGGTATGGCAGAGTGTAACTAATACCACCAGCTCAGGTAAAAAGCTGCCATGAATTGCTAATGAGAGACTCTGGCAAAGGGTTGTCTGCAAGTTCTAAAGCTCCAGATGCTGTATGTAGCTAGAAAGCCTACAGTATTTTTTGCATTACTTTGTTACATAACTGTATTAGAGTTTGAACACAGCATAAATATACTTACTTCTAAGATGACTTCACACTTAAGACCAACAATTTGATTACATTTCAGGGAGAAAGGCTACACTGAAATGACCATTGTGAGAAAACTGAATTTAATGATACCTTTGAGTGTTTTCTTGCTTCACACATTGCTGCTTTCTTTACAAGGTAAGAATCTATATTACATTTATCATTCCTTTATCTCCATGTCAATGTAGTTTGTATTTATATTATAAAGCATTTTGAGGTCATTACAATGAATATGTAAAAATGATACTCAAACTATCATATTGAAAATTCTCTATAATGTAGAAAATTTAGACTTTTAAATTAATTTTAGAATTTTAAGTGTCTGTTTAAAATATGCTTTTATTATGATATACTCTGATTCTCATTTTTCTCTTTAGTTTATCTAGAATTGCTTTCTATTTATAACTTAATCACTTGGATTTAAAAATAGACATTGACCTGAACTTTCTTCAGGCCAGCAGACTCAGAATTGGTTAAAAAAAAGAGGGGGAAAAAAGAGAAAAGAGTTTTTAAAGGAAGAATGAGATTATCATTCAAGGCTAAGAATGGGTTTTCAATTATTTTTATAGCATCTTTACTTTTAACACATCTTTTTTCTGGAGAAGGCATTTATTTACTTATAATTCTTAGTTTTTAATCTCTGCAAAGGGCTTTCTGTTTTGAAACTTGAATGAGAAATGGGAGAAATTGCTGAATTGTAAAAGATAAGCAAGGTCAAAGTTGCTATCTACTATTTCTAATAATGACTTCCCCCATTGAGAAAGATCACAGAATATTCAGTTAGAGGGACACTGGAGATCAATTTGTACAACACCATCATTCTGTGGTGTTTGGTAAGACTAGGACTTAAACTAAGATCTTTGATTTTTTTCTGTCATACTGAAATGTTTATGCAGTGACTGTGTAACTCCACGCAAACTGCCCACAGCTCTTAAATTATCAGTCATACCAATGTCGCACACAAAATACATTGTTCAGAAACTTCTACAGAGTGAAAAAATAAATAACAGTAAATCTCAACCTAAATCTGAGATGTGTTAAATAACACTGGCCAAGATAATTACATTATTTTTCATTATTACATATAAATAAATAAATACTTATTTGTTTCTGGCAGGTGATATTGGTGCATCATCCATCCAGACGGGAAAATGGAAGTGAGTGTTTCTTCTTTATGCCCTGTAAAGTATAAAGTTCATGGGAGAAGGCAAACTCAGCAGACAACTTATAATTGCTCTTGAAAAGTCAAATATTTTACCAAAAGACATGGGTTGTAGCTTTTTAAAACATTTCCACAAATTCACAGTGATTAGATATACATTTCCTTAGTTATAAAGCAAAAATATTTCCTTTCAATTATAAAGAGGAGTCCTTTGATTTCCTCTGACTATACATACATCACTTTTATTTCAAAGATATTACTTTAATTCAAGCGTGTATAAAGATATTACATTCAGTAATATGTCCCTAAAATTGTTATTATTAATATAAATAGTTGATGTAAATGTGCTGTATTTGTAATATAGAGTAAAATGGAACTTAATGGTAAAAAGAATAAGGTGATTTGCGTAATAAATGATGGTCATCATTAAACTGCTTAATGAAATGGATAATTCTATAACCAGTTTGATTTTGAATACAATTATTATCTGTAAGTACAACACAAAGATATGAAAAACATGAAGCAATGTATATTTTAGTGAATTAATCGCTTAATTTTTTTGGGGGGTGGTCCGGTCGTGGGGCCTGAACTATGGGCCTGGGCGCTGTCCCTCAGCTCTTCAGCTCAAGACTAGCGCTCTACCACTTGAGCCACAGTGCCACTTCTGGCTTTTTTCTTTTTTCTTATGTGGTGCTGAGGAATCGAACCCAGGCCTCAGGCATGCAAAGCAAGTGCGCTACCACTGAGCCACCTTCCCAGCCCCTTAATCGCTTAATGTTATGCATTTCAATTTGTTACCCTTACATTTATATTATCTATCTGCTTTTTATGACATGAAACAGGACAGAATTGAGTATTATGTTTGAAAAAAGTAATCTTGTCAAATACTGACTTCCCAGCTTTATGAAGTCATGTGGAAAAAGTATTGTGCTGTTTAGAATTACAATCTTACATCCTTTTCTTTATTTCTGTTGCTCCAAGTTCCTTCCTAAAATTCAGTTTACATCAGACACTAGAGAGATCTGGGGACACTCCCAAATTTTGTAAAATGAGACAGTGCCACAACCCAAATCTAACCCTTACAAAAAGGGGAGGGGGACCTTTTAAATGTTAAACCAAGAAAGACCTCTTTGATAAAGTGATGGAAATCAGGAGGAAAACACCAGCTGTCTCTTGGGAAAGACATGTTCAGGTTGCCTAAGGGCTTTTGACTATACAAGTTCTTTTTGTTTCCTTCCAGAAATGAGTTTAATGAAAATCGACAGAAAAGAGCTCTTTTAGCAGCACAGGTAGGCTATGCCTCAGATGGAGAGAGGCAGAGAAATAATCCATTCTGCTTTGGACTCCGCTGTCACTCCAACAATGAGACCTTTGTGGAGGGAAATAAAATGCTAGCAACAAGACAGGAAGGAGGAGGAAGAGGCAAAGTCACTTCTCTGCTGCTTTTTGCGACCCTCCAATTAATAGCTCTCTTTGCTGTTTTCGTTACCTACTTATAGGCTTGAAGTATTTATGGGGATCAAATTCCATCTACTTGCAAGAGCATTTGAATTTACTTTGAAAGAAAATACAATATCAGGAGAACAATGCAGAAATAAGCAAAGAAAGATGGAAACATTATGAGCCAAATACTGCAAAAAGAACATCAACATATCCTATGTCTTAGAAATAGATGTTATTTTTTTTCTAAAAAGTGTAACTGACAAGTATCTCTGAGGAAGTAATTGATTTTTTTGAGCAGCGTAGCATTGAGTTTCAAGGAACCTTTTTGGCTGGGTTCTTTCTTATAAGGAATACTGAATAACATAATTTCATTATGTTCAAATGAATATTTCACTTTTAAGACAGCTAACAAAATAGACATTCTTTGTAAAGATACTATTTTAAAAAGTAATATGATTTGAATATTTATTTTGTTTGTCAGTTGTGGGTCTTGAATTCTGGGCCTGGGAGCTGTCCCTCAGCTCTTCAGCTCAAGGCTAGAGCTCTACCACTTGAGCCACAGCGCCATTTCCAGTTTTCTGGTCGCTTATTGGAGATAAGAGTCTCATGGACTTTCTTGCCTGAGTTGGCTTTGAACCGCAGTCCTCAGTTCTCAGCCTCTTGAGTTGCTAGGATTTCAGGCGTGAGCCACAGGCACCCAGCTGATTTGAAAATTTTTAGCAAGTAGCTTAGACATAAAGGAGACCGCTGACTAGCATTTCCAGAAGGATGTCTGAATTTATATATTTTATTCTGTTATACTGAAGAGAATTAGTAAACAGGGGACAGATCTTATATGCTATTGCAGCAACTTAGAAGATGGACTATTCAGACTAATCAAGAGTAGTAGCAATAATAGTAGCAAATAATTGTGTATGAAATGAAAACTTTTTTTTTTTTTTTGCTGTTTTGGGGTTTGAAGTCAGAGTTTCATGCTTGCTTGGCAGGTGCTCTATCATTTAAGCCATGCTCTCAGCTCTTTTTTACTTTGCTTATTTATTTATTTTTTTGGTTGGTTGTGGGACCTGAACTCTGGGCCCGGGCACTATCCCTCAGCTTTTCAGCTCAAGGCTGGTGTTCTACACTTAAGCCACATTACCACTTCTGGCTTTTTCTGCTTATGTGGTGCTGAGGAATCGAGCCCAAGGCCTCATGCATGCAAGGCAAGCGCTCTACCACTGAGCCACCTTCCCAGCCCTTTACTTTGCTTATTTCTTGATTAGGCACTCACCCTTTGCTCAGGCTGGCCCGGGCTGTGATTTTCCTTTTATGCTTCCAGCATAGCTGAGATATCAGACTTCTGTCACCACATTCAGCTTGTGTGTGTGTGTGTGTGTGTGTGTGTGTGTGTGTGTATGTGAGTGACTGTCTTGAGGCTTGAACTCAGTACTTGAGTGCTGTTCTTAAGCTTTTGTGCTCAAGTCTAATACTCTAACATTTTGAGCCACAGCTCCATTTATGGCTTTTTGGTAATAATTGGAACTGAGAGTCTCACTGACTTTCCTGCCTTAGCTGACTTTGAACTAAGAACCTCAGATCTCAGCCTCCTGAGATCTAGGATTACAGGCATGAGCTACCTGTGGCTGGCCTGGACTCAGCTTGTTATTGATTGAGATGGAGGATTTTCATGACCTTTTTGTTTGGGCTGGCCTTGCACTGTGATATTTCTCATCTCCACCTGTCAAGTAGGTAAGATTATAGACATGAGCCACTATACCTAGTTTAGTTTTTCTTTAAAACACATGTTTTATACTCTGGAGGCTAAGACACGAGGATCATGAGTTTGAATCCAGACTGCCTGGGCAACATAGCAAGAGTCTGACTCCAAAACAGACCCTCACCCCTCAATAAAATAAGGAAGGAATATAGCAAGTAAAATAGTGTTCTGTGTGCAGAAGTGCTTATATGTCTTGTGACATATTTAAAATAATTTTCTCTTAGAAATTTTAAGTATGTTTGTCAATTAGAACATATTAATCACCAAAGGTCATTAGCATGAGAGTATCAAAATGGATTTTGAGAAAAACTATATTCTGGTCAACTCAGTAAATAGAAAGCCTATGAAATAGACCTTCACAACAGTGTCAAATAAAGTACCCAATGGATGGAATCTTATTACTCTTCATGTGGATGCCAGAATTTGTAGAATTTACCTCAATGGAACTAAATTAGTACTTCCCCTTAATATGAGGTGAGGAACATACTTATCTTACATTGATTTCCATTTTAGGGAGACTGAAGAACAGGAGATATGCACTTCTGTTTCCTGGAAACATGCATTAATTACCATCCGATGTATGAAAAACTGTTAAAAATGTGTTAAAGAAGGAAATTGCAAGCCAGGCACTGGTGACTCACTCCTGTAATCCTAGGGACTCAAGAGCTCAAGAAGCTGAGATCTGAGGATCATGGTTCAAAACCAATCTAGTCAGAGTCCATGAGACTCTGTCTCTAATAACCTCCACCTCCCCCCGCAAAAAAGCTAGAAGTGGAGCTATGGCTCAAATAGTAGAGTGCTGGCCTTGAGCAAAAGTTCAGGACAGTGCTCAGACCCTGAGTTCAAGCCCTAAGACTGCCACCCCTACCCAAGATATGTTGAACTGTTTAGAATTTCATATACTTAAAAGCGTTATTCTTGACTTATTCATTCCTCTGCTGCAAGAAAGCAGCACTGATAGGTACATAATTGTACTCAGAAACTGGTAGTGAGCAAGAAAAGGCTAGACATAGACTTCTGTGTAGAGTATGTGTTAGCTGCAGTCATCTTCCCACAAGGACCATTTATTTGTTGGTGTTGCTCACCTTCCTGTGGATGTATAATCAACAAGGAAGGAGAAAAAATATAGACCATGGAGCCAACAGGGTATGGCAAAGAGTTTAGAAATGAGTCTCCAAATAATGAGAGAAATTTCATGAGCAAGGAGTGGGCTTTCCTGTGGAAAGATGATAGATACAAAACTAAAATGAGGAGGAAGGTTGAGGACTTTGTCCTCATGTCACATGCCTCTTCCTCCCTACACTTTTGTCCAGTTTTCTCTAACATCAGCAGCTACTTAATTTGGTAATTATGTGGCAAATTGTGGGTGTATATGACCTTGGGCTAAATGGTCAATTGACATTGATCCATAATAATAATAATAATAATGATAATAATAATCTGTAATTGATTATTGTTAACAATGCACAGTGATTTGCCATAAAGCAGCAAAGTTTCATAGAAGTTGTTTTGAATCAATATAAATCTCTTCATTGCTAATTTCCTGTGTAAGCCACTATGCTAAAATCTTTACATTGTTTTACTTTATTGTAATAACTGTGCAGTGAAGGAAATGTCATATTGTTCCCATTGTACAGACAGTGATTGGTAGCACTAAGAGGAAAGGAAACCATTCCCTAAATAGACAGAAGGTGATACTGTTGTGATGTTTTTGTAGGTTAGTGCACTGGCAGACAGTTTTAACTGTTGGTCCAACAGCCACAGCATTTTTCACCCACAGACCCAAAGATACCTGGAAATGCTAGAGAACGGCTATTTCTGTAGGCAAAGTGAATAGTTAATCCAAACCCTGGGCTCTAACCAGGCTCCTTTCACAAAGGAAGTTGGGAGAGGCGGTGATGGCTTGAAACCTGGTCTTCTAACTGTACTACTCCACAGGCACTTCTGCTTTACTGCGATCACCTCAATTAATTATCAAAGCAACATAAACTGAACACTCTATACTTTCTGTGTTCATAGCTGTTTTTTCAGATTTTTCCATTTGCATGTTTGGTTTAAACAACTTAACTATTTTGAATTCTCATTTCTTTCTTTTAAAGTTTGAAGCCAGTTCTCCAAGGTATTTTTTCCATGAAGCTATTAATTGGGGTGAGAGTAAAATAAAAGGTTAGTGCTTATACTTGTGGTTTTATTTCTGTTTATTTTAAAAGTCCCTTCGAGAGATATATTAATTTTTTTTATTGTTCCCACATACAACATGGAGGGAACTAGGCCTGGAGAGTAATATTTTAAACTTCTTATAGAAATTCAAATTACTCTGAATTTGAATTTTGAGTATCAGAAGCCCTTTCTGATGCCATGATTCTTTTCCTTATGGATCTCCCATTTCCATTGAACAGATTGTTGATAACAATTTAAAATTTAACGTCGGTGATAACTAACAAATAGAAATTTAAACTACTATAATTTTAATATCCTGATATAATAATGGTAATAAGTTAGCACTAGTTTTGATTTGGTGTTTGTTTATAGAGAAAGGATAAGAATGTAAATAACATTTTCAAGCAGATACATTGTTTTATCTAAGTACACATCTAAACAGGGATTTACTTATTAGAAAATAAAATAATTTGTTCTTCTTACTTTTTGGCAGAACTATGGTTAAATTATTGCAGTTAGATAAGTGGCTTTCATGAGCTTGATGGAATCCAGGCAGGCCCAACTTCCTGACTAATACTTTACAGTAACTCAAAGATATTTGTAGTTTTGTTAACGTGTCATGTAAATCCTCCCTGCTTGAGTTTTGCCAGTTGCCTCTTGTCCTCTGCTTAACGGAAGGAAAGTTTCTACTGTAATTCATTTGCATTCTCAAACTCTCTCAATGATGACGAAATTAAGTTACTTGCTTTTTCTATTCAATGTAATTCTTTAGGGTCACTTTTTCTTTTCACGAAAAAGAGTACTTTTGTGACCACAAGGATTTTGGCTTCTGCCTCATCCATATTAAGCACAGGTTCCAAAGATTGCATCATCTGTAATCCAGTCTAAGGATTAATAGACAAACTTCAAATGAAGTGTGTCATTATTCTCTTCTCGAGTGGTAGTTTTCTTTTTTGTTATATACTTTTTATGATCCCACAAGTTGGCAATAGACACCATCCTCTGTGAGGGTGCTTTCTCCTGGGGGAGGGGCCAATGGGATGTACAACTGGTGCCAGAATCTAGCCACCAATCTCTGCACCTTGTGTATTTCTGGTTTTCATCATCTGGGACAGGGATTCCTTACATGGGAACTTGACCTTTCAATTGCTTGAAGGAGGCTAACCTTTGCTCTGGGAGTTCTTTGAAATGTGAAAGCCTGTCTTTCTTGCTTCACAGCACGCATCATGAAATGAACTTGATAGAAATTTGATGGTTTAATTCTTTAGCTCTGCAAGGCAAAAGGCCCAGAGTTCTGTTTAAGTTAATAGTGGTTACAGTTAGTCCGAACTTGATCTTGACATATTATGTTTATAAGAACTGATTCATTCCAGAAGATAACTTATTATTTTGTCCTCAGGTTCTTGTCCTCATGAATGCCTTAACGGAGCTTTCTGTTCTAAGACTGGTACATGTGACTGTCAAATATTTCAGGCTCTTGGGACCAGGTGCCAGATTGGTAAGTTTAAGGATATTTATGAGAGAATTATAGGATACTGAAGCAACATTAAGGCATAATTTGCTACAGGAGTGTTCATGTATTGGGAGTTGGTACAGCCACATTATATATTAACTAGAAAGCTCACAATTCATCCTGAGTAATTTGGTGTCATATAGAAAATAAATATACTCACTGATCTAAACTATTTCCTCAAAGATTTTTTTCCACTTTATATCATCCTAGCCTGTTGAAATCAGACTCACATTTGTATCTTTCTTTCATTTGTAAGTTAGATTCCTCCTTGGAAACCACTCAGTCTTTTAATTCTGAATTATCTGGGCATTCTATACATAAAATTGAAATTGTATTGTGTGTTATTCAAAGAAAGGGAAAAATGTCCTTTCAAATATCTTTACTAAGATAGGATCCTTTATTAGTAAAGATAAACAAACATTAATTTGTTTTAATCAACATTTACTGAACATCTACAGGACTCCAGCCTAAGGGGATACCTGGGTGCATAGGACAGATATATCCTTGATTCCCTGGAGGTACCCAAGAGTTAACTCTGTGCCATGCACTCAGAAGGAAAGCTATTTCCATAGGCCACAGAGATGAGACACAGTCAGGACAAACAGCCTGAAAAACCAACCAGGTGTGGTCTATTCCTAAAGAGGTCAAAGTTGCTCAAAACTAGCAACTTTAGCTTCATTTCAAAAAGAAAGAAAAGGTATGAAGATTGTCCTTTCTCCCCCTCCCCCTCCGCCCTTCTTTTAGAATGTTTGTTTTGTTTTCATTTTTGAAACAGGTTCTTCCTATTCAGCCCAGGTTGTCCTTGAGCTAGCAGTGATATGCCCTCCTGCTTCTGCACCTGGAGCATTAGGATTACAGACAGGCACCCCCAGGCCTACTTTCTTCTTTATGCTTCTATAGCATATATTGAAGTGTTTTTGTTTGGGTTTTTTTTTAACTGTATTTTTTTTGTCTTTTCTTTTTTGGTACTGGGGATCGAACCCAGGACGTTGCACTTGCTAGGCAAGCGCTTTGCCACTGAGCTACATCCCAGCCCTAAATTGAAGT
The DNA here is from genome assembly GCF_024711535.1 of Dipodomys merriami. Lineage (NCBI taxonomy): Eukaryota > Metazoa > Chordata > Mammalia > Rodentia > Heteromyidae > Dipodomys > Dipodomys merriami. The sequence goes on from NW_027206130.1 coordinate 683,743, forward strand.
GTTTTAAACATTTTATATGTTCAAAAATATCACCAACCTCTACATTAATCTGACATGAATGGTCCAGAAAATAAACTGAAGTCTATTTCATCAGAGTAGGCATAATCATCATACATGAAAATTGTTTGAAGCTGGGCGCCAGTGGTTCTCGCCTGTAATCCTAGCTACTCAGGAGGCTGAGATCTGAGGATCATGGTTCAGAGCCAGCCTGGGCAGGAAAGTCCATGAAACTCTTATCTCCAATAAACCACCAGAAAACCGGAAGTGGCTGTATAGCTCAAGTGAGGGACAGCACTCAGGCCCAGAGTTCAAGGCCCATGACCGACAAAAAAAATAAAATAAAATAAAATAAAATAAAATTGTTTGACTTGAGATGAATACTCTTTGAAATTTGGCCAGTTTGAGGTCATGGTTTTCTAGATTCCAGTAAACTCTGAAGTTTCTAGACATAATAAACATGATTTCTTTTTATCGAGTTATTTTTCTTTCAGGTTTTGAAAAAACTGAGGAGACTAGAACACTCTAATGCTGCCCATGCTAATTTTTAGGACACTCAGTTGTGACACTTCTTTCTTTTCTGAGCCACTGACTTGCTTCATCACCATCACTTTTTCCCTATCATTTTACCTACTCATCCTTTCTCCTAGAGTCTTCTAGAAACAAAAATCTGTGAAGTTTCTAACATAAATTTCTTTCTGCACAACAATCTGGAGACTCTTTTTCTTCAAGAGGTTTGACTGTGTTGAGAATACCTGGTAATTCTATGTTGGCTATTTCTTCATGTGCTGTAGACCATTATAATAAAAATCAGGCTCACTTACCTTGTTCTAACTTTACTAGAAATAAGTGACATTTATTTTGTCCTACTAAATATTATTCTGTTTTGTTTCAGTCCCAAACATGGGCAGTGGAAGAGATGGAATTTGCAAAACCTGGGGACAGTATCATTTTGAAACATTTGATGGCATCTACTATTACTTCCCAGGAAACTGTTCTTACATTTTTGCAAAGGACTGTGGTAACTTGGAACCTCGATACACAGTATGGGTAGGTGATCTTAGGATATAACTAACTTAAAAAGTTATCACTAGAAAAGCATGGGAAAAAATGGTAGGGAAAATAAATTACTCAAGAATAAAGACTTAAGGCTCTGTCCTTAGTGGAAAGGTTCAAATTGGTTGCAATGTTGAGTATAATTCTATTGACATAGGATTTAAATCCATGTTAGAGAGTCCTACAGGCAGTGAGGGATTGTATCATATACTTGGTTGCAATATAAACTTCAGCCAATATCCTTACCTTCATATTTAATTTGATCATTTTGAAGATCGTTGAGTTTAGGCACCAATCATATTATTAACAGTTACTTTCCTCTTGACACTCCAATTGAGAAATGCCCACATGATTTAATTAAATAAAAATGTCCCCCTTGGTCTTGGGTGATAGCCCAATTGTAAAAAGTATGCTTAGCATTCATAGCACCTAGGTTCATTCAGCTTCCAGCATCGGATGAAATGAAATGAAATAAAATGAAATGGCATGCTGGGAATGAACATTTTAGAATATAGAGAACATGAGTTACATGATTTCTAGGCACATTGGTATTGCAAGTCTGAGCTCAGAGAATTGATTCTTTAGTTGCTGAATTTGTGATTTGAATGGGGTTTTAGAAGACATCAAAATTCAAGCTGCAGAGTGGCTATAGTTGAAGTAAGGCAGTCAGAGATTTCTTTTCCTGCCGACTATTCTCTGAATTTCTAAGAATCTCACAGCTCAACCAGGAGACTGCTGTTCTGTTCCCTGTAGAAGCTAAAATTCCATATAGCCCAGATAAGCTCTAGGTCTGTGACCTAGAAAGGCAAGGAGATATATTGAGTTAAATTATGGGGTATTGGATAAAATACCAGCAGTCTCTTGAGATAAGAAGTTAGTGTCCCCTGCCCTAGTTTTATCACTTGAACTCATCTCATTCTCATTGAAATGTTCTTGTCTAGGGCTCACTCTTTCAAGGGCTAAGGTGTCAACTAGGTCTTCTTAGAAAATAGCACAACACTGAACAATGTCTCCACAAGTTAATAGATAATGTTTCTGTTGGATCCAGGATTTTTTTTGAAAAATTTACTTTCAAATCAAGAAATACATTTATTTTAAATGTCATTTTTCCAACTGGTTAAAAAAGTATTTCACATCTTTTGTAGAAAATTTTGAAATTTCAGAGAAGTCTATAAAACAGTATTAGGATTATTAATCATGAATTCCATTGCTAATGGCTTGATGTATATTTCCTTATAGAATTTCTTCTTCTGGCTTTTATTTGCATTTATAAAACTTAAATCATATTATTCATAATTCTTTGTTCTGTGTGTTCATAGACTAATAATACATAATGCATGATAATAATTATATATAATAATATACAAATAATACATAGCAATACATTATGATCTTTCATGGCAAATATTTTCATAACAAATTTATTAGATAAGTTTGTTCAAATTAATGGGATAATCAAATGACTATAAATATTCTTTTTTTGTAAATTTATATTTTAAAATCAGCATTTCAAAAAGATACACTGATAAATACTTTATTTACATATATTTTATATCCAAGGTTTTTCTTATTTAAATTTAATTTTGCTTTTATGATAAGGACATATGAACATAGTTAAAAGGACTTCTTCAAGATATATCAAAGCAGGGGCTGGGAAGGTGGCTCAGTGGTAGAGCGCTTGCCTTGCATGCATGAGGCCCTGGGTTCGATTCCTCATCACCACATAAGCAGAAAAAAAAAGCTGGAAGTGGCACTTTGGCTCAAGTGGTAGAGCGCTAGCCTTGAGCTGAAATGCTGAGGGACAGCATCCAGGCTCAGAGTTCAGGCCCCACAACCGGACCCGCCCTCCCCCCCCCCCAAAAGAAAGTAAGATATATCAAAGCAATAGCCCTGGATCTGAGTACCTGGCTCAATAAGTAGAGTCTCTGCTTAGCATGCTCAAGGCCCTGGGTTTTATCTTTAATGCTGCAAGAAAAAATATAGTTCTGCATTTTTTTACCCATTCCAACAGAAATCTGTCTCAGTATTCCTGCTTTTAAAAAGCTGTCATTTAGAGCTTTTATCTGATGTCAAAATATACTATTATTTCCTCACTTTCAAAGTTGAATCTTATTTAACCACTTCTTAGTATGATAAATTAGGGATCATCTTAACTACATTACTCTTCATGCTACTTAACAGGCTCACAGACACATGCAATTCATAGACAATATGCATATACCTGCATATCTTCTCCCTCATTCTAATAGAGTTATATAGAGTTGGTTAGTTAAAACAACATATAGATTTTACATTATTGTCATTATTTCCCTCCTAGTTGCAATCCTTCTATTTATGCATCCTGTATAGCTGGGATGACAGGTGTGTATTACCATACCCAGCTTTTTTTTGAGGTGTCTCCTTTTTGTTTGCCTGGGATGGCCTCAACCAATAGTCTTCTAGATCTCTTCCTCCTGAGTAGTTGCAATTACAGGAATGAGTGTTAGTACACTTAGCCTTGAACTGCTTTTTTTTTTTTTTTTTTTTTTTCAGTTGTGGGGCCTGAACTTTTTGGGCCTGGGCACTGTCCCTCAGCATTTCAGCTCAAGGCTAGTGCTCTACCACTTGAGCCACAGTACCACTTCTGGCTTTTTCTGTTTATGTGGTGCTGAGGAATCGAACCAGGGACCTCATTCGTGCAAGGCAAGCACTCTACCATTTAGTCACCTTCTCAGCCCTTAATTCTTATTTTATAAGTGTCATCTACTCACTTGTCCTTCTAAAGAGGGAAATTAACCCTCTTATGGAAGTTTCTTTAATATTGAGTTTTTTTTATTTCTCTGACTTCCTTTTGTTTATTTGGTATCTTTCATGTTGAACACTTCTATCAGAAGATGAATGATTTGTAAACATTTGCTTACATTTGAGGATAAAGCTCTAAAAGCTGATTGGAAAGTTTTGATCTATGGAGTGAGTTTATTTAGCTGGTATGAAATAAAACAGTTGTCCATTGGTTTCATTCATTAAGTGCTCACATATTGATATTTATATTTCTTTTTTGGTTTTGTTTTCATTTTGCTTCTCTGGAGAAGTCTATCCCACCATCTTTCATGGAAGTGGAGACTGGATATTGAAGATTCCTACCTCAAGATTTGTGCTTGTGTTCTCTTTGTCTAGAATCAGTTTCTAGAGTTCCCGTACAGCTTGCTCTCATATTCCTTCTCTTTCAGAATTCCACTACCCCAGAAGGACCTTACTTGTCTACTCAATCTGAAATTAATTCCCTAAACTTGACATGTCTCCTTTTTCTGCTCAGTATTTCTCCCTAGTGTCTCCCAGCATTAAAGAAGTTTAAATTATGTTTTCCAACATTTGCAAAGGGACAAAGCTCCATGAATGTGGATTTTTTTTTTTTTTTGGTTGGTCGTGGGGCTTGAACTCTGGGACTGAGCACTGTCCCTCAGCTCTTTAGCTCAAGGACTGAGCGCTGTCCCTCAGCTCTTTAGCTCAAGGCTAGTGCTCTACCATTTGAGCCACAGCGCCACTTCCTGCTTTTTTCTTTTTGCTTATGTGTTGCTGAGGAATCGAACCCAGGGCCTCAGGCATGCAAGGCATGTGCAATACCACTGAGCCACCTTCCCAGCCCTTGAAAGTTATTTTCTACTCCCACAGTTACTATGTTTTTTCAGTAATTTTGTGTTTTTCATTACTTATACTTCATTTTAGGGAGCTTCTGATGTTAATTTGGTATAAGAAAGAAAATTAACTTGTATCTTCTTTTTTCTTCCTTGATTTACTTTTCTTTTACAAGTAAACTAAATTTTTCGTCAATGTTTTAAGTAATAACTTCAATTTTTTCTAAAGAATTTGAAAATAGGTAAAAAGAAAATAAACTTTATATTTACTGAAGTCATGAGCACATTTCCAACCTTTAGATTTTGCTTAGTGTAGAGCTCTAAGTGGCTCTTTTTTGTGATTCTACAACAGGTAAATATATATGGATATAGATATTAAAAATGTGTTTCTTTGCTGTACCTATCATTTTTCCTATCAGGACTATTTTTTCAACATGTACCAGGTAACTTCAGAATATTAATATTCAACATGCCAAGATTTATATATGTCTAAAATTATCCTGAATTAATTAACACTCATAAATGTAGTGATAACTTTATAAAGCGTGGGACTGATGGTGCCATAATAGAATAGTAACCATCTATAAAGATTTTAATCATCCAAGAGACCTTACTGGTTGTTGGTTCTTATGCTGTCTTTTTGGTTTTCTTCCTGAAAGGTTCATAATAGTCCTCGGTGCCTGGGGTCAGTGTACTCTTGCTATCGGTCAATCAGCTTATTTTTCTCAAACCAAGAGGAAATTCAAATTTATGGTCATGAAATAAAAAGGGATGGAATCAGGTAAGACATGATAAATTGTCTCATGAATATGATACCATAGATTAATTGATTTTTCAAATATCACAGATTATAAGTGAACTGTAGAGTACAAGACAGAAATTTCCTTCTTTAACAGTGGCCTCACAGCTATGTTACATAGACAACAAAATTCAGTAGGTTCTGAGGCCGATCAGATGGCCAAAAAAATGTAGTTTATGTAATCTCTCTACTGCTTGTGCAAAATATAAGCATTGTTACATAGGTACATGTAAGAATCTCTCTCTCTCTTTTTTTTTTTTTGGGTGTTTGAATTCAGGGTCTTAACACTTGTTAGGCAGGTGCTCTAGCAGGTGAAACACTCTGCCAGCCCATTTATGTTGGTTATTTTCAAGATAAGATTATGCCAGTGCCAGACTAGACTGTGATCCTCATATTTGTGATTCCCCATATCACTAGAATGACAGGCAAGTGCCATTGTGTCTGCCTGCCTGCCTGCCTGCTTTTTCTCCTTCCTTCCTTTCTTCTCTCCTTCCTTCTCTGTGATCCTTGTTTAAATAGGTTAAATTGTATCCAATAAGAAAAGTATAAATATATAAACTCTATGCAATTCTCTAAGAAAAGCACATTATATTCCGAACACTATTTCTTTGTTTCTTTTTTTTGGGGGGGGGTCTGGTCGTGGGACTTGAACTCTGGGCCTGGGCACTGTCCCCCAGCTCTTCAGCTCAAGGCTAGCACTCTACCACTTGAGCCACAGCACCACTTCCGGCTTTTTTCTTTTTGCTTATGTGGTGCTGAGGAATCGAACCTAGGGCCTCATGCATGCAAGGCAAGTGCTCTACCACTGAGCCACCTTCCCAGCCCCTACTTCTTGTAACACTAAAATTGTAAATGAGAACTAATCATCCCTAAGCATTTTCTTTTAGCAACATTGGTTGATTCCAAATTGCCATTTTGGTGATTGAAGCTATTTCCTTATAGCCATTTAAAAAATTCAGTTAAACAAAATCAGAACTCGTGTGTTTGTGTATTTTAACTGCTGTTTACTTTTACTTTGAAATTGAATAGAATTATTAGATTATATTCAAGTCTCTAGATAAAAAATACCTGAAAACCTTTACATTCTGAAGAGGCAAAGCTAATTCTTAGGTTTAAAAATGTACCTATAATTAGCATGTGTGAATTTTTTTATTGTGAAAATATCATACCTAGGGGTTATAATTGCATGGGCAAGGGCATGTATGAATTTTTGGTTGATTAAAATAAGTATCCAATTGTAAATGTAACTAACTCACAATGGCACAAGAGTATTATCATTTTTAAAATTTTAATATTAGAAGAATTAATATTTAATCTTAGAATGAACATTACTAACATTATCACAATATTAATTGTAATTAATTGGTATTATTAGTTGACATTTAATGTTAAATAATATTTAATATTTTCAAGAACGTTGAAATTTCTTGTTGGATGATTGCTCTGGGGATCTCATTGAATACTTTCTTCAATGATCATAAGGTCCTTTTAATTACTATCTGGTCACTCCAAGAAGAAAATACATCTCTGCAATTAATGGCTCATCATGATTCTTAGATGGCTTTTACTCTATTTTTTAAGTTTAACGTTGCCTCAGACAATTGGACAGGTTTTCATTGAGAAATTAGCTGACTACATTCTGGTAAAAACAACCTTTGGCTTTACTTTGGCTTGGGATGGAATATCTGGAGTTTATCTCAAACTGCCTGAAGAACATAAAGGGAAATCATGTGGCCTTTGTGGAAACTACAATGACATTCAGTCTGATGATTTCATCATCAAGCAAGGTAAGTGAAGCAGAAAGAAACATGTGGGTACTTTCCAAAGCCTTTCTCCTCTCATCAAGCAGTTAGAACCTCAAAGTGTCACAGACCAGGAAAGTCCCTGGCTCTAACTGCCTTTCACTTAGGTTGAAAAGGAAAACATTTAAGGCCATTACTGAAAACCATGAACTTGGTTTACATTTCCTAAGTGAAGATGAAGCACATGTTCAGTAAATATTAATGGAACCATTTACCTTCTGTCTGGAGCTTGTGCCTCTGCATCTAGTGGTGTATCTATATTAAGCAACTTGGCACACTTCAGGGAATGAGGTGTTGACCATTCTGGTCTTGGATTTTTGGTATAGTAGCTCAAACCCTTTTGAGTCTAACATGTTTGCTTTAGAACAAAAATTTGTTTTTTACTCCATCTTGATGGGGAGTAAACAACTAACAAATTCTGTAAAGATAAATGATATGTGAGTGGGATTATAAAAGTTGAATAGTAATTCAGAAACATTTTATATATTTACCTGATTAACTATTAAGTCTAAATCATGAGTTATTAGTAATAGAATCTATTTTAGTACAGGTACTAGTGCCCAGTAGCAATAGAGCAGGAGGACCATGAGCCATAATCATAACTTAGGTTTACATGTAGTGGTATAAAAAAGAAGAATGTTGTTCTTCTCACCAGTTCTCTTATTGTGCTGAACCTTGCTTCAGCTCTTACAAATTCTGTAATGTAATCCACTTAATCTTTTAGATGATCAGCTTCTTCAGCTGTCTAGGAAAATAATTCCAAACTTTCATGTTGGTTAGAAGCAATGGATATATAATATTGTTAGCCTCAGTAACAATATACTTTGCTACTATTAATAGTAACAGTTAATATACACAATAGCTACATATTTCCAAACTTTACAACAAACTATAAGCTGGACAGTGTTTTCTTAGCCTTACAGTGAAGCACAGGTGATGTATCCAATGTCATGGATCTTGTAAAGATATTGTTAGGGTTGGACTGCAGAGCTGATTGACTGCCCACCATTTATTTAGATAAGTATGTGAATAATTGCCTCTAAACTCTAATTTGTTACAAATTAACTTTTGTTATGCTTTAGACATAAATAGATATGGGTAACCTATATGCTGTGTTTTAAGGGACATTAAAAATACCACTTTAGAGTGTGGGCTCTGGAATCATTGCTATTTATTCAGTTGCTAAATTTAATGATATAATGATTTACATTTTACAGAATTTCAAGGATTAAATGAGATAATTAGTGTAAAATACTTAGAATGTTTGACATATAGATAATACTCAGTGCATTTCACTCTCTAAGCATTTCTCAATAAACCTGTACTGCAGCTGAAATGAAATTATTCGAAGATGCATTCGAGTATTTTTAAGCAGCCTTATTCAAATACAGACAAATATGCCTATAAGGGATAATGCATCCTCAGGTCTTTTACTAGGACCTGGATTAGACAGCAAGACTCCATAAAACCACATAAAACCAATATGACAGATATGGAAACTTCAGAGTGTGTTAGAAAGTTGGCTTTTGGATTTAACCAGAATTAGTTAGTGATAATTTATTATTTTTCTTCTATATCAAAGCTACACGAAGAACAGTAGTCCAGTTCTCAGAGTTAGTGTTAGACAAGAGTGCTTTGGCAACTAACCCCAGGATACCCAGGGAATGTGGTGTGGAGGTCAGGAAAGGAAATGACACTGTCTTGATAGAGATAGAGAATCAGGTTAGGGGGCTGAGTAAGGGCTAGACAGACTCCATTACCTGGAAAATAGGTGGTTGAGCATCCTAAGAGAACTATGCAGCACAGAAGAGGCCGTCAGGAGACTAGAAGGGAGGAAATTGGCAGGTGGCAGTTGTGTTGAATTATTGGGTGGTGGGTAGGAAGCATGTGGGAGATCCCAAAGAGACGTTTCATCTTCTTCACAATTTTATATGACCAAGTAATTTAAAACAATCCTACAGCAACTTTTAGAGATGTGATTAGAAAAAAACTGTCCCCTCTTTTAAAAATTTTTGTAAGGGCGATGTACAGAGGGATTACAGTTACATAAGCAACATAATGAGTACATTTCTTCTTAAACGTTGTTACTCCTGCCCCCTTTTCTCCCCCCTTCTTCCCTCCTAAGTTGTAAAGTTCATTTCCAACATAGTGTCTTATGAGTATCACTATTGCATTGGTTCATCCTTTGTCCTTTGTCTCACCAAGTCCTGAAAGAGTAAAAAAAATGTCTACAGATGGGTCTTAGTATCTTTGGCTTTAACTTGCCTAGTAATTTGTTTTGTTTTGTTTTTGAAACTTAGTTTGTACTTTGCCGATTAATCTTTAGAGAAGAGTTTGACTGACATTGAGTTATATGTCTAACAGTAATTAAAACTGTGTTTTCCCTGCAATCCTATCTATCCTTCAGTCATGAATTCACAAAGAAATTTGGCTTTTCAGAATTTCTTGTCTAGTTGAGAACTCTGTTTTTGTACGTGATGGCTAGGTCTCACTAGGCACCAATATGCAGGTCTTGATCTTCAGGCTTCCTTCTCAGCATGATAATCCATAGCCTCCTTTTCACTATCAAAAGCATCACAGCAGGGATACTAGATGATTGGGCTCAAGTGTATTTCACATGAAGCATTCTAATGTAGTTTAGTAAGCTCCTACAATGCCTTAGGTATTGATTTAAAGTTTCATGATAAACACCTTTATGACTCTTTTGTGATTATAATGTAGTATTAAAAAAAGCCAAATGTATAGTACAGCAGGGTTAAAATGGACTCTTAATGATTGCCTGGGTTATTTAGTTTGTGCATAAATATTGAAATATATATGCCTTTAAGAATATTTTGGTTCTTTAGTCTTTTTTAAGGTGTTCTTATTTTATTTCTTTAAAAATGTATTTTATTGTTATTGTAGAGGTGTTGTATTTGTTCACCCATTGTCCCACTTTTTTGTGCCCCCCCTCCTACCCTCCCAAATATAAATAAACTAACAAAAGGAAAAGACAACAAAAACAGCAGCAACAATAACAAGAATCTCTTGTTTCCATTTCTTGGAATTCATTTTGTAAAATATTATTTTATATGATCATATGCACGTAGCTATCTGTTGCTGCTCCTTTGAATATCTTCCTTTGGTCTTACTGTATGATTATCTAAAGACCTGTATATCCCAGTCTTTATATTTTTAATCATCTAGTGTGTTTACTTACAGATTTATAGGCACATTCTAGTTACCACAAATGAGGGAAACCATGCAACCTATGTTTCTCTGGGTCTGGCTTACTTTACTTAGTATAATTTTTTTCAAGTTTTCAATTTCCTCATGAATGGTACAATATTGTTCTTTCTGATGGATGAGTAGAATTCCATTGAATAGAATACCACATATTCTTGATCCAGTCATCTGCTTAGGGTAACTGGGTGGATTCCATACCTTGGCTTTGGTGAACAATGCTGTAATGAACAAGGTTGTGCTGGTGCTTTAGTGTGGCATTCTTTGTGTTTTATTGGATAAATGTCCAGGAGTGGAATGGCTGTGTCATAGAGAAGTTCTATGTTTAGTCTTTTGAGAAACCTCCTTACTGCTTTCCAGAGTGCTCAAACAAGTTTACACTCCTACCAACAGTGTAGTAGAATTCCCGTTAGGCCACATCCCTTTTAGCATTTGTTTTCTTCAGACTTTTAAAGCATGGTATTTTCAAACAAATTGTGACTGTTAATTAACTTTAAAAATAATTTCTCACCACTTTTAAATAGGTTCATTAGAGCAGATTCACTTTGTATACTTTTCTCACAGGTCAGATAGTGAGATAATTCAAACTTGATTTAGAAACAAGAGTCCACAATGTTCAGTATCAAACATCTGTTAGCTCATATATGTGCTACAAATGCTGGATTATTAATACTGGGCTCTTTCTTGAGCATATTGAGGTCTATAGTTAATTATTTAGATGAAAAAGACTCATTTCTTACATTTTTCTTCTTTAGGTACCTTTTCTAGTTTTTTATTGTCTATGTAATTATTTACAGGAATGTCCCTAAGTACTCCAACAAAAAAATTATTGTGGCCTTTCAAAAGGGAAAAGCAATTTTAACAAGCTTCTGAGTAATGTCAACTATCATGAGACAACAGTCTGAAAGACCTCTCAGCAAACTTTTATTTATTTATGCATTAGCTCTATAAATATTTTTCTTTTCTTGAGCACAAACTGAATGCTGTCTAGTTAACTATTGCTTAGTATGAATGCTGCACTAGCTTGCCTTCTATCTTTCTCTTTGTTATTTCAATAGTCTGATTTTGTCTCTCAATTATACTAATTCTTATTTGGTATTTATGTTTATAGAGTTTAGTTTTTATTATGCTGAAAGAATGTTATAGTTTGATATGATATTGGTAATTATAAAATTAAGTATAACTTTTTGAACAGCAAGTTAATGTTGAAGAACAATGTCTACCACAGTTGAAATTGATATAATCTTGGCTGTTTGTGTGTATGTTTGTACGAAATATAGAGGATTACACAGAAGACATTGCAATGTTTGCAAACAGTTGGTTGGTGCAAACTCCAGATGACACCAAATGTGTACCCACACCCTCAGATTTTCCAAACCCATGTTCCAGTGGAATGCCAGCATTTGAGGTAAATTTGATGTGAATAATTTGGGCAGGTTGAACTCAAAATAAATGAATTGTTTCTATGTTTAGCATGAGTTTTTTTAAATTGTAAATAATTAAAATATTAAGTTAAAAATTAAGTCTAGGATATATAATGGCAATAAGGGAATGACTTGAGGATTATTTCAAAAACTCGATGAGTTTTATAAATGCAGTACTTATCATGAAAATATGTGGATAGAAAATAGTTGATTAAAGTTCTTAAACATAAATGGTCCTCTCTTTCCTGGTAAGAACAGAATCAGCGAACTAGATTAGTAAAAATGGAAAATAAGAAGACATACATTAGTCAATATGTCCTGGTAACTGGCATCTGTTTATTCACAGGCAATCTTCTTCAAGTGCCAGATACTGTTGCAATTCCCTTTCCTAAGCTGTCATGAATATATTGATCCATACTTATATATTGCCAGTTGTGTTAATGACCTTTGCAAGTAAGTGAAATGATTAGAATTTGCCATAACCCTTTTCTTTATGTGAAATGCACTTCTGTAGCTTAGCCTTCCTAGCAGTTTGCAAAACACAGTACTTATATAAAAAAGTAAACTGTATTGTAATGACTGTTACAAGTTTACTATGAACAGAATATAATAGCTTGGCAGAGATTGAGAGAATCATGGTTTGAGCACAGTCTGGGCAAAAAGTAAGACAACCACAGTGGTTCAATTACTGGTAATCTCAGGTAGGAGGGAAGCATAGGTAGGAAGGAGGATTTGTAGTAGAAGGCTATCCTGGTATAAAAGTGTCAGACCCTGACTGAAAAATTACCTAAAGCAAAAAGTGCTTGAAGCATGGCTTAATGACAGTACTTGGGGTCTCTGAGTTCAAACTTAAGTTCTTCTTCCCCCTACAATAAAATTTACAGTTACAACATAAATGTTTTACATAACTTCATGACCACAATGCTGTAGCTTTAAAACATTTTTTTGTGCTACTATCCCCTTTAGGGATTGTAGAAATGTCTATAGATTTTTATTTCTTCAAAATAGTGCTTGATGTAGGCATTGGTGGCTCATGCCTGAAATCTTAGCTAATCAGGAGGCTGAGATCTGAGGATTGTAGTTCAAAACCAGAAAGGGCAGGAAAGACCATGAGACTTCTATCTCCAATTAACCAAATAAAGCCAGAAGTAAAGCTGTGCCTTCAGTGTTAGAGCATCAACAATGAGCAGAAAGAGCTAAGGGACAGTGTCTGGCTTCTAAATTCAAACCCTAGTACCAGCAAACATACACAAAAATGCCTGAAATATACAAAATGCAATATGGATGTGAAGAATGCTAATGAAAATAAAATCATTATCATAATAGTAAAATAACTGAATTTTATACATATGTATGCTTCCAATATGTTTTTGATCTCATTGCTACTGCTAATTGACAGTGAACATAAGCAGTATTTTGTAATATTGCTAAAAATTGTCATAATAAGTGAAAAAAAGAAAAACATGAGATGGCAAAAATCACAGACATTTCTCAGAAAATTGTCTTGTGTCACCCATATAGTTTTAGTGAGGAAATAACTGTAAATTAGCATTAGTAGAAAACCAATTCCTAGCCAAGGTTATAGATGCCATTTGAAATCACGCTAGCAGCTACAACAGGAAATTGTCTTGGCAACAGATTTATCATAGGACGTAAGAGAAATAACCCACCATTGAAATGGAGTAATCGTTTAAAGAAATTACCAAGTGTATGTGATTAGGCAGCATGAATATTCAAAAAATTGTAAGGACTTTTAGTATACCTGCATGTTTTCTGAATTCTTAAAAGAGTTAGTGAGTCACAGCTCCATGCACAGCTTTTTTTGGTGCTTAATTAGAGTTAAAAGCCTCATGTGCTTTTCTTCCCAGGTTGGCTTTGAACTGCCTTCCTCAGATCTCTGCCTCCTGAGTAGGTAGGATTAGAAGTGTGAGCCACAAGTGTCTGGCCATTTGAACTTTTTTTTTTTTGTAAAAGATAAATTGGCTTATGATTGAATAATGCCACTGTGAGGACTCTTGAGCAGCTTGTTAAGAGGTTTGAGTTTATCAAAGGTGACAACACAGAAGAAAGGCTGAGATAGTATGGAATTGTGTTGTTTACAAACACTCTTTAGTTAAATGGAGATTCTTACAGAAGCAATGAATATAGTGGTATTTTTAAAATTTAAATTGAGTTTTTTAATCTTTTCATTCAGAGTATATTTCAGTTATGCCCTGGTTTCTATGTAGAGTGTCAAAATTTCAAGGATTCCTGACCTAACAAAAAAGCTTTAAAACTGCTTCCCCTTTAAAATAGCTTCCTGCCTAAAATAGTGAACAGTGACTTTACTGCATACTTAAAAGTTCTGTCATCTTTATTTTATTTTGTTTGTTTTTAAGAGGGGCATATTAGATCTTTGTTCTTTTACTCAGTCTCTTCTATTTGAGGGTCTCCCTAGGAAAGCTCTGGCCCTTATTTAGCTATACATAAAGAATTTTAATTTTAAATTGTCCTTTACTTGATGTGATTTCTTAGACCACTGTCCATGAGTCTTTTCATTAACATCTTTATACACATATCTCATGTAGGGTGAGATGAATATCATTTGGTAGGTCCAGAAACATCACTTTTCCTTGATTAGCTTATAATACTACTTGCCATCTTCAACAGCTGAAGTAACAATGGATTAAATTAAACGGGATATTTGTATTTCTCTCACATGAAAGTTTAAGTAAGTGCTCTTGAGTTGATGTCATGCTATGTATCCATAATTCTCACTCACTGTGACTGCAATGTTGTTGTTATACCATCTCTTTAGCCTAGTGTGTTATTCCCAATGCCATGTCCATGTTTAGTCCTTAGAAAAATAGAAAATAGAGGACTGACATTGTTTGGCCTAAATGTTTCAGGAATTTTCACTTAGAAAAGTCTTTTGGGTCTAAACTTGGAAACATGGCCACTTCCTAGATTCAAGGAAAACTAGCAATGCTGTCTTTGGCTTGTGCAGTATTGCCATTTTCATGATGTTAATCCTCCCAATCCATGAGCATAGGAGGTTTTTCCACTTCCTTAGTTCTGCTTTAATTTCCTTTTTCAGGTTTTTAAAGTTTCCATCATAGAGGTCTGTCCTTCACTTCTTTAGTTAACTCCTAGCTTGTTTGTTTGTTTGTTTTTGGTGGGACTATTTTCAAAAGGAGTTGTTTCCTGATTTCAGCCACTCTCTTCCCATTATTGGCATACAGAAAACGCATTGATTTTTGAGGTTTAATTTTATACCTTGCTATTTTGCCAAAGTTTTGGCTCAGCTTGAGTAACTTGGGAGTGGAGTTCATGGGGTTCTTTAAATACAAGACCATGTCATTTGCAAGAAGAAGAATTTTACTTCTTCTTTCCCTGTTTGGGTCCCCTTTATGTTTGTATATTATCTTATTGCTCTGGCCAGGCATTCTAATATTGAATTGAAGAGAAGTGGAGAGAGTGGACATCCTTGTCTTGTTCCTGATTTTAGAGGAAATGCCTTAAGCTTTTCATCATCATTAAGTATAATGCTGGCTTTAGGTTTGTCATACATAGACTTTATTTTATTGAGTAATGTTCCATGGATTCCTAGTTTTTCCATAGCTTTCATCATAAAGGGCTGTTGGATCTTGTCAAATGCTTTTTCTGCATCTATTGAGAAAATCATGTGGCTCTTATTCTTGCTCTTGTTGATGTGATCAATTATTTTGATTGATTTGCATATATTGAACTAGCTTTTCATCCTGACATTAATTCTGTTTGATCATGGTGTATGATTTTTTTGATGAGTTATTGAAGTCAATTGACCAAAATTTGTCAAGAAGTTTTGCATCAATGTTCATCAAAGAAAGGGATTTATAGTTCTCTTTCTTTGATGAGTCCCTACCTGGTTTGGGGATGAGGGTTATGATGAATTCATAGAAAGAGTTTGGTAGTGAACTTTCACTTTCAGTTTCATTGTAGAGTTGGAGGAATATTGGTGAATGTTCTGCTTTGAAGGCCTTTTCTTGTGTGGGAGGTCTCTTATTGCTATTTCTATTTTGATGCTTGATATGGGTCTGTTAAGTTGGTTTAACTCATCTTGGTTTATTTTGGGCATGTGGATATTTGCTAGGAAATCGTCCATTTCTTCCAGGTTCTCAAACGTATTAGCATAAAGGATTGAGAAGTATTCCCTTATAATGTTCTGAATCTTGGTTGTTTCTGTGGTGATGTTTCCATTCTCATCTCTGAGTTTGTTTATATGGGTGTGTTCTCTTCTTTTTCTGATAAGATTTGCTAAGGGTCTGTCAATTTTGTTAATTTTTTTGTTGATTTTTGTTTTGTTTTTTTTTTATGGTTTTTTTGGACTCTAATTCATTTAATTCTGATTTAATTTTAATGATTTCTTTCCATCTACTGGATTGGGTTTATCTTGCTGCTCTTTTTCAAGGAAGTTCAGCTGTCTCATTAAATTGTTGGTTTCAGACCTCTTCAATTTGTTGATGTAGGAACTCAGAGCTATAAACTTGCCTCTGAGTACTTCTTTTGCTGTGTCCCAGAGAAGCTGGTAATTGGTGTGTTCATTTTTGTTGAATAACATGAACATTTGAATTTCCTTTCTAATCTCTTCCATGACCCACTCGTGTTTCAACAATGTGTTGTTCAGCCTACATGTATTACAGGATTTTCGTTGTTGGCTTTTGGTGTTGAATATTTATTTTATTCCCTTGTGTTCTGAAAGAATGCAGGGCATAATTTCAATATTTCTGAATTTGGACAAATTTGCTTTGTGACCTAAAATGTGGTCTATTTTGGAAAATGATCCATGTGCTGCTGAGAAGAATGTGTATTCTGATGCTACTGGGTGAAATATTTGGTAGATGCCTGCTAAGTCTAGTTGATCTATGCAGTCCTTTAGATCTGAGATTTCTCTGTTGAGTTTCTGCCAGGTTGATCTATCCATCCGGCATAGTGGTATGTTAAAGTATTTGGATCTATGTGATATTTGAGGGAAAGTAGTGTTTCTTGGATAAATTTAGGTGCTCCGTTATTTAGTGAATAGATATTTTGAATTGTATTGTCCTCCAGAAGAAGAGATCCCTTAATTAGTATGTAATGACCTTCTTTATTTCTTCTTGCTAATTTTAATTTGAAGTCTATTTTTATCTGATATTAGGATTGCAATTCCTTCATGTTTATGGGGGCCGTTTGCTTGGCAGATTTTATTCCAGCCTTTCACTTTCAGAATTTTTTTTTTTTTTTTTTGGGTCTGGTCATGGGGTGTGAACTCTGGGCCTGGGTGCTGTCCCTCAGCTCTTCAGCTCAAGGCTAGCGCTCTACCACTTGAGCCACAGCGCCACTTCTGGCTTTTTTCTTTTTGCTTATGTGGTGCTGAGGAATTGAACCCAGGGCCTCAGGCATGCAAGGCATGTGCTCTACCACTGAGCCACCTTCCCAGCCCCAGAATGTTTTTTTTTGTTTTTCTTTTTACTTTTTTTACATTTTTTTATTGTAAAAATGATGAACAGAGGGGTTACAGTTACATGAGCAGGGTAATGAGTACATTTCCTATCAAGCATTGTTACCTCCTCCTTTGTTTTTCCTATTGAGCATTGTTGCCTCCTCCTTTGTTTTCCCCCTACTATCCCAGAATATGTTTCTTTTTGTGGGCAAGGTGTGTCTCTTGAAATCACAAGGCTCTTATATTATGGAAATGAAAAAGTGAATTGGGTGAGCACAAATTAATTTCATATTTGGATAATGATGGCATACTAAATTTGATTCAAGGCTCAACTTTTTGAGCATGTACTCTGAACTGAGCATTGTGTGACATGTGGACAAGCAGAATCAGGTTAGAAGTGGCCTTTGGCCTGTGAACCCAGACTTTAGTGTGGCAGGTCTCCAGCAGTGACTCAATGCTCTAGGGGCAAAGTGCTAAGCATGTGGAATTAGACCTGACTCTTAGGGAGTGTCTATAAGACTCCATATAGGAGGTGGTATTTGAGTTGAAACTTAAAGGATGATGTAATACCAGACCTTTAAGCTTTTTATGACTTTGCTTCCAAGAGTATCATACTTTACAGCAAGGAAATGATTTTAATTTTACCATGCCAAAGTCAACTATGTTAGAGACAAACATTTTTTTCTTTTTTACTATCTTCTTGAGACAAAACCATTATTATAATGTTAATTTTTAAAAAAATTAAAGTTAACACTTAAAATAAATAAAGGCTTATTTCCTTTGATACATTGTGGTAAACACTTCTTTCCTTAGATACTGTATGTTAATGTGTCTAGAATGTTTACTAGAATAATGTAGACATTTAACAAATGATAGTTTAATTTAAGTTGCATTTTGTTGAGAAACCAATAATCACTTACTAACTTTCCCAATCGCCATTAATTGTAGGAAATACACACAGAAAAAATTCAGCTACTCACTAGACAGTGTGTTGGAAATGAACTGTACAACTTGGTGTGTGTGTGGGGGGGGAGGATGGAGGGAAAAAAACCTAGGAGAAAGTGAGGGAGAATGTGAAATTTGTCAAAATTAAGTGTACTTATTACCTAACTTATGTAACTCTAACCCTTCTGTACATCACCTTTACAATGAAAATTTAAAAAATAATTTAATTTTAATTCTTTTAATCTGTTGCTATCTCCAAATCATTGTACAGGGGAGTTACAATTTAACATGTCCATTATTGCTAGTTCCATTTTCATGTATACACATGGAGTCTTATGTCTCTATTCACTCATCATTCCTCTTTCCATCTTCTACTCCTGACACGCACACTCTTTAAAGTAAATCCTGAATTTAATGTCTTTCTAGGAATCCAACAATATTTAGCTTATACTGCTTTTCAGGAGGAATTTCCTTTTATTTGTAGTTTTAGAATTTTCTGAACTTCCAAAGTTTCTATGTCCAGATTCTTATTCTGCTAAAGCTGAGTTAATTGGACTGGGTAAGCTGCCTTACTTCCATTACAGGAGCCCAGGATAAGAGTAATTTGAGATGGCGAGTTTTACAATACAGGCATTTTAAATGTTAAGGTTTGTACAATGGAATGTTCTTAAGGTCATTATCTTTAAAAATATTTAACTATTCAATTTTCAGTTTGGATTAGGTTGGAAAACAAGCCCATTGCCTTGTTATAAAACCTGTTTATTATTTAAGGCACCTTGTTAATCTGCTTTGGGAACTGGCAGATCCTGTAAGAAATTATTGTTTGAGGGAGCTCCTAAAGTGACTACAAGAAAAAGTGATTATTTACTCTTGGCAATGATATAAAAGTATTGAGTTTTAGTAAAGAATTCAAGATCTTCTTTTAAAACTTCAGCCAAATGCTGTTTATTTAATCTTTCAAGCATGTTTAGGAATCTTATTGAAGAGTGTTGAAGAATGATAGAAATAATTTTAAGCCTCATAGACTAGTGACATTATTGTATTTCAGAATGTGGGCAATTAAGAGCATGGTGCTTGGAAACAACTTTCATGCTTGAAGTTTTTGTTGGGATAGAATTTGATCTCTTTTAATGGGATTTAAATTTTATCTGAGTAGTATGATTATTAAAATTTTAAATATCTGGGATAGTTTGTGCATTAAAAATTCTTCTGTACATGTATCCATATATATATAGAGACTGATAAGAATTTCATTATTAAATAGAAATGTTTTCCAGTATGGATTCTACTTGACTCAATAGATAAGTAGTGTGCTTATTGTAGTGTACTTACTGAAAGACTTTAGTGAAGATAGTATATTTAAAACTAATTAGCTGAGATCCTATGCTTATATATTTTCTACCTTGTTAACCCTAATAAGTTATATTCTGAAGACATACAAAATGACATCAGCTGATATTGGAATAATGGGCATGTTTAAAAATTAGTAGCTCTGAAGCAGAGGTTCCATCAGTGCTTACTATTTAATCCTGCTCTGTCTTTCACTTCCTAGAACTGATGATGATGAAACATACTGCCGAGCAGCCACTGAGTATGCCAGAGCCTGTTCTCATGCTGGCTTCCCTATTCAAGATTGGAGAGATGACTTTTCAGCTTGCAGTATGTGTTTACTTTTCAAGCTATGCAGTTAACTTTAGTCTTATATTGCAACTTAACATTTACTTTAATACTCAAAACTGATGACTTCAAGTTTTTTAAAAAATTATACAACTGTATGTGTAAACTTAAGTATTTTTATTCCTGTAAATTTTTTGAAAGAGATGTGAATAAAATTAAGCTTCTCTGCCCCTTTAGTTGATAAATGTGATGACAGCTTTGTCCATCGGGACTGTATCAGTTGTTGCCCACCTACCTGTACATTTGAAAAGCAATGTCTTGGGAGCAATCTGCATTGTCTTGATGGATGTTACTGCCCAGATGGTAAGTACGTTGTGAAGGAACCCTGTCTGCTCTCATGGAAACCAACATTCAATTATCTGAGTGTCACATCTTGATCTTGCTGTCCTCTCTCAGAACAATGAAGAGTATTGCCATCTTTCACCTTAGTAGGATTTGGTCCTTGAAGTGACTGAGAGGAATGGTTGCTTTTCTTTCACCAAAGGCTCACTATTTGACAATGTCCAAGAAATGCTTGGAATGTAAAGTCCTAAGTTTCTTATAGCAAATTTACAAATTCACATATTTGTATTTTTCTAAAAGATACAAATAAGTTTTAGAAAAAGCTTTCATTTTTTTTAAAATTTTACTTTATTGTAAAGATTGTACAGAGGGGTTACAGTTACATGAGTAAGGTAATGAGTGCATTTCTAGTGTTTTTCACCTACTATCCCATAATAAGACTTTAGCTGGATATAATTTTAGTATTTTGAATGAAAAAACTTTGCAGGTGATAAGAAAAGGGATTTCAATTTACAAGTTGATTCACTGTACTGATAGAATGATGAGAAAATTTATTCAAACCCTTTTATTTATTTATTTATTTATTTTTTGGTCCAGTCATGGGGCCTGAACTCAGGGCCTGGGCGCTGTCCCTCAGCTCTCCAGCTCAAGGCTAGCATTCTACCACTTGAGCCACAGCACCACTTTCGGCTTTTTTCTTTTTTCTTATGTGGTGCTGAGGAATTGAACCCAGGGCCTCAGGCATGCAAGGCAAGTGCTCTACCACTGAGCCACCTTCCCAGCCCCCAAACCCTTTTATTTTTACAGACTTAAAAAGGAAGAATATTGAGGGTATAGGTCAGTGATAAGCTGCTTGCGTAGCTTTCACATGCTGGTTTCAATTCCTAGCATCTCACATACACATATCTACACACATACATGCACACACACACAAAGCCCAGAGATATTAAGTGATTTTTTCCTAATGTCATAATCTTAATATAAATTAAGATTACTTGGAAATGAGCAGGTTTACTTTTAGTCTATTGTTCTTTTGGTCACACTATATTGAACCACTACAATCAATGACAAGGTAAGGAGATTGTATCTAATGATAAATCCATGGATCAAAATATAAGTCAATATTTTTTCCTACAAAGTCTTGGTATGTATAATGAAATAGGCATAGCAACACGCTTGATTTATTCTTTATTTGTCAGAGAGAAAAAAATAAATGTAGTACCACTGTGTCAGACAATTAAGTCTCAATACTTTCTTCTTTGTTATCTGTGTGATAGTATCATAAATATCTGTCATTTGACAATGAACAGAAACTAATGGAAGTTTCTACTTCTTTCTTTCGCTTTCTGTTTGTCCCTCAAATTTAAGGCAGTAGTATTTAATTACTTTTATTCTATGTGATGAAACCTGAGCTTTTAAATGAGAATAAATTAATCCTACAAATGGATTTCATTGTGATATTTATGTACATGTTTATAATTTACTCTTATCAAATTTACCTCTTCTATATTATTCTTCCTTTATCCTTTTTGCTACCTTCTCTCCACTTAAAGATATTTTATTGGGTTTCAGTCTGCTATGTTCATGTATATAAATGTATATATAAATTTTCTCTAATACATATATACACACACAAAATATTTTTATAATGTTCATGAATCATGGGAGAGAAAAGTTGAAATGCACCAAAATAGACCCTTATGATGTAGCTACTGAGAGCCAAAAATCCTTTATGAGAGAAATTTGTACTATCAGTACCTAGTATAAGCAGGTGTTCAAGCAAAGTCAGTTGCATTATTGTATTTTGAAAAGCAATCATTTTTAAATCTCCTTTAAGCATGTGGAATATACTTTTCTTAAATAGGACTCATAATGGAAAATGGAACTTGCATCTCCTTGGAAAACTGCCCTTGTAGTTTTCATGGATTAGCTTATTCAGTTGGCTCCAAAATTGAACAAGAGTGCACTGAATGGTATGTGATTAATGTATGGTCAATTGTTTCTGATATCTAGCTAGTTAACAACTTACTCATGAGAGTTAACATGTTTAAAAGTATATACTTATTGTCATTCCAAACATTTTTGGATATGTTTGAATTTTATTTAAATTGCATGACCAAGTTGTCTGTCTATAATTTCTTCTATGATGGCATGCCTACTAGTTTAGTTCCCTTTGTAATTCCATGAAATCTGACACCCATCAAATTCATTTCTTGTATTTTCCTATACTTTGTAATTAATTTGCACATATAGTACAAACAAATGCTGTCCCTGAGCTTTTCTATTGGATAATTTTAAAAAAGTGACTCTATATTGCCAGTTTTGAAAGATTTAGAATTCTTTATTATATTAGTTAAGCATGAAATATTTTTTAGGGTAATCTAAAAAGGTCAAAAGACTAGACACCATCTTTTCTCTTTGGTGTCAGTGTTTGTAAGAGAAATGGGATCAGAAATTAGCCATTGTCTGCTCTGTTTTCTGAAACTCATATCTGTGTTAAGGTACATAAGACAAGATCTATTTTCTTTCTTCAATGCCCAATGACATTAAATGTATATAGACTATAGGTAATAATTTCTGAGGTTCAGTTCAAAATCAGCAAACTTTTGTAGAGATGTTTTTCAAGATAGACTGTTCAGAACCTGTAAACATGATACATTTTACTATATTAATCAAAATATTGATACACATATTAACAGCTTTTATAAGTCATTAATTAATATTTAAAATTTCATTTAGTGTGTGTGTTGGCGGAGTTTGGAACTGCACTGAGCATGACTGTCCAGGTAATCTTTGAAAATATGTTTGATGCAAATGTCTTAATTAAGACAATTGGAATGAAAAATAGCTCTGCTTTTTATAAAGACAGCTCTATATAGCAAAGAATATGATAATCTACAAATGCTTGTACTGAGAATAAGTGGAAAATTGAGTACATGATAGCCTGGAGCAGGAGACTATTGTAACATGTATAAATATAATAAAAACTTTAAAGTATATAGAAGGACTTTTAACAAGTTCTAAATTTCACTAAGTACTTAATTTGAATACTTTAACTTAGTCTAATAAATTTGTTCACATCAGTAATATGCAAGCACTTCAGATGTTCTTTTTGATATGTGATTATTTATCCTAAGTGTTTTCCTGCTATTTAAGAATTAACATAAGTTCTTCCTCTTCCTTCTCCAACTTTTCCTTTTCTTTTCTTCCTATTCTTCCTCCTTTCCCCTTCTTCCTCCTCTTTCCTCATTCTTTTTTGTCTCTCTCTCTTTTTTTGGTAGTTCAATGCTCTGTTGTGGGTGATTCTCATTTTACAACTTTTGATGGCCGACATTATTCTTTTATTGGCATGTGTCAGTACATCCTTGTGAAAGGAACTGGAAAAGATAGATTCACAATTACTTTACAGAAAGCTCACTGTGAGCAGGTAAGACAGCATCTCAAATGATAAGAAGAACATGTATTTTTCATGCTTACATGTCATATCTTAATTAGGATACTTAAAAGTGATACTTTCATACCACAAGAGGAGGGGAAAATGCTGACAATCATGACATATCATTAATTGCATGATGTACTTTGATTTTAGAGATATCAAAATGTGAAAGCAATGTAGGTTCTGTGGCTCAAGCCTCTAATCTAACCTACATGTTAGATGGAGATAGAGGATTTCAAGGTTAGCTCAGGCTGACTATAGTGGCACATACCTTTCATCCCAGCAACACTGTGAAGGATAAGCAAGAGAATCACAGCCCAGGCCAGTTTAGGCACCAAATGAGACCCTTTTCTACGAGGCAAAAAAAAGTTTTGCACAAATAGTGAAATGCCTGCCTTGAAAGCACGCGAGTTCAATTCCCAAGGCCATAAAAATATTTTTGTGTGGCTCATTTATTATACCATAGGAAAATATATCTTATTAGAAACAGGGCTACATGAAATGTATGGACAGTTACTTCATTATATCATGCTCAAGGATTAATTTGTATTTATAGTATTCTTCCTTCTCTCTCTCACTGTCTCTCTGTTTACTCATCTCTCCTCTCTCATCTTCTCTACCACTTTCTGTGTCTATGTCTGGCTCTCATTCCTTTCATTGATAATTTGATTTTAATGCAGAACCTTGGCTTGGTCTGCCTTCAGTCTATAACTCTAATCCTAGAAGATGATATTAACAAACAAGTGACCCTCAGTAGGGGTGGACAAATCATCACCAGTCCTAACCAAGGCTTCAGTCTGAATGGTAAGAAACAAGGCTCTCAGTGCATAGACTGTACATGAGACAAAAAACAACAAACACAATCTCAGTGGTACCTTTCCTCATTGGCTGACTACAAAGCACTTACTGGCTTCTGTGTGTCACAGATTCTCAGTTAGAAATGGGGGAGACCCCCCCCCCATGTCCAAAACATCTACTGTTTACATCAAGTGGCGTAGAATTTGGAAGGGAAGGGAGAAAACAGACATTAATATTTATTGAAGATCCAGAAAATTGGGGGAGAAAAAGAGAAATGTGAAAAAGAAACCAGTCATAGGTGACAAAAATTAGGGAGAGAGAGAGAGAGAGAGAGAGAGAGAGAGAGAAAACAATGACTTATAGGAAGATCAGTCCTAGTACAAGTGTAACAATGTAGTATTACACACACACACACACATACATACACACGCATACATATTTATTTATTTATTTAACCTGTAAGTCTCAAAGCTAACTTACATATGCTTCTTTCCTGAAGGTATTGTTGATATTCAAACTCTGTCATCCTTATTTATTCTTCTAAAAACTACATTTGGTTTAAAGATCCTATTTGCTATTGATGGGGAAAGAATTTACATTCAGCTCACTAGTACATGGAAAAGAAGAACATTAGGTCTGTGTGGCACTTTTAATGGGAACATAAGAGATGATTTTCTGTAAGTATTATTTATGAGTTTAATGACAGTGATTTAAAGTCTATCAATGTATTTAAAATGTTTACATAACTAATAGGAGCTTAGCTGTCACTAGTCTAATTGATTTACACTGATCATTATATTTAAATTGTATAGTAATTCCCTGATTAGTGTCTTTGATTTATAGATATGGAAGGAAACCGTCATTTGGTAAGTAAATCATTCAAGGCCCTGTAGCTCACAATGGAGCAAGCTTTGAATTTAGACAGTTTGACTCAATTAGAATGTCAGTTAATTGTTGCCATTCCGTCCTCTGCTACCTATCAAATTCAACAGCATTTTATTTTCAAAAACTTTCAGCCTTAAAAAAATTGAAATGTGCTGGGAAGATGGCTCAGTGGTAGAGCGCTTGCCTTGCATGCCTGAGGCCCTGGGTTTGATTCCTCAGCACCACATAAGCAAAAAGAAAAAAATCCAGAAGTGGCGCTGTGGCTCAAGTGGTAGAGCACTAGCCTTGAGCTGAAGAGCTGAGGGACAGCACCCAGGCCCAGAGTTCAGGCCCCACGACCGGACCCCCTCCACCCCCAAAATGAAATGTTTGGTGTTAGTGGCAGTAAGTTAGGCATTTTGGCATTAGTTAAAATTGGATTTTGAGAAAGGTGGTTTGTCACTGGAAGAAAAATCAGCAAAATACATCTGTGTCCCTTGTATCAACAAGGGGTTACAGTTACATGAGTAGGGTAATGAGTACCTTTCATAGCGAGCATTGTTACCTCCTTCTTTGTTATCTCCCTACCATCTCTTCCCTCCCCTCCTCCCCAACTCCTCCCATCCCCCACCCTGATATTGTAAAGTTCGTTTTCAACATAGTGTCTTGTACATCTCGTTGTTACAATGGGTCTGCCTGCATCCCCATTTAAGCATTCCCCAATATTCCTTCCCCTCCCCAAATTACAAAAATGTATATACAAGGTGCAGAACACCAGCATCAAATCCAGTGAGAACAGGAGTTATGCTGTGGAGGAAGAGCATACAAAAGAAACAAAAGAATCACTTAGTGCATTGTAAATACATTAATGGATTAACTTTTATTTTGCTAAAAGCACAGTGGTAGTAACTTAAGTAAAATGATTTTGCTGTTTTGAAAGGCATTGGTGTTGCAGATAAAGGATAATCCAAACATTTAAAAAATATGAGGCTTTGAATAGAATTTGAAGTTTGGTAGTTATTCCTCCAACAACACTGTTCTTCCTGCTAAGGATTGCTTTTGGGGATCTTTTGTTATTGCATATAAATTTTTGGATTGCTCACTCTCTACTTCATTGAAGAATGATGTTGTGAGTTTGATGGGTATTGCATTGAATTTGTAAATTGCTTTGAGCAGTATTGCCACTTTTCATGATGTTAATTCTTCCAGTCTAGGAGCATGGAAGAAGGTTGTTTTTTTTTGTTTTTTGTTTTTTTTTTTTTAATGGTGAAAATACCATACAGAGGGGTTACAATTACATGGGCAAGATAATGAGAACATTTCTTATCAAGCATTGTTGCCTCCTCTTTTGTTTCCCCTTCCCATCCCTTCCCATTCTCCCTTACCCCCCTACCCAACACCCCCCCCCCACCAAAGTTGTAAAGTTTGGTTTTTGACATAACGACTTGTACATGAAGAAGGTTTTGCATTTCCTTAAGTCTTCAAATTTTCTTTCTCAATTTTCTAAAAGTTTTTACATTAGAGGTTCTTCCCATCTTTGGTTAAGTCTTAGTTATTTTATCTATCTATCTATCTATCTATCTATCTATCTATCTATCTATCTATCTATCTATCTATCTATCTATCTATCTATCTATCTATCTATCTATCTATTGAGGCTATGACTAAAGGGGCTGCCTTGGCCCTTAAACTAGATTCTTATATATCATCTTACACCAGAATAAATTCAAAATGGATAAAACCTCAATGTAAGGCTAGAAACCATGAAAATATTAAATCAAGGGGTAGGGGAAACACTAGGGCTCTAAGCACTGGTCAAACTTTCTAAATAAAAGCCTAGAGTCACAATATATCAAAGAAAGACTGGACAAATGGGGTTGTATCAAACTTAAAAGTCTCTTCATGGCAAAGGACATAGCTAACAAGCTAAATAGAAAGCCCACAGAATGGGAGAATATTTTCACCAGCTATACATCAGATAATGGTCTAATATCCAAAGTATTCTTAGAACTCCCAAGAATTACTCTCTCCCCTCCTCCCCTCCCCCCTCCCCCCCCCCCCCCCCGGCAATAAACCCTCAAAGAAACAACAATTCAATTAATAAATGGGCTAGTGACTTAATGAGAGACTTCTCAGAAGTAGAAGTGGCCCAAAGACCCATGAAAAATGTTCATTATTACTGGCTATAGAGAAAACACTAATCAAAACCACACCTTTAGGGGCTGGGAAAGTGGCTCAGTGGTAGATTGCTTGCCCTGCATGCATGAGGCGCTGGATTCGATTCCTCAGCACCAAATAAACAGAAAAAGCCAGAAGTAGCACTGTGCCTCGAGTGGTGGTGCATTTGCCTTGAGCTGAAGCGCTGAGCGGCAGCTCCCAGGCCCAATTCGGGCCCCACGTCCACAAAAATAAAAATAACAAAACAAAACAAACAAACAGGAAGTGGCACTGTAGCTCAAGTGGTAGAGTGCTCGCCTTGAGCTGAAGAGCTGAGGGACAGCGCTCAGGCCCAGAGTTCAAGCCCCACGACCGACAAAAACAAAACAAAACAAAAAAAACAACACCATTT
This sequence comes from Dipodomys merriami, assembly GCF_024711535.1. Taxonomy (NCBI): domain Eukaryota; kingdom Metazoa; phylum Chordata; class Mammalia; order Rodentia; family Heteromyidae; genus Dipodomys; species Dipodomys merriami. Next base: position 711,668 of record NW_027206130.1, read on the forward strand.
AGAATGGCGAATATTAAGAAAACTAACAATAACAAATTCTGGCACAAATTCCCACTGTTAGTGGGAATTTAAGCTATTCAACCACTTTGGAAAGCAGTATGGACATTCCACAAAAAACTAAACCGAGAGCTAACCTATGACCCAGAAAGTCCACTCGGAATAGAGCACAAGCAACACCACACTAAAGCTGCCAGCACAACCATTTCATTTTATGTAGCCAAGATATGGAGTCAGTCCAGATGTCCCTCCATGGACAAACATTTAAAGAAAATGTTGTATATATACATAATGGAATTCTACTTATCCATCAGAAAGAATACTATTGCATCATTTATAAGGAAATGGAAAGACTTGGAAAAAAATTACATTAAGTAAAGTAAGCCAAACCCAGATAAATTTAGGTTGCATGGTTGCCCTCATTTGTGGTAGCTAGAATATGCCTATATATTTACAGGTCAACACACTGTATGGTAAGCAAGGGGCTACAAACAGGTTAACTGAAGTGTAATAGACTCTATGGAGAGTACAAATAGTATAATTCTTTAAAAAGACTAAGTGACACAAAATAAGTAACAAGAAATGAGTACTTGAAAGGGGGAAGATGGGGCCAAAGGGACAAGAGAAGGATGAAGTAGGGCTGAAGGGGGGTGAAATGTTGAAGTGCTGTCACAAATGAAGATACACTGTATGCAGAAAATGCTTTGATGAATGGCAAAAAATTAAATACATCAAGTTAAGATGAGTATGTGAAGAGGTAGGTTTGGAGAGTGAGTGAGAATGTTGAAAGGGGTGACATATATCAAGATGCACTATATTCATAAACTGCTTTGGTGAATGGCACCTTCTTTGTATAACTACTTAAAGATAATAGAAATATTTGTAAAAAGGAAATATGAGGAATCTAAAAAAGTAAAACTCCAGTGATTGTTACTAGCTGAAATACTACTCAAAGAGTTGCTTTTAGTTAGACATGATGGATAGAGATCTGGTGCTTAAAGCTGATTTATTAGACATCTGAAACTTTCTAAGACAGCGATAGTAAGTGTTCTCACACAAAAATGATAAGAATATGGGGTGATGGTTATGTTCATTAGCTGATTTAACCATTTTATAATATGCCATCAAAACATTATGTTGTATACTCCAGAAGTATACACAATATATTTAATTTTATATAAAATATATAAATAGTTACTTAATAAAAGTACAAATATTTAGTGGTTACTGAGGTGTCAACCAATAATATGCATAAAATACCAAGACAATTTCAAAATATTACATGTTGAGCTTTGAGCTCATAGCTAAATGTGTAGTAGGAATTTAGAGATTGTTATTTTGGGATAGGAAACCAGGGAATATTTCACAGAGAAGATATTCTTCAAAAACCATGATATATTTTATATAAACACACTTTTATATGTATTCTTTTTGTTAAGGGTTATTTCACTATTCTAGTCTTTCTTGTGAACCCTTGATTAATGTCAGTGCAGACATCTTTGCTTCTAGTTTATGTTCCACTCAAATTAATTCTACCTATGTTATCCATATAAATTATCATTTACATAGAGAATGTAAGTAGCAGGATCGTATCATTGGTCCTTGTCATCACAGGAATCTTATATTCAGTGTAGAGTTGAATTGGGTAGAAGTTTTAATATTATCAAGAAAATAATTAGGATAGACTTAGAGAACTGGAGTTCCAATTTTTAAAATGTGATTAATTTGCTTTTTTGGTACATTTTTGGGTTTATATATCATAGGTCAGGCAGTAATACATTTCTCACTTTTGAGAAACAGACACTGTATTTTATAGGCTTGGCTATCATGTTCAGAAAACATCCGAGCCTTTCTCTGCCTTCTTTGTCAGTGTTCAGCAGTTGGCTAGTCTCCTTCATGCATAAACACTAAAGCATGATAAGAGTGCAGGGTGATATTTCAATCAGAGATAACTTCTGAACATGGTTTAACTTTCCAACTTAAGTACTTAAAATTCTTTACTTCAGAAAAGCTAATGCCAATCTGTAAACATAGCATAATGGAAAATATCAACTGAAAAATTAACTTGCCTGCTTTGTTATAGCAAGTCAAATATGACAGACTTGTTTATTTGGCCAGCTGAAAGATTGTTTTATAAAATGCACTGCAATAGTGAATGGCTCTATATTTTGGCTCTTTAAAAAAAATACAGTATCATTTTAAGTACACTGATAAGATAATGGAGCCAGGTTTTGGGTCATTTCCACCTAGGAACCCTGACTACACTAACCACCCCAACCTATTTTATTGTCCCTAAGAGAGGAGAAAGGGGAAGGCAGGGGAAAGAATGAGAAGAAAGCTCATGCAAGGCATGCAATGTGTGTGTGTGTGTGTGTGTGTGTGTGTGTGTGTGTGTGTGTTTGTGTGTGTGTGTGTGTGTGTGTGTGTGTGTGTGTGTGTGTGTGCCTCCATGCCTTCATGTGAACAAAATGAAAATATTATAATAAGCTTATTGGAATTCTTTACAGTTCTAGATGTTGAGAAGTATGAAAAGAAAGGAAAGGGAGAAGGATGACAAATACACATACTACATTGACTTTTTTTAAAAAAGGAAATAAGAAAGTATATTTTTAATCGTTAAGGATACTTTGACCTTCTGATATATTTGTAAATTGATCAACACTAAAAAGAGGTATTAAGTAGGCACAGAACTGTTACAAAGTTCTACCTTCTGTCTTTTGTAGAGGAAGAAAAACAAAACAAAAACAAAAATGACTTCAACAGGACAATTGACACCAACTCCCACACCTTCAAGCCCACCTAGGCACACATTCCTCAAAGCCCTACACTGCCCCCAGAAATCATAGTACAGGCCCAAAGAAACATAGGTCCCATCGTTTCCCTTATTTGCAATAACTAGTATATGTCTAAGACAAGCAGAAAAGGTCAGATAAGATGATGTTAGATGAAATGTACCCCAAGATAAGGACACAAGATTTTTTTCGTTCTTGCTATTGTTTCTAACATATTTATAGGGTGATTGTTTTGTTGCTTTGTATGTCCCTCCCCCATGGTATAACCCCTGTTTTAATTGTTTAATTAGGGATACAGGTTGACCCTTTGCAACAGTGAGATGTACAAAATGCTATGTTGAAAAACGAACTTTACAACTTTGGCGGGTGTGGGCTGGGGGGGGGAGTGTAGTTGTGGAGATGGGAGGGCAGGGATGGTAGGGCAGAAACAAAGGAGGAGGCAACAATGCTTGATAAGAAATGTACTCATTACCTTGCTCATGTAATTGTAACCCCTCTGTACGGTATTTTCACAATAAAAAAAACTTATTAAAAAAGAAATCATAGTACCTTGTCTTCTATAGCTTCACATCTCTCTTCTCTCAGTGTTTGTGATGACTCAAAGTTCAGGATGACTATGCTAGATGATTATGAGAGTATCTGATGTAAAGCTGACACTGCATTCATCCATATTGTAGCAATTAACATAGTGGGCCTAGTGGTATGTTCAAAATCTTGTGAAAGACCTAGTTTGATATATGTAAGTTGTTGTGACAGTCTGGCACAGTGTCTAATAGGGAATGTCATTGAACAAATGTTGGCTCTTGAATTAAGACAACTTGATGGCTGATGGAGGTGGAATGGTATATTTTAGCCTCTAGTTGTTACTGTAGTCTCCAAGTCTGACTTTGAAGAGGTAACTGTTTCTTTTCCATTTTTATTTGCTAAAGAAACTGAAGATGTTAGCAAATTTGGAAGAAGAGCAACGTTTTACCATTTCCCCTCAATTTTCTTTGGCTTTTTTGCTCACTATTTTAGCCTTCATCATGGAACTTGATATGCTGTGTCAGTAAGATTCTTATTTAGAACATTTGTTTTCAGCAAGGAGAGCTTTGTACCATCCATACCTATGTCTCCATGTGCCACCTATCCCAAGGGTCACTTAAGTGGTATTTGGTTAATTCACCAAGAACTGGGTGAGTGTAGCTTTGCTTTTATAAGTCTGAGGATATTTAACACAGAATGTTTTCCTCATAAGGTGGAGATGAAGACAGAATAAAATCCTCTAGGTCCACAATTTGTTACCCTGTAAAGTTTTAATAAAAGGAAACAAATCCCTTTGGATTAAAAAAAAAACTGGCAAAAATTCAAGCTGTAAGACATCTTGACACATTATTGAAATTTTTTGTTGTTGTTGTTGGTCATGGGGCCTGAACTCTGGGCCTGAGCATTGTCTGTCAGCTTTTCAGCTCAAGGCTAGCACTCTTACCACTTGAGCCACACTGCCAACTTCTGGCTTTTTCTGCTTATGCGATGCTGAGGAATCAAACCCAGGCCCTCATGCATGCAAGGCAAGCACTCTCCCCCTGAGCCACCTTCCTAGCCCCTCATTATTTAAATATTTAAAGAGTACGAATTAATAAAGTGAACAAGAGACTAGTAAGAACTTTCTCTTTGCTTTCTAGTTCTCCATCAGGCATGATAGAAGGCACTCCGCAACTGCACGCCAATGCGTGGAGAGTGTCCTCCACATGTTTCGCACCCGTACATGTTCCCGTGGTGGACCCCTGTAACATTAATCAACAAAACAGTAAGTTCCCTTTGGCATGTAAAGTTAGAAGTAATGTTCTACGTTTGACTATAGTTTTGTAAAATTATATAGTGATTCATAAATTATGACAAACCAGTACCATTTCTTGCATACTGTTGCTTAATGTTTTGCCCTTATATAGCCCTTTTTAGTGCAATAGAAACTATTTGAAAGAACAGATGATGATAACTTTTTTTATTATACTTCATCTTACCTATTTAAAAGTGTTTAGATATGTACCTATCTTTTTGCAAATTATTTATTGTGATTAAGTGATTACATAATTTCACACATTTCACAGCCTTGTGGGATAGTGATGCTTAGTTAAAGTCACACACACATTCTAACTTCCATGGGACAAATTGTCTATCGTGGTCTATAAAATTTATAAGTTCTATAATCTTTGACAATGTAGTTATTTCTTCCACATTGGGTGATATGTACCTAGTTTAAGGTGGTTAGATACCCCTTCCTCCCAAAATGTGGATTAGCACTTTGGAGGAGACTTTGAATGATTGAGAGATATTTCTGGAAATATTCCAGTAATATTCCTGGAAGTTTGGTTGCACTCTTACAGTGTGGTAACTCAAATTCCTCTTCTGTTTATTATCATCCAATGACAAGTTCTAAACTCACAACACATATTATGTTTCTATAAGCAGGAAGCCAAAGATGGTTTTGTGCGACTAAGTAGGCAACAATTTGAGATGATCATTACCTGGAGTTCTAATTTGCAGTGACAATGCTACTGAAATGCCACAGAGGCTCTCTTCCTATTTTATCTACTAAAGCCACAGAAATCCAAGTTGAAGGCTAGTACATTTCTAGCCTTTAACATGGCTTGAGAGGAAAAAAAAAGGAACATGAAAAAATTGAAATTTTTTTTTTCAAGAAAAGAAGCTTGTGAAAAAGGCTATGTGCTTGTTTAGATATTCATAATTTTAATTTGTTCCTTTTCCAGATTTACTATTTTTAGGTAGTTAATCTTGTATGTTGCTATTATTGCTTGAGCCTCTGTATCCAATTTCAAGATTTTGTGGGGGTTGCGTGGGAGAATGTTGTTGACTGTCACAAGGCTTTTTAAAAATAATTAACCTAAAGTTTAGTTGTACTAGGAAGAACATCTTGCTCTCAATACTTAAATATTTTTAAGGATGACTTTAAAACTTGAAGATTTTGAAACTTATTTATTTTCCTGTCTAAAGCATAAGAAGTTTTTGGTCTCTGTAACTTACTGCTTGTAGTTATGCTCTCATTTTTCCTATCTCCAAATTTTCACAAATCTACCTCCTTTCAAGTACTCTTACTTGTTTTTTTTCTTACCTCCTTGATATTAAACTTTATTTTTAATTTTTAAATAATCTAAAAGCATAAGCAAGTTTACTTGATAATTCAGTTTCCCTCTGCTTTCTTCTCTCAGAATCTTCGATGTATTTGTGTATTGCTTTATTTTCCATCACTTTCCTCCCCATACTTTTTTTTTATCTTCTGTGATGTAGCTTTTTCAGACTTGTATCCTTTACATTTTTCCATAACATATGACTTAAAAATTCAAATTGGTAAATTTATAAAGATTTCCAAAGAAATGAAAATAGACAAAAATCAATAACTCTGAACTGAATTCAGAGTTCCAAGAATCTTTTTTTATAAGAACCTCCTTGAGTTATGCTTTTCTTAATGCTGTAAAAACATTTTATTTAAAAAATTCTTAGGGTACACAAAAATGGTGCAGTTGGTATGTTTGATTACTTTACCAGGATGTTTGAGGTGAGCAGTATATATACCAACAGTATGCTGCTACGTCTTTCGTTTATTTTCATATTGGTACTACATACACTCAATGAAAAAATACTGCAACTACCATGTTTTCTTACTGATAAATATAATTTAAATACTCAAATAAATAAATTCAGTATAATTCCTTAGTAATAAAAATAACTGTTATGCCCAGCAGCTTATCTATTTTTTCAAAACAATAATAATAAAAAATGGGTCAATTTTATCCATGAGGAAACCAATCAAAGTCCAATATATTAAGGAACTGCAGGACTGAATCTTTTTAAATGCTCTATTATGTCAACTTATTTTTTCATTTCTATAAGGAAATAGGATATTCATTCTCATAGTAAAAAAATGAACAATTTTTAAGGTGTGATCACACACAGTTATGTCCAAATGATATAAGGATACTCATGGATTCCAATTCCCAATTTCAATTTGTTATTCTTGCATTGATAGTTTCATTTATAGTTGAGTTCCTAATAACTGTGAAACATTATACACTCTGCATTGTGCAGACATTGAACTCAAGGACTATGTGGCATCTGCTACAGTACCATCTGAGATTCCACTGGAATGAAATGGTTTCCCAACCCTTCTTGGGTAATTGGATATTCCACTAAGTTGCCATCATATCTGTGATCTTGAACTACTTTTCTTACATGAAGACGTTGCAGATAAACCTCTGAGATCTTCATGTGGGTTTTCTAAGATGAACCATATGCAATGCATTGATTGAGTTTACTGTTTCCACAACCATGCTGTTATTCATGTTACTCAGGCACAATATGTTTTCTTTTGTGGTTTTTTGTGTGTTTATAGCTAGATGACTACTGCACAAGGACTAAGTATTGTTAATTATATTACCATAAACATAAACAGAAAGACCAAAAAAACCTTGTAAGCTGGAAGAATTTGCTATTATTTAAAGTTACATACAATAAATTACTCTTTAGAAAAGCAAGATGCTTGACTAGTTCTGAAACTTGGCTCCTAAGGGTAAGATCTGGACTAGTGTGTGATAGCTTAATGGGATCTCTTATCTGTTAGTTGGGTATGCGGCACACTGTGATGTCATCCATCAGGAGCTCTTTGCTCCTTGCCACATCTACGTCAGCCCCGGGCTGTACTATCAGCTATGTCGCCATGATGCATGCAAGTGTGGAAGCTCCTGTCTCTGCAATGCTCTTGCTCACTATGCCTACCTCTGTGGTCAGCGTGGTGTTCCCATTGATTTTCGAAGTGAGATTTCATTCTGTGGTGAGTACGATAGTCAGATAAAGAGCATCAGGTAACAGATTGTTGTGTTTTTAAGTGCTGCTTTTATTTTTTAAATGGAAGGCCAATCAAGTGAAATATATCAAGTGAAATATATATTTTTGACAGTACTGGGATTTGAACTCAATACTTTTTGCTTGTCATGTGTTTTTATAAATCAAGTTTACTGGAAAGCAATCAACTCATTTTTTTATGTTGTCTATGGCAACTTTTGTGCTACAAAGGGACAGATGAGTAGTTGTGACAAAGTGTATGGTTTTCATGTTTGGAAATATTTCTTACCCCTTGTTTAATATTTCCATTCAACTGAGGAGCTTAAATAGCTAGGATTACGGGCATGAATCCAGTCTGGACTGTGATTCTCCTACCATAGCTATTAAGCCAAGTGCACATTACTATACCGAGCTTTTAAAAATAGATGTAGGTTCTCTCAAAAGTTTCTGCCCAGGCTGACTACAATTTTCTCCTAATGTGATCCTCTTGGGTAGATGGAATGAAAAATGTGCTCCATTATGCCTAGCTATTGGTTGAGAAGGAGTCTTGTGAAATTTTGTCTAGGCTGTCTTCAAAGTGAAGTCTTTCCAATCTACCTTTTGAGTAGCTAGGATTACAAGTGTAAGCCAGAAATGCCTAGCAAAAGTTGCTTTTTTGAGTGTATAATTTAAAGGCTTACCAACATCTCATGTGTAAGGGATCAACTTTGGTTTTTCATTTCTACATGAATTAAATATAAGGCTCATACTAATGACATTGATCGCTCACTCTTCCATTCAAAGTTCTCGATTTTGTCCATCATTTCTGGCATCTGGCTGTTTCTCTCTCTCTCTCTCTCTCTCTCTCTCTCTCTGTGTGTGTGTGTGTGTGTGTGTGTGTGTGTGTGTGTGTGTGTGTGTGTGTGTGTGTGTTACAATATATATGTTTTATCTAGTATTCTCTTAAATGTTTGTATAAGTATATTTTTAGGTTAATTTAGCTTGTCCATTACAATCAGTCAGTTCTATATAAATAGAAGCATTTAGAAAAAGTATAGAAGTGATTAAAAAGGAAAAACAGTAAAACCTATAAATATGGGTAAAGTCAAATTTTCTCTTACTTGTATGAGACAAAGTTTACTTAGGTTTAAAGAATGTTAGAAAGGTTACAATGATGGTATATAGATGAATTATAGATAGTAAGGAGAGGGTGTTTATAAAGATATATGAAAGACCTCCCATATAAAAAAAAAAACCATTGTGTTTCCATTATGGAATGTTACACTTAAATATACCAAAATGGAGATTTTCTTCTTCTATTATACTTCTATGGAGGCCAAGAAATCATTTAATTTCTTTATCTCTTCATTGTCTTTTAAAGAATTTTTATGGTCTCTTGTTTAGTGGTGCAAGGTCGCTTTTGTTTCATGATTACCCTGGGCCTCTAAGTAAGCAGGAAATGGTTCTGTGATATGTACAAGTCTGTCTCACTGACCATCCCTTGTCCTCAGCTGTGGTGTGCCAGCAGGGCATGCTGTACCACCAATGTTCC